>NC_139004.1:43807862-45007862 GCF_964374135.1 Grampus griseus | reverse complement strand
GTGGGGTTTATTCCAGGAATGCAAGGATTCTTCAATATATGCAAATCAATCAATGTGATAAACCATATTAACAAATTGAAGGAGAAAAACCATATGACCATCTCAATAGATGCAGAGAAAGCTTTCAACAAATTTCAGCACCCATTTATGATAAAAACCCTGCAGAATGTAGTCATAGAGCAAACGTTCCTCAACATAATAAAGGCTATATATGACACACCCACAGCCAACATCGTCCTCAACGGTGAAAAAGTGAAAGCATTTGCACTAAGATCAGGAACAAGACAAGATTGCCCACTCTCACCACTCTTATTCAACATAGTTTTGGAAGTTTTAGCCAGAGCAATCAGAGAAGAAAAAGAAATAACAGGAATCCAAATCGGAAAAGAAGAAGTAAAGCTGTCACTGTTTGCAGATGACATGATACTATACAGAGAGATTCCTAAAGATGCTACCAGAAAACTACTAGAGCTAATCAATGAATCTGGTAAAGTAGCAGGATACAAAATTAATGCACAGAAATCTCTGGCATTCCTACACACTAATTATGAACAATCTGAAAGTGAAATCAAGAAAACACTCCCACTTACCATTGCAACAAAAAGAATAAAATATCTAGGAATAAACCTACCTAAGGAGACAAAAGACCTGTATGCAGAAAATTATAAGACACTGATGAAAGAAATTAAAGATGATACAAATAGATGGAGAGATATACCTACCATGTTCTTGGATTGGAAGAATCAACATTGTGAAAATGACTCTACTACCCAAAGCAATCTACAGATTCAATGCAATCCCTATCAAACTACCAGTGACATTTTTCACAGGACTAGAACAAAAAATTTCACAATTTGTATGGAAACACAAAAGACCCCTAATAGCCAAAGCAATCTTGAGAACGAAAAATGGAGCTGGAGGAATCAGACTCCCTGACTTTAGACTATACTACAAAGCTATATTAATCAAGACAGTATGGCACTGGCACAAAAACAGAAAGATAGATCAATGGAACAGGATAGAAAGCTCAGAGATAAACCCATGCACATATGGTCATCTTATCTTTGTTAAAGGAGGCAGGAATGTACAGTGGAGAAAGGACAGCCTCTTCAATAATTGGTGCTGGGAAAACTGGACAGGTACATGTAAAAGTATGAGATTAGATCACTCCCTAACACCATACACAAAAATAAGCTCAAAATGGATTAAAGACCTAAATGTAAGGCCAGCAACTATCAAACTCTTAGAGGAAAACATAGGCAGAACAATCTATGACATAAATCACAGCAAGATCCTTTTTGACCCACCTCCTAGGGAAATGGAAATAAAAACAAAAATAAACAAATGGGACGTAATGAAACTTAAAAAGCTTTTGCACAGCAAAGGAAACCATAAACAAGACCAAGAGTCAACCCTCAGAATGGGAAAATATTTTCAAGTGAAACAACAGACAAAGGATTAATCTCCAATATTTATAAGCAGCTCATGCAGCTCAATAACAAAAAAACAAACAACCCAATCCAAAAATGGGCAGAGGACCTAAATAAACATTTCTCCAAAGAAGATATACAGACTGCCAACAAACACATGAAAGAATGCTCAACATCTTTAATCATTAGAGAAATGCAAATCAAAACTACAATGAGATATCACCTCACACCAGTCAGAATGGCCATCATAAAAAGTCTAGAAACAATAAATGCTGGAGACGGTGTGGAGAAAAGGGAACACTCTTGCACTGCTGGTGGGAATGTGAATTGGTACAGCCACTATGGAGAACCGTATGGAGGTTCCTCAAAAAACTACAGATAGAACTATCATATGACCCAGCAATCCCACTACTGGGCACATACTCTGAGAAAACCATAATTCAAAAAGACTCATGTAGCAAAATGTTCATTGAAGCTCTATGTACAATAGCCTGGAGATGGAAACAACCTAAGTGTCCATCATTGGGTGAATGGATAAAGAAAATGTGGCACATATATACAATGGAATATTACTCAGCCATAAAAAGAAATGAAATTGAGCTATTTGTAATGAGGTGGATGGACTTAGTGTCTGTCATACAGAGTGAAGTAAGTCAGAAAGAGAAAGACAAATACTGTATGCTAACACATATATATGGAATTTAAGGGAAAAAAATGTCATGAAGAGCCTAGGGGTAAGACAGGAATAAAGTCACAGACCTACTAAAGAATGGACTTGAGGATATGGGGAGGGGGAAGTGTAAGCTGTGACAAAGCGAGGGAGTGGCATGGACATATATACACAACCAAACGTAAAATAGATAGCTAGTGGGAAGCAGCTGCATAGCAGAGGGAGATCAGCTTGGTGCTTTGTGACCACCTAGAGGGGTGGGATATGGAGGGGTGAAGGGAGGGAGATGCAAGAGGGAAGACATATGGGAACATATGTACATGTATAACTGATTCACTTTTTTCTAAAGCAGAAACTAACACACCATTGTAAAGCAATTATACTCCAATAAAGATGCAAAAATAAAAACAAAAAAACCCCAAAAAGACACAAGCACCCCAGTGTTCATTGCAGTAGTATTTACAATAGCCAGGTCATGGAAGCAACCTAAATGTCCATCAAGAGATGAATGGGTAAAGAATAAGTGGTACATGTATACAATGGAATATTACTCAGCCATACAAAGAAAGGAAATTGGGTCATTTGTAGAGACATGGATGCATGTAGAGACTGTCATACAGAGTGAAGTAAGTCAGATAGAGAAAAACAAATATTGTATATTAATGCATATATTTGGAATCTAGAAAATAATAGAAATGAACTGGTTTGCAGAGTAGAAATTGAGACACAGAAGTAGAGAAAAAAAGTATTGACACCAAGGGGGGAAAGTGGCAGGGGGTGGGGGTGTGTTGAATTGGGAGATTGGGATTGACATGTACACACTGATGTGTATAAAATGGATGACTAATAAGAAAATAAATAAATAAATAAACAAAACAAAACAAAAAAGAAATGAGATCAGACAGATGAAACATTACTGGCTTTGAAATTAATGAAAGGAAACCAGAAGCCAAGGAATATGAGCAGCCTCTAGAAGCTGGAAAAGACAAGGAAAAGGATTCTCCCTAGTGCCTCCAGGAAAGAACACAGCCTTGCCAAATATATTGATTTAAGCCCAGTGAGACCCATTGAACTTCTGACCTTCAGAACTATGAGGTTACCTTCATTTCACGTTCAAATATTTGGGGAATTCTTATTTGAAAGGAAAACGACTGTAGGTGTCCTGCTTTTATTCCACAATGTCAGTGACAAACTAGGTATGTTGAAATTCTAGTGCTTACAATAAAACTCGATAATTTAAAAAATTTTGCCATGGAAATACTTAAAAGATTCATAAAAGGGCTATGGAATCACTATGTTTTCTTATTTCCTTAAAATTCTTGACTGGTAAAGAAATATCTGATGCTTAGTTTTATACATTGATAAAGTATGTTTATAGATTTTCATATTGTCACTGACAGAGTTCTTTATTTTAAACAAAAAGGCATGACAAAATGCTTCTCGTTTTTTAACCACTGGCTTGTATCAGCCCTTAGCTAACATAGGTTTTAATTTTTTTAAACCAGCTTGATGTGTAATAGGTAAAAGTGATTTCTGATGATACATGGCAGTATTTACTGTCTCTTTATTATCCAAACACTTCATTGGGGTTATTTCCTTTTAGTTTTCTAGCTTGTCTTCTCAGTGTTCGTTGCCCAGACTTCTATATTTGCTTCCTCAGAATTTGTCTTCTCACTTTACATTATCCTATGAAATCTCTCTTTTAGCCACAAATACATTTAGTATCTATACACTGATGACCCTCAAAAATGCACCTGACTCAGCACTTTCTCCTGAGACCTAGCCTTTATATCTCTCTTTTCACACTTGAACATAGGTGAGAGTCAGTTTGGTCTAACTGAATGTGCCCACAAGAGTATGACCTTTGCACTTAATGGTGAAGATCTTTACTCCACCTGTGGTTTCCCACCTTAACAAAGAACATCAGTGTCCTTGTGATTCAACTTAGGAACCCGAGAGACACCTTGACTTTCCATTCTCCCTCCCTGCCATCCCCTTCTGCTCCATTTTCTGAATCACTAAATCCTAGTACCTCCTAATCCATCTATGACTCTTAGACCTTGCTGTAATTGTCCTCGTCTTAAGGACACAATCCCTTATCAGCTTTTGCAACAGTTCTCTATTCATTATTTGTATTCACACTTGACACATCACCCCCATAGTCTTCTCTGAATAGCCTGAGTGATGGTTATTACATGAACAATCTGTTATTCATTCTCTTGTTTAAAATTTCTACGTTAATTTATTTTAAAATTATTGTGAAATACAGCTAGCATACTAAAGTGTATAAAACCTGAAATAGAGGTAAAGAGTACCTTTACCTCTATTTCAGCTGTATACAGCTGTATACAGCTGTATACCTACAACTAAGTTATGGCGTAGAACATTAAATGCAGCTTCCAACATCCACTTACTGATCACTTCCTTTTTTCCCTCTCCTCAAATCAACCACCATCTTGAAACCTATACCCATTCCTCTCACATTTTCTATCTCCTTCATTATCCAATTATGCATCCGTAATTAAAACTCTATCAAGTATTGTGTACTTTAGACACCATAAAACTGGCAATCATGTTGTGTTTATCTTCTAAGACAGACTTCCTTCACTCCAAATTATGCTTCTGAGAATCAATGCTATTAATGCATGAGCTTTTATTTTATTTTTTTCTGTTTTATTGAATATTCCACTATGATTTATCCATTCTAGATAGATGTACATTCTGATTGTTTTCAGTATTTTGCTATCATGACCATTGTTACTCTTGACTCTTGTAAATGTCCTGGTACACATGTGCCAGAGATTTTCTCAGTTACATGCTCGATAGTGTAGGTCCTGCATTGTAGAGAATGGTTGTGCTTCTCAAACAACATTGCACTTTAGAATCACCTGGGGAGCTTCCAAAGCTCCCAACGCCCACGTCTCATCAATTAAATCAGACTGGCTAGAGGTGGAGCCAGGAACCAGAAGCTTATAAAGATCTCCGGATGATTCCTTCGTGCACCACTTTGGGAGCCACAAGGTTAAGGGTGAATTTTATGAGGTGATGCCAAAAGTGCATTTCAAATCGGTCACATTCCATTCTTCAACTCCAGCGGCAGTGGGTGAGTGTTTCTGGTATTCTATATCTTCAACAAAGTTTTATATTATCCGATTTAAAAAATTTTATCAAGCAGTAGATGAGAAATAGCATTTACATGGGGTTTTACTTTGTATCTCCTTTGGTTTCTTATGAGGTTAAACGTTTAACTTTTATGTGGGCCATTTCTGTTTTTTCATCTGTAAAAATTCTTTTCAGGTTTCTGCTTGAAATTGTATAGGTTTATTTTTCTATCTTTGATGTGGTAGAAAATATTTGTGTTTTATTGAAAATCTTTTGATATTTATCCATTTTTATCTGGCTTTCAGAGTTCTGTCCTATTCCTAGCTTGTTAAATGCCCTCCCTTTCCAAATTTTGAACTTTATCAATTTTGTGGAGACAGGAGCATTTGTTGTGTTGATTACAATGTTTTTCCCCCTCAATGGAGTCTAACATTTTAAAATTGAACTATCCATATGTTCTTTGAATAAGTCTTCTGTGTCTGTCATATTATTATTCAATATACAGCTAAGTTCAATTTGCTAATAGTTGGTAAACTTGCATCTATTATTTTGAAAAAAAATAAAAATAATTTTGGTGTTTTGCTAATTACAGGGGGACAGTTGTTTTCCTGTTGTAACACTGAATATTTTGTTATGGTCTCAAAAATGGTCACCCAGTGAATGATGTCTTCCAGTATTTATACTCCTGTGTAGACAACTCCCTTTGAATTAGGACTGGCAATATGACTAAATTTTTACCAAAACTGTGCAGAACAATTGATGCTGTGTCATAAGAAGACTAACCACTTCTGCTGAGGTCTTAGAACACTTGCTCTGGGGGGATGTCAGCCCACTGTAGGAGGTCTGACCACCTTGGCCACCATGCTGTATGTGAGCCCAGGGTGGTCTCATGGAGAGAGGGAGACTCCTAGCTGAGTTCACTCAACCCACAAAATTGTGAGAGGTAATAAAATGTTTCAAGCCACAAAATTTTGAGCTGGTTTATTATGCAGCATTAGATAACTAGCATAAAATTAGTTCACCTCCTTTTGGTATTTATTTTGTTTTTGAAAAGTTTTTTTTACTAACCTAATTGATATTATTTTATAGATAAAACAGAATAAATGGTGTATGCAAGAATTAGCCAACTACAAAGTTTGAGGGTACAGACCACATAAGACCATCTTCAAGTGCATGTTCAGGAGTTCTTAAAAGCACTCTCAATTTTGAAAATTTTCTAGAAGTACTCACAGCACTCTGATGTTATGCTCGTGGTTACAACGTATTTCAGGAAAAGAATACAGATTAAAGGCATCCAAGGAGAAGAAAGGTAAACTCCAGGAGGGTTCCAAACACGCAGCTTCCAAATGTCCTTTCCCCATGGAGTATAGGCAATGGTAATGATCTTGGAAACAATATATAACAACACACATGGAGTACTTCCAGCCAGGGAAGTTCAACTAAGTTGTAATGTCCAGAGATTTTATTGGGGTTCCATTACATAAGCCTGGTTGACTGTCCAAGTGGCTTACTTCAGTCTTACCTAATCAGTCTCCAGCTCCTTAGGAGGTTAGCAGATCCCTCAAGACCCATAGCCCCCAACTTGTATCACATTTAGGGTTTAGGCTTTGAGCCACACCAACAACCATATTGGTAATATCTGGTTGGCCCAAGGCCTCCAGGCAAAGATACTCTTATCAGACATGACAATTCAGGGACTTCTTAGAGATTATCTCCCAAAAGCCGAGGACATCTTTGGGGAAAGGTTAAACTCTTTTCTATACAAAGAGTGTTCTAGCTTTAGCGTTTTAGCAGAATTTTCCAATACATTCTATTAAACTGCTGCCTCAAAGATAAACACACTGCACTATATCTGCATAACCCCAACCCTAACCATCGATTCACTTCTTTTCCTTCTCCTCCTGCCTAATTGTAGGACACAATAATTTCCAAATATTCTGAAGATCATGGAACAACTTTTCATATACTGCCCTTAGGCATCAGAAAGAGTATGATGGTGCTTGATGCTCATAGTTTTAAGAGAGTAGGTTATTCTGAAGGAAATAAAAGATCTAGTAAATATCTATTTGTTATAATACATTCTAAGATAACTCATGCCTAGAGTTGCCAGATTTAACAATTAAAAATATGATTCCAATTTAAATTTCAGAAAAATGATTAATTTTTACAAGTATTTCCAAATATTACATACATACTTATCCTAAAAAATTATTCCTTGCTCATCTGAAAATCAAATTTAAATGGGTGTCTTGTATTTTATCTGGAAACCCTGCTGTCAGCAATTCTTTCAACTCAGTGATCATGAACTAAGAAAACACATAATCATTGATTTTAGCTTAAAAAAAAACTAAGGTATATAAAAATGTTAAACTAAATATATATATAAAGTGTTATTTATTACACCAAATGTGAAAAAAAAAGTAAACTCACTACAGAGTTGGTTATCCTCTCAAAGTTTTAAATTAACTATTCAATATGGCTAATTTCAACACTAATTCATGGTTTCTACTATGATTTCTTAATGCCTAAATAAATAAGAAAATGTCAACATGTGATGAGTTCAAAAGTTGCCTGTACTTTGAGTATCTCACAGCTGATCTTATTTTTCCTGCACTCTCCTAAAGTACCCAAACAAATGAAGCTTTAGAAATTTACCTGACGATTTAGAGCTTTGATATCAAACAATACTCATGGCTAAGTCTGTGAGCTAAGCTCTAGCCACATTAAGGGTTTGATTTAAAATGATGCATAATTAACCATAGCTTATTTAATAACATTATGCTATGTTTTGACAACGAAATAGTGAAACTTCACTGTGCTCAACTTCTATTTTATTGGAATCAACAGACAGAAACCAAAAATAATTGTTACATGCCCTCTGATAGTACCAATTAGTTAACATCATAAAGAAAAATCTGTAAACAAGAACAGTGTTCCAGCCTGAGTCATGAATTATAAATTTAAAAATTGATTTTCTTATGCTTCTCCATTGACTTGAACCTTAAAAACATGTCATTGATTAAACAGGTCCTATATTGTACATGATGATGGGAAAGAAACACAAAAAGACAGAAACAACAAGTATAGCAATCCATTTATCTTAACAAGAACTATTGGTAAAGGAATCTACTTAGTCACCATTTTTCTAACCAATCCAATTATTGGAACTCATCCATTATACTAAGCCATAATATATGGTAAGTTCCAAGAGATTTTGTGAAGGCAGGGAAAATCTTAAGAGGTAAGAGTGAACTGTAAATTAGTCTATTTTTGTCTCTGCAAAAATTATAGACACAAGCAGTACTTAAAATTCTCTTCCTAAATACTTCCTGTGAAAAATGTGGCTTTCCATTATTTTCTCCCTTTATACTCATGTCATGTACTCACTCATTCACTTATTCATCATTTTAAATATGGATTGGATTCTTAGTACAATACCACACAGAATCTATGTGCTGACTATTGTGAGATGAACAAGTAACAATACCTTCTTTCAATGATCTCATGAACTAGTAAAGAAAAATAGATGAGAAAATCTATTATTGTAACAAAATGTGCTAAAAGCAAGAAATACATAGTGAGAATAAAGATAATTTTTCTCAGCCTGTCTGTATGTTGGTGAAAGGAAGTATATTAGAAAACATTTCCACCAGAAATCCAAAGCTAAATAATTATCCTATATTCCTATTGAAAACTATTTTCCTAAATATCTATGGTGGAAGAGAATATTGGTGTGTAGAACCCAAACATGAGATGGGATAAAGGTGAGGGAAGTGAAAACATATAGATGGCTGTTAGAAATTCCACCCCAGATCTCAAAACATATTATGTGGGACATAAAACCTTTAAAAGTAGGCTAAAATGTAGGTCATGAGTTGAGCAAGCAAAGCAATATCTTGCATATGAGTTCTAAACTACTCAATCTGGAGATAAAAATATTTAAAACTCATACATCTTAAATTATTCTCTCATTAGCTTATATCCAATAATATCTTTTTCATTTATTCAGTTCAAAATTCAAATCAGGGCAAAAGATAGAAATTTTGTCTCTAAAAACCATCCAAATTTCTTCTGAGTGTTAATTCTGACTCTTGCAAACACTTCAAATTAGCTCCAAAATTTGTCCTCAACTAATAGACTCAAAATACATGGGCAATTCCATTTTAAAGATCCACAGAGTGTTTTCATTGTATTATTCTGGAGTTCTGCTTAGTTAGTGACCTTTACTTATGCTGCTAAAATCCTAAGTCTGGGCTATCCTATCCAATATTATGCATGGGGAGCAAGTGGACATGAAATATATTTATCGTTTTCTTAATCTCTGTTTCAGCCTTTTTTTTATTATTTGAAGAAGGACAAAGATTGTAGGCAGATCATTGGCTTGCTTTCAAGTTCAGGATATGGACAAGTATGTTTGTGGGTCAAGACGCAGAAATTAATGTAGACTTCAGTCTGGATGGTCTTATGCAAACTGCATTTAAACAGCAATGTGGAGTCAGAGCAGCGAGAGTGAGTGAGCAGATAATTGGATGGTATTCCTTCTTTTGGAATTATGCTCAATTACTTGAATTTAGTTTTGTAAGTTATGGGAAGAATCTTATTATCACAAACCGAGAGCATCTTCAACTTTTTTTCAGGTATATAACTACTTTATACAAAATATTTTATGCCATATATTTCAAAACTAAATGTATGGGGCTTCCCTGGTGGCGCAGTGGTTGAGAGTCCGCCTGCCCATGCAGGGGACACGGGTTCGTGCCCCGGCCCGGGAAGATCCCACATGCCGTGGAGTGGCTGGGCCCGTGAGCCATGGCCGCTGAGCCTGCGCGTCTGGAGCCTGTGCTCCACAACGGGAGAGGCCACAACAGTGAGAGGCCTGCGTACAGCAAAAACAAATAAACAAACAAACAAACAAAACTAAATATATGTTTCTAACAAATATTATTCAAAACTAAACTGATATATATATTTTATATATATATATATATATATATATATCCAACAACTACATATAAAAATCAGCTTTCTTTTTTTACTTGGGGTTTATTGTAACTACTCATTTTAGTAGGTTCACAGAGTTCTAAATTCAAGATAATCTATGAAAAGAAGACTGAAACTTTTCAGGAGCTATAATGGCTTGTAATACCATTAAATGGAAGCTGGTATTACCTTTCATAAAATTTGTGAAGTCAAAATAATTACAGACATAATATTTACTAATCACTTCTCCATGTATTAGTGTAGATGTGGAATTGTTTTCCATTTATTTTGGTTAAAAGTGTACTTCTTATACATAAAATTTGTCATTTGATTAGAACACCAAGGATTCATATTTAACCCTTTTATGTGCTGTAATAATAATAATAATATAGTCTTTGAGCACTTTATATCAGGTGTTCTGCTAAGCATTTTGCAAGCTATATCCATTTATTATCATAAAGAAAGCAGGTACCATTTTTTCCCCTGCTTTAAATATGATGAACCCGAGATTTGGAATGGCAAAAAAGCTTATTCAAGGTTGTATGGTTAATACATGGCAGAATTGAAATTACTACCTGGTAGTCTGACTCCAGGGTGACACTCTGAACTTTTATGAATAGTGCCACCTTTTTCAACTGCCAAGACCTTATACCCATAGAGGAAAGGGAAAACTCTTTGTAGGGATAGACATTCTGAGAAACATTAGTGAAAGCTTATTTTTCTTGTTTCTGTCTCTCTGTGTTTCTCACTTTCTGATTTTTCTCTGTTTCATTGTATCTATACCTTTTCCTTCCTTCCTTCCTTCCTTCCTTCCTTCCTTCCTTCCTTCCTTCCTTCCTTCCTTCCTTCCTCTCCTCCTCCTCCTCCTCCTTCTTCATCTTCTTCTTCACAGACACACAAGCACACACACACACACACACACACACACACACACACACTTCATGATGTTTGGATCATACAGGTGGATATGTAACAAGATTACATAAAGAAAACTAAATGAAGGGAAAATGTATTATTAAATCTTTAATTTTCATATTAAAGAGGTTCTGGAAATGGATGATGGCAAAGAATATTGATTTAATCACATGCTGTTCTTTCATTGTCGAAATAATTTCACCATTAGCAAGTTAAAATACAAAAAAAATTAAAATTTTAAGATCAAATAGTTTACAATGAAGTTTCAAATAAATATAATTTTTATTTAAGTTAATTTATTACTTATTGGAAATCTAGGAGTCTATGATAACCACTAGTTTGATTAAAATGAGATATTAAATAATCTATACATAAAAAGTGTTTTTCAGTCCCATAGTCCTTTAGAAGAAAATAAATCTCAAACATGATTACCAGGGATAATTCCAAGGTTAAAATATAGCAAAGTATAATTCATTTTGAGGATGAGTTTATTTTTTATGTAGATATATATCTTATTCATAAAAAATATATGGTGAATGGGTGGTTGTTTCATGTGAATTAAAGGGTGTTGAATATTCATTCTAGGAAAAAATCAAAGAAATAACAGTTGAACCATTGTGGAGATACATAGCACAAGTTCTGGTGTCAGAAATAGCATTGCTTTAAGGGAATGCTAGTGAGAAGTAGGAGCACACATCCATTTTCTTCTCTTTGTTCACATGGAAAATTGGATGTTTTAGAAAAGGTCAAGTGATTACTTTCAACAGAACCAAAATGCAGCAACTTCAGTAAGGACTTTTTAGTAAATAAAAGTTCTGTTTAGTTCTTTCTCATCATAAAATATTCAGCTCTACTTTTAATCAGAACATATCTGAATATATAATTTTGATTTGCTATTATATATAATTATATTTTATATAAGCAGATTAAAAAGCTTTTGTGATAAGTAATTACTTAATACAGAAAAAATCAAAATAAAAATTTAGACCCCCTCCAAAAAAAACCCCAGAGATGGCTCAAATAAATTTAGGTGGCTTAAATGCTCATTCATTTCTTATCTTGTTAAGCTATTTGTAAAGTATTTTACAGAAATATTTTCACATTTAAAAAGTTCAACTTCAAAAACTTACATGAAAAAAACACAAGATAATTATGAACAATTATATTTTAGGAGGTTTAAAACTTATCCCTGGAAGTAGAATTAGGACAATTATATGTATTTTCCCCAAGGCTATTCTATTCTAGTGAACACTTACTCTTTTTGGTAGTGAAAACATGACCCTGGAAAGGGAAATAAATTTGCAGTAATTTATGCACATTGTTTTAATTTTCTCTTATAACAAGCAGTTGTAACTATAGTGATATGGTATGATTTGAGCTTACTTTTCCTGTCTGAACATAAAGTTTGTAATTATTCACACGTTTTTATAACTGGCAAAAAAGTTTACAACTAAACAAGATTTGAGTTAACTGTATTAATAAAATTAATAAAAAGAAACTCTTAGCATTTGTTGTCACGATTATGTAAACAAAGAATGTTGCACATCATTCAAGTTCTACAAGGAACAAGCCTTCAGCCACTGCAGTTGCCCACTGACAGTACACCCTGAGAGGAATTCAGGATGGAGAAAAAACAGGAAACATTCTGTGTTTTGGCTATACTGGCCCTAGATAAGATGCTTATCTAAGGAATAATTTCAGTGAGCCCAGACTCTTGCATCTTGCCATACATAGAAAAGCACTAAAATCATTAACCTGAGGTGTATGTCCTTTCTGATTAGCAGTAATCTTTTGGTATTCAACTACATGGTTTTTTATTCCAGCAAAAAACTCATATATATATCCTGGCTCCTCCCTTACCATCTCAGAGCTATCTGAGAGGCTTATTCACAGGCTATATTCCACAGTGTGGTCCTTGAATAAAATTTAACTCACAACTTTTATGTTGTGCATTTTTCTTTCAGTTGACAATTAGCAACAGAATTTGTGTGGTACATGTATGTAGGGGAGGAAAAATAATCTTCTCTATACCCTTCTAAATTCTTGGCTGAGATCACGCCCCACCCCTGGTAATAAAAGGTAGATTAACAGGAGAAAAAACCCAGACATTTAATAACATGTATATGTTGGGAGGGGAAGAAATTCTCCTCTACCCTTATATATTCTTCTGGCTGGTCTAAGAATTAACTGGTTGAGACAAATTAACAGAAAACAAACAAACAAAACTTAATAATATATGTACATGGGAGAGACCCAGGAAAACTGGGTAACTCACCAAAATGGCTGAAGCCCTCACCTTAAATACTATCTTTAGTTAAAGAGAAAGAGGAAGCTGGGGTAGTGGTTTGGGACTTCAGAGCAGAGGAAGACAATCGAAATGAAGGTGGAAAAAGCAAATGTTTGGTGACAAATATTCCCTGGGCCAGACAGAGACAATGGTACCCAGAGTGGACTCTGATCTAGAAGAGTTCCCCCCACTACACCCAGCCCATATTCTTTGCATGTATCTCTGGCAATAGCTCAATTCAAGGAAAAAACCCTCTATCTAAATTCTGTTAGGCAGCTAAGAGGTAGGTTTAAAAAAAAAAAAGACTTCTTGGGTCTTCTGTTTTTTATAAATAAACAGCCTAAATAAGTCATTATGACAAAGAGACACATTTTGGAGTGGAAAATTTTGCTCCCTTACAACATTAGAGAACAATAGCTAGGAGTAAAATGAATGATCTGAAACATGAATTACTGAAATTTTGAAACTGAGCAGAGCAGGACACTGTAGGGCTGGACTGGGTACAAAAGCCCCTCCATGTCCCCTGTTTCTTGCTAGTAGAGAAAAAAGGCTTCAGTCTCTTAGGCCTTCCCCAAGTTGCAAAGAACAGTCTCAAGCAGTGAATAATTAGGACAATGTGGTCACAGGACACCTAGTTCCTTCTGAAGTGAGGTAGATAACAACTTGATGCATACCTTTGAGTTGTTCTGCAGAAATTAAGACCTCCACCCAGTGGAGGATGGTGACTACATGCTGACCACAAGCATGAAGACCCCAGAATGGTAGTAACTGGAAGGTTGAGATTCCAGAAACATCACCCTATTACCTCACCACCAACCAATTAGAAGAAGGTCCATGAGCTGTTCACACATCCTATGACCCTTTTCCCTTAATAGTGTCTCTAAAAACACTTGTCTGGAAACCACTGGGGAGTTTAGGTCTTTTCAGTACAAGCCACCCATTCTCCTTGCTTGGTTCTTACAATAAACTTTTTTTTTTTTTTTGCTATAAACTGACTTTTTGATTTGTTTGTCTTCCTTGTGCATCAGGCACATAAACTTCAGTTTGATGTTTGGGATGTAGGGTAGAGAGCAAAGGATTTTAACGGGTAAAGCATAGCTGAATTTTCTATAATTATTGAAGAAAAAAATCAGTAGAATCTAGCTAAAATTGACAAATAAGAAATATTGGTATCCAAGATGGAGAAATATACCATGGCCTTGGATTGGAAGAATCAACATTGTGAAAATGACTATACTACCCAAAACAATCTACAGATTCAATGCAATCCCTATCAAATACCACTGGCATTTTTCACAGAACTAGAACAAAAAATTTCACAATATGTATGGAAACACAAAAGACTCCAAATAGCCAAAGCAATCCTGAGAAAGAAAAATTGAGCTGGAGGAATCAGGCTCCCTGAATTCAGGCTATACTACAAAGCTACAGTAATCAAAACAGTATGGTACTGGCACAAAAACAGAAATATAGATCAATGGAACAGGATTGAAAGCCCAGAGATAAACCCATACACATATGGTCACCTTATTTTTGATAAAGGAGGCAAGAATATACAGTGGAGAAAAGACAGCCTCTTCAATAAGTGGTGCTGGGAAAACTGGACAGCTAAATGTAAAAGAATGAAATTAGAACACTCCTTAATACCATACACAAAAATAAACTCAAAATGGATTACAGACATAAATGTAAGACCAGACACTATAAAACTCTTAGAGGAAAACATAGGCAGAACACTCTATGATGTAAATCACAGAAAGATCCTTTTTGACCCACCTCCTAGAGAAATGGAAAAAACAACAAAAATAAACAAATGAGACCTAATGAAACTTAAAAGCTTTTGCACAGCAAAGGAAACCATAAACAAGATGAAAGGACTACCCTCTCAGAATGGGAGAAAATATTTGCAAATGAAGCAACTGACAAAGGATTAATCTCCAAAACATACAAGCAACTCATGCAGCTCAATATCAAAGAAACAAACAACCCAATCCAAAAATGGGCAGAAGACCTAAATAGACATTTCTCCAGAGAAGATATACAGATTGCCAACAAACACATGAAAGAATGCTCAACATCAGTAATCATTAGAGAGATGCAAATCAAAACTACAATGAGGGTTTCCCTGGTGGCGCAGTGGTTGAAAGTTCGCCTGCCGATGCATGGGACACTGGTTCATGCCCCGGTGTGGGAAGATCCCACATGCTGCGGAGTGGCTGGGCCCGTGAGCCATGGCTGCTGAGCCTGTGCGTCCGGACCCTGTGCTCCGCAACGGGAGAGGCTGCAACAGTGAGAGGCCCGCGTACCGCAAAAAAACAAAAAATCAAAACACAAAACTACAATGAGCTATCACCTCACACCAGTCAGAATGACCATCATCAAAAAATCTAAAACAATAAATGCTGGAGAGGGTGTGGAGAAAAAGGAACCCTATTGCACTGTTGGTGGGAATGTAAATTGATACAGCCACTATGGAGAACAGTATGGAAGTTCCTTAAAAAACTAAAACTAGAACTACCGTATGACCTAGCAATCCCACTACTGGACATATACCCTGAGAAAACCATAATTCAAAAAGAATCATGTACCACAATATTCACTGCAGCACTATTTACAATAGCCAGGACATGGAAGCAACCTAAGTGTCCATCGACAGATTAATGAATAAAGAAGGTGTGGCACATATGTACAATGCAATATTACTTAGCCATAAAAAGAACAGAAACAGTTATTTGTAGTGAGGTGGATAGACTTAGAATCTGCCATACAGAGTGAAGTAAGTCAGAAAGAGAAAAACAAATACTGTATGCTAACACATATATATGGAATAAAAAAAAATGGTTATGAAGAACCTAGGGGCAGGATGGGAAAAAAGACACAGACCTACTAGAGACTGAACTTGAGGACACGAGGAGGAGGAAGGGTAAGCTGGGACAAAGAGAAAGAGTGGTATGGACATTGTACACATTATGAAATGTAAAACCGACAGCTAGTGGGAAGCAGCCACATAGCACAGGGAGATCAGCTCGGTGGTCTGTGACCACCTAGAGGGGTGAGATAGGGAGGGTGGGAGTGAGCGAGATGCAAGAGGGAAGAGATATGGGGATATATGTATATGTATAGCTGATTCACGTTGTTATAAAGCAGAAACTAACACACCATTGTAAAGAAATTATACTCCAATAAAGATGTTAAAAAAATAAATTAAAAATAAATTCATTAATTAAAAAAAAGAAATATTTGTATCCAAATTTAGACAGAAACTATTGGTAGTATCTGGTTTTGAAAATATTTGCACAATTCTGATAAAAATAAAAAATGATTAAAAACAAAAGAGGAAATTGATTGCTTTGTGCATTTGTATCGAGCTTGTCAACTATCAGAATATGCAGAAGGTTAGCTGTCAGTAAGCCATTTTTAACACTGCTTCCAGATCTTCCCTGCTGATCTATAGGGAGAACCAAGTTGATAAAACCTTGGCTGGAACTAGAGTGGGATGAATGAGGCATTGCCTCTGGCTCAAAATTTAGGGTGGTGATGAAAAACTTAGTAATCAAAATAATTTTAATGCAATATTTGTTAAAATCAAAATTAAGCCAAAATCCATGGTGGAAAAATATCAATATTTTTAATAAAGACAGGATCCAAATCTTTACTTGCCTCAGTTGGCCACACTCACTCTCCTCAACTCACCTTAATTCCTGCCCTGGATAAATCTAAACTAAACTGTCCTATTTCTTCCCTGAGAGAGGATCTGCTTTCCAAAGAGAGTAGCACTTCATTTTCTTTTCTTTGGGAAAAGGAATTTTATTGAGGTGAAAGGAGGGGGAACAATTTTCTATTTAAAAATATCAAAATAATACTGTTTTCAGCCCAGTTTCTCATTACCTGCTCATGGTCTGGAGCCTCTCTGTGAGTTTGTCAGGTAAAATGGCATATTGGTTAGGATAAAAACTAAACTGCTTTAACAAAGACTCTCCAAAATACATTCTTTTAAATAAAGAGAAATTAATTTCTTTCTTAACATGAAGACCAGGGGCTTGTGGGTAACACAAGACCTATCCTCACATTATCCATAGATGCCCCAGCTATTGGACAGACTTTGCTACACTTGCCACATAAATTGTGTCTTGGGCCAAGGAACTCCTTTAGTTGTTGCCACTTTCCTGCCAATCTAAAAAGGGAAAGAGGAAATAGAATACAATCATTTTTCTTTTTAAGAGTTTGACCCTGGAGTTTTACACATCAGATTCTGCTCACATCTCCCTGGTCTGAATCCAGTCACCTGGGTGTATTCAGGGGAAGCTGGAATGGGTAACTGTAGCTGAGCCACATTCCTTGCTAAGAATTGGAGGCTGAATGTCAGTTATCTCCAGTTAGAAAAAAGAAGAAAGGTTGAATGGATACTTGGGGAGATTAGCAGCTTCTGCTACAAATTGTCCCTTCTTTGGATTTATTGTCTTCTGCGTATTGTTCTACATACGATTTCTTTCCATTTGCTTCATGAGTCAACACTCTTCCATCAGCTTTTCTTTTTCTGGAAGTTTGATAGAAATCTCACTGAATAATATCTCTCATTTACCTTTTGTTATGAATATATATCTTTAAAAATTATACCTCCGTGTCATTATGTTGAATTCTCATTATGAAGAAGAAACACATATCCCCAGATTTAAGCTTGAATTGGTAACTATCATTTTTAACAGCATATGTAAAGCTTCCTTAAAACTCATATTTATGAAAAAATACGTTTAGTATGTTACAACTTAAGTGTTTCTACCATAAGGAACAATGAATGGAACTAAAAGCCTTGTGTTAATAATGATGCCTTTGTATGTTCATTATAGTAAAATGAAAAATTTTCGTATGTACCTGTTGTATATGTCCCTTGGTGTGTATGAATGGGAAGAGCTGGGGGAGTTAGAAAATTCAGGAAGCTGATTTGCCCAAACATTGTGCTGTTGTTGAAATTATCCCATATCTAACTATTATCCTACCTACACTTGACTCTAGAATCCTGGAATAGAGAAAGTGAAATTAAAATATTTTAGCAGTTTTTTACAGTAAAGGTACGGTTAGATAATGGTTATAAACAGCAATCTTTTTGTTTTTAGAGAGTTTTGTCTGTAGGATTTTTCTAGAGAGCTGTACATTTTAACTAACACTTTCATATACCCTCTCATCACAATCAGAAGTATTTATCACAGTACTTAACTTTAAGATGCTTCATTATACTAACAAGAGTTTGGTATAGATCATTTCTTTATTCTCACCAAATAAATTACAAGACAGTTTAATAATATTATCACTTTATTTTTTGAAGAGATAGAGAAAAGGGCACAGAGCTGTTAAATATGTTACAGATGATTACAAGGTCAACATAAGGAATTATACCAAGGTTCTTCCACAGGGAACGTTGCCTCAAGCAGAGGAATGATAAATTCCCTTCCTACAAAAAGCAAACTTTATATTTCATCCATCCATCCATGACTCACTGACTAGGAGCCGTGTGTACCACTGTTTGCTTTATATAGGTCCCAGCTAGTAAACTTTTCATTTAAATTGTTATACTTCTCAGCTCTATAATTTCCAATTTGTTCTGATTATAGTTTCCATTCCTCTATGGTTATGTATTATTTGTATCTCATCATTAGCATATTATTTAATTCTCTGAACATATTTATGACAGCTGCTTTGATGCTTTTGTGAGCTAAAATCAACACTGAAGTCCAATCAATTTCTATTGAATCCTTTTATTTTCATGAATTTTAGTTACACTTTCCTATTTCTTCATAGGCTTACTAATTTTTGGTTGAAAACTGAACATTATAGATAAGACATAGCAGTCTTATCTACAATGGGTTTTTGTGTTATTCTTCCAAGGGATTTTATTTTTATTGACTTGCCTGAACTTAAATGTAAACTATCTCCTTTACAGTATATGATCATTCATGTGTATATATACATATAGATACATACATATATATGTATAATATATAAGCTTATATATATGTGTGTGTGTGTGTGTGTGTGTGTGTGTGTGTGTGTGTGTGTATATATATATATATATATATACTCCCACTTTATATATTTGTCCCTTGAGGAGTTTCCTTTGCATAGTTCAGTTTACTGGTCAGCCAATGATTTGGATAGAGGCTAAGAGGCTAGTATCAGACATCTAGAGCCTGTAAGACTCCCATCCCCTGCCACCTGAGCTGTGTAGGTTGCATAGTGTGTTGTATAATGCAACAGCAAAGATGCTGCAAACTCCATAGTCTCAGTGCTGGTTGATGTCAGCCAGACCTCCAGGAAAGGGAATAGGGGCTGGAGACTGAGTTCAACCCTATGGGCAATCAATCAATTAATCAATCAGGGATGGGTACTATTCTTTATTTTTGGTATTTTGGTAATTTTATATAATAAATTTTTTTTAAATTCATTGTTCATAGTTTCCCATTTGAATTAGGAAGATTCAAATGAACACAAAATTTAAATGAACTATTATTTATTTACTCATTCTATTACTTTAAATATAGTAATCAGTATTTTGATAGATAACAACGGTAAGGGAAGCACTATGAAATTGTGCAGTTGATTTTTGTTAGTTTTTATAAATTTTCTTTTGTTTTCCTAGATCATATTTATTTAATGTTAGATTTTTTGGTCAATTTGTTTTATTTCCTCACCATATCAGATTTTCCTGAGCATATTTAATCAATCAATTCTATTTACACTTCATTGGAGTGATCAGATTACTCTGAATAAACACAAAGGAGTAACTAGATTATCTGAAAGGCCTAATATGAAGTTAAAGAAAAACTCCTTCAAGAGAAAAATCCCCAGGCTTTAGGGCTTTGTTAGTAGACATCTGTTCTGTATCACTCAGCACCCGCAGAGGTGGCTGTGTGGGCACCAGTGGTCATCAAGTGGCCGACAATGAGTGAATGGGGCCTGAAAGGTCTTCTCTGGTCGGTAGATCAACAGAGCTCATCATGAACATTTCAGTAGGGACTGCTCTTAATGAGAGTTGTGCATCGTGTATTGAATCACCTGGGGAACTTTCTTGGACTTCACTGCAGATCTTTTGAGACAGTAGATGCAGAGTGGCACGCATAGGTGCTTTAAGAACCTTCCAAGGGGCTTTTGACATGCATCTCAATTTATGAACACCTGACTTAAGGATATTACCCACATTTGCTGACTGAAAACTACCTCTATGTTCCCCTTTTAAAAAAATATAACAATAGGGGATTTGTTTCATTCTAATGGTAACATATGTTTTAAAATAAGATGACTTTTAGCTTATTGATTATATATTCATGTATAGTAATTGACAATATAGTTAAAAGCACTGTTGCTCTTATTATAATTTTCTTTTCATTTATTATCTCATGTAAATCCTCATGTATAGATAACCTTAAATAAAGAAATCAATCTGCTCCATCACATACACACACACAGACACACACACAGACACACACGTACATTTTTGCACATCATTTCTAAAAAACCTGCAATTTCAATTTCACCTTTCAAAACTTCCCTTCTGCCTTCTGTCAAATTTCACTATCTATGGGCCTTTTCAACCTGATTATCTATCTAGTCTGAAAAGAATAGGAGCTGTAATTTCTGGTATGGAAACTGGACTTGGCTATGTTTCTCAATAGCTATTTAATTCATACTTCGAGGAAAGTTGTACCCGAGTGAGAAAATATTCTGCCTTATAAAATATGGCTTTTTCACAAGCAGAGAAAGGTATGTCTTTTGATACTAAAGGCAACACAGTAGAAAGCATTTTGGAACATGATTTCAGCGATTTTCTTCTAGATTTGACTTTGTCACCAACTCTGTGACCATAGGCAAGACTGTTTTTGTTTTTTTTTCTATAAGCTTTGTTGTCTTCATATAAATGATGAGGAATTAATTAAATGTTGTCTCCAATCCCATTATCTCTATGAATTTACTCATTTATTCATGTCAGGGCCAGTGTGTCTCTGCATTTCTACTTTGTATCAGCAGAATTTGCCCTAATTCATTCTGATGTAACTTTGGGTCAATCTGATCAAAAATAATTCTTCTATATACAGTAGTGTAGAATAATCAGTTTAAGTGATTATTTGCAAGCCTTCTTGATAGAATATAAGTCCCCAGGGTCTGAACATGGGAAGAAATATTTTGCTGATAGGAAAAAAATACCAGTTTTTCTGGAGAGAGGACATAAATATGAGGGGTATGATGGAAATATGAGGAGTGTGTAGTCAGTAATATCACAGAAGATTATTTTGCTCTATTATTTGATTTTCATTATTTCAAAACCTTCAGAAAATTTACTAAGTGAGCAAATTTACTGAGAATGTATTTTTATGGAGCCAACAGAGGAGCCAACTTCCCAAACAGAATGATATTAGTAACATATCAATATGTTACTGATATGCTGGTTATAAAACTGAACATTGTAAAGGTCTCTGCTTCCAAATTTCACACTGTGGTACCTTCAGAATTCAACTTAGGAGCAGAGACCAACTGAGAAAAAGGTAGAAACACCCATCAACTTTTGAATTGTGAATCACTGGATCTATTTCAACCAGAAAGTTGTACAGATGTTTATTTATTATATCTTCCCAGCCCCTCTGATCCGTGAACTTTTCAGATTCTGTTAGTTTACTCTCTTCTAACCTTTCTCTTTTCCTGTCATCTTTATATAGCCAATCAATACAGAAACTTCAAGAAAACAAACTGCAAGGAAACCACTGAAGGTGCATAAAGAGGGGATAGAGTGGTGACTATATTGTTTTCTGAGAAGAGTTAAATCTTTATAAGCAAAGAAAGGTTGAGCAAAATATGAATAAACATGCATATATTTTTATGATGAACTTCAAACATGTGGAACATTAGAGAGAACAGTATATTCAGTGTATAGTACCCAACTCTGGCAGTTAACACATGGCCAGTCATGTCTTATCTGTACACACTTTCTCTTCCCTCATCCCAGACTACTTTGCAGGACATTTGAGATATCACATCATTTTATCTGAAAATATTTCAGAGTCTATCTTTAAATTCAAAGATTTGCAATTATTTTATCACACTTAAAGTATTAAGATACTTTTCTAAATATTATCTGTGTTCACATTTTCACAATTGTCTTATTTTTTTTTAGATTTTGTCAACCAAGTATACACAAATTGTGATGGCTGATATAAGGGAATATACTTCTTAATTCTTTTTAACCTGAACCTTATAATTTTAAAATCTGTAATCTATAATTGCTTTCTCCTGTTTAATTCCATTGGCTAAGGTCTTCAACTAAATGTTAAATAGTAGGACAGAGAATTGATATTTTTTATCTTTTTGTTGACTTAGCAAGAAAGTTTCTGTTACTTTCTCACTAAGTAACATGCTAGCAACTACACTGAGTGATGCACATTTTACTATGTTAAGGGAATATCCATAAAATCCTATTTTATGCATAACAACATAAATGGGTGTTGATTTTAATCAAATGCCTTTTCTAGTCTCTGTGAAGATAATCCCATGATTTGGTTTCCTTTAATTGTTCTGTGATATTCAAACCAGTCTGAATCAAATTGCCAAGAAGATTATTGTGGAACTTGACAAATAATAGAAAATTTTCAGAAAAAAATTAGCTTATGAAAAGAGTCACTTAGATGCTGGAAAAGAAGATTAATCAAGTGGGACAATTAAACTCTAGAAGATGTTGAAATTGATTTAAAAACAGAATAATTAAAACAATTTCTATCTAATAGGACTAGTTGGGCTATGGATAGGAACTGAATGGGAAAATACAGAAACAAATTCAAGTCAGTTTGGGAATTTACCTTATAATAAAGTTAGCATTTTCTCAGTTGACAGAAGATGATTTAAAAAAAAAATTTGTGTTGGAGTAACTGGTTAGATGTTTTGAAAAATGTCTAATTATTGGGTTGTATATATTCAATAATCTTTTTCATACTGATTGTTAATGATATTTTTCACCTATTAATATTTTTCACACTAATTAGTTGAAAATCTAATTCAGGGAATGTTTGGGGAGATTCTAACAACATAAAGAACTGAGGACTAAAGAATGCTTTTTTTTTTTTTTTTTAAGAGCATGAGAGAGTAGAGTAAGGTAACAAAATAAAAAAGTTTGGCATGATATTCAAGTTAACACAAAACTATACAAATACCCCTTAGGAATGTCCAACTACTTAGGTTCTGGTCCTTGTGAGATTAATAATATAATGAAGAAAGTAATGGGTAGAGAACCACTTGGAGGAAGAAATGAGATAGAAACAGAATTGAGGTGGCATTAGGAAAAAAATTGTAAAGTGGACTATAAATTAGGTGATGAAGAAATGCATTTGGGATCTAAACAAATTTTTTAAAAAAAGCCCTGAAGTGAGCAGAAAAATTTTAAGACTTAAGGGTTAAGGAGGCAGATCTATTTATCTTATTGCTCCCTCATTTAGCTAGTCAATGTAAATAAGTTAAACATTCCTGTGACAATGTTGTCTCTTGTTCTACTTGTGAGTGAGGATAGGTAGAAAGAGAAAGCTCTGGGCTTGTGTTATAGTTATGCCTTTGCTGTGTAACAAGACACACCAAAAACTTAACTGCTTAAAGCAACAACCATTTATTAGCTTATGATTCTGTGGGATGGCAATTTGGGATGGGCTCAGCTGGACAGTTCTTCTGATCATCTCAGTTCGGGTAATTTACACTTCTGTGTAGACTGCCAATCTGTATGTTCACCATCTTAAGACATTTTAAGGAGAATATGAAGAGCAATATCTATCAATATCAGGCTATTATCGATATCTCTTCCTCTTCCTCCTTCTCCTTCAATGTTCCTCCTCCAGAGACTTTTTCTTTTGTCTGTTTTATTTAGTTAGTTTTGATTGGTTAATTTTTGTTTTTATTTATTTATTTATTTATTTGTTTGGAAAGAGAATGTGCTTGTTTGGTACATTATACTTAAATATGAATTTTAGAAAATAAAATTTGAATGGGTTTATATAATATTCCAGACATCTCTTTGATAATACTATTTAATCAGTGTAACATGGGATAAATAGACTTTTAAAAAGACTTTGTTTCTGATACTGAACTTTAGTTATTTTTTAAATATTAAAATATATGTAATTCTACCATTGTACATATTAAGACTATTTGGTGTGGATGAATAGGACCTTAAAAATTAAATTATCTGACTTCATTAAACAGAGAGAGTCAGACAATGGTAAAGGAGTAGAGTGTTTTCCAAGTGATTCAATTGGCAATGAGATTGATACTAGGGCACCATTTGTTCTAAACCACAATGCCTCACAAAGTTAACTAACTTTATAAATTTTGAGGGCACCACTTTCACAAAGTGTGACCAATCATAAAGTGAGAATTCTAATTGTAACACCTTAGAATTTTCAGAAATGTTAAGTAATTCTTCTTAATTTCTCATCATTACCTAATAAATTATTACAGATTTATCCTGATTACTCATGTTCTATTTTAAAGTATGTGTGTGTTTTAAACCTATTGTAGGTATGGCCTATAATTCATTCTAATTCCTCCTCAAAAGTCATCTGACAGCATGAAAATTTTAATAAATGAATATATGTGCTGTCACATAATAAAAGGGAGAGTACTTTTGGCTGATGTATTTTGTCACAAGATGAACTGAGTTGAGGAATATCAAAGATATCTTTGATAGCTAGAAGTTTACATCAGGTACACCAGAGGTACTGAGAGAATGTAGGACATGTAAATAAGTTCAAGAAGGAAGCTAACACTGTCATAGACAACTTGTGGTAGGAGATAGATGGGCTCCAGGTTAGACATTTACAACTGGCCTTCTGTTTACATTTCATGAGGCAGGAAAAAGTGGGCTTCAGGCCGGACACTTACAACTAGCCTCCTGTTTGCATTTCCTGAGACAGGAGATAGGTGGGCTTCAGGTTAGACGTTTAAAATCAGCCTCCTGTTTACTCTCCGAAATGGAAGCAATGACAGCCACATGGTAAATAGCCAAGCTTTGTCTCTTGTGGAGGCCTTAAGGTAAGAGTCATGGCCAGATCAAAGAGAGACAAAACCTTGTTTGAGTAAAGGATCAAGGGATCTCCACTCCCCACCTCATTGGGGCAAGGGAGATACTACATATGAGCAGAAAGGCTCCTTGTGAGTCAAATGTCAGGGGACAACTCCAGGCCATGGTGACTCTTGCTTCTCCCAGATGACTTCACGTCGGGGTCCATCGTGGCTGAGAGGTGTGTGTGCACCTAAGGGGAGGGTCCTGAGACAGATTAGCCAGAGGGGACAAAGCAAGATGATTGGACAGAAGGGAGACAAAGACCCAGAAAACTGCCCCCTTATAAAGGATTTAAACTTCCCAAAGGCGCAACTCTCTCTCTCTGAGTTTGCCCATGCATCTTTCTGCATGTATTTTGCTTTTCCAATAAACTTTTTACGTTTCTCTTTACCTTCTGCCTCCTCACCTGAATTCTTTCCTGACAAGGCAGGCAAGAACTAGGGGTCCAGGCCCTAGCTGCTGTCCCCTGTGATCTAGTGGTTAGGACTCCCGGTCTGGGAAACCAAGATCTTGCTTCCAGCTACTGCTCGCTGCTGCTTGCTGCAAGCTGCTGTGTGCGTCTGAAATCAATCTGATTGCATTAAAAGTATGCTCTGGGTCTGAATGTTGGCAAATACTGAGTGGTATTGTTGATAGTTTCATATGCACTAGCTTTGAAATAATTACCTTTAACTGATGCCTGTTGTAATGCAACAGAAAATTTCAATTCAGGTGAATATGTTGGTAAACCTCATCATTCAATACACACACACACAAATGGACTAGTGGTAGACCCTCCCTGACACATCAGCTGTGCAAACCAGGATACATGCAATCTTTAACTTGGCAAAAGTTATACAGTTCATCACTGGAAGTTGAGACTCCATTAGCAATGTGATCGCTAAGAGAGGAAAAGATCCACTTAACTCTGTGGCTTAAGTGTTTTCTTTTGTTCATAAATTTAGCTGCTTAGACTCCCAGACTGCTGAGCAAAGAAATTATTGGGAGATGCCCCTTTTGTGGAAAAGAAAAGTAGTCACTAAAGTGAGTGCATTTATTTAACTTCATATTGTTTTAAAGGAGAAATTCAGTTTATTTTATTGTAAGATTCCTGTTAAATACTAATCAAAATTTCTTCACTGACTTTGTCTTCAAAGAAATGGACAAAATCAGAATTAGATGTTTTAGCAAATGAGGGACTTTGGATTTTAAGAAGCACAGTAAATTCTTTGTAACTTCTTTTATTAAAATGATCAAATGGAACTTAGAAGTGTTCTCATTCAAAATTCAAGAAGAGCATGAACACATTAGCTCTTAGTTCTTTCTAATTAAAATCAATGTTTCAGCATTTTAAATATTAGCTTTTACTTGTACAGATAATCAAAATTATTAAATTTTGTGCTGGCTTGATACACCCTTCCGGCTCAGTAGATCCCAGCATAAACATTGCCCCATGATTCTCCCAATTCCTACTCTTCATTGATTGTGTACATATGTGTATTTGAGTATATTTTAATGTACATGTACATTTTAATCCCTGGCAAGTGAAGTCTACACATCACCAGTATATGTGGATTAGAAAACTCCAATCCTGTAAAATATGGGGTCACATTACTGAAAGGTTAGAGAAATGACTAGAAAAGTAGGCTGTGAATGAAGATTGCAAATATTATCATATTCAACTTTGCTTTATTTGTGTTTGTTTTGCTTTTGTTCTTCTGTGAAGGGAGTCACCAAACTTTTCCTATAAAGGGACAGATAGTAAATATTTTTGGTTTTATTGGCCACACATTTACAACTACTCAACTTTTTTGTTCTAATATGAATGCAGCCATAGACAATGTCTAAATAAATGGGTGCAGCTGTTATCCAATAAAACTTTATTTATGGGCACTGAAATTTTAATTTCATGTAATTTTCATGTGTAATTTTCATTCTTTTTTTGATTACTTTTAAACCAATTTTAAAAATGTAAAAAAGGTTCTTGGCCAGTGGGCAATGAAAAATCAGGCAGTAGTCAGGAATTGGCTTTTAGGGAATATTTTGCCCAACACTACTGAAGACTAGTGTCCTTCTTTCTCACAGCTTTGGGGTAAAGTCACTACAAATGTATAGCTAATTTAAAAGATAGTTATGGGGCTTCCCTGGTGGCGTAGTGGTTGGGAGTCCGCCTGCCGATGCAGGGGACGCAGGTTTGTGCCCCAGTCCGGGAAGATCCCACATGTCGTGGAGCGGCTGGGCCGCTGAGCCTGCGCGTCCGGAGCCTGTGCTCCGCAATGGGAGAAGCCACAACAGTGAGCGGCCCGCGTGCCGAAAAAAAAAAAAAGTTATAAATAAGAACTTCCCTGGCGGTCCAGTGTGGTTAAGACTCCTCGCTTCCACTGAAGGGTTTGATCCCTGGTCAGGGGACTAATATCTTGCATGCTGCATGGCATGACCAAAAAAAAAAAAAAAAAAAGTGAATAAATGATAGTTATAAATAGATAGTAATAAATATCTATTTGTAATATATCCTTACCTATGTATACTTATTCATTCATTCAAGATATATGTATTAATTATCTTCCTTACGCAAAGCATGTATTGGATACAAGGAATGATACAAAGAGTATGACACAATTTCTAACTTAAGAGGCATAAAGTCTATCAGATGTTTCGAGTTCTACTCTACATAAAAAATTATAATACAAGACCACTTGGGACAACTACCAAAGTTGAAAGGACCATTCCCCTCAGGAGACGATTGCTGACATCTTAGAAGTATTTTTATGACATAGAGTGCCTTTGGCTGACTCAGTGGATGGAAGTATGTTTACAAGCAGATGGTAGAGAATTAAGAAGATGAGATAAACTCTAGGTAAAGAAAGGCAGAATTATCAGCCAACATCTTACAGAGAGGTAAACTTTTTTTTTCTTTCTTTTAAGAATAGAGATAGTTGCCTAAGTAATTTACAGAGGGGAAATTCTCTAGCTCCAAAAGAAATATTGTTCTCTTTAAGGTGCAATTAATCCAATAATAATTTTCATCTCTACCATGTATCTCTCACTGGGTTCTCTTCCAGGGTTACAAAATTTAATAACACATTGTTTCTGTCTTTGAGAGTTTTGCAATCCAGTGGAGGGTTGTAACTTTAAACCAATAATTTTATCATGGCATAAGGAGTAGTAGAATATTATATTCTATAAAATGATAAGGGAACATTGCAGATATTGATATCTGATTTATT
The DNA here is from genome assembly GCF_964374135.1 of Grampus griseus. Lineage (NCBI taxonomy): Eukaryota > Metazoa > Chordata > Mammalia > Artiodactyla > Delphinidae > Grampus > Grampus griseus. The sequence goes on along the minus strand of NC_139004.1, from coordinate 44,979,187 downwards.
CTAATGGGAGGTGGAGTGGTGAGGGAAGATTCTACAGAGGTTGTAATGTTGTTTTCTGAAATTAATGACATTAGGAATTTTCAAAGAAGAGATGAGGTAAAGGGAAAATAGAGTGCCAAAGGACAATAACTAAACCCACAGAGGTATAAAGAAACAAGCTATGTTTTCCAGGGTAGAGAGGCACAAAGGAAGGGAAGAAAGAGGATGTTAGTAGGAGGTGAATTTAGAAATTCATCCCCAACTCATAATTAATTAGGCAATGTTAATGTTTCAGAGCATGTTTGTCAACTGGTGGTTTATATCATTTGAATTAAACTTTTGCTTTTTTAAAAAAAATATTATTGAAATATAGTTGATTTATAATGTTGTATTAGTTAATGTTGTATTAGTTTCAGGTGTACAGTAAAGTAATTCAGTTATACATATATATAGTAAATATATATATATATATATATGCTTTTTATACAGTCTCTCTCATTATAGGTTATCACAAGATATTGTGTATAGTTCCCTGTGCTATATAGTAGGTCCTTGTTGGTTGTCTATTTTACATACGGTAGTGTGTATACTTTAATCCCAAACTCCACATTTATCCCTCTCCCCTGCTCCACTTTGGTAACCATAAGTTTGTTTTCTATGTCAGGGAGTCTATTTCTGTTTTGTAAATAAGTTCATTTGTATCATTATTTTTAGATTCCACATATAAGTGGTATCATATGATATTTGTCTTTATTTGGCTTACTTACTTCACTTAGTATGGTAATCTCTAGGTCCATCCATGTTGTTGCAAATGGCAATATTTCATTCTTTTTCATGGCTGAATAACATTCTATTGTATATATGTACCACATCTTCTTTATCCATTCCTCTGTCGATGGACACCTAGGTTTCTTCCATGCCCTGGCTATTGTAAACAGTGCTACAATGAACATGGGGTGCATGCATCTTTTTGGATTATAGTTTCCTCCAGATATATGCTCAGGAGTGGGATTGCTGGATCATATGCTAGCTCTATTTTTAGTTTTTTAAGGAACCTCCATATTGTTCTCCATAGTGGCTGTATCAATTTACATTCCTACCAACAGTGTAGGAGGGTTCTCTTCTCTCCACACACTCTCCAGCATTTATTATTTGTAGACTTTTTCTCTAAGATCACACACAAAAATAGGCTCAAAATGGGTTACAGATGTAAGACCGGATCTATAAAACTCCTGGATGAAAATATAGGCAGAACACTTTTTGACATAACTTGCAGCAATATATTTTTGGATCTCCCAGAGTAATGGAAATAAAAACAGAAATAAACAAATGAGACCTAATTAAGCTTAAATATAATCTTAAAATTAAATTAAGCTTAAATATATAAGGTTTTCAAATAGAAAATGAAAACCTTGATTTAAGGAAGGCCCCAAGCCTCAGGCTAAGCAATATGCTCAAGGTCATTAAACGAAGAAGGAGATGAAATTCAATTCAAACGAGATTTTGCATCCCCCAAATCACTATATTGCATTACCTTTGAGTATTACTGTGTAAAACCCACCAACAATATGAGAAGATAAGGCCTTATGATAAGATATCATTTTCCCCCCCCTTCTCTGAACTTGCCTCCTTCAAATTCCGGTGGCCAAGTTCACTTCTGCTCCAGACTTTGCAGCACTGTTCCTCTGTTGGGATCTCTCTCTACTTTCTTAGATAGAGCATGACCCCTCTTCTCTGGGCACTCAGACCTCTGCCCACCTCTCTCCCCAACAGAGAGGCTGTTTACTTGGGTTGCAATCACTTTCTATTCTTTTAGCCTGCTTTACATTTTCCATACCATGTGTCTCTGGCAATTGTAGTATTCTCTGCCTAAACTACATCCTCGTAAACTCCATGAAGGTTGGGATTTTGTTTTGTTCACTATTTTATTCTCAGGGCCTAGAGCAGTCCTGAGCTCATAGTAGGTACTCATCAGACACTTGTAAATGAATGAATACATAATTCAATATATCAATTGTTGGAGAGAAAGACATGTGGAAAAAAATGCCTAATTGTGAAACAGAGAGAAATACATACCTTAATATTATAATTAGATCTGTAAACAAAATCCTGTGGGATTCCAAATAAGAAAACAATTATTTCCAGTTTGAGATTTGTAGAAGGCATCATGAGTGAAGAGAAATTGGAGTTGTCTTGGAAAAGGGATATTTCAGAATAAGAAGCATGATGAGTATAGAGGCAGGTGAAAATAAATTACAGGGGTATGGTTTATGAAGGATTCTTAAGGAAAACGAGGCTGGAATTACAAGTTTTCCTCCAGTTTCATGGAAAACCGATTAGACACCTGCAAGCAGAGGGAAGCTTCATTGAGGAGATGAACGCCTATCATACCAACTGGCTCTATCTGGCACCAACTGGCAATCTGCTAATCTCAGAGACAAGTGAACAGAAGTAGGGTCTTAATGACTCTAATTTCTTGTTTATTCATTTGATTTGTTGAGAATACTAGTTCTGGTCTTATTTGAAATACATTTGCTTAACTGAAGCTCACTGATTCTATTTAGTTGGTATGTAATGGCACCTACAATTATGTCACATTATTTGATTGAATGTAGAGGTTTTGTCAAGTCTACGACTATATCACAAAGAAAAAGACAATGGAAATCGTTCTCTTCTCAGTCAGGAGATAGAAATTCCAGGGTGGTCTCTATCAATAGTTTAATACATGAAGTAAACTCTGTGCCTTGATTTCCTTTATATTTAAAATGAAAATAACCACTACCCTATACTTCTAATCCTAAGAAAGGGAATAAGTTATCTCATATAAAGTATTCAGTTGTAAATATCAGTAAACAATACAGACAATAAGATACATAGATGCTAAGGCAAGTGCTTTTCTTGATATTTGCTAAAGAATATATTTTATTCTTCTGTTTTTAAATGATCAATATTCATATTTATTTTTATTTTATTTTATTGTTAACATCTTTATTGGAGTATAATTGCTTTAAAATGTTGTATTGTTTTCTGCTGTATAACAAAGTGAATCATCTATATATATACATATATCCCCATATCCCCTCCCTCTTGCGACTTCCTCCCACCCTCCCTATCCCACCCATCTAGGTGGTCACAAAGCACCAAATTGATCTCCCTGATTGTTTTTATTACCGATGGAATATCTGCACAGGGCAGGGACTCAGACTTGAGTGGGTACCTGCAGCACCCTAGTGGCCACTCTTTATAAATGCAGAAACACTTTGTAGTAAAATAAATCACAGTGGATGACAGATGTTCCTGAAAATGTCTGTCGTCTGTTCTTTTAATTCAGGATTGAAATTAAATGTTATTCTTACCATGTGAATAATTAAATTTAAATTAATGTACTTATTAATTTCCATTTTTCTCAATGCTGCACATTTTGGAGGATGACACTTGTGGGTACAGAGGTACACTGAGATTCAGGAGCTCATTCAAGTCAAAAGCCACACAGAGGCTAGTCTGGAAAGATGCTTTGGGGGTCAATATTACTTAGAATTATAAATGAAGGTAGATTAATAACTTCATGATCCTAGAGTGAAATTTTGTGTCCATAACAAATAATTTTGTTTGGCTGAGCCCTCAAACTTATAAGAAAAAAAGTCTGTTGGAGAGAACACCATCAGTGGTCCACTTCTAACATTTTATCAAAGATTTTATTTGACAAAATATGTGATAAGTATAAGAATGGAGAAGGACAAGTGGGGGTTTAGGGGGTAGCATAAGTTGTGCAAGGAATCAGTTAGAGAGAACTTATATTAAATGAGAACATAAATTACATGGTAGGAATTCAGACTTAGAGACCTGTAAGTAGAGTCTAGGTACAAAGTAAGCTGCTGGTGAAAATGGACATGTATCTATCAAATCATGTGTTTATCTATCAAAAGGATGAGTTTGGTTAATTTGTAATTATTGTCTTCTTTCATTTTATCCATGACTGACTTTAAAATTCCTGAAAAGTAATGATTCTTGAAAAACATGTTTTAAATAATTTATCAACTAAAAGTTAAAATGTCACTCTTGCCATATGATAAAAATTTGGTAATAAAATGTAAGTTGACAATTGGGTAAATGAAATAATGTTTAGACAAGCTTCTCTGTGTTCTTCAGCAGAAATAGATGGATAAAATTGTACTTTATTCCATAAATGATATATACATGTTTAAAAAATTCACTGAGCTGGAAAAGAGTGCCACAGACTGTCAGAAAAAATAAATATAGCATTTTATTTTCAATTGTTTTGCTTTCAATCCATGATCTAAATTTTTTAAAAATTTTTTGAAAGATTATTTTAACCTTAAGGATTCCCTTATTAGAGTCTACATGTGTACATGTGCACAAGTCAAATAATAAAACAATAATTCTAATGCCAACACTTTAAAAAAAATCAAAGTGTCTTCATCTGACATATGAACACACAGTTTAGATGAGGTAAAATAATAATATATAGTTTCTGAGGTGTCTTTTTACACAAGCATAGAAAAATACATAACATTAAAATTATTCCACATAGTTGCTGATATACAAATAAATAAAGGTTAAAATAAATGTGACTCTATTCAAGGTCAATAATAAATTCATTATTGTTGGCATTTATATAAACCCTGTCTATATAATGATCAGATAAATGAAAACTAGTCAGGATATGTTTTAAAAAATAATTTCTCAATTTGGTTTCAGGATGCATATGTAAATGGAATTGATTAGATTCAGTTCATACTTTATCTGCTATAAATTGTTGAATTCAGATTAAATATTTATACACAGATCATACACGATATATGTCAAAGTCATCTACATTAAGTACTAACCTTTTGTTAAATTAATTTTCAGAGTAAGTACAAACTATGCTATTTAAAACAAAGAAAGATATTTCATAATTTCAAATCTCATGATTTGCATGATTAGATTATCTTTATTTTCAAGGGCAAGAGTGGAAAAGTAACAGTGGGTGAATGAGTTGCCTAAAGTCAATGGCACATGTTAAAGAAAAAGTTATTCTGACAACTCTGGTAAGAAAGACTTTACCAGGACTATTGCAATGAGGGATAGAGCTTGGTCTTAACTCCAAATTCAGTAGAGACTGCTATGGGATGCAGCCAGAGAGCAGAGCGAGAGGGTCAGTGGGTGGAAAATTACCAAGAGGAGACATCAAGGGTGGGAGATTCTTTCTAAACTGACCTCACAGGATTCTTGCTGAGGGCCAGCCTGCGTGATCAGATATCAAGGGTGATCAGATATGGAAGGTGTTCAGATATCAAGAGTGAGGGATTCTTACTAAACTGATTTAGCAGGATTTTTGCTACAAATGGGTTAGGCAGGCCCAAGGACACGGCTTAGTCAAAAAGAAAGCTCAGAGAAGCCTGTCTGAAGTTGGTCAAGGGGAGAGTCTTTTATCACTTGCAAAATCATTTTGAAGGAGATTTAATTGCTGTCATTCATTTATACACACTGAGAACTCAAAGCACAAGGATGTGACAGACCATGCCTGTTCCATATATACTATTTTAAGGTATCTGAAATATATAACACACTTGGACATTTGAGTTCATGTGTATCTACCTATATAATTAAATTAAACCATAATTCTCAACAAATCTCAAAAATACCACTTAGCAAGAAAGATGGGGAGGAAAGTCTTGAGGTTTTACACAATATTGACTAAAACAAGCACCTGTTATGCTCAATCCCAATCCTTTTTTGGTTCTATTTACCTCACTTTATGGTTAATTCATTTTTGAGATTTTTTGATAAACATCTGCATGATGAAGCAAAGACCACATCTGTTTGTTCACCATTTTACCCCCAGCACCTAGGGTAGGACTTGACTGAGGAAAACACAGTACTCCCCCTTATCTGCTGGGGATAAGTTCCAAGACCCCCAATGGAGGCCTGAAACTCTGAATACTACTGAATGCCATATAAACTATGTTTTTCCTATACATACATAACTAAGATAAAATTTAATTTATAAATTAGATATGGTAAGAGATTAACAATAGCTAATAATACAATAGAACAATTATGGCAATGTACTGTAATAAAAATTATGTGAATGTGGCCTGTCTCCAAATATCTTATTGTACATATTTAATGCCTTTTCCATGGTTAAGCACTTATCACAAACTGTGGCCACAATCTTTGAAGTTGGAGGTGCAGAATTTCTTTCATGAATTTCTTTTTCCTCCACCTCCACATACAATTTTTCTTCTCTCTCTATTAAGTCAAGAACTTTCACCTTTTTACTTAAGGAAGCACTTTCCAGCTGCTTTTTGGAATTGCCAAATTGCCAGCATCACTTCTTGCACTTTGGGGCCAGTATTAAGTAAAATAATGTTTACTTGAATACGAGCACTGAGATACCTTGACAGTCAGTCTGACAAATGAGCCTGCTACTAAGTGACTAATGGCCGGTAGTGTATACAGTGTGGATACACTGAATGGAGGATGATTCAGATTCCGGCTGAGATGAAGCAGGATGGTGTGAGATTTTATTACACTACTTAGAATGGCAGAATTTAAAACTTATGAGTTGTTTATTTCTGGAATTTTCCACTTAATATTTTCAGGCTGCAGGTGACAGTGGGTAACTGAAACCATGGAAAGCAAAGCCACAGTTAAAGGGGATACTACTGTTCAGAAACCAGAGCCACAACAGGAAAATATAAGCTGCAGGTTACATGGGCTTTTTCCTTATGGTCCTGTTGCAGTAGACAAATCAGCTCTAACTAATTTGTATTTTTATGTCCTTTGACTCAAGATTAAAATGCTCTGAAAAGAGACTTAAATTGTTCTGGTCTGCATCCCTTGTCTAATTCTTGGGAACAAGAACACAGGTATTTTGATTGACAGCCACAGAGCCTATGTGGAATGCAAGAGTAGAAACTTCTTACAGAAAGTATAGATGCTATTACCAGATCAGAGTACAATGAAAGCAAAACTGAGAGATTTTCAGTATAGAGAATAAACAGTTCTATACTTCTAACAAGCGTTTGACAACAGCAGCTCCAGAAGATCTGCAAGAAGTTTTAAATTCCTTTTAATGTCAGTCTCACCTTAGAATAATCAACAGCAAATTAATTAATCTTCTATTAAGATTTATATTGGCAGCACATATTTTGGAAGAAGATCACATATCTGTATGTTTGTTTGTTTGTTTGTTTTTTGCGGTACACGGGCCTCTCACTGCTGTGGCCTCTCCCGTTGCAGAGCACAGGCTCCGGATGTGCAGGCTCAGTGGCCATGGCTCAGGGGCCCAGCCGCTCCTCGGCATGTGGGATCTTCCCCTACCAGGGCACGAACCCGCGTCCCCTGCATTGGCAGGCGGACTCTCAACCACTGCGCCACCAGGGAAGCCCTGTTTTTTTTCTTATACCAGTTTAAGTTACTTTATTTGGGAGAGGGTCTAGAGGTGCTAGTAATTTCATAAGAGATAAGCTCTCAAAGTTAAAATTTTCTAACTCAGGAATAGTTCACAAATGGTAACACCATGCATATTGCTACCTCAAGGCCTTTGCACTAGCTGTTTGCTCTTCCTGAATATTCTTTTTCTTTAAATTTTATTTCTTTATTGAAGTCTAGTTGGTTTACAATGCTATGTTAGTTTCAGGTGTACAGCAAAGTGATTCAGTTATATAATACATATATAATATAAAATATTTATATTTTATAATATGTATATATTCTTTTTCAGATTATTTTCCCTTATAGATTATTACAAAATATTGAGTATAGTTCCCTGTGCTATATGGTAGGTCCTTGTTGTTTATCTGTTTTATATATAGTAGTGTGTATCTGTTAATCCCAAACTCCTAATTGATCCCTCCTTCCCCTTTCAGCTTTGGTAATCATAAGTTTATTTTTTATGTCTGTGGGTCTATTTCTGTTTTGTATATAAGTTCATTTATATCATTTTAAGGTTATTTTTAAAAAACTAATTGTCAAGTGTATTTTCCCTTAGATTGCTACTCCATGAAGGCAGGAACCGTTTGTGCATTTATATATTCTTAGCATATGCCAGAATCTGGTACAAAATAGATACTCAAAAATTATTGAATAATAAACCAAGGAATGACCATAAGGAGTTTCTAACTATGTACAGACCTTTCTAATCGCTTTCCCTTATGAGAAATAAAAACAAGTTGTTTAAGTTTGAAATCATTTTAAGAAGCATATTTATACAAATACAGAATCCAAAAAAGCCAACCTAGGTCTTCAAAAAGAAATCTCTGTTACTTTTCGATTAGGATCAATTTAAAACTCACAGGACATTTTAGGAACATAGAGATGATGTAAGTTGATCTTGTGGTAGTTTATCCATGCTCTAAAGCAGAAAAACAAACCTTCAAGGATAAGTCTGAGGACTTAAATGCCTACAAAATAATTCTAAAAGTATGAGGACTAGATCTTGATGTTAATTCATCCAGTGCAGTATTTTTTTCCAGAAATAATCCTCCCTGGCAACTAGTCATGAGAATCTATCAGATGGACATTCATCTTCATCTATTACACTTTTCCCATCGACATCTCCACTAGGTAATACTGCTCATTCTGTTCAAAGTGCAATTCCTTCTCAGTTGTCCTACCTACTGAGGACTGAGATACTCATATTGACACTTGTGCACATTTTATTTTTGATAACTCTAGAATGTGGTTTTTTTGAAGGAAAATAAGCTTTCTCACACTAATTCCTTGATGTTCTGGTTTACTACTCTACAGACACTTCTTCAGAAGAAATTCTTTGATTGTGATGTGTCCTTGGTCAGATGAAAACCTGTTCAACCTTCATGTTGGTAATCATATGGCAGCTAGGTAATAGAAGGAGTTCTGTCCTGAATTAAAATTCTGGCACTGATAGTTATTGGATGTGTACTGTTCAGAAAAATACATATATCTTTTCAGAATATTTGAACCTTTGTCTGTAAAACGAGTGCAAGAATACAAGTAGCAAGTCTGCTCTATGAAATGGGGTAGCATATGAGAATGGGTAATACACTGACTCTTGACAGTATATGAAAATGGTTATTTTCTTCCTTTGTTTGTAAACAGGAGATGGCTACACTTTTTCTGACCTAGGATATAGACTAAAAGTTTCATTTTTCTATAAGGAGGATATGCTTTATAATAAGGATCCTAATCAGTGAAATGGATGTGTGTGGAGAAATCCAATGGAAGTGTTAATTCCAACTCCAGTCAAGGGTTGACATGAGTTAGTATGTCTTTGTCTATCATATACTTGTAAATGGTTATATTAGATCAGAAATGCCTATTGTCTCCTTATCTGGTATATCTTGTCACTGTATTTGTAACTGGAATGACAAAAGTAAGGACTATAAATATCATGAAGCCAGAACCATAATTATTTTATGTAACCAACATGTAACCATCAACTAACACAGTGCCTAGCACCTACTGGATGTTCCTTAAGTATATATTGAGGGAATGAATAAATGAATGAACAGGAATAAGATAAATGATTTTAAATGATATGCATTTTCCTGTGTCTATAATGAAATATCTAAACATACTTTTCAAATCATCCTTTAGAGAGGGTCTCACTAACAACCACATACCAACAGATTATATACATTTCAACACAGTCCTTTACACCAAGGATAGGATTGATAGTACTAGGTATGTTGTTCAATAATGTCTACCACTTAATAAAATACAACAATCACACATAGTAAATGTGACACTGTAGCATGTGCTATCTGATACTGTTTATTTTGCCCTAAATGTTAATGACATAGTAAGACAACTTTAGCATTGTTTTGTATAGGATGTTTTAAAAAAAAAGTAAGGTGGTTTCATGGTTATCAATAAACTAATTTTGGGAAAAGCTTTTTGTATGTAATGTTTGTGTGATCTTGGGCAAATGAGGCTGTCTGTACCCCCCCACTACACAGACAAAAGGCAGAATGTAAGAAAAATGTTACTGGGCACAAAGAGGAGTGTGACACCAAAAACAGTGGACTGGATTGTTTGTTGGAAGAGAGGTTGTCCAGTCAAATGTTATAGATCAGGCAAACTTTGAATTACATAAAGAATTTTTCCAGGGAGAAAGCCTTCCAGGCAGAGGAAGCAACATGGAGAAAGGCATGAAATGAAACAAAATAAAACACAAACACAAGAGAATATAAAACATATCAGAAATGCAAGGGATTGAGTGTAGCTGGATAGTTGTGTGATGAGCCAAACTCATTACAGGACTGACTAGTTAGGCTAAGACATTTGGATTGTGAACAAAGTTAAAGAGAAGACATTAAGAATTTTGATCAAAGAATGACATCAGATCTGTATTTTAGAAAGATCTCTGTGGCAGTGACGTAGAGAATGAATTGGTTGAGGGGATGGGGTGAGACACTAGGTACAAGAAAAGCACTTAGAAGGCTAAAAATAATGCACTAAGTAGCAGAAGAGAAGATGGGGCAGATGAGAGGGATTAAAGTGATATTAAGAAGCTATTTTTTGGAGACAAACTGTTTGAATTGAAGAGGAGAAGGGGTGCTTTTTCTCAGAGACTAAATGAAAGGAAGGAATAATATAGCAAATTTGTCAACTTTGTTATTATGATTTTGAACTTGAAGGAGTTCATGGTTAATGAATTCAATTTAACCCAAGCATTTAGAGCTAGAGAAAAAAGCCAGAAAGTCTACCAAAAATAAGTGTGGTGAGTTGTGAAAAGACCTAAGAAAAAGGCAAAGCTTGGGGAGATGACCGAAGGGAAAGAATGAAATAGTGGACTCAGTAAGACACAAAAGGATTTTCAAAGAACACAGAGGATTCGGCGGAGGTTAAAGACTCTAGATTTGCAATGGTTCTGACCTACACGGTTATGTTATTTTCCCCCCAGCAGTTACTCAATCTTTTAGGTATTGTATATATTGAAGTCAGATCACAGTGCTAATCGGGAGATTTTTCAGGGGATGCAGCAAGGTAAATGTGTGAGGTAGGCAGGGTTTGAGGCGTGAAGATTTGTGAAAGTGATCCAAGCCATGAGGAAGAGTAGGGAGTGAGGAAGGCAAAGTAGATAAAAACTAAGGGAAAAGAAATAGGTTTTGGAAATCTTGATGATGTCAAAATCACAGACAGAGCTAGTGCTGGTGCAGGAAACATGCAATAGGGAAAAGGGTAATTAGGATGCAAAATATGTGTGTCCTCACTCAGACATGGAGAAGTGTGGAGCCATAGGAATATTAAAGAAGCAGTGCACCACTCATTTGTGGTTAAAGGGTTGCAAGTGGTCAGAAGGAATGAAAGTCAGAAGACATAATCTTGGAGAAAGGGACACCTGAGCTCGAAAGAAAGACTGAAAATTAACGTAGGCAGAAGAACAAACTGAGAGAATATCTCCACCTCTCCTTGGAATTGCAAGAAAGTGGTGACAGCATGCATTTGCAGGACTTGAAGTTTTTGTTAAAGCAAAGAAATTCTTGAAAGACAAATATAAAAAATAAAACAGGAAGCATTGTTAAAGACAGAATTCAAGAATTTGATTGCTTGGGCAGTGCTGTTAAGTTAAAGACATATTGATTAGGGCTTCCCTGGTGGCGCAGTGGTTGAGAGTCTGCCTGCTGATGCGGGGGACGCGGGTTTGTGCCCCGGTCCGGGAGGATCCCACATGCCGCGAAGCGGCTGGGCCCGTGAGCCATGGCCGCTGAGCCTGCGCGTCCGGAGCCTGTGCTCTGCAACGGGAGAGGTCACAACAGTGAGAAGCCCGCGCACCGCAAAACAAAAACAAAAACAAACAAAAAAAACCATATTGATTGATTAATAAAATTTTAATAGAAGCTCTTCAAATATTTTTATCTGCATTTTACTCAAACCCAATTAATTTCTAAAAATATGCAACAGATTTATCAATTCAAAACATCAGATTTTCCTGAGTTTCTCAGGAACTAAACTTCACCATCAGTTTGATGACTTTGTAGTATTTACAATAGACTTAGCATCAATGTGACTTAAGGGCTAATTGATTGTTAAGAAACAGAGACCAAATTTATGTTCACTACGACACTTCAACTGGGAAATTGTCCTAAGAACATATTATCAATCTCATTTATTTAATTCTCTGGTGAAATGTGCATTAAATTGGTAATATACTTATAGAAATATCATATTATCTGACAGTTTTAGTATCTAGTATAACTTTGTTATCTGTTCTAAAGTTAAATTTTTTATTATATAGGTTATATGATATTTTGTAATATCTTAACAAAACACATATAACTAGAATTGTTTATAAAATAATATTTTAATATATTTTATAAATAATGTTTTATGAACTTATTAAACAGTTATTACAAAGATTTCATTTCTTTTGGTAAAAATTGTGGTAGAAAAATATTGGATCATATTTGTTATTTTGTCCTCTAGCTTGTCTTTTAAAAAAATCCCCATATTTTTAATAATGTTTAAATCAACCAAATGACTAAAAAATAAAGATAAAAAATACTTAAAATCAAAATGAATTCAAAATAGAATAAATATTCTCAGAGTAAAAGAGAAATAATTCAATAAAACCAAGAACCAACATTTTCTTAAATTGAATATAAATATGTAATCAACACTGAGTAACCAAAGAGTAATCCCACAGACTGATCATACAAACATCAGGAACAATCAACTTATATTCATAACTTAATAAATATTTCTGACCTCTTAGTATTTTTGAAGAATCTAGATAGCCTCTCTGTCCTCAGTTAATTTATACAATAATTAGAAAATTTAGTCAATTTGATTTATAACTAAAATGCAAGATAGAAAGCCGAATATAGTATAAAAAGTGCATATGTAATTTCTTATGCGCACTGATTCATTTATTTTTTCTAGAAGAAAATACGGCACAATATGAAAAAGGGGAAATGTGAGTTTTCTCAAGAAAAATTTGAAAACACACCTTTTATTTTCCCTTTTTTGGAGAAATTTTAATTTATGGAACTGCAAGCATATAGACTTAAATTGTCTTTGCTAGAGAAGGGGAACATTGACTCTCTGATGTCAGTGACTCCTAGATTAGCTAGAGGAATTGGGATAAAGGGAAACAGATTAATTTTAGAAAATCTCCATAATTAATCTGAATAATTTCATTTCAATTCCAGGCATTTATAATAGAAATATTAGAATGCGGTGGGATTTAATAGCAAACGCCAAGGGTGACCCCCAAATGTCTAACCTGGTTAATCATTCCTGGCCCCAGAGAAAAACAACCTCATAACCAAACATTTTTTGGTTACTACAGAGTTAATAGATTCTCTGGCTTTGAGTTTATCCTCTTTCATCCCAGGGGTTTCTGTTTGGGAGTTGTTGGTGGCAGGGTAGGGGAAGTTGTTCAAAGAAGGGTTAAAGCAAAAGGTGTGAAAGAAGATGGTCAGGAAGCAGCAGATCTAGGTTTTGTGTGGCATGAAGCTCGTATGATTTCCCATACCCTACTTTCACAAAAGAACACAATAGGCACAAAATGGAATGTTTATATAAAATGAGAAAATATTTCACAAAATACAAATTTTCAAGCTGATAAGCATCCAAATCATCACAAAATCTCAAAAAAATCCCCCAACATTTTAATTATTTTACCACCTAATCTATCCTCTTAATAATATTTCAATTTTTCTACATTTGTTGGCTGCAGACTTTGACAGCTTGTTCATTAAAGTAACAAGTTGAAAGAATAAAAAGTAATTTTTCTCTAGCATAATTGATCAAAATTTCTTACTATTTCTTACTATTGATAGTTTAGAAAGTTACTTTCACCTTAACAGCTCACTGGTTGCCATAACAATTAAATATTTAGAACTGTCATCAAATTACTTTCACATGTAATTTGGGAGGCCTTCTGCAGATCAGTTCAGGCTCCAGGAACTTCAAACCCTATTTCTCTTCCACTATATACCTAAGTGAAAATAAATAAGACATTCTTCTCTTGTAAAAAACATAGATCATAATCAAAATCAACTAGGCCTTTAGAAAAGGAAAAATTTTATCAATTATATAGTAGGATATTAAGCTAAATATTTTTTCAAAATAGTATCCATTTAAATAATAATATCAGTGTGACTGAGTTTTAAAACTAATGTTTTGCATGTAATTGAAATCTATATAACAAAACAGAGTGTTGGTAATGGAAATTACATGACTAATTGCAGAGAATAGTATAACTACATATTTCCTTTTTTGACTTATTGAAAAAGTAATTGGGTAAAATGCAGGGCTTAGGGGCACTGACCCTCCACACAGTCAAAAAGTCACATATAACTTATAGTCTGCCTCTGTATATGTGGTTCTGCATTCGTGGATTTAGCAACTGCCAATTGTGTAGTACCATACTATTTACTGTTGAAAAAAATCTGTGTATAAGTTGACTCACACAGTTCAAACTCATGTTGTTTGAGGGTCAACTGTGTAACAATAATAGTATAAAAACAGGAAAGAGTAGTTGGAGCATTATAAGAGTAAAATTTCTATATTTCACTAAAATTAATTTTGTATAAATATTAAGTTGATATTTATAAATTGAGGTGTATATTGTAAGCCCTGCAGAAACCACTGAAAATAATTTTTTAACATATTGAAAAACTCATCAAAGGAATCTAAATATTGCACTAGAGAATATTCACTTAGTCCAAAATAAAATAGTAAAGTAGGGACCTAGGAACACAAAAGACCTGAGACATATATAGAAAACAAAACCTAGAATGGCAGATGTAAATTCAATCTTATCAATAATAACATTAACTGTGAATGGAATAAACAATCCAGTCGAAAGGGACAGATTATTAGACACAATGAAAAACTAAAGATCCAACTATATGCTGCCTACAGGAGACAATTTAGATTCAAAGAAGTGGATTCACAGATGCAGAGAACAAGCTAGTGGTTACCAGTGGGGACAGGGAAGGGGAAGGGCAAGATAGGGGTAGGGGAGAGAAAAAGGGGTTATTATGGGATTATATGAAATCATGTGTGTGAAACTTTTGAAAATTGTAAAGTGCTGTAGGATTTAAAGAATCTTTCTTTCAAGAAAAAATAAATTTAAAAAAAGATTAACAAAATCAATGAATACAATAATAGACTCACATATAGAAAAAAGATGGAAAAAAATATCACACAAACAGTAAGCCACAAGAAATTTGGAATAGCTATACTAATATGAGACAAAATAAGTTTTCAAACAAAAAAATGTTACAGGAAATAAAGAGTGAAATTTTATGTGAAATAAGGATAACTCCAGCAGGAAAATATAACAATTACAAACATGCATGTACATAAAAACAGAGCCAAAGATACATGAAACAAAAACTGACAGAGTGAAAGGGAAAAATAAATAACTTAACAATAAGAGTTGAAGTCTTCAATATTCTACTTTCAATAATGGATAGAACAACTAGACAGAAAATCAACAAGAAAATGAAGGATTTGAACAACATTTTAAACAAACTACACCTAACAGACATTTGTAGAACATGACAAAAGCAGACCATATTCAAGTGCATATGGAACATTCTCCAGGGTAAACCATACACCAGGCCATCAGACGTGCTTTGATAGACTTTAAAAGAATGGGAATCACACAAAGTGTTTATGACAACAATGAAATTAAATTAGAAAAAAATACAGAAAGAAATTTTGGAAATTCACAATTATTTGGAAATTAACCAGTCTCCTAAATAATCAATATGTCTAAGAATAAATCACAAGGGAAAATAGAAATAATTTTGAGATGAAAGAAAACTCAAATACAATACACCAAACTTATGAGATGCAGCTAAAGCAGTGCTCAGAGGAAATTTGCAGTTGTCTATTTAAAAAATTTCATATCAGTAACATAAATTTCCACCTTAAGAAACTAGGAAAAGAACAAGTAATAACCAAATGAAGCAGAAAGAAGGGAAGAAATAATAAAATTGGAGTGAGAATAAATGAGACTAAAAAAAGAAAAAAATATCAACCAAATCAGTGTTTAGTTTTAGAAAAGATCAACCAAATTTAAAACCTTTAGCTAGACTGAAGGAGAGAGAGAGTCAGAGAGAGAAAGAACTCAAATTACTAAAACAAGGATTAAAGGAGGGACAGCAATGCTGACATTAAAGAAATAAGAATTCTAAGGGAATGCTATTAACAACTATTTCAAATTAAGTAATTGAGATAAAATGGAAAAATTCCTAGAAAGACACTACCAAAACTGACTTAAGAAGAGATAGAAAATATGAATAGACTTATAACAAGTAAAGAAGCTGAATTGGTGATTTTAAAATCTTTCCACAAAGAAAAGTCACAGGTCCAGGTGACTTTATTCATGAATTCTACCAAACATGTAAAGAAGAATTAATAACAATTACTCACAAACCCTTTCAAAAAATAAAAGAGGAGGAAGGACTTTCAAATTCATTATATGAAGCCAGTTTTATTTTGACACCAAAACCAGAAAAAGACATCACAAGAAATGAAAACTAAATATGAATATCTCTTATGAATATAGATGCAAAAATCCTCAGCAAAATATCAATAAACCAAAGTAATGAACATCTAAAGAGGATTAAACACCACTACTAAGTAGAATTTGTCCCAGAAATGCAAGGTTGTTTTAACATCTGAAAATCAACCTATGTAATACACCATATTAAAGAATAAAAAATAAAATCCACATGATCTTTTGAATAGATGATTGTGGTGATAGTATCATGGAAGTATCCATATGTTCAAACTCAGCAAAAGGTATACATTAAATTGTGTGTTTTTTTGTATATCAACTATCCCTTAATAAAGTTAATAAAATAAAATAAAATGAATGGTTAGGACTAATGAAAAGGTAACCCATGCAATGGGAGAATATATTTGCAACTCCTCTGTCTGATAACAACTGTATCCAGATTATATAAAAAACTCTTACATTTCAGTAATAAAAATACAAGTCATCTAATTCACTATGGACAAAGGATTTGAACAAATATTGCTTCAAAGAATATATACAAATGACCAGTAAGCACATGAAAAGAAGTTCAACATCTTTAGTCATTAGGGAAATGCAAATTAAAACCACAATGAGATACAACTCCATACCCATTTAGATGGCCATAATTAAAAAAAAAAAAAAGATAAGCAATAACACATCTTATTGAGGATGTGGAGAAACAAGGACCCTCATTCATTGCTGGTGGAATTGTAAGAATATAGCCACTTTGGGAAAAAGAAAAAGTTTGGTATTTCCTCAAATGTTACACATTATTTTAACATATGACCAAGTACTCCTAGGTATACATCCAAGAAAAAGAAAAACACATGTCCACACACATATGTATGCATGAACGTTTATAACAGCATCATTCATAACAATCAAAATGTGGAAACAATCAAAATGACTATCAACTCATGAATGGATAAACAGCAATACAAAAGAGAGTTTCACTTGGCAGTAAAAAGGAATAGAGTTTTAACACATGCTACAACATAGGTCAACCTTGAAAAAAATATTTTAATTTAAAGAAATGAGTTAAAACACCAACATATTTTATGATTCCACTTATATGAAATGTATTGAACAGGGAAACCTATATAGAGAGAATGTAGATTAGTGGTTGCCTAGGACTAAAAGGCAAAGGAATGAAGAGTGACTGCTAACAGGTACATTTGTAGGGTGGTGAAAATATTCTAGATATAGATTGTGGTGATGGTAACACAGTTGTGTGAAAATAATAAAATTATCTAACTGTATACTTTTGATGGGTGAATTTTATTATATGTGAATTAGATCTCAATAAAGATATTTAAGAAAACAATAATAGAGAAGATTCTTGCCCCTAAGAAGAAAAATCTGGTAAGGTTTCTGGAGATTGTCAGTATCCCAGTAATTGAACAAGCTTTTATAGGAAACGATTATGTTAAATGGTATTGAAGACAGAAAATCAATTGCGTATTGTGGCCAAATGTGGAGATGCAAGGAAGTTGTGGTTTTTTTGGCCCTTCAAAAGCACTGGACTTGCTCCAAGTCAATAAATTGTGCTAGCCTGCTACTTTGGCAACACCCAATAAACTAAGCCTCTCAGTATACACATAATTGTGTAGTTTTTTTCTCTTAAGTCTGTGATGACCACGTGACCTGCTTTAATCAATACAGTATGGGGAGTAAGAAATGCTCAGCCAATTCTGAGCATAAAGCTTAATAAGGTCTGGGAGCTTCTACTTTTATGCACTTGGAAACCAGTATCATGATGTAATGTAAGAATAGCCCCAGGCAGCCCCAGCTGAACTCCCAGTCAATAGCCAACAGCTATTGTGGTAATCTACCTTGGATATTCTGGCCCAGCAGAGCTTCCAGATGACTGCAACCCAGTTGACAACTTGTGGAGAAGAAGAACTTCCCAACTGTGCCCAGTCAATTCATAAAATTACATAATATAATAAAATAGTTTTTGTTTTAATAAGTTAAGGTGGTGTGTCACACAGATAATTGAATTATGGAGCATAGTATGGCTCAGACCTACTTGCTGGTGAGGGTGTGGACTTATTAACTTATTACATGTTTTGGTGTAATGTGAAACAGATAAGTGTGCAGTTGATTTGGAAGTTAGTTACTAGTTATCTATCCAATACATATGGCATGTAACTTTGGATTCTAAATAAACCATTCAGGTAATCATTGAAAAGATTCAAAATCCATGTTTCCTTTTGATTAAAACAAGAAAATATCAGGTTTACCTTCAGTCACTTAGTTAATAAATATCTATGAAATTCTTATTTTGTCCTGGGCAATGTGCTAAGAACAGAACACAGCCTTGATTGAAAAAGGGTAATTTTACTGCCTACACAGAGCTGCTGGCTTTGGAGATTATGATAACTCACATGAGATATGTGGTGCCCTGAATTTGGTAGAAAATAACATGGGAGATTGAAAGAAGTGGATAGGTCCAAGATATGTATAATAGAAATGATGTAAAAGTTTCTAATTAACTAAATCTGGCATGAGAGATAAAAGAAATTAAGGTTAGCTCTTGGGTTTTCAGCTTGGGAAAATAGTACAATTGGAGCCAGTTGACTTTTTCTGTTTTATTGACTTTAAGATTTCCTTGGGATAACTAAGGGAGATATTTAGAATGGAGTTAGGAGTATGAGCTTAAATCTTATAAAAGAGGCATGGGCTAGAATTACAGTTTGCAGTTGTCATAATATGGATGCATATATGGGGAAGACTATGGCTGCCCAGAGAATATTTCAAGGTGAAAGACAAGAGATTTTGAAAGAGAAACAAGGGCATTTAAAGACATGACAGAGGAAAAAAGGATCACCAAAGAGGAAAAGATGTAGACAAGAGTAACAGGAGAGCCAGAGATGTATGACATCAGACTGCCAAATGCATCTAAGAGAATACACAAGATAAGAACTATAAAATACCAACTGGATTTACAAATAATTCACTTTTTGGTGACTGAAAAAGCAAATTCAGTAGGATAGTATAATTTCAATGAGGAAGCAAATACACTGATCATAGAAAATACTTTCAAGATGTTTGTCTGGGAAGGAAAAGCAAGAAATAGGGGAGTAGAATAGATGTAAAGAGGTAGTTGGCAGAGAAGGCATTCTGGCTATGATCTTGCATTGCCTGTAGAGACATGTGAACAATAGTAAAATTGACTAAACCTTTCTGTCAGAGCAAACCACTTATTTACACTATACATTGCATAAGAAAAGTAAGATGAGGAATTAGAGAAGCATTTATGATTTGCTTTATTTGTTTATTTGCTATTATAAGAAGGAAAACACATGCATCTGTAGTTAGCCATAGCATTCACCTCAGCTTGACTAAAACTTTAGACAGGTTTCTTCTCTCTTCCAGGTCTCCCTTTTTTTAGTGCATTTATTTGAGAAAAGTTGTAATTGCACATTTTTTCTCTGCCCCTTTGACATATAAATACTTTTAAAAGCCTCTTGCTAGTTTTATAACCCAGGACTGTCTCTCAAGGACCTGGGAACAATCCTTTTGAAATGCAATCACCAGGGAAGATGGCACCCTATTTCCCAGTCTCTGTGGGAGGGTTTGGAAGATAACTGATGGGTCTTGCTTCAAGTTATAAAAGTACTTTCTATCCTGATGATATCAGAAACTTTACTTTTCCTTTGGGTAAGTTCAATTAGCAAATGTAGATGGCCTATAATCCTCCTATCTCAGTTCCTAAAAACTATCATGTTCATTGTTTCAGCAGAGTTAACACTGTTTTGATCTCTTTTCTCTATTGCATTAGCCTTGATGAAAATTTTCCTTACCTGTTTATCTTTATGAGTGCATTTTTTGCTTTGACAGGAAGAAATGAGTAGAGTCTGTAGATTCAGGTGAGTGAAGAGCTAATCAATAGAACAGAGTTTCTAAAAATAAAAATCGGATAAAAGATATATATAAAGATTTGCTTTAGCCTAAAGTACAGACATCCTGTGGTTTGTAATCTACCCAATATTCTCCAAATGACTTCAGACTAAATTATATTGACTTTCTGTTTGGGAGTAGGTAATGACATTTATTCTTTGACAAGAAAGTGACTATTTGACATCTTTGTGTTATGTTGACCTAAAACAAATAGACTGCCAGTTATTTCTCCAGCAAAAATGGGTCTGCGACCACGGCAAGCCACATGTAAGTGCCTGCACAGAAGGGGAAGGGGAACTTTTTTAAATAGAGAAAAAAAAGAAGTTGGGAAGGCTATTGTTAACAAAGAGTCAATTAGAAGACTTGAGAGTCCAAACTACAGTGGCTTTTCACTGGCTAAGTTGTGACAGTCTCTTATTGGTTGAGCTCTTGCCAGTCCAGGCAAGAAGAGGAAGTTTTTCTTCTTCCTGTTGGGCTCTGCTAACATTGTAGGGCAAGAGAGCTCCCCCTTCTGGCCTCCCAACTCTATTTTAATTGAAGTTTCTGTTTATTAATGTTTACATTTCTGCCTTTTGATCTAGATCTTTCTCTGAAGGCATTGCTGATGAAGAGCCTGGTTTTCCAGTTTCAATTGCTTTTTTTCCCCTCAATTGGAAACATATTGAGACTACACTCAAGTAACAAGAAGGGGTAGAAGGGAGAGGTCTCAGGTACTTTTAATTTAAAGTTCATATGTCATCAAGTTCATAGACAGTGGAGGTTCTCTAAAGCATTATGACATCATCAAAGCTTTGATGAAAAACTTCCAACAAGCCTGGTCTGGACGTCTTGGGAAAGCTGTCTCATCAGATGTTGTCTGCTTCAATTCTAGAAAAATTTTATTTTCAGATGACCAAATGATGTGCAGGTCCAGTCAGGATTTGGTGCTTTCTATAGATGGGTTGTGTGAATCCAAGAGTCTATTCACTGGAGTTTGGCAACAAAAGGGTTTGTTAGCAATATTTGGCAGTGAGATTGAAGAGAGTTCTAATGGAGGTATCTTTTCCAATAGATGAAATCTCCAGGTTGCAAGGTGTGATGTTTAAGGTCTTCTTTTCCTGAGAACACACTGTGGAAAGATTGCCCTGCCAAAACATGATTATTTTTAATAGAAATAATTAGGCCTTTGCAATGTTGGAGTATTTCTCCTTTTATCAGTTGTGGGTCAAAAGAGGCAGGAGCCAAGTGCATTAGATATCCTGTCACTATCTCAAAGGCTGAGAGTTTATGAGTTTCAAAAGGGATGGATCTGAGACTTAGAAGGACCAATGGCAATGCTTTCGGCCAAAGAATTTGGAGGGCCTCTACAAACTTTGCCAACTGAGTCTTAAAATTGTTGTCATTGCATTCAACTAAACTAGAGATTGAGTGTGGTAAGTGCAGTGAAAATGTTGTAAAACCAGCCAAATAGCACAGACTTGTCAAAGTACCTCGCCAGTAAAATGGATTCTCTGTCATATGAAGTTTGAGAGGAGTTTCCCAGGTAGGGAAAACCATTTCCAAAGGACTTTAGCCACAGAATAGGCAGCAGCCACAGAACAGAAAAAGCTTCACTCAAGTGTGTAAACATACAGACCATGACTAAAATTTTTATATCTATGATAGGAGGAAGTTATATTAAATCCATTTGCCAGACTTCGAATGGTCCATTAGGTAGCTTAAAATGTCAGGGGGCTGTACTAACAGGCTTCCTTTCATTGTATTTTGGACGAGTGGGACAAGTTATGTAGGCAGTTTTTGTGGCCTTGTTAATGTTTCCCCGTCAGCACTGATTCATAAAGGCTGTCATTTTGTCAGTAGACCAATGGTTTAATGCATGTAAAGCAGGGAGGAGTGGGAATTTTAGAATCTCTGGGAAAACTGGGTTGCTATTTTATCCAAACCAGAACTTTCTCTTTTTAACAAGTCAACAGTTGTTGGATTTTTATTCTTGTTTTTCCTTTTCTGAGGTCAATTGTTGGATTCTTTAGCCAGTTTTTTCCTAAGTTGTCCTTTGAGGAAATATCTTTTTGGACCATGACAGAGATTTAGCTGCTGTTGGTTACTTTAAGGGTAGTATTCATTGTGGAAATGTCGGCAAGTTGATTTCCCTTAGCTTCAAGAAAGTCAAATTTAAATGCCCTGGAATCTTAACAATAGTTTAAGTGACAAGTAAAAGTATTTCACCCATTAATTACTGAACATAAGAGCCATTTAAAGTTTTATTTCTGCTGAAAGTAAGGAAGCCACATTGCTTCAGTAACATCCAAAATCATGAGTTACTCTTGAAAGCATACTTACTATATTGGCAGTTTTGCACTTGGCTAAACTACAAACCCATGTAACAGTGTATAATTGAGCCTGTTGGGCCAAAGTAACCATAGTTAAAGGTGCTGCCTCAACAACATCAAAGGGAGTTGAATAAGCATGTCCAGGATATGTGCCATTGTCACATTTTAAATAAGAACCATCAGTGAACCAGAAGTCAGCATTACCCAAAGGCATTTCCTGCAGATCATTACAAGGAGTCAAGAGATGATGTATCAGTGTTAAGTAGTGGTTAGGTACTGACTTGGTGACAGAAGGGAGAAGAGTGTTAGGGTTAAGGTTATTGTAATGTAAAAAAGTTATGTAAGGACCAGTTAACAAAAAGACTTCATAGGAGGTGAGGTGGCTGACTGAGAAATGTTCAGCGTAATGAGAATTCAGGAGAGCTTCTACTGTATGAGGTACAAAAATGGTTAAAAAGGATCCCTCAAAGATTTTCTTGGCAGCCTTAACCAAAAAGCATGGTTCCAAGGCAAAGGGGATCCCTGTGCCACAGGCCCCAGCTGCTGGCTATTAAACCCTATGAGTTGATGGCACTCCTCAAGTTTTGGAGTGAGTACCCCAAGGGCATTCCCTTCCTTTTCATATACAAAGGGGAAAAGAGAATCTGATAACTAGGATGGCCAAGGGCAGACAGGTTCATTGAACACTTCTTTAAGGTCTTAAATGGTACATTATCTGGTTCTTCCTGTAAAACTCAGCTGGGAGTATTGTTCTTTAGTGAAACATGCAGAGGTTTGGCCATAAGAGTGAAATTTGGAATCAAATTTCAGTAATAACCCACTAACCCAAGAAAACCTCATGGTTGGCACTTGTTTTAGGGTTTTGGAAAACTTAGGACACCATGAAGCCTATCTGGACCTACATGTAGTCCTTGTTATGATAACAGATGCCTTAAATATCAAACTTGGGTTTGGGCAAACTGCAATTTTTCCTTGGCAAGCTTATGTCCCTTTAAGGCTAAAATCTCTAGCAAGTGGATTTCATCTTCCTGTGAGGAAGCTTGAGAATGAAAATAAAGAAGCAAATCACCCACATACTGCAGCACAGTGGAAACTCTAGAGAATTTTATGTCACCCAGATCAGTCCAGGATTTGTGAGAAATAAGAACTCCCAGTAAAACCCTGAGGCATTATGGTCCAGGTGAATATTTTTTCCTTCCCAAGTGAAGGCAAAAAGATACTAGCTAGCTTCATCAACTGGAATACTAAGGAACACACTGGATAAATCAATTACAGTAAGAAATTTACTTCAGGTGGGAATGGATGTTAGTAACATATGAGGGTTAGGGAAAACAGGGTGTCCAGGGATAACAGTGTTTGTCTATTTCTTGCAGGTACTGGACAAACCTCCAACCTCAGCCCTTAGGTTTTAGGTTTTGTCACTAGTAAAACAGGAGAAATACAGGAAATAGTACAAGGGACAATAAGACCTTGAGCCTTGTAATCTTCTATCATGGGCTTTATACCTTGAAGAGATTCTTTAATTTAACTTGACTATAAGGTATTGATTAATTCTGGGGAGAGGTTTTGAGGGATCTATTTGAATCTTGACGGGAGGTGATCTGTAAATTTTGCCAACATCATTTGGAGATTTTTTCCCTTAAGGAGGGTGGTAGCTGATTCAAGAAGGACAAATGACAAGAGTCTCCAGAATCTGCTGTAGTATTGTCAGAGACAGAGCAAATAAAATGTGTCAAAGTATCATTTAATTCACCTGGTTGGTTACTTGATGACTACTGTCAACTTCTAGAATTACCTCCTGCTTTTGGGAGAAAGACATTCTGGCATGATAATTTTCTACATCTCAGCCTAAGAAATGGATAGGAACCAAGAAGAAAAGGACCTAAACAAAAGAGACTAAGTTGAGAAACAGAAACCTCTTGAGGTTCTTTAGAGATCTCCACTATTTCAACTGTTTTAGTTCTCCAAGGCAGGGGCTGCTGGACAGTAGGGGGGTTGAAACCTGAGAGTGTGGCTCTGGTGTCAATTAGGACAGGAAGAGATTCATCCTCAATCTGGAAAAATGTTTCTCTGAGCCAATTAATAGGGAGAGTTGGGGAGAATCCCTGTGGTTCCTCAGAGCTCCATCACTGAGAACTGGGTGGACATTGGACAACCTGGTTCAAGGTGCCTGAAGTGCTCAGATATGTAACAGTCTCTTGGAAGCCATTTTATATTTAATCATTTGTTTGCCTCAGTTAATCTTAAAATGTTACCTTGCAGAGAGGCAATTTTAGGGTCCTGATGAGATCTGGAACCCTCAAAATTGTTTCTGTCAGGACTGTCTCCCATTGGCTGAACTCTTCCCAGGCAAGGAAAGGAGTCTTTCTTCATCCTGTTGGGCTCTGCTGTCATCTTAGAGCAAGAGAGGTCCCCTTTCTGTCCTTTTGACTCTATTTTAATTGAGTTAATTATTATTAATTTTTACAGTTGGATATCTAAAATTAACCAACAGCATATATGGACATTTGTTAAATTTGCAGCCACAATTTTTACTGTTACCTTATGTCTCTTCAAGTTTTGTTTAAGTTAGATAATAATTGAGGGAAAACACTAACTGATTGTTTCTTTTCTTACCATTTACTCTCAGTTTATTTTTGCATATTTCAAAGCATTTTTAACAAAGACATGGATAGTGTTTATTTCATTGAATTGAACCCTTACTTTTAGTTAAGACATCACAGTGAAGTACAAATACTTTTGTATCTTGAATAGCAAAGGAATTCATTATTGAATTCAGATTAAACATTAGATTCTTTATTCTTTAATAATAGTCAATATAAGACTTGCTCATTTAGATAATATTTCTGCTCAGTAAAAGGAAGAATTTTCTCATAATTAGACTTTTCAACAATGGGATTATTTGCTTTTCAAAGGAAAGAAATTTCTGTCCCTGAAAGTGTCAGGTGTCTAGAGAAAGATTAAGCTGTGATAGAAAGGCCCTTGTTTCTGTTTTCTTGGCCCTGCCATTGCATGCATCCCCACCCCTCAGCTTTGTCTCCTGGCTGTCCTGCAGAAGAAGAGGCAGAACTAACCTGCCATCAGGTCCCTGAAGTGATGCTTCTGGGAAGCTGGCCAGGGCTCTTTTGAGGGTCTGTGAGATCTGGGAGCCCACCTTGTTCCGGTACTTCCTAAGGGGTGTGAATTGAACACATTACCTAGTTTTACTGGGTTTCAGTTTGTTCATAAGTAATTTGCTCACAGGTTATAAAGTTGAAATAAACATATAGCTTATTTTGAAAATTATAAATAAATATATGAGCAGTCAGTGTTTCATCAATAGTTACCACTATAAATTTGTTTATGCAAATAGACTGTTTCAGGTGATGAAATAAACCAGTACCCTAACTATGATATCCAGCTTTCAAGAGACACCAGGCTCATTTCCAGCCACTATTGGTGCTGGATACTGCATGTGGTATCAATCATTCATCCTTGACTTCTTTTACTAGTGTTTTCTGAAAATGCAGGGAAAGTGGGGTTCTCAGAGTTTCCAGGTGTGTCTTCAGTTGGTGTTATTTCAACAATCTTACATGTACATTCATGGTAGAGCAGAAGCAAGAGAGGCAGGCAGTACAGGTGGTGACATTTCTTCTAGAATAAAGTTTCCCATTGCTGAGAGAAGAAGTTCTCACTAAAGGCACTAAGAGCCTATATAAAGAGTCATGGATTGATGCACTCTGATAATCTTACTTGATTTTTACTTTGAGAATATACCACAGTGTCTCATTAGTTGAATTTCCCAGTCATGCCTTTGAATAAGGAATATGCAACTCTGGCAGCAGGATGGGAGTGATGTTAAAAAAAAAAAAAAAAAAAGGTAAATACCCTCCATCATTCTTAAATAATTTCTACTGAAACTGTACACCCTTCCCACAACAGAGAGAAAACATGTTGATATTCAATTAAAAATAAGAGTTGAGACATCCTAGCCTCGTGAGGATCCAGGTGTTTGATTATAGACATGAACTAGTGTTCAAGGAGATAAGCTAGCACCAAAAAAGATGAGGAAAATAATTAGCTGAAGGATAAAAAGTTCAATGGCCATTTTGTCCTTCAAGAGGAAGGTAACTATAAGAAATAATTACACTTTGGAGACCCAGGTGCATTAGATAACATATTTTAAAACTGGAACTGCAACTATATTTAAAGCCTGCCGGTGAAGGACCAATTGTCTCGCTTTTCCCTCTTATCTTATTAGAATTTGTTTAAGGTGAACTCAGCTGGTTTGGGTACCAAAATCATTGGAACTCTAAAATGAAGTTTGACATCTTACCTGTGTCAAGGTTGATTCTGCTACATATCTCTAAATAGCCATTTACAGATAGTGTATGACAATAAGCTCTCATGGATATTGCATTCTTCCTCACAAAGTAGTCACCAGGTATGGCCATACACTTATTTCAATAATAATGACATTGTCCTCAAATTTCCCTCCTATATATTGGTGGTGTTAATAGAAGGGGAGTAATGTCATGTGTAAATGCTAATACTAACTTTGTAAAATAACAAATTCTGAGGTAATTTTTCAAGTTTTCAAAAGAAAAATAAGAACCTTAATATTGATAGGTTTTATGAAGAAAAGTTAAATAAATATTACAGAAGATTAAATTTGGGTTACCAGTTGTGCATTTTATGTTGGTTATCCTCATGCTTTTTTCTTTCTTTTTCTGTATTGATGGCACATATACCTACATTTGCCTTTAATTTTGTAAGCCATATATAATTGTATATCCAGCCAGTACCATTTCATAATTTGTAATAAACCATTCATTTTTTCAGTATTAACTATTCTTGTTATTTATTTGAAAAACCAAGTAATATCAAAATCAAAAACTGTTGAAGTTTAGGAAAATTAATATTGGTATCAAGTAAATAATACCTTTTTTTTTTTTTTTTTTTTTTTGTGGTACGCGGGCCTCTCACTGTTGTGGCCTCTCCCGTCGTGGAGCACAGGCTCCGAATGCACAGGCTCAGTGGTCATGGCTCACGGACACAGTCACTCCGCAGCATGTGGGATCTTCCCGGACCGGGGCACGAACCCGTGTCCCCTGCATCGGCAGGCGGACTCTCAACTCTTCCTTGCACCACTAGGGAAGCCCAAATAATACCTTTTCTTTTATTCCAACTATATAATGTGTTATGAATCTTCTCTGGTAGATATTTTCTTATACCCTATTTGCAAATATTTATTCTAGGCTTGCTTTCTGCTGTATTTAAATGCATGATAGAATCATTTTATGAGTATACAACACTTCTAAAATTTTATTATGCTAATTTAAGACATTACTTTCTATTTAAATTTTGTCATATGATACCAAATAGTCCTTGTCTTCTGTTCATTAGGGAGGGAAACTAGTAAAGGATAAAACATAGAATTCAAACTGGATATGGTGCTCAAGAAAAATTTGAAACGTTTTTGAATGAAGGCACCAATTTCAATCCAGTTCACGAGTTTGACAGGATAATCTATTAGTTGAGAGAGAAGGAGTACTATGCAAAGGCTCTTGGATATGCAAATTAACAGTATTAATTTGCTCCAGCAGCTATATATTTTAAGTTTAAGTGTTGGAACTTAGCTAAGGCAGTAAGACCAAATCAAGTCTCAGTAATTTACATTTTTGTAGTTCTTCTTAAAGCAATCTAAGATTGACTGTTATTGCCAAAAGAAGGCATCAACTAGTATGTAAAAGGCACTGCACTCTAGGCTATGTGGTTAAGTAAGATCTCTTGTCAATTTCCAAGATTTCTGCTTAAGCTGGTAATATTTTAATAAGTCATACTCTTTTCTGGGTTGTTACATGATGGTAAATAGGATCTCTGAAATCAGGTGACATTTTAAAGTGACCAGAGTATTTCATTTTCTTTGAAGTCTGTTCATTTTCTCTAGCTGTCTCCATTTTCATCTTTGCTGTGCCCTTAAGGCACAAACCAGAGTCTCCTTTAGAAGCCGTTTAAACTCAGCCCCAACATCAAAGCAAATGAGGAGCCAGGGCTGAAACCAGCTTTAAATGTGTCCTTATATTTGTTTTTCAGCTGTTTCTCAGAGTTGGTAAGTCACACTCAATCATTTTGGATGTAATGTTATCCTATATAGAGTTTGAAGCCATTGAAAATAATATTTCAATATTCACTTTGGCTATGTCAAGGATTTAGAGAAAACTTATTTGAAGTGGTTCACTTCACAAAGGTAAAAAATTCTGCTTCATTCAGCCCTGCTGCATGATTACAGAATACTCATTTTCTCCTAGAGAATCCTGGTGATTATATAGGGGCAGTAATCTGCAATTACCTATCACAAAAATACAGTGTTAAGAGGGTACACTGCTCTATTCCAGACAGGCAATTTTCAGGAGTGTAAGTCCCTCATGGATATTTCAAAGGATGGAGCTTATTAAAGTGTATCTTGAAAAGGCTTATTTCATCTCACATTATTTTTGCGTACTTTAAAGCAGACTCCTTACCTCTGAGACCCCTGTAAGTGTGGCCTCATTTCCCACACATTTAGTCCAAATTACTGCTGATGGGATAAGGTTAAGCCAACCAGATTTCATAGCAGTGGACTACCCTGGATAAATATCAGTCGTCAAAAAGGAAATAGCGACACCAGAGCCATGATTCTAAGAGTGATGTGGAAGAGACATTAGCAATGAGCCATGGCTTCAATGCATTGCATTATGCAGATTGTGGATTGCACTATTTCAGGTAATTTCTTTTCAACAAGCACATTTGAAGCCGTAAGACAGGGAGGAGGATAAGCCATCTGTCAGAATCCAGTTACTTCATTTATCTACATTTATCTTCATTTATCTACAAATACAATGAGTCATTCCCTGTGTATTTTTCCTAAGAGTCTAAGACATAGATGTGTCTTAAAATATTAATTGTGAGAAGTAAACCCTCCCTACCACAGGACCACTAGTGTACTGGTTTATGTCAAAAAGGTAAGTTGCTTTTCAGATTTTCTATAGCTACTATTTCAACCAGTTTTGAGTGTGCCTTACCTGCAGCATCTCTGGCTTACAAAAAAATTTCTATTACAAAATCTCTGGTTAACATTATACTTTAAAATCGACCCACCAATTCTAACACCCATGCTCTATTCCGAGGCTTTGAGAATGATTTTGTATGTTCTCCTAGCACTTTCTGTCCACATTCACTGTCCACATCCTCCTTGTTTCATGGGCTTGTAGTACTAGTAACTGAAAACAAATTGGCCTGAGTCACCAACTGTAAGTTCAGTTGGGAGCTGGATATATTTTGTCATTTACATGCACTACAGAGGAGGGTCATGTGGTCTGATGTGGAGTCAGCAATGGCTGTCATATTCAACACAGAGTCTTGAGTGGCAAGGAAGATTTCCCAATATTTTCCTCTTTTCACTCACAGACTGTTCCAAGATATCCTCTATTGCAGCAGTCCCCAATGCTTTTGGCACCAGGAACCGGTTTCATAGAAGACAATTTTTCCATGGACTGGGGCGGGGTGGGGGTTGGGGATGGTTTCAGGATGATTCAAGTGCATTACATTTATTGTGCACTTTATTTCTATTATTATTACATTGTAATATATAATGAAATAATTATACAACTCACCATAATGCAGAATCAGTGGGAAACCTGAGCTTGTTTTCACTTGCCACTCATTGATAGGGTTTTGATATGAGTCTGCAAGCAATTGATTTATTATGGTCTCTGGGCAGTCAAACCTCTCTGCTAATGATAATCTGTATTTGAAGCCACTCCCTAGTGCTAGCATCACTGCCTCAGCTCCACCTCCGATCATTAGGCATTAGATTCTCATAAGGAGCGCACAACCTAGATCCCTTGCATGCACAGTTCACAGTAGGGGTCACGCTCCTATGAGAACCTAATGCCACCACTGATCTGACAGGAGGCAGAGCTCAGGAGGTAATGCGAGCAATGGGGAGTGGCTGTAAATACAGATGAAGCTTCACTTGCTTGCCTGCCACTCACCCACTGCTGTGCAGCCAGGTTCCTAACAGGTCATGGACCAGTAACAGTCCATAGCCCCGGGGTTGGGAACCCCTGCTCTATTGTGTTTCCACCACTTCCTCCCCACTTACTCACTTGAATAGTTTACAGTTCAACACTAGCCTTAAAAATTGACATCTGAAAAAGCTCTCTTCTGGCAAATAACTACTTACAAATTGTCAAATTTTGCACCTCTCCTAAGTCAGTCCTTACTGTTTATTTGCCAACTTTTTGCTGATTTGGTTTGGGTTCCCCCAGAAGAAGATCTTGAGACAAGGATTCAAGTGCAAGTGGTTTACGTGGGAAGAGGAGGAAACCCTGGCAGAGGAATGGGGACCTAGGACAAGGAAGGGAAGTGAGCCACTAAAGTGTGAATCATTAAACCAGCCAACACTGGCAATGAGAACTCACACATGGAGAAACTTGGAGAGGTAGTGTAGAATGCATGTCTTGGAATTATTCACCCAAGAGGGGAGAGAACTGAGGTATATATATACACACCAACTCCCCAACAGGTATGAAGTGAGGAATAATGGAAGGACCAGGACAGATGTTAATTCACGAACACTTCAGCCTGTCATAAACACATGTTGAATGGCTTGGGCAAAAGGCTTTGGCACTGGAAATTCCCCAGCAGACACTGAAGGGACTGTGGCTAAAAGTATGGATGGGGCCCCATAAGTCTTCTTACATCTGCAACTGACACCATTCCTTGTTCATGACATGTTTTTCTTCCACAGAGGAGTCTTTTACTAATTTTCTCTCTATATATATCTTCTTTAGGTCTTCTTAAAGTTTGGCTATGTTTTCTGTACTCTTCTTTGACAGGACCCTAAAAGCATCAGTTACCTATTCCTCACAGATGACTCCTCAAATTCTATCTACATCCCAGCTTAAATGCTACTACCTGCATGACAGTTCCTCTGATATTCACTCTCCCCTCATCAGTGAACTCACTGTTTTTGGCTTACAAAGGACTTTGCTCTATTTCTCTTATGTATGCCATTCTCTGAAGTGATTTCTGGAACAGATTAAATTTAAAGTAAGATGAATAGAATTAGCTCATTTTCTTGGGAACAAATTTATTTTCAGAAGGATGTAAACTACAGTGTTTGTCATAAACAATCATTTAACCACAGTAACTTCTTTAGTTAAAAAAAGTCACTGTAACATGATGATAAACATATTTTCATGTACCTTGCAGGTTTTTGAATTTTGCTTTTTTAATAGTGATATTATACCTATTTTTAGTTTTTAATTATATATATAGTAAAAGTAAATTTATGAGAAAATTGAATAGATAATAATATGAGAAATAAAGTAAAAATCACTTGAAATCTTAGTAACAAGAGATAACTGCCATTAACTTGTTGATCAGCACTATCTTATGTAGATATTTATGTGTATAATCATAGGCATCAATATCATCATTACATATGTAATTTCTTTGATGAGATCTTTTAAACAGTCTTTTTTCACATTCTCAAAATATTATAAGAATGTAATTATGCTTGTGTAGAAACTAGATTTTTC
The DNA here is from genome assembly GCF_964374135.1 of Grampus griseus. NCBI lineage: Eukaryota > Metazoa > Chordata > Mammalia > Artiodactyla > Delphinidae > Grampus > Grampus griseus. Next base: position 44,946,938 of record NC_139004.1, on the reverse strand, counting down.
TCAGATATTCTATTAAAAATGACATCCTGTATAATTATATTTCCCATTTGATTCTAGTAAATAAAAACACTAGTATTGTATACTTAATTTTTCCTCCAGTAAACTTACTCAGTTATTACTTGCTCAATTATTAATTCCAATAATTTATTTAGAGCTTTTTGTCATGTTTTATATGCAAATAACCAAAACATCTGCAAATAATGATAATCTTGAGCATCAATCTTTTTTTCTCCTTGTTTTACTGTACTGACTAAGACTTTGCAGGTTGAATAAAAGTGGAAATAGTAGACTTTTGTCATTTGAGTGATAATATTCCCAAAGGTTTCTAGTATATTCATGTTACCATATTTGGCTATTAGTGTGGGAATGACATTTCCTAATTTCCCATTACTCAACTACTGAATTCCGGGATTAAATGAACTTTATCATGGTATACTGTCTCTAAGGTATGGGTGGGTTCTGTATAAAGACATTTTAAGGTTTTTGCATTTATGTTCATGAGTCATATTTTTCTATAATTTTTCTTTTTTGTTTCATTTTGTCTGGTTTAGAATCAAGGTTAGATGAGTCACATATTATAAACTGTGAGAATATTTGCATATTTGATTCTAAACAGTGATAAGCTTCTGTGGTTTGGAGCCCCTTGATGAAATCTCTCTGGAGCTTCCTGGTTGGTGAACATGTGGAGGTACAAGAGAATGTCACACCCAGAAAGGGCAGGGAAGCTCCACACATCCTGCCCTCTGCATCTCTTCCATTTGGCAGTTCCCGAATTATATCCTTACATGATAAACTGGTAATCTAGTAAAAAGAAAGAAAGAAAGAAAAGAAACTGGTCTATGCTTTGCCCAGTGAAAACCACAGAAACCAACACAACTACTTTCATACATACTGAGTTTATTGCCCTGCTTGAGATTTTCCATTCAGGATTAAGGGTGCCTATCACGTCCCTAGGTCAGTGTCTCAGTTCAGGATTATAAAAGTAAACTCAGGGGGTGTCTTCAAGATGGTGGAGCAGTAAGATCTGGAGATCACCTTCCTCCCCACAAATACATCAAAACTACACCTACGGGCTTCCCTGGTGGCGCAGTGGTTGAGAGTCCGCCTGCCGATGCATGGGACGCGGGTTCGTGCCCCGGTCTGGGAAGATCCCGCATGCCACGGAGCGGCTGGGCCCATGAGCCATGGCCGCTGGGCCTGCACGTCTGGAGCCTGTGCTCCGCAACGGGAGAGGCCACAATAGTGAGAGACCCGCATACCGCAAAAGACAAAAAAAAAAAAAAAACCCAAAAAAACAAATAAAAACTACACTACACGCAGAACAACTCTTACAGAACACCTACTGAACACTGGCAGAAGACCTCAGACCTCCCAAAAGGCAAGAAACTCCCCACGTATCTGGGTAAAGCAAAAGAAAAAAGGAAAAACAGAGACAAATAATAGGGATGGCCCCTGCACCTCGGGGAGGGAGCTGTGAAGGAGGAAGTTTCCACACACTAGGAAGCCCCTTCACTGGTGGAGATGGTGGGTGGGTGAGGGGGAAGCTTCGAAACCACAGAGGAAAGTACAGCAACAGGGGTGCAGAGGGCAAAGCAGAGAGATTCCCGCACAGAGCATCGGTGCTGACCAGCACTCACCAGCCTGAGAGGCTTGTGTGCTCACCTGCCGAGGCAGATGGCAGCTGGGGGCTGAGGCTCAGGCTTCAGAGTTCAGAACCCAGGGAGAGGACTGGGGTTGGCTGCATGAACACAGCCTGAAGGGGGCTAGTGCACCACAGTTACCTGGGAGGGAGTCCGGGAAAAACTCTGCACCTGCCTAAGAGGCAAGAGGCCATTGTTTTGGGCTGCATGAGGAGAGGGGATTCAGAGCACCACCTAAACGAGCTCCAGAGATGGGCGCAAGCTGCAGCTATCAGTGCGGACATCAGAGATGGGCATGAAACAGTAAAGCTGCTGTTATAGCCAACAAGAAGCCTGTGTGCAAGCACAGGTCACTATCCACACCTCCCCTCCCGGGACCCTGTGCAGCCCACCACTGCCAGGGTCCCGTGATCCAGGGACAACTTCCCCGGGAGAACAAACGACATGCCTCAGGCTGTTGCAACATAATGCCAGCCTCTGCCACCGCAGGCTTGCCCCACATTCCGTACTCCTCCCTCCCCCAGCTTGAGTGAGCGAGAGCTCCCTAATTAGCCGCTCTTTTAATACCATCCTGTTTGGGTGGGGAACAGAAGCCCTCAGGCGACCTACATACAGAGGTGGGGCCAAATCCAAAGGTGAACCCCAGGAGCTGTGTGAACAAAGAAGAGAAAGGGAAATTTCTCCCAGCAGCCCTAGGAGCAACGGATTAAATCTTCACAATCAACTTGATGTACATCTGTGGAATACCTGAATAGAAAATGAATCATCCCAAAATTGAGGCAGTGGACTTTGGGAGCAACTATAGAATAGGGGTTTGCTTTCTGTATCTAATCTGCTTCTGGTTTTATGTTTATCTTAGTTTAGTATTTAGAGTTTATTATCATTGGTAGATTTGTTTATTGATTTGGCTGCTCTCCTCCATTTTTTTATTTTATACACACACACATACACACACACACACACACACACATATATATACACACACACACACACACATATATATATAACTTTCCACTTTCTCTTTTTGTGAGTGTGTATGTGTATGCTTCTTTGTGTGATTTGTCTGTATAGCTTTGCTTTTGCCATTTGTCCTAGGGTTCTGACTGTCCTTTTTGTTGTTGTTGTTTTGTGTTTTTTGTAGTATAGATTTAGTGTTTATTATCATCAGAGGATTTGTTTTGTGGCTTGGTTGCTCTCTTCTTTCTTTCTCTCTTTCTTTTTAAATTTTTATATCTTAATAATTTTATTTTATTTATTTACTTTTTTTTTTCCCTCCCTTTTCTTCTGAGCCATGTGGCTGACAGGGTCTTGGTGCTCTGGCCGGGTGTCAGGTCTGAGCCTCTGAGGTGGGAGAGCCGAGTTCAGGACATTGGTCAACCAGAGACCTCTTGGCCCCACATAACATCAAACAGCAAAAGCTCTCCCGGAGATCTCCATCTCAATGCTAAGACCCAGCTCCACTCAACGATGAGCAAGCTATAGTGCTGGACACCCTATGCCAAACAACTAGCAAGGCAGGAACACAATGCCACCCATTAGCAGAGAAGCTGCCAAAAATCATAATAAATTCACAGACACCTCAAAACACACCACTGGATGTGGTCCTGTCCACCAGAAAGACAAGATCCAGCCTCATCCACCAGAACAGAAGAACCAGTCTCCTCCACTAGGTAACCTACACAACCCACTGAACAAACTTACTCACTTGGAACAGGGACCAAAAACAATGGGAACTACAAAACTGCAGCCTGTGAAATGGAAACCACAAACACAGTAAGTTAAGCAAAATGAGAAGACAGGGAAATACACAGCAAATGAAGGAGCAAGGTAAAAACCCATGAGATGAAACAAATGAAGAGGAAATAGGCAGTCTACCTGAAAAAGAATTCAGAGTAATTTTAGTAAAGATATTCCAAAATCTTGGAAATAGAATGGAGAAAATTCAAGAAATGTTTAACAAGAAGCTAGAAGAACCAAAGAGCAAACAATGATGAACAACACAATAAATGAAATTAAAAATTCTCTAGAAGGAATCAATAGCAGAATAATTGAGGCAGAAGAACAGATAATATAAAGCAGAAACTAACACACCATTGTAAAGCAATTATACCCCAATAAAGATGTTAAAAAAAAAAAAAAGAAGAAGAACAGATAAGTGACCTGGAAGATTAAATAGTGGAAATAACTACCACAGAGCAGAATAAAGAAAAAAGAATGAAAAGAATTGAGGACAATCTCAGAGACCTCTGGAACAACATTAAATGCACCAACATTCGAATCATAGGGGTCCCAGATGAGGAAGAGAAAAAGAAAAGGTCTGAGAAAATATTTGAAGAGATTATAGTTCAAAACTTCCCTAATATGGGTAAGGAAATAGTCAGTCAAGTCCAGGAAGCTCAGAGATTCCCATACAGGATAAATCCAAGGAGAAACACACCAAGACACATATTAATCAAACTACCATACGACCCAGCAATCCCACTACTGGGCACATACCCTGAGAAAACCATAATTCGAAAAGAGTCATGTACCACAATGTTCACTGCAGCTCTATTTACAATAGCCAGGACATGGAAGCAACCTAGGTGTCTATCGACAGATGAAGGGATAAAGAAGATGTGACACGTATATATAATGGAATATTAGTCATCCACAAAAGGAAACGAAATTGAGTTATTTGTAGTGAGGTGGATGGACCTAGAGACTGTCATACAGAGTGAAGTAAGTCAGAAAGAGAAAAACAAGTACTGTATGCTAACACATATATATGGAATAAAAAAAAAAAAAGCACAGGTTCTGAAGAGCCTAGGGGCAGGACAGGAATAAAGATGCAGACATAAAGGATGGAGTTGAGGAGGACATGGATGGGGGCATGGTAAGCTGGAACGAAGTGAGAGAGTGGCGTGGACATATATAAACTACCAAATGTAAAATAAATAGCAGTGGCAAGCAGCTGCATAGCACAGGGTGATCAGCTCGGTGCTTTGTGTCCACCTAGATGGGTGGGATAGGGAGGGTGGGAGGGAGATGAAAGAAGGAGGAGATACGGGGATGTTTGTATACATATAGCTGGTTCACCTTGTTATACAGCAGAAACTAACACATCAATGTAAAGCAATTATAGTCCAATAAATATGTTTAAAAAAAAAGTAAACCCATGGTCAATTCTCTAGAGTTCATCATTATTATTAATGTCTAACAATATTTAAATATTAGGCTTTTAATTTTATTCATCATCGAATATCATGAACTCCACCAGTATAGTGTAGGAAAATAACTTCTAACTAAAGGCTAACTAAAGACAACTTTTAAAACGCAATGAGAACAAAGTTAAGAGTATTATAGAAAGATGTCCTAAAAAGAAAAACAAAAATTTAGGAAAGAAAATAATCAATATTAATAATACTCAATCACAGGAAAATGCAAATTAATGTAATATGATATTATTATTTGATCTTTTAGGATAGTGAACAGTTTTAACATAATCATTGTTGCAAAGGGAATGGCAAATGGCACCTTCAATGCTACTGTTGGAATTGTAAATCAATAATCCTTTTGAAGTCAGTTTTTCAATATCTATCAAAGCCTTTGCAATTCACCTGGACTCAATGAATTTATGAACAAGTACCTGCATCCAAGTTTGTAGTAGTTAAAATTGTATATAACTTATATTTCCCTCATTGAGGAATGATAACAAATGTAGTATATGTACAGTGAAATACTGAGCAATAATTTTAAAGAAAAGCATATAGACATGGAATTATTCTACGAATATTAGGATATATATGCCATGGATATATTATAAGTTGAAAGGCAAGTTTCACAATAATATTTAGTAGTTTTCATTAAGGGAAAATATGTAAATGCATATATATTCATGAGTAAAATCTTAACATAATTTAGGTCTGTAAAAACAAACACATTAACAATGTTTATATCTGGAGAAAAAATAAAGTACATGTAGGCTACAGTGAAGGCAGACTTTCTGTTCTATATTTTCTGTATAATTTGACATTTTTGAAAAAGTACATATTTAGCCATAATTTGTATAATTCAAAACACATTAAAAACTGGAAAATTTAAGGCTTCCCTGGAGGTGCAGTGGTTGAGAGTCCGCCTGCCCATGCAGGGGACGCGGGTTTGTGCCCCGGTCCTGGAAGATCCCACCTGCCGCGGAGCGGCTGGGCCCGTGAGCCATGGCCGCTGAGCCTGCGCGTCCCGAGCCTGTGCTCCGCTATGGGAGAGGCCACAACAGTGAGAGGTCCGCGTAACGCAAAAAAAAAAAAAAAAAAAAAAAACTGGAAAATTTAGATAAAACTCATTTTATTACATTATAAATTATTTTCTTCATTTATGCTTGTATAGATTGTTGTTTTGACTTATATATCATCATATTTATAAATTAAGCTAATAAACCTATTCACATTAATGCTGCACAATACTACTACTATAGTTTTCATACCACTATCTTAAATTTATAAATTACCTATAATTTTAAACATATATCAATAAGAAAGTATTTTCTTATTGATATATATATATCAATAAGATATATATATATATATATCAATAAGAAAGCATTCTTTTGAAAACATGGTAGCCTAAATTAGAGAAAATTGTTATTCTCAACACTTGCAGGTCTTCATTTGCTTTAAAATGCTCTCAGAGAAATAAATCTGTTAACTTCAAGAAAATCATTTTTCTGTATCAGAACAGGTTAACATTTCTGGCCCTCCAGTTGCATGTGTGTGAATTCACGCTTGAGAGGGTATGACTCTGCATAAAGTATACAAAAAAAACAAAGGCTCTGCTTTGCAATATCCTTGAGAAATCCGACCCAAATTCAGATTCTTGATTTTCTTTAAAATTATTCAAACTCTCACAAGATGTAGGTCTAAATCTGGAAAAATAAAGCCTTAGGCCACTGACCCACTAAAAGTATATTTATTTAATATTGCTCTCAATAGAACAGCTTTCTGTATTACAAATTAGTTAGCAAATGCAGTTAATTTTTCAGAATCTATTTTTAAGACTTAATTAAACCTTTGTCTTTGTTTTTAATATTACTCTGTCTTTGGAAATAAAGTTATGGAAAGATTAGTCTCTTTCTAAGATTATTATGAATGTGAATCATTAGCTTGCCATAATGCATTATATAGATGTTAGAATTTTCCTTAATTGAATTTTTAACAATTACCATAAATACTCTTATTTAATTTGTTCTAAAGTGTCATTAAATAGCCCAAAGGTGTTGACTTACTATAGAGGTGAATCAAATTTTTAAACCGCGATTTAGTTAAAAAGAAGGAAATAAAAGCAGCATGAAAAATTTTTTTTTGCTTGTAGTTGTTTTTTCTTTTTATGTAATTTCAAACGTATGGAAAATTGCAAAAACTCCTAAAAAACCTAAACTCCAATTGACCAACTGCTTACATTTTGTCATATTTGATATTCTCTCCTCCCCTCTCCTCTTCTCTTCTCTCCCTTCTCTTTCTGTGTCTCTCTCTTATTTTGGGGATCATATTTTACTGCTTGCTGTTGCCTGACAGGTCACTGAGGCTCTATTCACTGCTTAGAAATCTTGTGTTTTCCTTTCTGTCCTTCGGGAAGGATAATTTCTATTGCTGTATTACCAAGCTCACTCACCCCCTTTTGTTTCCATCTCCACGAGGTTATTAAGGCCATTGAGGGAGGTCTTGTTCCATTTCATATACTTTACTTTTTATTTATTTTTAAGAGCGCAAGGGCCGCGACCGGCCGGGAACCCCGGCCCAACCCCCGCGCCGAGGGTGGCGGAGCCCGACTCGGACGCGTCCGGCGGCACGCGCATGCCGCTGCCCCTCCGGCCCCGCACGGCCCCCCCGGGAAAGGGGCCTACGGGGCCGGCCCTGCGACGCCCCCGCCTCTCGGTCCGCACCCGCCGCCCCCCACTTTCCCCATCCCAGCCTGTGGGCGAGGCCCACTGCGTGGTGGGGAGGAGGCGCGGCGCGCCGAGGCCGGGGGGCCGCCGCGAGGGCCGCCCCCTTCCCTCTCGTCCCCCTTTTCCTCCGGCGGAACGGGCGCCTCCCCCTACCGACCGGCGCGGGCCGATCCGGGGACGTGCGCGCCGAGACCCGCCGCCACTCCCGTCGCGCGGATGGTGGGCAGCCACCGAGGTTGGGCCGAGGACGCCGACTTCGGGGTGCGGGGTGGGGGAGTCCGGAGAGCGAGGGAGGGAAGGAAGAAACGGATGGCGAGCCCCGCCCCTGGGCCCCGCCGCCGCCACCGGGGCGGCGGCGTGGGCGACAAACCCTTGTGTCGAGGGCTGACTCTCTGCTCTGCTACGTACGAAACCCCGACCCAGAAGCAGGTCGTCTACGCATGGTTTAGCATCAGGTTCCCCACGAACGTGCGGTACGTGACGGGCGAGGGGGCGGCCGCCTTTCCGGCCGCACCCCGTGTCCCAGGACGAAGGGGTCTCCGCACCGGACCCCGGTCCCGACGCGCGACGGGGGGCGCCGCGCCGCGCCCCGGGGCACGCGGGCGGTGGCCCACCGGCGGGGACGGCGGGGAACCGGCTATCCGAGGCCAACCGAGGCTCCCGCGGCGGTGCCCTATCGTTCCGCCTGGGCGGGATTCTGACTTAGACACGTTCAGTCATAATCCCACAGATGGTAGCTTCGCCCCATTGGCTCCTCAGCCAAGCACATACACCAAGTTTCAATTAGTTTTTTTAATGGTATATATTTCACTGCTGAGATTCTCAATCTGTTTATTTTTGACCTCAGTATTTCCCTTTAAGTTCAAATGTTTTTATAATTGCTGCTTTGAAGGTCTTGTTTCTTAATTTCAACTTCAATATTTGTGTAATTTCAGCTTTGGTTACTATTGATCACTTTTTCTCTTATCTACTTGTCTTATTTTCCTCCTAATTCACATGTTCAGTGTTTTGTTTGTTTTGTTTTGGTAACTGGACACTGAATAGTAAATTGTAGACACTCTGAGTTAGCTTCCTTTGAAGGCTATTGAGTTTTATTCTATCAGGTAGTTAATTTGGCTGGACTTAACTAAACTCTGTCTCTTCTGAGTGAGGAAGCAGGTAAAATCTCTGTTCAGTGCTTTTAAGCTTCCATCCATTGCTGTCTGCAGAGCACCTTTAATACTCTGCTCTGTACACATAGTTTATGAAAGAACCAAGGAGGTAGACAAAGTGTATACACAAGTTTTGAGGCTGTCCTTTCTGTGGATACTCTTTTGCCAATAGCCCCCTGATATTTTAATTCCTTTGATAAATCTGAACTCTGGCCTAACCTTTGCAAACTAGTTGGACTCCGACTTTCTGCTTATATTCAGGCTACCCCACACTGTATGAAGAGAAAAGTCATATAAATTCAAATATCACCGATATTTTCAAGAATCATCTACCCTCCAGTTCTGCTTGATTTAGATATAGAGATATTTTCAGTAGGATTTTTTTTCATATTTTTCCCACAGTTTTAAATTTCTGTCTATAAATGGATGTGTCATACAAGTCACTACACCATTATCAAAAGTAGAACCGCTTTGTTATTAAGTAATCAATTAAATTTGTTTTCAGTTGTGCATTCATTACCGTTTGAGACACTGAACACTGATTCTGTAAATATTTTACACAAGATTTTAGCTCAGCATTTGAATCATAAATAATTAAGCCTTAAATCCTTTTACTCCCCCGCCCAAAGGAGTAAAGTAAAATAGAAGCTCAACATAGGGATCATTATTGCACCATCAACTTTGAAATCGTTAACAAGCACCATATAAGGTGATTACTATTATTTTATCATGAGTAGTTGAGGTTCAGGACTTCGATATCTTGCACAGGGTAAAAAGATTGCTAGACTCTATCCCAAATTATTAATTCAGAATTCCAGAATAACCTAAACATGCTAAAATTTCAATTAAAAAAATTGGAAATAGAGCTCTATTTATTTTAATAAAACTACATCTCAAAACTGAAATCCCCTAGAAATTCCAAACAAAAAAGTTATTATTGACTAATAAAGAAGTGACGTAGTTTTTCCCAGTTTTACTGAAAAGTAATTGATATACATCACTGTATAAGTTTAAAGTGTACAGCGTGATGGTTTGATTTACATGTATTACAAAATGATTACCAATAGGTTCAGTTAACTCCCATCATTTCACCTAGTTACAACAAAAATGAAGAAGAGAAAAAAGGAAAACAATTTCTCCCCATGAAGAGAAGTTTTAGGATTTACTCGCTTAACTTTCCTGTATATAATATAGCAGTGTTAGCTATACTCATCATGTTGTACATATAGTTTTTAAATTAGAACACCATGGAAGCCATATGAAATATCCTTTGGCATTAATATGCATGACCAAAAGTAAGTTATTCATTTAAATTCATGATAGTTTTTATTCTTCTAAATTTAGCCCACAATTTGTCATCTTTTTTAATGCTTACAATATTGGTGTCCAAATGAAGAAATTAATGAGCTGACTCATTATGAATCAGCTTTTAGGCTAACTCCTATCAAAGTTTTCAGAAGTAATTGTGGCTTATTTGAGAAACAGTTTTGTTGCACTTTTGGAGTGAATCCCTCTATACTAGCAAATATAGGATCTGGTTAAAAACCATCTCTAGATTTCCACATCTGCTTATCTCAGGAAAACTTCTAATTTTATCATCTTCACAGTCATAAACTCAATAACAGGCTGTCAGGAAGTCAGGTTATCACCATCTCATCTAACTGTTTGAGCAAACAAATTTGTTCATAACTTGGGAAAGTTTAAATTTGAGTATGTCCAGTCTCAACTCAATGTTTTTTATTAGATTGGGGACAAGGGCTCAATGGAATGATCAATCATCGATTTTTTTCTTTCTCTCTTTCCTACACACACACACACACACTGCACAGTATCATATAAGATATATGGATTTAATTCTAATATTATTAAGGAAATCAGCAGAGGTAGTAATTAGTTTTACCTGTAAATATCACTAAGGTAACATTTAAATGAAACTTTAAAATGAGGGGAGTTGATCATCAGTAAAGGAAAAGACATTTATTCATTTATTCTATGCAGAAAGAAAAACATGAAAGATGGCATGAAGTTATCAATGAACTATGAGAATTTGAGGCAGGAATCTTTGCTAATTATAGGGTGCTGAGGCATATAAGGCAGGAACTAATGCTGGGCATAGAAAATGGGATGGCATTGTGCAACGTCTTGAATGCTACATTCAGGTATTTAAAAATGTCCCCAGAGTCTATGGGACACCATCTCAAGATAGTCTTCTTACTGTTTTCCAAAATGGAAAAAGGTTTATAATTGGTCTTTCTAATTGTAAATGTGATGTATACTTTTTGGTTAAAACATAAAATACCAAAAAACATAAATGAGAAATAAATGTTTAAAATCCCACTAAGCAGATAACAACAGGCAACACTTTCCTGTATGCCTTCCACATATGTTCATCTTATATCATAAAATAGTTCTACCAATCTTTTAGAACTTGTTAAATGTGTAATAGGTTTCATAGGCAAATAGTAAAAAATTCAGCAGAAAGGTATCATCTTACTATTTCCCCATTTTGCCAAGTTCATTGTCCCCAAATTACAAATCTGATACATAATTTCAGAAATGGCTATGCATATACAAGGATATCTACATAATTATGTTCCCTTTTTAAACATATTGTAGCATATTATAAACATGTAAAGCAAAACACTACACTACACCTTGTTTTCTCACAAACAATTTCCCCTGAAAATTATTAAATATTAAAATTTACATTTTGAAGTAAAGGTAGAGAGAAGTGAGAAGTAATATAAGCATATGAATTATTCATTTTATCCTTGTCTTACTGATTTTCTGACAAATTTGTTGGGTTTTTTTACGTTATAAGCAAAGCGTATTTGTAGCATTTTTTTTCTTTTTTTAAAAAATACTTCTTTATTAGGGTATAATTGCTTCACAGTGCTCTGTTAGTTTGTGTTGTACAACAAAGTGGATCAGCAATATGCATACATATATCTCTGTATCCCCTCCCTCTTGAGCCTCCTTCCCAGCCTCCCTATCTCACCCCTCTAGGTCACCACAAAGCACCAAGCTGATCTCCCTGTGCTATGCTGCTGCTTCCCACTAGCTATCTATTTTACAGTTGGTAGTGTGTATATGTTGATGCTACTCTCACTTTGCCCCAGCTTCCCCCTTCCCTCCATGTCCTCAAATCCATTCTCTATGTCTACGTCTTTATTCCTGCCTTGTCACAAGGTTCATCAGTACCATTTTTTTTTTTTTTAGATTCCATATGTATGCATTAGCATACGGTATTTATTTTTCTCTTTCTGACTTCACTCTGTATGACAGACTCTAGGTCCATGCACCTCACTACAAATAACTCAACTTCATTTCTTTTTATAGCTGACTAATATTCCGTTGTATATATGTGCCACATCTTCTTTATCCATTCATTTGTCGATGGACATTTAGGTTGGTTCCATGTCCTGGCTATTGTAAATAGTGCTGCAATGAACTTGTGGTACATGACTCTTTTTGAATTATGGTTTTCTCAGGGTATATGCCCAGTAGTGAGATTGCTGGGTCATATAGTAGTTCTATTTTTACTTTTTTAAGGAACCTCCATACTGTTCTCCATTGTGGTTGTATCAATTTATATTCCTACCAGCAGTGCGGGAGGGTTCTCTTTTCACCACACCCTTTCCAGCATTTATTTTTTGTTGAATTTTTGATAATGGCCATTCTGCCCGGTGTAAGGTGATACCTCATTGTAGTTTTGATTTTCATTTCTCTAATAATTACTGATGCTGAGCATCTTTTCATGGGCCTCTTGGCCATCTGTATGTCTTCTTTGGTGAAATGTCTATTTAGATCTTCAGCCCATTTTTTAATTGGGTTTTTGTTTTTTTTGATATTGAGCTCCATGAGCTGTTTGTATATTTTGGAGATTAATCCTTTGTCTGTTGTTTCATTTGCAAATATCTTCTCTCATTCTGAGGGTTGTCTTTTCATCTTGTTTATGGTTTCCTTTGCTGTGCAAAAGCTTTTAAGTTTCATTAGGTCCCATTTGTTTATTTCTGTTTTTATTTCCGTTACTCTAGGAGGTGGGTCAAAAAAGAACTTGCTGTGCTTATGTCAAAGAGTCTTTTTCCTATGTTTTCTCCTAAGAGTTTTATAGGGAGTACTCTAATTTCATTCTTTTACATGTAGCTGTCCAGTTTTCACAGCACCACTTATTGAAGACGTTGTCTTTTCACCATTGTATGTCCTTGCCTCCTCTGTCATAAATTAGGTGACTATATGTGTGTGGGTTTATCTCTGGGCTTTCTCTCCTGTACCATTGATCTATATTTCTGTTTTTGTGCCAGTATCATACTGTCTTGATTACTGTAGCTTTGTAGGATAGTTTAAAGTCAGATGGCCTGATTCCTCCAGCTCCATTTTTCTTTCTCAAGATTGATTTGACTGTTTGGGGTATGTGTGTTTCCATATGAATTGTAAATTTTTTTGTTCTACTTCTGTGAAGAATGCCATTGGTAGTTTGATAGAGATTGCATTGAATCTGTAGATTGCTTTGGGTAGTATAGTCATTTTCACAATATTGTTTCTTCTAATCCAAGAACATGGTTTGTTTCTCCATCTGTTTATGTTATTTTTTATTTCTTTCATCAGTGTTTTATAGTTTTCTGAGTACAAGCCTTTTGCCTCCTTAGGTAGGTTTATTCCTAGGTATTTTATTCTTTTTGTTGCAGTGGTAAATGGAATTGTTTTACTTTCTATTTCTGATTTTTCATTGTTAGTGTATAGGAATGCCAGGGATCTCTGTGCATTAATTTTGTATACTGAAAACTTACCAAATTCGTTGATTTGTTCTAGCAGTTTTCTAGTGGCATCTTTAGGATTTTCTATGTATGGTATCATGTCATCTGCAAACAGTGACAGTTTTACTTCTTCTTTTCCATTTGTATTCCTTTTATTTCTTTTCCTTCTCAGTTTGGCTAAGACTTCCAAAACTATGTTGAATAATACTGGTGAGAGTGGACATCTTTATTTTGTTCCTGATCTTAGTGGAAATGCTTTCAGTTTTTTACCATTGAGAATGATATTTGCTGTGGGTTTATCACATATGGCCTTTATTATGTTGAGATAGGTTCCCTCTATGCCCATTTTCTGGAGAGTCTTTATCATAAATTGGTCTTGAATATTGTTGAAAACTTCTTCTGCATTTATTGAGATGATCATATGGTTTTTATTCCTTAATTTGTTATTATAGTGTATCACATTGATTTGCATATATTGATGAATCTTTGCATCCCTGAGATAAATCCCATTTGATGGTGTATGACCCTTTTAATATGTTGTTGGATTCTGTTTACTAGTATTTTGTTCAGGATTTTTACATCTAAGTTCATCAGTGAAATTGGTCTATAATTTTCTTTTTTTGTGATATCTTTTTCTGATTTTGGTATCAGGGTGATGGTGGCTTCATAGAATGAATTTGGGAGTGTTCCTCCCTCTGAAAATTTTTGGAAGAGTTTGAGAAGGATCAGTGTTAGCTCTTCTCTAAATGTTTGATAGAATTTGCTTGTGAAGCCATCTTGTCCTGGGCTTTTGTTTTTTGGAAGATTTTTAATTACATTTTCAATTTCATTACTTGTGATAGTTCTGTTTATATTTTCTAATTCTTCCTGGTTCAATCTTGGAAAATGGTACCTTTCCAAGAATTTGTCCATTATTTGTGGTTGCCCATTTTATTGGCATATAGTTGTTTGTAGTTGTCTCTTATAATCCTTTGTATTCATGTGGTGTCACTTGTGATTTCTCCTTTTTCATTTCATAAAGTTATTGATTTGCATCCGCTCCCTTTTTTTCTTGATGAGTCTGGCTAAGGATTTATCAATTTTGTTTATCTTCTCAAAGAACCAGCTTTTAGTTTTATTGATCTTTGCTATTGTTTCCTTCATTTATATTTCATTTATTTCTGCTCTGATCTTTGTGACTTCTTTCCTTCTACTGATCTTGGGTTTTCTTTGTTCTTCATTCTCTAATTGCTTTCTGTGTAGGGTAATATTGTTATTTGAGATTTTTCTTTTTCTTGAGCTTCCCTTTTAGAATTACTTTTGCTGAATTCCATAGGTTTTTGGTCGTCTTGTTTTTGTTGTCATTGTTTCTATGTCTTCTTTCATTTCTTCTTTGATTTCTTCAGTGATCTCTTGGTTATTTAATAGTGCACTGTTTAGGCTCCATGTATGTGTGTTTTTTACTGTTTTTTTTTTCCTGTAATTGACTCCTAATCTCATAGCATTGTGATCAGAAAAGATACTTGATAAAATTTCAATTTTCTTAAATTTTCCAAGGCTTGATTTGTGACCTAAGATGTGATCTCTCCTAGAGAATGTTCCATGTGCACTTGAGATGAAAGTGCATTCTGCCACTTTCAGATGGAATGTTCTATAAATATCAACTAAATCTATCTGGTCACTTGCGTCATTTAAAGCTTGTGTTTCCTTATTTTTTTCTGTTTGGATGATATGTCCATTGTTGTAAGTGGGGTGTTAAAGTCCCCTACTATTATTGTGCTACTGTCAATTTCCCCTTTCATCGTTGTTAGCATTTGCCTTATGTATTCAGGTGCTCCTATGTTGGGTACATAAACATTTATAATTGTTATATCTTCTCCTTGGATTGATCCCTTGATTATTATGTAGTGTCCTTCCTCATCTCTTGTCACAGTCTTTATTTTAAAGTCTGCTTTATCTGATACAAGTATTGCTACTCCAGTTTTATTTGACTTCCATTTGCATGGAATATCTTTTTCCATCCCTTCACTTTCAGTCTGTATGTGTCCCTAGGTCTGAGGTGTGTCTCTTGCAGACAGCATATATATGTGTCTTGTGTTTTTTTAATCATTCAGCCAGTCTATGTCTTTTGGTTGGGGCATTTAATCCATTTACATTCAAGGTTATTTTCAATATGTATATTCCTATCACCATTTTCTTAATTGTTTTGTGTTTGTTTTGTGGGTCTTTTTCTTCTCTTGTGTTTCCTGCCTAGAGAAATTTCTTTAGCATTCATTGTAAAGCTGGTTTGGTGGTGTAGAATTCTCTTAGTTTGTGCTTGTCTGAAAATCTTTTGATTTCTCTTCCAAATCTGAATGAGATCATTGCTGGGTAGAGTAATCTTGGTTGTAGGTTATTTTTTCATCACTTTAAGTATATCCTGCCACTCCCTTCTGGCCTGCAGAGTTTCTGCTGAAAATTCAGCTGATAACCTTACGGGGATTCCTTTGTATCTTGTCATTTTTCCCTTGATGCTTTTAATATTTTTTCTTTGTATTTAATTTTTTGTTAGTTTGATTAATATGAGTCTTGGTGTGTTTCTCTTAGGGTTTATCCTGTATGGGACTTTCTGCACTTCCTGGACTTGGGTGAATATTTCCTTTCCCTTGTTAGGGAAGTTTTCCACTATAATCTCTTCAAATATTTTCTCAGACCTTCTCTTTTTTTCTTCTTCTTCTATGACTCTTATAATTTGAATGTTGGTGTTCTTAGTCTTGTCCCAGAAGTCTCTGAGATTGTCTTCAATTCTTTTCATTCTTTTTTCTTTATTCTGCTCCTCAGCAGTTATTTCCACTATTTTATCTTCCAGCTCACTTATTGGTTGTTGTGCCTCAGTTATTCTGTTATTGATTCCCTCTTGTGTATTTTTCATTTCAGTTATTGTGTTGTTCATCTCTGTTTGTTTGTTCTTTAGTTCTTCTAGATCTTTGTTAAACATTTCTTTTATTTTCTCAATCCGTGCCTCCATTTTATTTCCAAGATTCTGGATCATCTTTACTATCATTTCTCTGAATTCTTTTCCAGGTAGATTGTCTATTTCCTCTTCATTTATTTGGTCTTATAGGTTTTTACCTTGCTCCTTCATCTGTGACTTATTTTTTTTGCCATTTCATTTTTCTTTTTTTGATGGGTGGGATTGTATTCCTGTCTTACTGGTTGTTTGGCCTGAGGCTTACAACACTGGAGTTTGTAGGCTGCTGCGTAGAGCCAGGTCTTGGTTCCACGATGAGGAACTCCAGGAGACCTCACTCTGATGAATATTCCCTGGGGCCTGAGATTCTCTTTTAGTCCAGTGGTTTGGACTTGGTGCTCCCAGAGCAGGAGCTTTGACCCAACCCCCGGCTTGTGAACCAAGATCCTGCAATCCATGCAGGGTGGCAAAAAAAAAAAAAAAAAAAAAAAAGAGAACAATAACAAAGAGTAAAAGGTAAAATTAGACTAGAAAACTAAGAGATATGTTAGAAAGTATATAAACATAAAGATATAGATGAAACAACAAACTGGAAGGTAAAGCAGAACCATGATAGTAAAAAAGAGGAGAAGGGAAAAAAAGAAGGTGGAAATGGCCTCGGCTTTGGAGGGTGGGGCCTAAGCAGGGGCAGCGTTTGTGTGGTGGGAGAAGCCTATGCTTAGAACTCACAGGGATAGAAAAGGCCCTGGGGAATTTGGAGGTTGGGGCTTAGGCTCAACAAAAGTGACCCAGGTGTGTCTCCATTCTCAGAGTATAAGGGACCCCACCTGGGAACCCAGCAGGCTTCCTGGGCCTGAGCAGTCAGGGCAAATTCCCTCTGCTCCTCTTCCTCTCCTCTGGTCCTGGAGGGCCCCTCCTCCCTGCCTCTCCTGTTCTCTTAGTGTGTTCAACATATCCAAGATGCATTAGTTAAATGTTTTTAGATTTATTTTGAGACTAAGGATATATTTCTTATAACAAGGAACTATATTCAGAATCTATAACTGGGATGAAAGAGACTAACATTTCCTGAATACTTGTATTGTACTAGATACCTCAGGAATCTGAGAAGTGGAAAGGTGGGGCTGAAAAATGGTGGTGGTAGGTGTTCATTGGGGAAAAAGTTCTTCTCTAAAACCTATGTTACTAGCATTAAATCAGACAGTTTTACTCATGATGTCATTTTTTTTACTCACTGCTATTAGTTTTTCTTTCTCCTGAGTACTAAAAGGTTTGTTAAATGAACATCTAGACTAATTCCCATTTTATGTCCTTTGTAAACCCATCCTAGTGATTCATTTCTATCACACAGACTTTCTGTCCCAATCACTCACTTTTGTTTTTCCTGAAACATTTTGATACAATAGAAGCAATTTTCACCTATTAGTGTCCTGTGGCACCTATAACAGATTACCACAAACTCAGTGGATTAATACAACACACCTTTATTATCGAACAGTTATTAGGGTAAGAAATGTGACAGAGATTTATCTATGGTGTCAGACTGGTGACACTCTGTTTGGAGGTTCTAGGGAAAAAGAAGCTTCTTTGTCTTTCTAGCTTTTACAACCACATCCATTGCATTACCTGGCCTATAGCCCCTTCCTCCATCTTCAAAGCTAGGAATGTAGCATCTCAAATCTCTGCTTCTGTCTTTACATCACCTCCATCCATCTGATCCTTCACCTTCTTCTTATAAGCATCCCTGTGATTGCATCAGGTCTACCTGCATAATCTAGTGCAATCTCCCCACTCAAGATCTTCAGCCTGACCATATCTGCCAAGTCCCTGTTGTCATGTAAGGTAGCACTCATAGGTTCCAGGAATTGGCAAATGGACATTTTAGGGGGTGCATTTTTCAGCCTACCACACACAGTTTATGCTTTTAAGCCATTATACTACCATGAACAGAATAAAGCTTGAGTAACCTCACTTGAAAAAGATGTATTTTTTTTAACAAGTAAGAATTGAAAAGCTAAATACAGCTTTGAAATCACCAAACGTATGACATATAATTATCTTCAATAACATATAATTATTAGATTTACTCATAAACCAATTCTTACGTCATAATCAACATGACGTAAATATCAGTATATTAACTTGCCATAAATTTCTCTCAGTTACTAAAGAGTTTATTGATCCTCTTGTAAGAAGTTGGCATTCTTATATGCTTTTAAGATAAATATAAAATGTATTTTGAATATAGTATTAAAATACTAATCAAATTAGTACTTAGATTTATTTTTTTGGAAAATTATCTGGTTGAGATTGAAGTCAATTGGCTGTGCTTTGTTCACGATTTCCTACACGTATTCCCTCAGTACACAGCAGGGCCCAAAACCTGTGACACTCAAAAAACTTCCTAGAAGGAGTTACCTTTCACTAAAACAGGGATGCAGAATTTATCAGCAACAGAGTCATGACTGGTGGACTACTATGTCAAATTTTTCAAGAATAGGAATGTCTATTCTTAAATAGCATTGCCTAGTGTCTCCTGAGACAGTCTATTTTGAGTTCCCATTAAATTTGTGAAATGATTCTCAAAATGGTGAGTGACAAAAAGTCACATTACCAAAAGCCATGACTGAGGGCCTGTTCCCAGAATTAAGGAAAAATTTTCACCCCTTAAAAGACCAAAATATTGGATTGAAAAATTTACCAGAGACCACATATATTTTAGTTCATGTCAAAGAGTCATGAACAAAAATAAGTCTCAAACAAAAGTAGGAGGATACACTATAAATTCCCTATTCTCTGATCCTTGACTCAAATATTGCATCTGGTATGTGGCTAATGTTTTTTGAAGAATTTGAAGTATGCTTTTAACTTTATCAACATTTTATACTTTGCACCATCTTGGAAAATAACTGGCAGAGGTTGGGAGAGTGGTAGAGTGAATCAGTGCTTCCCAAACAAAGTTGGTGCTTACAATGTGGTCACTGAATGAATGAATGATTGTATTTATTATCATACAAGCAAAGAAGTTTTGGTGTAGAAAGAGAAAGAAATAGTCCCCAAGGAGTATGTGACCATTAGAACTGCATTCAACTTAAAATACAAAAATATCCAACTTACAGTGGTTTCACTAAGTAGGAGCTATTTTTCTTGTGAAGAAAAAAATTTGGGAGTCAGGCTCCAGTGCCTCTGATGTCCAAGACCCAACTTCAGGTAGCTTCCAAAATGCCTCCTCAGTTGGTGGCTTTCATTCCTAAAGCTTGTGGTGGTAACACTCCTCACAAGATGGCTATTAAACCTCCATTGTATCTACATTTAAGAATTGGGCAAAAGAAAAACCGGTCTTATGTGAACTTTTTATTAGAAAAGCAAGACTTTCCCAGAAATCCTTGCAACAGACTTTCCATTAGGTTTCACTGGCCAGAACTGAGTGTAGGTTTGCATCAGATCTTGCAAATAAAATTATAAGGGTCCCAGTTAAATTTGAATTTCAGATAAACTACAACCAATGTTTACTATAAGTATGTCCAATGTAATATTTGGGACGGACATAAAAATTAGTAATTGTTTATCTTAGATTCAAATTTAACTGGACATCCTGTACTTCACCTGACAATTCTAACTGGGTCATACAGATACTCTATTCCAAGAGAAGTTGGGAAATCAATTAATACCATCATGACTATATTAAGCCAATTATGATTCGTCATTATTTAGGGTCGATCACATTGCCTGTCTGGAAAAAAGAAGAAATTTTTTTTCGAGAAAAGAGAGGGGAAAGAGCGAAGGCAATTAACAGTGGCTGACAGAGGCTGCTAGACTGGACTTTCCATCAGCTCTAAGAACTGGCCTGGTACAGAGGGTGAATTGCAGAGGACTGGGAATTGGATACTTTAATATAATGCTGTGTAATATAGATCTACAAACAGCCAGTGGACACTGACTAAACCAAAAGGAAAAAAATCCAGTAACCTACCCTTTGATCTATTAAGGAAAATATATAATTACTTTTTTTTTCAAAATAAAAGTACAGAGGAATATTTAACTGATGTTGAGATAGGGAAGATATTCATTAAAATAAAATCAATAGGAGTTACAAAAAACCAGAGCAATTGGCTTAAAGTGGGAAACATTTTGCAATAAACAAAACTGGCAAAGGGTTAATCCTCTTATTTTTAAAGAATTTCTAAAAGTTATTAACTAAAAATATCATTAATATCCTAGAAGGTGTGAACAAAAGACATGAACAAAGATTCATACAAAAGAAAATGTGCATGGCTATTAATATGCTTAGAATAAAATCCAACAAATTGATAATGAAAAAAAAAACAAAATCAAGTGAACCAAATGTAATTTTTACCTATCACATTTTCAATCCATGATAACAGAGCTTTTTTTTTTTAGATGAGCATCCTTGTATACTAAAGGCAGAGGCAAAGGTTGATGCTAAATTCCTGGAAAGAAATTTGAAATACATATGAAACAATTAAAAGACATACACCTTGAACAAGCAGTTCTGAGTTCAGTAATCACCTCATTAGAAAATAATCATTTCATAGATAAATAATTCTGCAGAAACCTCATTTCTTAATTTGAAACAATAAGAAAACTTAAGATAGGAGTAAAAATGATGTTACCCATTTACTTGACATTCTGGAAGAGTCAAAGCTATAGGAGCAGAGAACTAATTAGTAGTCATCAGGGATCAGAAGTACAAAGAGGGCCTGAGTGCAAATGGGTAGGAAAAAGGAATTCTTTGGGGTGTGGAATTGTTCTGTACTCTTTTGGTGATGGTGTTTACCAGCATCTATGTATGTGTTAAAACTCATAGAGCACTATATCAAAAGAAGAAAAGAAGTAAAAGGAGGAGGGGGAAGGGGAGAATAATTTTATTGCTTGCAAATTTTTAAAGTGTTTAGAAATTTTAGAAAGTATTCTTTAGAAAGAAAAATATTAGAAAAGAAATTTAAAAATCACTCACTTCTTAGTACTCCTTCTTCAAGGTAGCACAATTAACAGCTAGATAAATTTCTGTACAGGTTTTACTCTATATTTGTGTATCTATATCTATGGATTAAATCTATATATTTGGATCATGTTGTATTTAGTATCACTCTTTATCACTTTATAAGATAAGCATTTTTCAATATAATTACTTATTTGATGTACATGTCATGTAATGGCTGACCATCTATCATGTAATTAGCTAACCATGTTATATACTTCATATAATGATTAAATATGATCTTTACTTATTCTATTTATATATAAACAGTAAATAGATATAAAGTATATAACTATTGTAATAAGAATGCATATATTGTTTAATAAATGCATGACAATATTCTTAGAGAAGAGTGATTTTGTGTTAGATATAAACAAGAGTCTTAGGGTCTTGTTATATTCCTTCTTCACACTTGTCAAGGTGCTGTCAGGACAGCCTGTCTGGCATGATATGCTGTCCTTTCTCTTCTTTTGCTGTAAACTACAAATGTAGTGATTGAAGCAAAATTGTTTAATACTTTTTGCACACTCAGTGGATTTAGAAAGAACAGTGAAATACCCATTAATATATATGAGTCTTTGAACCTTGTCAAAATACAGAATCTGAAAGCTCTAATATTTGCATATATGATATATTTTTAGATAATTTAAATTCTGTGATATATTTGTAAATTTCTCATGCTTCAACAATTGTAAAGACATATAAGAACCACTACACTGTTAGAAGAGGCAGATCTTTGAAATGTATAGTGTATTTCATTATGATACCAAAGTAAGAGAGATCAGGGAATCAATGTACACAAAACTCAATAGCAAAGTTTGTTTAATTCAAGATGGTGCTCAGAATGGAAAACAGAGATAAGTCATTTCTATACATATATGCATGAGTACTTCAGGCAGTAACTCAGATATCAGGAGAGGATGAGGTTTCCACAATACACTCTCCTACTCTCCAAGTGTAACTCAAGACCAGAGGGCCACCCCGTAATGTCCAAGGGGAAAAGGGACACATCAGAAGTGGATATTGATTGTTGGAGCATCCAGTTTAAATTCCAGGACATTAAAACGTCTACAGCTTTGTTACCATGTCCAAGCAGCAGAAGAAGGAGCTGGACTCAGGGTAACTCTTTTGCTGAGGAAAAACTATGAAGTGATGAAGCCATTCCTAGACAGCAATGTGATGGCTACCTGGGCTGCAAGAACCACTACTCCAGCTGCTAGTTTGCCTTTCCCCTCTTCAGTGGATCTGGCTAGTAAGGATATGGTGTCCCAGATGCACACAGACAGTTTATTACTTACAGCAACAGGAAAATCAGTATGGTGTGAACTCCCTGTGTTCCAAGTCCCACAGGAAGACATCAAACTGAAGGTGCCAGAAAACAGGCAGTGATCACTCTGTCACTGAAGAATCAGCTCTAAACTCAAAGTCAAGGCATGTTAAAGCCTATAATTTTACCATAAAGAAAGCTATGGTAGAAAGTCCTGTGCTCAACTGAAACTAGGGACATGGAGTGGAAACAGCCTTGTGGCAGTTTCCCCAAGATAGGGAGGTGGCCCTGTGAGAATCAGTCCTGTGGCAAGGTCTAACCAAGCTCCTCATCTTTATTTGCTCCATAGAAATCATAGGGTATTTCACAAAGGCTTGGATTAGACTGCTGTCCATCCTTGCCTGCAAGGTCTACGTAGACACATGCAAAGCTGGCTCAGAACTGCAGCTGCAGCCCCTCAGGCCCTCTTCTTCCCCCAACCAAGGTGGAAACAGTCATCTTTCCAGGGAGAAGGCCAACACCCTCAGGGCTCCTGCCATCCCCTTGGGCCCCAGCCTGCCCCCTGCAGGGCAGCAACTGCCATCAAGCCCAGAAGAAGCCCCCACTCACACTGGACACCAGCTCTATTTCCTCGACTCCAACCAAACCTCCCACCAAAGCAGTGGCTGGCAGCTCATCCTGGGAGAAGAGGAGGCCAATGCTCACTTCAGATCCAGCTCTACCACCAAAACCCCTGGGAACAGCAGACTGCATAGGGACACTCCCACACAAGGACACCTAATTTCATAGAGATAAAAAGAGAAAGTCAAACAAAATGAGAAGACAGAGGAATATGTTTCAAATTAAAGAACAAAATAAAACCCCAGAAAAATCCTGATAAAATGGAAATAAATAATTTACCTGATGAAGTAACAGTAATAAAAATGCTCACTGGACAAGGAAAAAGAATAGATGAACACAGTGAGAACTTCAACCAAAAAAACCTAGAAAAAAAAAAAATAACCAATCAGGGTCAAGAAGCAAAACTGCCACTCTGCTTCTGTAAAAAGTGAGGGAAAGACAATGATGGGAGCAAGGAGGGGAAAACTGGATGTTTATCCTGCAAACCTCAAATCTTCAATTTTATCCATTACAGGAAGCAGAGGTTAATTTTTCTTCAACAACTTTGCTTTATCCTTGTGATAAGTGTGATTCATTATGTTTATGCACAATGATCTATTGCTTCAGTAAGCCAGGATATCAGAGCAGGAAACTGAGACATATGCTTTAAGGTTTATTTTCCATCTAACTATATCTTGACTGCAATAACTGGGAAGTGGAACTCAGCATGAACATGCCATTCATGATATACACACTTACAATTCCCCTGTAACTGCTAATGTGCAGTACCTGAGAAAATGTTCCACAGCCCTACACTGTTTACTTCAGAGAGAGCCCTAACCACGTTTGGGGGAAAATGTTTTATACCTGTGATCTTGATGACTTCCTTAAACACCTTCCATCACAGGAATACTGGGAACTTCCCCAGATTCATTTTAAGGAATTAAATGCTTTTGATCATATCTGTTAGTAGTTTCTGAACTTTTTATAAGAGAAGCTAAAAGACAGTAATTTGGAAGGAGGGGGGTCTGGGAGAAGCAACTTTCAAAATTTTTTACCTCAATTTACAGTAATGGTTATTTTATTTATTTCTCATTGTGACCCATTACAAACATATGTGTAACATGCATAAATATATACACACAAACATGCAATCATATTACTAAAATAAAAGTTTTATAAAACCATAAAAAAACAATAAGAGCTGAAGAATACAATAACTGAAATGAAAATTACACTAGAAGGAATTAATAGCAGATTAGATGATATAGAGGAATACATAAGTGATCTGGAAGATAGAATAGTGTAAATCACCCAATCAAAACAGCAAAAGGAAAAAAAAAATAATGAGAATAGTTTAATGGACCTCTGGGACTGCATAAAGACTAACATTTGCACTATAAGCGTCCTAGAAGGAGAAGAGAGAGAGAAAGGTGCAGAAAATGTATTTGACGAAATTATGACTATAAACTTCCCTAACCTGAAAAAGGAAACAGATATCTACATCCAAGAAACACAGAAAGTCCCCAAGAAGATGAGCCCAAAGAGATTCACAACAAGACATGACATAATTAAAACAACAAGTTTAAAGAGAGAATTTTAAAGGCAGCAAGAGAGAAACAAAGAGTCATATATGGGGGAACCCTCATAAGGATATAAACTGATTTTTTAGCAGACCCTTTATAGGCCAGAAAGGAATGGTATGAAATATTTAAATTGCTGAAAGGAAAATAACTACAACCAAGAATTCTTTATGTGGCAAGACTATCGTTCAGAATTGAAAGAAAGATAAAGAGTTTACCAAATAAGCAAAACAGAAATAGTTCATCACCACTGAACTGGTCTTACTAGAAATGTTCAAGGGTTTTTTTAAGTGAAAAATAAAAGACTATAACAAGAAATAAGAAAATATTTGAAGGGGAAAATCTCACTGGTAAAGGTAAATATATAGTAAAGGCAGTGGATCAAACATTTAAATAAGCTAGCACAAGGTTAAAAGACAAAAATTGTAAAATCAACTATAATTACAATAAATAGTTAAGGGATAGACATAAAGATGTAAAATATGACAAGAAAACATAAAATGGGGGGAAGGGGAGTAAAAAAAAATGTAGAGCTTTTAGAATGTGTTTGACCTTAAATGTCTATCAGTTTAAAATAAGTAGATTTAGTTATAGGTCAATATATGTGAACCTCATGGTAGCCACAAATCAAAAGCCCACAATAGATGCTCAAAAAACAAAGGAAAGGAACCCAAATATAACAACAAAGAAAGTCATCACTGCACAAGGGGAGAGACGAAAAGAAGAGATAACTACAAAAACAACTAGAAAACAAGTAACAAATAAGTAGATACTTAGCAATAATCATTTTAAATGTAAATGGACTAAATGCTTCAATCAAAATACATAGGGTGGCTGAATGGATTAAAACAAAACAAAACAAACACAAGACCCATCTATATGCTGTCTACAAGACACTTCAGTTCTAAGGACACGCACAGACTGAAAGGAAGGAGATAGAAAAAAAGATAATTCATGCAAATGGAAATGAAAAGAAATCTGGGTTTCAATACTTTTATTAGACAAAATAGACCTTAAACCAAAGTCTACAACAAAAGACAAAGAAGACCATTATATAATGATAAAGGGGTCAATCCAAGAAGAGGATATAACATTTGTAATGTTTACAAATATTGTAATAACATTTGTAAACATATATGTACCTAATATAGGGGCACATAAACCAAATATTAACAGACATAAAGGGAGAAATTGAGAGTAATACAATAATAGAAGGGGTTAACACCCCATTTACATCAATGCATAGATAATCTAGAGAGAAAAATCAAAAAGGAAACATGATCTAATGGCACATTATACCAGATGCACTTAATAGATATATACAGTAGATTCCATCCAGCAGAATACACATCCTTTTCAAGTGCACATGGAACTTTCTCCAGGATAGATCTCATGCTAGGCCATGAAATAAGTCTCAGTAACTTTAAGAAAATTGAAATCATGTCAAGCATCTTTTCTGAGACTAGAAAATAATTATAAGAAAAAAGCTGCAAAAATACAAACACATGGAGACTAAACAATATGCTACTAAACAACCAATGGGTAAATGAAGAAATCAGAAAATACATTGAGGTAAATGAAAGTAGAAACACAACTTTCCAAAATCTATGGGACACAGCAAAAGCAGTTCTAAGATGGAAGTTTATAGTGATACAGGCGTTCCTCAAGAAACAAGGAAAACCTCAAATAAACAATCTAATTTTCCATCTAAAGGCATTAGAAAAAGAAGAACAAACAAAGCCCTAAGTCAGCAGAAACTTGGAAATAACAAAAATAGAGCAGAAATAAATAAAATAGAGACTAAAAAAAAAAAGGAAAAGATCAATGAAACTAAGAGATCATTTTTTGATAAGATAAACAAAATTGATAAACCATTAGCCAGACTCCTTAAGAAAAAAAAAGGCCCAAGTAAACAAAATTATAAATGAAAGAGAAGTTACAACCAATATCACAAAAATACAAACAATCATAAGAGAATACTACAAGCTGTTATATGCCAACAAATTTGACAAAATGGAAGAAATGTATAAATACTTAGAAAAATACAATATTCCAAGACTGAATAGGAAGAAATGAAAAAACTGAACAGACATTTTGCTTGTACTGAGCTTGAATCAGTAATCCAAAAACTCCCAAGCAACAAAAGTCCTGGACAGATAGCTTCACAGGGGAATTCTACCAAACATTTAAAAAAGAGTTAAAATATCAAAGAAGAGGGAACACTTCCAAACTCATACTTTGAGGCCAGCATTGCCCTGATACAAAAACCAGAGAAAGACACTATAAAAAAAGAAAATTACAGACGAATATCCTTGATGAACAAGGATGAAAAATCCTCAATGAAATATTAGAAACCAAATTCAACAATATAAAGAAAGATCACACATCGTGATAAAGTGACATTAATTCCAAGGATGGAAAGATGTTGCCATATTCACGAATTAATCAACATGAAACACCACCTTAACAAAACAAAGGATAAAAATCACATAATCATCTCAATAGATGCCGAAAAAGCATTTGACAAGATTCAATATCAATTCATAATAAAAACTCTCAACAAAGTTTGTGTATAGGGAGCATATCTCAGCATAATAAAGGCCATTTATGAAAAACCCACAGTTAACATCATACTCAGCGATGAAAAGCTGAAAACTTTTCCTCTAAGATGGGGAAAAAGACAAGGGTGCTTAATTCGCACCATTTCTATTTAACAAAGTATTACAAGTCCTAGTCACAGCAATCAATAAAAATCACTGCTGGATATTTATATGAAGAAAACAAAAACATTCATTTGAAATGATATATGCACCCCAATGTTCATTGCAGCATTATTTACAATAGCAAAGAAATGGAAATAACCTAAGCATCCATCAACAGATGAATGGATAAAGAAATGTTATACACACACACACACACACACACACACACACACACACACACACACACTACAATGTTACTCAGCCATAGAAAAGAATGTAATTTAGCCATTTGCAGCAACATGGATGAATCTGGAGGGTATCATGTTAGTGAAATAAGTCAGACAGAAAAAGGCAAAAATGGTATGTTTTCACATATGTGGAATTTGAAAAATATAGCATACAAACAAAATAGCAAAACAGAAACTGACTCATAGACAAAAAGAACAAACTAGAGATTACCAGGGGGAAGAGGAGTGAGACAAGGCAAAAAATAAGTAAAGGAGAGATATAAACTACTAGCTATAAAATAAATAAATTACAATGATGCAGTGTTCAACACAGAGAATATGGTCAATATTTTATAATAACTTTATATGGAGTATAATCTATAAATATATCAAATTACTATCTGTATACATAAAACAAATATGACATTGGAAGTTAACTGTACTTCAATTAAAAAAATGTATGCCAATGATACTGCAACTATCAGAAGCAGCCATAAAAATAACGTTTTAGTGATTAATTACCTGCCAGGGGACATGGTATCTTCCTTTCTTATACCAAGTTCTGACCTTGACTCTTTTCCCTTCTTAAAATTATCTACTTAAATTTATATCATGAACCTCTGAATCTATCTATTTAGTCAGCAGACATATATTAAGCAATGCTGAACACCATTGTAAATTTCTGCCTTTTTAAATTGTGTATTATGTAGGAGACAAACAATCAACAACTTAATAAAGATAATTTCAAGGAGTCAGAACTGCAGTGAAGGACCTAAAATCAGTGACCTGACAGAGTTTCCACAGGGCGTCCTGTCTGGGTTTCAGGATCTTCAGTGTCAGCAACTAAATCTCTTCACAGGAAGAACAACCAAAATAATGAGACTTTTATACAAGTAGAATTTTATATGTTGCAATTTTCTATTTAAAAATACTAACTCAATTTATCTAAAACATCTAGAGAATACTGTGGGTCTATTGAATATAAGAAAACTTATAGAAAAGCCTGATTTTACCTATTGGATCAAAACATGAACCTATTTGAATTTTCATGCTTTCAAGGTGTATTGAAATTGTCTTCATTTTATAATTGTACAGAGCAATAATCATCTTTCCCTTTTCTTTAACCTTGACAATTTGTACACATTTTTCAGAGTCATTTTAAATTCCATTTTGCAAGCAAACCTTTCCTGTTATTCCAGTTCTGTTTAAACTCCAAACTCCCCCTCTACATTTTACTCATCTCTGAGGACTCTGTGTTCCTGACTAGACTATGAACTCCACGTGGGCAGCAGTGGCCAGCCATCTGTCAGGGATAAAGGAAAATATGAATCAATGATGAACTGAACAATGTGGGAGGTGACATGCCATCTCACAGATATAGATAGAGCTAAATTCTTAAACTAGTACTGGAGGCAACTACATGTGTGACTAACGTTAAAAGTTTAAGTTGCAACTCAAAAACTATATGTTTCATATCTACCAAAAAAGTTTTAATTATTTTTATTTTAAAAAATTTATTTCTTTTAAAATTAAAGTATAATTGGTTTACAATCTTATATTAGTTGCATGTGTACAACATATGGATTCAATATTTTTATACATTAAAAAATAATCACCACTGTAAGTATAGTTACCATTTGTCACCATACAAAGTTATTACAGTATTACTGACTATATTCTCAGTATAGAGAATATAATGTAGTACATGTATTTTCTACATTTACGATGTAGTCCTCATAAATCTGTTTAACGTTTTTCCCATGACATTATCTCTATGCTGAGAATATAGCCAATAATATATTGACTAATATAATCCCCATGATTATTTATTTTATAACTGGAAGTTTGTGCCCCTTAATCCTTTTCACCTATTTCACCCATCCACCTACTTATCCCCTCTGGCAACCACCAGTTTGTTCTCTGTATCTATGGGTCTGTTTCTGTTTTATTATGGTTCTTCATTTGTTTTGTTTTTTAGATTCCCCATGTAAGAAAAATCATATGGTATTTGTCTTTGTCTGACTTATTTCACTTAGCATAATAACCTCTAGGTCCATTCATGTTATTGAAAATAGCAAGATAACACTATTTTTTATGGCTGAGTAACATTCCTTCATATATCTATACCACATCTTCTTTATTGGTTAATCTGTTGATGGACACTTAGACTGTTTCCATTTCTGCTCTATTGTGAATAATGCTGCAATGAACACTGGGGTGTATATATCTTTTAGAATCAGTGTTTTCATTTTCTTCAGATAAATACCCAGCAGTGGAATTGCTGGATCATTTAGTAGATCTATTTTTAATTTTTTGAGGATCCTCCATCCTGTTTTCCATAGTGGCTACAATTTATATTTCCACCAACAGTGCACCAGTGTTTCTTTTTTTCCACATCCTCAACAACACTTAATTATCTCTTGCCTTTTTTACTGCAACAATTCTGATGGGTTTGAAGTGATATCTCATTGTGGTTTTGGTTTGTATTTCCCTGATGATTATGATAATGAAAACTATGTAACTAACAAATTTCCCTTTTTTTGACTTTTTGGGATAATAGATACAAATTTATGGACTTTATGTTTCCTTGGTCCTGATATTTTATTTATGTTTTACTGTTTTGTTGGATGTGTTTTTACAAGCCATGTAAATCATTTGTGGGTTAACTAAGGATATAAATAAGCTACTTGCTCAAAACTGTCCTGAGTACACTATCTGTACCATCTCTAAACCACATGAATTCTAGGATTTTTTTTCTCTCAGTTTTTAAAATTCTATTTTTTTCTCTTAAATTTCTCTTGAAGAAATAGTAAGCTTAAAAAATTCGTGCATAGAGATTACATAATTTTACTTGTGAAAAAAAGAACTTAAATGTTAAACACTACTAAATTTCATACTCTTAATTCTAAACCACTCTCAAAAAACCCAAGACATTTTTTTATTATCATTATCATTATTTTTATTTGCATTTCCTCAGAAAGTAGCCCAAGATGTGGCCTTCTTTTTTTTTTTTAATATCTTTATTGGAGAATAATTGCCTTACAATGGTGTGTTAGTTTCTGCTTTATAACAAAGTGAATCAGCTATACATATATATATGTTCCCATATCTCTTCACTCTTGCATCTCCATCCCTCCCACCCTCCTTATCCCACCCCTCTGGGCGGTCACAAACCACCAAGCTGATCTCCCTGTGCTATGCAGCTGTTTCCCACTAGCTATCTATTTTACGTTTGGTAGTGTATATATGTCCATGCCACTCTCTCACCTTGTGAAGGCTTACCCTTCTCCCTCCCCATATCCTCAAGACCAATCTCTAGTAGGTCTGTGTCTTTATTCCCATCTCATCTCTAGGTTCTTCATGACCTTTTTTTTCTTTTTCTTAGATTCCATATATATGTGTTAGCATACGGTATTTGTTTTTCTCTTTCTGACTGACTTCACTCTGCATGACAGACTCTAGGTACATCCACCTCACTACGAATAACTCAATTTCGTTTCTTTTTATGGCTGAGTAACATTCCACTGTATATATGTGCCACATCTTCTTTATCCATTCATCTGTTGATGGAGACTTAGGTTGCTTCCATATCCTGCTATTGAAAATAGAGCTGCAATGAACATTTTGGTACGTGACAATTTTTTTTGTGGTACGCAGGCCTCTAACTGTTGTGGCCTCTCCCAGAGCAGAGCACAGGCTCAGGACGTGCAGGCTCAGCAGCCATGGCTCACGGGCCTAGCCGCTCCATGGCATGTGGGATCTTCCTGGACTGGGGCATGAACCCATGTCCCCAGAAATGGCAGGCAGACTCTCAAGCACTGCGCCACCAGGGAAGCCCCATGACTCTTTTTGAATTATGGTATTCTCAAGGTATATGCCCAGTAGTGAGATTGCGGGGTCGTATAGTAGTTTTATTTTTAGTTTTTTAAGGAACATCCATACTGTTCTCCATAGTGGCTGTATCAATTTACATTCCCACCAACAGTGCAAGAGTGTTCCCTTTTCTCCACACCCTCTCCAGAATTTATTGTTTCTAGATTTTTTGATGATGGCCATTCTGACCGGTGTGAAATGATATCTCATTGTAGTTTTGATTTGCATTTCTCTAATGATTAATGACGTTGAGCATTCTTTCATGTGTTTGTTGGCAATCTGTATATCTTCTTTGGAGAAATGTCTTTTTAGGTCTTCTGCCCATTTTTGGATTGGGTTGTTTGTTTTTTTAATATTGAGCTGCATTAGCTGTTTATATATTTTGGAGATTAATCCTTTGTCAATTGATTCATTTGCAAATATTTTCTCCCATTCTGCAGGTTGTCTTTTGGTCTTGTTTATGGTTTCCTTTGCTGTGCAAAAGCTTTGAAGTTTCATTAGGTCCCATTTGTTTATTTTTGTTTTTATTTCCATTTCTCTAGGAGGTGGGTCAGAAAGGATCTTGCTGTGACTTATGTCATAGAGTGTTCTGTCTATGTTTTCCTCTAAGAGTTTGACAATGTCTGCCCTTACATTTAGGTCTTTAATCCATTTTGAGTCTATTTTTGTGTATGGTGTTAGAGAGTGTTCTAATTTCATACTTTTACATATACCTGTCCAGTTTTCCCAGCACCACTTATTGAAGAGGCTCTTTTCTCCACTGTATATTCTTGCCTCCTTTATAAAAGATAAGGTGACCATGTGTGCATGGGTTTATCTCTGGGCTTTCTATCCTGTTCCATTGATCTATATTTCTGTTTTTGTGCCAGTACCATACTGTTTTGATTACTGTAGCTTTGAAGTACAGTCCGAAGTCAGGGAACCTGATTCCTCCAGCTCTATTTTTCGTTCTCAAGATCGCTTTGGCCATTCAGAGTCTTTTGTGTTTCCATACAAATTGTGAAATTTTTTGTTCTAGTTCTGTGAAAAATGCCAGTGGTAGTTTGATAGGGATTGCATTGAATCTGTAGATTGCTTTGGGTAGTAGAGTCATTTACACAATGTTGATTCTTCCAATCCAAGAACATGGTATATCTCTCCATCTATTTGTATCATCTTTAATTTCTTTCATCAGTGTCATAATTTTCTGCATACAGGTCTTTTGTCTCCTTAGGTAGGTTTATTCCTAGATATTTTATTCTTTTTGTTACAATGGTAAATGGGAGTGTTTTCTTAATTTCACTTTCAGATATTTCATCCTTAGTGTATAGGAATGTGAGAGATTTCTGTGCATTAATTTTGTATCCTGCTACTTTACCAAATTCATTGATTAGCTCTAGTAGTTTTCTGGTAGCATCTTTAGGATTCTCCATGTATAGTATCATGTCATCTGCAAACAGTGACAACTTTACTT
Source organism: Grampus griseus (assembly GCF_964374135.1). Taxonomy (NCBI): domain Eukaryota; kingdom Metazoa; phylum Chordata; class Mammalia; order Artiodactyla; family Delphinidae; genus Grampus; species Grampus griseus. The sequence continues at coordinate 44,913,834 of NC_139004.1, read as the reverse complement.
CTTCTTTTCTGATTTGGATTCATTTTATTTCTTTTTCTTCTCTGATTGCTGTGACTAAAACTTCCAAAATTATGTTGAATAATAGTGGTGAGAGTGGGCAATCTTGTCTTGTTCCTGATCTTAGTGGAAATGCTTTCTGTTTTTCACCATTGAGGACGATGTTCGCTGTGCGTTTGTCATATATGGTCTTTATTATATTGAGGAAATTTCCCTCTATGCCTACTTTCTGCAGGGTTTTAATCCTAAATGGGTGTTGAATTTTGTCAAAAGCTTTCCCTGCATCTATTGAGATGATCATATGTTTTTTCTCCTTCAATTTGTTAATATGGTGTATCACGTTTTTTGATTTGCGTATATTGAAGAATCCTTGCATTTCTGGAATAAACCCCACTTGATCATGGTGTATGATCCTTTTAATGTGCTGTTGGATTCTGTTTGCTAGTATTTTGTTGAGGATTTTTGCATCTATGTTCATCAGTTATATTGGCCTGTAGTTTTCTTTATTTGTGATATCTTTGTCTAGTTTTAGTATCAGGGTGATGGTGGCCTCGTAGAATGAGTTTGGGAGTGTCCTCCTTCTGCTATATTTTGGAATTGTTTTAGAAGGATAGGTGTTAGCTCTTCTCTAAATGTATGATAGAATTTGCCTGTGAATCCATCTGGTCCTGGGCTTTTGTTTGTTGGAAGATTTTTAATCACAGTTTCAATTTCAGTGCTTGTGATTGGTCTGTTCATATTTTCTTTTTCTTCCTGGTTCAGTCTCGGCAGGGTGTGCATTTCTAAGAATTTGTCCATTTCTTCCAGGTTGTCCATTTTATTGGCATAGAGTTGCTTGTAGTACTCTCTCATGATCCTTTGTATTTCTGCAGTGTCAGTTGTTCCTTTTTCATTTCTAATTCTACTGATTTGGGTCTTCTCCCTTTCTTTCTTGATGAGTGTGGCTAATGGTTTATCAATTTTCTTTATCTTCTCAAAGAAAATCCAAGATTTTTAAATTTATTATGAATTATGATTTCAAGGGCTTATCATTCTCACCTCATTTTTCTTTTAATTTTCATATTTGCATTTATGAATTCTATTATATTTTTTTCCTGGATATGACTGATTTGTTCATACACATAAAAATGTGTATCACTTATTTAATAGGATCTGGTTTGACCATAACAAAATAATTTAAAACAAAATACAGAAAATAGCTTAGGCGCTAATGATATATTTGCATACATAAATTTTAAACAGGTGTATGGGAAAATAATCACATAGGAACTTTCAAATGAAAAGAAAATATCTGGTAAAATTAATCAATTCACATGGTTAACTAAGGGAGAATTTCTCTAATACATGAACAGCTTTTGCAAATTAGTAATAAAAAGACTAATAACTCAAGATAAATAGTCAAAGAATGTGTAGATGGAGGTCACAGAAAAATAAATAAATATATGGAAAAATATGTAAGTTTATGATAATAAAGTCAACATAGTTATCAATAACCATGAGATATCATTTTTTATGTATCAGATAGGCAGAGATTAAGATGTTTGATAATAATGAGTTTCATCCAGGGTACCAAGAAATAACCCCTCTCACATGCTGTTGGTGAGAGTACATACTGTTGTGAATTTCAGACTGCAATGTTTACCAGCATTTTAAAATGTATTTATTCCTTGGATAAAGAAGTTGTGGCACATATATACAATGGAATATTACTCAGCCATAAAAAGAAACAAAATTGAGTTATTTGTAGTGAGGTGGATGGACATAGAGTCTGTCATACAGAGTGAAGTAAGTCAGAAAGAGTAAAACGAATACCATATGCTAACACATATATATGGAATCTGAAAAAAAAATTTCTGAAGAACCTAGGGGCAGGACAGCAGGACAGGAATAAAGACGCAGATGTAGAGAATGGACTTAAGGACATGGCGTTGTGGGGAAAGATAAGCTGTGAAGTGAGAGAATGGCAGGGACATATATACACTACCAGATGTAAAATAGATAGCTAGTGGGAAGCAGCTACATAGCACAGGGAGATCAGCTCAGTGCTTTGTGACCACCTAGAGGGGTGGGATAGGGAGGATGGGAGGGAGATGCAAGAGGGAGGAGATATGGGGATATACGTATATGTATAGCTGATTCACTTTGTTATAAAGCAGAAATTAACACACCATTGTAAAGCAATTATACTCCAATAAAGATGTTAAAAAATGTACTTATTCTTTAATCAAGCTAATTAACTCCTGGAGATTTTTTTACACATGTATTTGAATTGTAGAAATAATAAAAATGTTAATTCTGGTATTACTTGTAATCTCATGAAAACTAGGAAGAATATTTACCTAAGGTAAATGAATTTGGTCATTTACTCAGTAAGTAATTATTGTCTGTTATATGCCAGGTTTAGTTCTTCTTAGCCAGGCTTTGTAATCCAAAGTGAACAAGATAAAAATATACATTAGTGGGGGTCATGGAAAATGAATGAGTAATGAGTAAATACATCTATATACATGTTCACATACATATCAGATTGTAATACATGCTATGAAGAAAATAAAATTTAGGAGCATGACTGGGGAGTTGGGTGGCCTGTGTTAGGGCGGCCAAGGAAGGACTCTGAGGAGGAGATATTTGAGGCAGGGCACAATCCCTGTGGTAACAAGGGGAAGGGGGTCTGGCAAATTCATACAAACTGCCATTAAAAAGTAGGGAGACAGATCCAAAAGGATCCTTATAGAACGTGTTCTATAATATTTCTTTTTAAGAAGCTGTTAATCACTGACAAATGTGACAGAATACATGTACTATAGAATCCTATTTGTTTAAATGAATTTGTGCAACTGTGTTTGTGTTTCTGTTTCATGTGTATATGCATATGTGTATTCATAGAAAATATATAAAAAATACCCCCTAAAATTGACAGTGATGGTATTTCCAAGAGCTAGAACTTAGATATCAGGGGCCTTTAATTTTCACCTTATACCCGCACATTTCATAGACATCTTTATTTTAAGAAATGTTATTTTAAAATAGTAATTTTAAAGTTAATATATAAGTTCGTATATGTAAAATTGTATGTAGGACTAAGAGATACAGTCTTGAAACAGTTTCTTCTGAATTCCATTGCAGATTTTCAGGTCTTGCTTAGCCCCAGTTTTATTACTTAATGAACCTATCATCAGCCTATTTGTCAGTTTACACTTGGATAAATCTAGTATTTATAAACTCAAACTGATAAATTTCACCATCTAATTTACTGAAGTGATATTACATTTTATGTCTAGTATATCATTATTGCTTAAGAATTCATCCTTGCATTTAAATATAATATTAACATGGTTGTGGTAAATTGATTGTTTTAATGAACTGTAGCATTAACCTTGAATAAGAATCAGTTCTTTTAATCACCTATTAACTGTGTCTTGATCAAAGAAAGACCACCAGAAAGCTCTTTCTAAATACTTTGTCGGTATAAACATCTTTTGCAAAGCACCTCTACATTTGTTTCACTTTGGAGTCACTTCTTAGGTGAGTCCATTTCTGACCCACCCAGCCAGAATTAATTCTCCCCTCTGTAAGGGCACACTGTCTGGGCTCCATTGTTGACCTTGCTCTATTATTATAGTCTATGCTGATCATATTGTTTGACAGACTCCCCTAGAGTACTGTGAGCTACCATAGGAAAATTGGTATGCCTCTTACAACAAAAACAAGTTATACAAAGGTCTATTTCCTTAAATCAAAAGTTCTTTGAGTCTAAAGAAGTTAAAAAAAAGATAAAAACAGGTATAATCCCACAATCAAACAAAATACTGCTATTTTTTCTCTACATTTTAAAATATTTTTAGACAATTATAAGTTTTATATACCTAAAAATATTTTCCAAAATGTTACATTGTATTTACTCTTATATAGTCTGCATTTATGGACTAATGAGTATATCATGAATATGTTTTCATAGTAAAGTATGGCTCTACAAAGGTATTTAATAGCTATACAATTTCATTGTGTATGCATCAGTATTATTTTAATCAATCCTCTAATATCAGAATTTTACATTTTCTCCATTTCTTTCCCTGTAGAAAATGGTTAGGTTAGATTTTTTTTTTCAAGATTAATGTTGAGAATAAAGAGAAAACCTATGTGTGCCAGTAGCTAAGAGCTGTCTTTCCACCATTCAATATTTTGCATCTTCTGAACTCTACCCTCCACCCCCACCTTCCCAACCCAGGACACCCACCCCAGCTTTGGTCGTCTCTGGGGTCTCTTCTGATGCACTAAGATCTACTTCACTTCCATTCCTTCACATGGCATCATAAAATCCCAGCTGTCTCTTTTCCAGGACATGATCAGGGTGGGTGTTGTCAAAGTTATAGTTATTTAAACCATACACAAAATAGTATTTAATGTCTTTACTCTGTAGCTTGCACAAAATCCTGGGAAAATCTCTCTTGCCTTTGGTTTTTCCTGGGCTTGAAGTAACAGGCACTGTAACTCCTTTTAGATGATTGTGAGACTCCTGTCTAATTAGTAAACTCTCGCCAAAACCCAATTTTTTTCCAATGATGAGAACTGGATTAAATTAGAAAGCTTTCAGGTAATTGAGTTGATGAAAGAAATTTTCACATATTGAGGTAGATAGGTAGTCATTCTGGCTTTTACATGATTTGGCATGAACTTTATGCTCACTAAAACAGCCCATCATATGGATAGTCAAACATGTATTGTACATCTGTTTTAACCAATAAAGAAAAGAACGTTGCCCACCATTCAATTATACAAAGGGTTAAGTTGCACCCCACTGCAGTAGTCCACCAACAGTGTGCTCTGAGGGGAATTCTGGTGAGAAAAAGGATGAGGCATTCTGTGTGCTTGAAATAAACAGCTCCTTGCTAGTTAAGATGGATACCTCAGGAAGAATTTCAGTGACCTCAGATCCTTGCATCTTCCTGTACACAGAAATGTACTAAAATTATTAATTTGAGATGTCTGTTCTTTGTGACTAGCACTAATATTTTACCAAGAGGTGTGCTTGACTACAGGTATTTCCTAGCCAAAATAATTCATGTATATACTGGCTCCTCCTCTCCTTCTTTGGAGCAGTTCCTCAGACAGAGAGACTGCTTCTCAGGCCATAGTCCTCAGTTTGCTCTTCTATTCTTATTATAGATTGTTTACTGATTAAAACACACTCTTCTGTTCTTATTATGGGTTGTTTACTAATTATTTGGTCCTCAGGATGTTGAGATAACATGCTTGAGCACCTGGGCTTCAATAACAAGAGCCTGGACTATTTTGCCCAAAGAGGCAGTCTCTTCAGCCCTCTCTTCAGAGAGTTGATGTAGCAGGGGCAGGTGCATCAGTCATTGTGATCTGATGACTTAAGAGACCAAACGAGGAAGATCCTGCACCTGGGGGCCTGAGAGCTGTCAGTTCACCTTATATCTCTCTACATTTAGCTGCACCATCATATTGTGCTCTTCTTATTAGAGGCAATAAAGTAAACTTGAATATATGTTTGTTCCTTGTCACTCGATAAAATCTAAAAGCAAAGAATAAAATTTATGCAAATGCCAACCTGTAATTTAGGATGGTGGCTTGAGTGCCTCTTCATGCAGACGTTTGTAATTGGAGGGGACCTCAAATAGCGGAACGGTGTACCCTTACTGCCCCATCATCAGAGGTGATGAACAGTTTCGAGAAGTGGCAAGGAAGGAGACAATATACTGTGTCACCTGGACTGTTCAGGCTGAGAGAAAGCAGGATGGGTACTCTGGACTGGTCAGGTTGACTTAATGCTGGGTCCTGATATAAGTGTAAAATACCCTCATAGCTTTGACATCTGGACAACTACTCTTTTATCTTTATGTTAGAACAAGTGAAACTGATTCTTGGCATATGGAAGACTTTTCTATTCAGTAAGACTGAAAGATCAAAAGTTGGCATTTAACCAGTTTTTCAGGGCAAGGCATCACAGAGAAGGGCTAAATCATTTTGAGTTGTTTATGTCATAGTTACAGCACAGATTTTCCCAAATGAGGCATTCCACTTTATATTGCACTGTTAAATAATGACAAAGCTGACTTTTATTTTTTCTTTCACTTGGACCATACTATCTTGGAAACATGAACTTTTATTGAAATACCCACTCATTTATCCTCTTTGTCTTGTTTTGAATCTACCCATCTCTGTTAAAAACAAATATTCAAAGTAGATGTTTTGGCAGCATCCTTAGATTATCAAGATTTTCCAGGTAAGTCTTAGTGTTGTAAATCGTTACAAAGTGCACACATATGATTAGTATTTGCAAACTCCTATGTACTGGTCCCCAAATCATGTCACTCATATATATTCACATTTGCAGACCCCACAGTGACCTTTAGAGCAGATATTCCAACCTAAACTTCCTGATTCCTGAGGTTCTCTGTTTGAAATAATATAGCATTTATATCAAAATTTCAGAAGTGGGATGTGCTATATTCCACAACCTTACCCCCAACGCTTCTGTGGGTGTTGGTGATATTCTTGTCTTGCTAACTTGAGTAGCACAGGTTCCAGCTTCTTTTTAGATGCTGCTGCATCACTTTTACATGCTGCTTTATTATTTCACAGGTTGAAAATGTATAGGGCCAAGTTCATTTAAAATAAGGATATGGGTTTCAATAAGGTTGACAGTGTTATAATAAAGGGTTAATGACTTTTTATCTCTTTGAAATCCTATTCTGAGGAGGTCTATTATCTCAGAAATATGGTAATAGCAGAAGATTTTTAAATGGTGAGAAAATGTTTCAAGGTAGACATTTTTTTCTGTTTCTACTTTTAACTAATTTTTTTATCTGTCCATATATATTTGTATGCTTTACTTCCTTCTTAAAATATGTCTTTCCGGGAGATTGGGATTGACATGCATACACTGATGTGTATAAAATGGATGACTAATAAGAACCTGCTATATAACTAACTAACTAACTAAATATATATATATATAAAATGGTAAGTAAATAAATAAAATAAAACTCAAAAAACAATGTCTTTCCTTTAGATGAAATATAGTTGCTTTAATTTTAAAGTCAATATATTTTAATGAAATTAATAGAGCTGAATATCACATATTCAAATATGTTCAGAACACGATCTGATTTCTGCTTAACTCAATTCTAGAATAACCTCAACTAAACCACAGCAAAGAACATATTCTCCACCTCAAGCAACATGCTTTCTGAAGAATAAGTGTGTCCTGGACAAAATTACTAGAGATGTCTTAGATATTCTCCATCTTCTTTTTAACATATTTTTCCATTTTTAGATTTTCTTTCCTTCTTTGGAGGTGTGGTATTCTCATTCTGTATTCCTTGAGGAAATTTTCCACCCAGGAATCACTTCCTGTCTGGAAGCATGCATAAGTTGAATTCCTGGCTTATGCAGAGAACTTTCATTTTTTCAAGAAGGGCTGCCAAGGATAAGGCAAAGTTTAATGCAAAAGAGAAAACACAGCATTTTGAAACAGCAAACACTACAACAACTTGATATTTCAATATTTGAAAGGACAGGAAGTCTTTCTATTCATCCTGCAAATTCATACTGCATTAAGCTGCATTTCATACCCTTGATGAAGTACATATATTTCCCAAATATTAAGATTTGTTTAAGACTATAGTGCTAGCTAATGAGAGAGCTAAGTTTTTCCTTTGATTATACCATACTACCTCCCAAACAGGAAAATTTATTGAAATCATTATTCTTTTGTATCTAATTTTAATCATTTTTTTCTCCTCTCCACCTACTTATCTACAAATTTTCATTAAAAATAAATATCCAAGGCAGGTCTTTTGACATCATATATATTATTGTTATTATTATATATTATTGCTATTCTTTAAGTATGTTTTTATATTTTGTCTGCCTATCAGCAATGTTGGATGGATGGGCCTAAATCTAGGTTTGAAACATCTGAAGAATAATAAAGATTTTCACTTCAGTGTTAATATTGTCACTATAAAGTTATTGTTAACAGTTTTAAACAAGAATTCTAACCTTGTACAGAAAGTATACTTATTTACAGAATACTTATTTATGACTACAATGACAATTTTAATATGATGATCTTACAGAAGGTTAACATTTATTAGTGTCTCATGCACTGACTGTTTTATGTCCAGCTTTTGTTGTACATTGATATTAAACTCTGAATATAATTTGAACTTCGTGATATGGTTGTAAGTTTTGTCATCATGGAAGTCTTACTATAATAAATTTCTCCTAAGGATGCCTTTTAAAAATCAATCCATTATTTTTTGATATTTATTTCAATGGCTTTAGTTTTACATGAAAAGACACTTGTAATTTGAATACTAATAAAATACTTAGTTAAGTTGTACCATCCCCAATAGTTCCCTAAGTTTGGATTTATTCTTGTTTTATGTTTTCAGATCTATCACGTCTCTAGTCTTTGCTGAATTCATGCAGCCAATTATTAGCAAGAGTATCATTATTATTTTCCAGGGCAAATTATTTAGTAGTATGAGACAATGTGTTCTGGAGATGAGGACTGTGTCTCAGTAAACTTAGAAGTTCAGAGAAATTTGACAAAGTTCAAAAGAAAGAGTCTCAATGAGACATGGGAAATTAACAACAAGGGCAATGGTACAACTTTCCTGTTCTCATTAGTACTGCAAGTCAGTATTTTGGGGAAAGAAAATAAACCTTCTGACTAGATCACTTTTTTTTTTTCAATCAATTCATCCATTTATTTATGGCTGTGCTGAGTCTTCGTTTCTGCGTGAGGGCTTTCTCCAATTGCGGCAAGCGGGGGTCACTCTTCTTCACGGTGTGCGGGCCTCCCACTATCGCGGCCTTTCTTGTTGCAGAGCATAGGCTCCAGACGCGCAGGCTCAGTAATTGTGGCTCACGGGCCCAGCCGCTCCGCGGCATGTGGGATCCTCCCAGACCAGGGAGCGAACCTGCGTCCCCTACATTGGTAGGCAGACTCCCAACCACTGCGCCACCAGGGAAGCCCTAGATCACTTTTTAACTTAGGATCGTCTTGCTAAATTAGCAAGTGGTGTTTGTTACTATTTGTTTGAAGATTGTATCAGACTATAATAAAAGTGACTTCTGGTTTAGTTTTTACTATTTGCAATAAACAATGATGGCTAATGTAGTTTTAAGAAATATTTAACCTATGGTGTGCAAAAGCTTTTAAGTTTAATTAGATCCCATTTGTTTATTTTTGCTTTTATTTCCTTTGCTTTAAGAGACAGATCTAAAAAAATATTGCTACGATTTATGTCAAAGAGTGTTCTGCCTGTATTTTCTTCTAGGAGTTTTATAGTATCTGGGCTTACATTTAGGTCTTTAATCCATTTTGAGGGTATGTTTTTTTTTTTATGTTGGTGTTAGAGAATGTTCTAATTCCATTCATTTACATGTAGCTGTTCAGTTTTCCCAGAACCACTTACTGAAGAGACTGACTTTTCTGACTGACTTTTCTCCATTGTATATTCTTGTCTCCTTTGTCATAGATTAATTGACCATAGTTGCGTGGGTTTTATTTTTATTTTTGGCTGCATTGGGTCTACGTTGCTGCATGCGGGTTTTCTCTAGTTGCGGCGAGCGGGGTCTACTCTCCACTGCGGTGTGTGGCCTTCTCATTGTGGTGGCTTCTCTTGTTGAGGAGTATGGGCTCTAAGCTCATGGGTTTCAGTAGTTGTGGCACACAGGCTCAGTCGTTGTGACTCATGGGCTCTAGAGATCAGGCTCAGTAGTTGTGGTGCACAGGCTTAGTTGCTCTGCAGCATGTGGGATCTTCCCAGAATAGGGATCAAACCCATGTTCCCCACATTGGCAGATGGAGTCTTAACCACTGTGTCACCAGGGAAGTCCTGGTACATGGGATTATTTCTGGGCTTTCTAACTTGTTCCATTGATCTATGTGTCTGTTTTTGTGCCAGTACCATACTCTTTTGATTACTGTAGCTTTGTAGTATAGTCTGAAGTCAGGGAGCCTGCTTCCTCTAGCTCCATTTTTCTTTCTCAAGATTGTTTTGGCTATTTGAAATTTGCCCTGGCATGGATGGAATTGGAGGATATCATGTTAAATGAAATACATGAGACAGAGAAAGGCAAATACTGTATGATATCACTTATATGTGGAACCTAAAAAATACAACAAACTAGTGAATATAACAAAAAGAAACAGACAGATATAGAGAACAAACCAGTGGTTACCAGTGGGGAGAGGGAAAGAGGGGAGGGGTGATATAGGGATAGAGGATTAAGAGGTACAAACTATTATATATAAAATAAGCTACAGGGATATATTGTATAATGCAGCAAACATAGCCAATATTTTATAAGTGGATTATAATCTTTAAAATTGTGAATCACTAGTACACTTGTAACTTATACATAATATTTTATGTCAACAATACTTAAATTAAAAGAAGGAAAAAAGAAAAGAAATTTTAAAAAAGGAAAAAAGAAAAGAAATATTTAGCCTAGAAAACCACCATCCTGGGATTAAGAGAAGGGGACTGAATTCTTAACTAAGGTTTGCCACTGTCAAGTTTGTTACCTTTGACAAATCATCAATAGCTCTGATATTTAATATGTTTTTTTCTGTAAAATGAAGGGAACAGACTAGGTGGTATCTCTACTTTCTGTTAATAAGGAGCCAGATTTTTATGTATGTAAAGAAACACTAATATAGACTAATTAATGTAAAAAATAACTTTAGAAACAGTGTGTGCAAAGGCCAAGAGGTTTTCATTCTGTCACCCACCTCTGTGAGGGCCCTCACAGCTGGGGGGCTTCTCCATGTCTTCTGAGGCAGTGTCACGGTTGCTGGCAGGAACCATGTCTTGTGGGAGAAGCAAAGTCTTTGCACTGCAGGAGCAGCTGCAGTGGCAGTAGGGAGAAGAATTAAAGTTCTTTGAATGAAGGTTAGCACAGGCTGTGTTTACTGGGGAAGTCCATCTCAGGCTTTTCAGGCTACATATTAGACTCACCCAGGGAATTTTAAAATACAGTGACGCCCAGGCCACAGCCTGGAGCACTGAAGTCTGGAAGACAAGGTTGACAGGTGACTGTCAGGTGCTTCTAGCATGTGGACAAGACTGAGAACCATTGATCTCAAGCATGATTGGCAAATTTACTTTCATTTAAATTACTTATTCAATCCAATTGTTGTGGGAAAATATAGTAGCAATGGCTGTACCAAGAATGGTTCTGCTATCACAGCACTACTCAGTGTGAGGAAGCGGGTCGCTGTGTCAGCAGGTGTCCTGGCAGAGGAGAGCTGAGAGAGGGTCTGCCACACATGGGCGATCCCTGCACTAGGGTTTTATGTTGGTCGTGGTGTTTGTTTTATGGTTTTTTCCTGCATGAAAATCTTCAAGGCAACAAGTGATGTCTGTCATGGAGAACTTTATGGAATATCCGTGACTGCTTTAGCACCTACTATGAAGTAGTAGTTTTCACCTCTAAACAGTTTAGAGCAGGTTGCACAAATTTTGATCCAGAAACCTCCCAGGAACAGCCAAATAGTTGAGAATGCATGGATAGATCACAAACTCACTGTAAACAACAAACAAGTCCTCAGGTTTATGGTGGCTTTGTAGACATTGGTCCATTGATTCTCATGAAACACTTTAAAAATAAGAGCTATGCTCATGGTGAAAGGCTGAAAATCAATGCCCACAATATAAGCGAGTTTTACAGTTTACAGTTTAGAATTTACATTTTCTTCTACTTTATTTTATTTTTCATGTTCATAGATGTAATTGTAAAGCAAAATCTTAACAAATCATATTAAAATATATCAAAAGCTTAATGTATTATATTATCTTTTGAGGTTTATCACAGTAGTTCAGAATCAGTTTAACATTTGAAAAACCAACATAATTTACCATAAAATACAGTATATATGTAAGTTCAATAAAATACATTTAGGGCTTCCCTGGTGGCACAGTGGTTGAGAGTCTGCCTGCCAATGCAGGGGACACGGGTTCGTGCCCCAGTCTGGGAGGATCCCACATGCCACAGAGCAGCTAGTCCCGTGAGCCATGGCCACTGAGCCTGCGCATCCAGAGCCTGTGCTCTACAACAGGAGAGGCCACAGCAGTGAGAGGCCCGCACACCAAAAAAAAAAAATTAAATTTGAAAGTAAGAAGTAAATCTGCCTTTTTTTTGCAGGTAATGTAGTCAGTTATATAGAAATTACAAAAATCCTACTAGATCTTAAAAATGAGTTTAGGAGTGTTGTGGAATATTAGAGCAATATACACAAAATCAATTGTATTTCTATATATAAGCAACAGGCAGTTAAAAATAAAATCATAAAATATATCACTTTCAATAGCCTTAAAATTATTAAATGCTTAAATATAACAAAATTTGTACAAATTATGTACAAAATAATTTTAATTTTGGACCCTTTACATAGTGTTGGGATACTTTCTTCCCTTAGTATTTTTCCTATACATTTTTAAAAAACTTTAACTGAGTAGGTAGTTAATATAAGATAAACTGCTATTAATCTGTTTTATTAAATTAAATTTAATTTATTTTTTATACAGCAGGTTCTTATTCATCATCACTTTTATACACATCAGTGTATACATATCAGTCCCAATCACCCAATTCATCACACCACCACCCCCACCGTCCCGCAGCTTTCCCCCTTTCATATCCATATGTTTGTTCTCTACATCTGTGTCTCAACTTCTGCCCTGCAAACCATTTCATCTGTACCATTTTTCTAGGTTCCACATACATGTGTTAATATACAATATTTGTTTTTCTCTTTCTGACTTACTTCACTCTGAATGACAGTCTCTATATCCATCCACATCTCAACAAATGACCCAATTTCATTCCTTTTTATGGCTGAGTAATATTCCATTGTATATATGTACCAATTCTTCTTTACCCATTCATCTGTTGATGGACATGTAGGTTGCTTCCATGACCTGGCTATTGTAAATAGTGCTGCAATGAACATTGGGGTGCATGTGTCTTTTTGAATTATGGTTTTCTCTGGGTATATGCCCAGAACTGGGATTGCTGGATCATATGGTAATTTTAGTTTTTGTTTTTTAAGGAACATCCATACTGTTCTCCATAGTGGCTGTATCAATTTACATTCCCACCAACAGGGCAAGAGGGTTCCCTTTTCTCCACACCCTCTCCAGCATTTGTTGTTTGTAGATTTTCTGATGATGTCCATTCTAATTGGTGAGAGGTGATACCTCATTGTAGTTTTGATTTGCATTTCTCTAATAATTAGTGATGTTGAGCAGCTTTTCATGTGCTTCTTGGCCATCTGCATATCTTCTTTGGAGAAATGTCTATTTAGGTCTTCTGCCCATTTTTGGATTAGGTTGTTTGTTTTTTTAATATTGAGCTGCATGAGCTGTTTATATATTTTGGAGATTAATCCTTTGTCTGTTATTCATTTGCAAATATTTTCTCCCATTCTGGGGTTGTCTTTTGGTCTTGTTTATGGTTTCCTTTGCTGTGCAAAAGCTTTGAAGTTTCATTAGGTCCCACTTGTTTATTTTTGTTTTAATTTCCATTACTCTAGGAGGTGGATCAAAAAAGATCTTGCTGTGATTTATGTCAAAGAGTGTTCTTCCTATGTTTAGACAGCATATATATGGGTTTTGTTTTTGTATCCAATCAGCAAGCCTGTGTCTTTTGGTTGGAGCATTTGATCCATTCTCATTTAAGGTAATTATTGATATGTATGTTCCTATGACCATTTTCTTAATTGTTTTGGATTTGTTTTTGTAGGTCCTCTTCTTCTCTTGTGCTTCCCACTTAAAGAAGTTCCTTTAGCATTTGTTGTAAAGCCAGTTTGGTGGTGCTGAATTCTCTTAGCTCTTGCTTGTCTGTAAAGCTTTTGATTTCTCCATCAAATCTGAATTAGATCCTTGCTGGGTAGAGTAATCTTGGTTGTAGGTTCTTCCCTTTCATCCCTTTAAGTATATCATGCCACTCCCTTCTGGGTTGTAGAGTTTCTGCTGAGAAATCAGCTGTTAACCTTATGGGAGTTCCCTTGTATGTTATTTGTCATTTTTCCCTTTCTGCTTTCAATAATTTTTCTTTGTATTTAATTTTTGCCAATTTGATTACTATGTGTCTCGGCGTGTTTTTCCTTGGCTTTATCCAAGGAAATATGTATGTACGGGACTCTCTGTGCTTCCTGGACTTCGGTGGCTATTTCCTTTCCTATGTTAGGGAAGTTTTCAACTATGATCTCTTCAAATGTTTTCTCTGGTCCTTTCTCTCTCTCTTCTCCTTCTGGGAACCTTATAATGCAAATGTTGTTGTGTCTAATGTTGTCCCAGAAGTCTCTTAGGCTGTTCTCATTTCTTTTCATTCTTTTTTCTTTGTTATGTTCCAGAGGAGTGAATTCCACCATTCTGTCTTCCAGGTCACTTATCCGTTCTTCTGCCTCAGTTATTCTGCTATTGATTCCTTCAGGCAGCTTCATCAGCTGCCCTGAGATCCTAGCTGTGTGCTATCATGTTTCTCCTTGGTGGCTGGCAGGGTGGGATGCCTGCTCATCTGGTTCTGTTCTCATGGTGCTCTTCCTCTGGTGTGTCCCTGCATGGCTCCTGCAGCTTACAGAGGCCAGCATCACCTCTACTCCCTCAACTGGTTTCTCTGTAAGTGTCACTGGCCTGGCATCACCCATGTAGGGTCTCCCAAACCCTCTCAGGTGGCTGTGCATAAGTTCCACTGTGTAGCACCTCCCTGTGGGCAGCTTCCTCTGGAACACCAAAAGGCATATTCCAGAGTGCACCATCAGTACAGACCTTAGTAAGGACACAACCATATCTTCTCCAAATAGGCCTCTGTCTCACCCCTGGAAAGGGTCATCACCAGATCTGCTCCTCCCTTGGGTGCTCTGTATCAGCACTGAGCCCTAAGCACTTCATAAGTACTAAGAGTGGTGGCTGCCCCTGTATCTGTTGTTCCTCTGTTCTTTAGCATTCTCTCTTATTGGCAAACTCCAATTACTCCAATTTGCCATTAGTTAATAATCCTCCATAATAAACTCTCCCTGATCAGATTATTATATATTTTCTGTCTCTTGCTTGGACTAGGTTGTGACATCATCTAAACAGGTAATCAAAGCTGACATCACCAGCACTAAGACATTATGACCTCATGGACTTTCCATTTGTTGCCTCTGTCTCCTCAGGGAATCATATCATTTTGTAGTGTTCTTGCCAAAAATGAATAACCTAAATTTAATCATGAGGAAACATCAAATAAGCCCAAATCAAGAGACTTCTTAAAAATAACTGACCAATATTACTAAAAGTGTGAAAGTCAAGAAAGATAAGTATTTAAAGAAAAAAGGAATAATTTAAGCCCTCTAATGGTTTCTTATCATACTTGCAAATGCCCCCAATCCTTATCCTGATTTACAGAGTTCTGTGTGATCTGGCCCATCTCTTATCTCTGACCTCCCCTCATATCACTCTTCTTCCTTCAGCGTGCTCTGAGTACCTGGATTTTTATCAGCTTATACACTCTGTCTACCCCATCACCCTTTATCCCTTTATGCTGCTGTGTTCACATCTTTTGTGCTCAATAAATCCACAATCAAATGTAATCTACCTCAACTAAGCTCTCATTAATAGCCACTCCTCTAGAACGCAATCTCTAAGAAGTTCAGTCCTTATCTCCCTCAGCTCTCTGGCACACCCTAAGTACTAAGTATTTTCTGCATTGATTGTTTTGGCACTCATGACTTCAACTGGTAATATCAAGTTTTTTTACCTACCTGTTATACTGTGGTATTTGACTCTGGGGGTTACTCTTATCTCCTTCAAGTCCTACTCTTCCTTGGCTTTTGTGCCACTGCCCCCCTTCTCTTCTCACCTCTCATATTCCTTTCTCTTATCCATGGCTTTGTGCTCCCCTGCTCTCCACTTCAATGTTTTCTGCAGAATTGATTAGGCTAGGAGGGCAGATTGTAAGTGCAGATGCCTAAATTTGGGAATATAATAAATGGCTAAAGCCCACAGAACTTACAATGTGACATGTTCAATCTATTTAAAAATCCCATCTGCCTTCATATCTGTGCTGCAAGAATTTTCACCATCTTTTCTATGATTAATTAAGGCAACATTAGTTGTTGTAACAAACAGCCCTCGATGTCATTGCATAAGAGTGTGTTTCTTGTTTATATTTCAGTAGATTGTTTACATAACTCTTTTCTTGTTGGAGCTCTGACATCCTCTATGATCTTGGAATCAGATATGTAAGGTTAGTGAATGGAGGAAGATCACAAAGGGAGATACTACACATAAAGTTAGAAGTTATTTATGGGCCAGGTTTGAAAGTACCTTGTATCATGTTGGCTTACAGGGCACTCAGCCACATGCAAGGAGTCTGGGAACACAACCACACTGTGGGCTCGGGAAGGAGAGGACACAGGCTTTGTGAACAGACAGTGGTCTCGGTCATACCCTACATGGAAAGACAGTGGAAGCTTACAAGGCAAACATGATACTATTTGGTAGTTAATCTGATGTAAGAGGAAGCAATAAGACATAAATATTGTGGGCATGTTTTAGTGCTCAGGGAAAACTCTTTGTTAGGACAGGAATGACTTTTGTGGAAATAGTTGAGCTCTTTGTTTTCAATATTCCTAGTTGGTCATTAACTTACACTCTGACTTGGGGATTTGAGAGCTACGTTTATGGAGAATGTTATCTTCCCACCTCCCAGGGCCCCCTTGGTTTAGAAATGATAGCATTGGGTTTCCCAAATTTAGAGGCTCCTCTGACTCCTCTCTCAGATTTCAAAGGCCAATGGTTCTTTTTTTTTTAATTTCTGTGATTTTTTTATTGAAGTATAGTTGATTTATGACATTGTGTTAATTTCTGCTATACAGCAAAGTGATTCAGTTATATACATCCTTTTTTATGTTCTTTTCCATTATGGTTTATCTCAGGAAATTGAATATATCAATAGTTCCCTGTGCTATGCAACAACCTTGTTGTTTATCCATCCTATATAAAATAGTTTGCATCTGCTAATCCCAAACTTCCAATACTTCCCTCCCTCATTCCCTCTCCCCTTTGGCAACCACAAATCTGTTCTCTATGTCTGTGAGTCAGTTTCTGTTTCGTAGATAGGTTCATTTGCATAAAGGCCAGTGGTTCCTATGTGTCTTGTCAGCTTCTTCTTCACCCAGGTCACAGTGTAGCTGTGGTCCAGGCCCAGGACTAAGAGACTCATCTTAGCAGATTTTCTTTGGTCACCTTATTTATCTCTACACTGTCCATCAGCAAGTTCAGAAATAAGCCCAGTTTCAAATATTCTCTGTGCTCTCATGACATGCAAATTTATATCCAGAGTTTCTTGAGCTTTATAGTTTATAGTTATTTTCTGAATATTCTAACGTAGATGTTGTATTTGTAGTGAAAGATGTGAGCTATAAAACGAAATAGGTCTTGGATCCCTGACCTGTCATTTAATAGCATTAATAATCTTAGAGAATTTACTTTACCCCTCAAAGCTTGAGGTTTCTTACCTGAAAGAAAAATTGAGATGTGATAGAACCTTTTGCTGTTGTTAACATCATCCAATCAAAGTAAAACCTGTGGATGATATTTCCTTTCTGTATTTTTTTTCTAATTAAAAAACATAAGTACCCACAAAATTGCCCAAATGAGACTCTGTCATGCTGAACATTTTTCTTGTCACACTTCTCCACATTTAATTAGTTGATTTTACCCTTATGAAAGAGGCTGGTCATAAAAGGGCATCTGGCTAGACTACATTTTCCAGACCCTCTTTGGTTACAGGTGGTCCTACAACTGACCTCCAACCAGGGAAATGTGGGTGGTGGGTAGAAGTGATATGTGCCTTTCCCGGCATGGCTCACAAGGAATTGCAGATTTGATTCACCATACTCTTTCTTTTCTGACTGCTATGTTTGACCCCCATACTGACCTTTACATAATGTGTTCAGGAAATTGAACTTACATCACTGTGGGTCTGTGAGGACTGTGGAACAGAGCACCACCCCACTGCTGTCTTCTCAACCCTAGTTAAGTTAGCTCTGCCTTGGAGGAAATGGTCTTTTCAAGTGAGCAAGAAATATACTTGTGGTTGAACTGTCAAATATTTGGGGATCTATTTGTTATAGTGGTTAGACTGCTTTTAAAATCCTTTAAGAACTCTCTGTTACCTACAGGATTCTATTTATGGTCCCCAAGGTCCTTCATAATTATCACATTTTCTGTTCCTTCAAACTCTGCTCCCACCATTCCCCCTGTACACATAATGCTGTGTACATATACGAAACCATCTCACTGATACAACAGTGAAGCATGTGTTATTTTCCCTTTTTAGGCTATCCCCTGTCCCTAAAGTGTCACTGCCTCCTTTATCTATATAAAGGATTCCCATTAATATGCAAGAGCCCAGAAGCCACCAAAACACTACTAGAACTCATTAATAAATTTGGTAAAGTTGCAGGATAAAAAATTAATATACAGAAATCAATTCATTTCTATGCACTAAAAACAAAATATCAGAAGGAGAAATTAAGAAAACAATCTCATTTACAATCTCATAAAAAAGAATATAATACCTAGGAGTAAAACTACCTAAGGAGGTAGAAGATATGTACTCAGAAACCTACAGGACACTGATAAAAGAAATTGAAGACAACACAAACAGATGGAAGGATATACCATGTTCGTAGATTAAAAGAATTAATATTGTTAAGATGACCATACTATTCAAGGCAATCAACAGATTCAATGCAGTCCCTAGCAAAATACCAGTGGCATTTTTCACAGAAGCAGAAAAAATAATTCTAAACTTTTTATTGAAATACAAAAGTCTCTGAATAGCCAAAATAATCTTAAGAGAAAAGAACACATCTGGAGGTATCATAAGCCCTGATTTCAAACTATATTACAAAGTTACAGTAATCAAAACAGTATGGCACTGGCACAAAAAACCAGACACATAGATGAATGGAACAGATAGAGAGCCCAGAAATGACCCCACACACTTATGGCCCATTAATCTATAACAAAGGAGACTAGCATATACAATGAGGAAAAGGCATTCTCTTCAATGTCAATAAATGGTGTTGGGAAAACTGGACAGCCACATATAAAAGAACAAAACTGGACTACTTTCTCACACCATATACAAAGGTACACTTAAAATAGATTAAAGACTTAAATGTAAGACTGGAAACCATAAACATCCTAGAATAAAATATAGGCAGTAGCTCTTTGACATTTGTCTTAATAGTATTTTATGGATCTGTCTCCTCAGGCAAGGGAAACAAAAGTGAAAATAAACAAATGGGACTACATCAAGCTAAAATGTTTTTTCACAAGGAAGGAAACTATCCACACACACACACAAAAAGCCACCTACTGAATGGGAAAAGATATTTTCAAGCAATATATCTGATAAGTGGTTAATATCCAAAGTATACAAATAACTCATACTACTCAACATTAAAAAAAAAAAAAGATAACCACCAGCAAAAAAAAAAAAAAAAAACAATTAAAAAATAGGCAGGGGTCTTCCCTGGTGGCACAGTGGTTGAGGGTCTGCCTGCCAATGAAGGGGACAAGGGTTCGTGCCCCGGTCTGGGAAGATCCCACGTGCCACGGAGTGGCTGGGCCCGTGAGCCATGGCCACTAAGACTGCATATCTGGAGCCTGTCCTCTGCAACAGCAGAGGCCACAATGGTGAGAAGCCCTCATACCACAAAAAAAAAAAAAAAAAAAAAAAAAAAAAAAATAGGCAGAGGATCTGAATAGACATTTTTCCAAAGAAGACATGCAGATGGCCAACAGGCACATAAAAAGTGCTCGATATCGCTAATCACCAGAGAAATGCAAATCAAAACCACAATGAGATATCACCTCACATCTGTCAGAATGGCTATCATTAACAAGACAGCAAATAACAAGTGTTGATGAGAATGTGGAGAAAAGGGTATCTTCATGCACTATTGGTGGGAATGTAAATTGATGCAGCCACTATGGAAAAAAGTATGGAAATTCCTCAAAAACTTAGAATAGTTCCAGCAATTCCACTCCTGGTTATTTATTCAAAGAAAACAAAAACACTAATTAGAAAAGATATATGCACCCTTATATTCATTGCAGCATTATTTACAATAGTCTAGATATGGAAGCAACCTAAATGCCCATCAATAGGTGAATGTATAAAGAAGATATACACAATGGAATATTATTCAACCATGAAAAAGAATGAAATCTTGTCATTTACAATAACATGAATGGACCTAGTGGGTATTTTGATAAGTTAAATAAGGGAGAGAAAGAAAAATACTGTATGATTTCACTTACATGTGAAATCTGAAAAATAAGAAAAAATGAGCAAACATAACTAAACAGACAGAGTTATAGGTACAAAGAAAAAACAGGTGATTGCCAGAGGGGAGAAGGATAATGGGTGAAAGAAATGTGAGAGAGGTTAAGAGGTACAAACTTTAAAGAACCTAGGGGTAAGACAGGAATGGAGATGCAGACCTACTAGAGAATGGACTTGAGGATATGGGGAGGGGGAAGGGTAGGCTGTGACAAAGTAAGAGAGTGGTGTGGACATATATACACTATCAAACATAGAATAGATAGCTAGTGGGAAGCAGCCGCATAGCACAGGGAGATCAGCTTGGTGCTTTGTGACCACCTAAAGGCGTGGGATAGGGAGGGTGGGAGGGAGTGAGACACAATAGGGAAGAGATATGGGAACATGTGTATATGTATGACTGATTCACTTTGTTATAAAACAGAAACTAACACACCATTGTAAAGCAATTATACTCCAATAAAGATGTTAAAAAAATAAAAACAAAACAAAACAAAAACAAAACAAAATAAATGAGTCATAGTGTGAAAAGTACAGTGTGGGGAATATAATCAATAATCACATAATATTTGTGTATGGCAACAGATGATAACTAGACTTATCATTGTGATCATTTTGAAATGTATAGAAGTATTGAATCACTATGTTGTGTACCAGGAATTAACATAGTGTTGTAGGTCAATTATACTTCAAAAACACAAACAAACAAACTCATAGAAAAAGAGATCAGATTTGTGGTTACCAGAGGCAGGAGCTGGGGGGAGGGCAAATTGGATGAAGGTGATCAAAAGTTACAAACTTCCTGAAATAAGATAAGTAAGTACTAGGGATGTAATGTGCAACATGATAAATGTAATTAACACTGGTGTACATTATATATGAAAGTCGTTAAGAGAGTAAATCTTAAGAGTTATCATGAGGAAAATAATGTTTTTTCTATTTCTTTACTTTTGTATATGAGATGATGGATGTTCACTAAACTTATTGTGGTCATCATTTCATGATGTTTGTAAGTCAAATCATTATGCTGCACACCTTAAACTTATATAGTGCTATATGGCAGTTATATCTCAATAAAATTGGAAGGAATTAGAAAACAAAACAAAACAAAACCAGAAACATACCAGAAAAAAAAAAAAACACACAAAGGTTAATCTGACTGTCTCTTTCTCTGATTCTTCACCTCATCCCCACCTCCCACTTACAAGATCTGTTTTCATCTCTTCTCCTATTATACTCTGTACATTTCTCTAATATTGCTCTTAGCAGACAACAGTGTAACCATTTCTTTACCTATTATTATTGTCAGTACTAGGGTGTCAGTATTTTCATTTAAGACTAGGGATTTTGCTGTATTTTGACATGCTCATTTTTGTATTACCCAGAATGCAGTAATATTTTGAATGTATTTATTGAATGAATGAATATATTATTCCTCTATTGTTGAATAACAAATCATCCCAATGTTTAACGCTTGAAACATCCATCTTATTTTGTTTACAATTTCAGGGGTCAGAAGTATGAGATGGGATTATTTGCACAGTTGACCTTTGATCCTGAAGGAATCAGCTGGGGCAGTAGGGTCCTCTCCCAAGATGGCTGCTTCACTCACATCTCTGAGCCTCAGAACTCTTTGGTTTCTGTGTGTGTCCATCTCTCTCTCTCTCTCTCAATGTCTCTCTCATTCTCTCTCTCTCTGACCCCCACCCTCCACTTGTTGTCTCATCCTTTAGAGAATCTCCACTTGTGCTTGTCACATCACGGTAGTTCAGAGTCATTGCGCTCCTTCATGACAGCTGGCTTCCAAGAGGATGTACAAAAAACAAGTGCTCCTACAAGTCTGTTTGTGATGTGGCCCCAGATTCACAAGACACCACTTTCTCTGCATTCCATTGACAAGTAAGTCACAAGGCACCCTGGTTTCAGGGGATGGGGAATTAGCGTCCATCTGTCAGCATCTTCAATCTATCACAATAAATAAATGGGTATACTAGGTTTTCTCCATACACAACATCAAGATCTGAGTAGCTAACATATCAATAAATAAAAACTTAAAACAATTCCATTGGAAAGTTAAAATAGTAAATATTCAAATGTACCAGGTACCACATTAATTAGGTGAACTAAATGATCTGAGGGTTTTGGGGAGTCAAAATCTGAAAGTGGCTGTGTATGTAAGTGAATCATAGTCCCATTCAATGTACAAAGAGAGTACATTATTTTATCTAAAATAAACTTAGTAAAAGACCAAAGTGAAAATGTTCAGAGAAACAAAAATTGTTTTTAACATTAGCTAATGTGTTTAGGTCTTTAAAAAATAGGTAGCTTCTTAAATCATGGAAAACACGGAAGAATAAGTGTGTATATAAGAAAGCCCCACTTTTGTTGGGTGAGTAGGAACTAAATTTTTGTGGCTTAGGATTTTACCAACCATCAGGCACAAGGTTATAATTCCAGTTTGTCAAGATATGATAATTATGAGTATAAAGGAAACAGAGACTAAGAAAAATGGATACTTTTCATTTAAGAAGTGTGTGCATGTCAGTTTCTATCATGATTATCTTGAGGATATAGGAAAACTTGTGAGTGGGCAGTTGGGTTTCAACTGAAGGGAATTTATGCTGCCATTGAGAGCTATGGGGGGGTTATTTCTAGGACAATTAATGAAATAGGTTTTTGGAACTGTGGTAGGTTGAAGTAGCAGGTTTCCTTTTCTCTTTATAACCTGGAACTAATAGGTCCCTGATTATGAGATTTTACGTGTCCCAGAACTATTTCAGTGATGATATTCAACTGTTCCTCACCAGTGAAAGCAGCTTGGGAATAAGGTTACTAAGTGAATATACAATTCATCGATGATGCCAACAGCTGCAAACTAGTGAAAAAAAGCAGAAAAAGTCTCTGAGGCAGCCAGGTTTGGGCAGCCATGAGCAAGACTCCTAATGAATATCTGTCATAGTTCAGTTGCAGGAAACAGAACCATTCTAGTTATTTTTAAGGAGAAAGAGGTTTAAAACAGGAAGTTGTCATAAGAACTATAGGCTGAGCGTTCAGGAATGAGTCCCCAAAACATGCTGCTTAGCTGGTCCCCTAGAAGAGCTACTATCAGTGTCACCATGAGGATGAGGGCAGTCTGGAGGTTGTTCCTGACACCGTCGGGCTCAGGAACTCACTTATGGAGTGGAGATCCGGTGGACCTAGGTCTCATCAGTCTCAAAGCTGGAGGCCATAACTCTGCTGCTGGAACCCCACTGCCAGAACCACCAGGTCGCCACCACCCTCAGCCAGCAGTTACAGTAGCTACAGTGTCACTTCTGTCCACCGCATCCGTCAGGAATGCCCGTAATCGGCAGGCACTCACGTGCATCTATAACTCTGCTACAAGGGAGTCTGTGAAAAGCAGTTGTCAGCTTTCCAGCCTCCTGCAGTTAAGAAAGGAGGTTGAAATGGCTGATGATTGACCTGCACCTCATCCACCACAGGGCGCCCCTGAGCCCCTGTGCTGAGCGGTAAGCGTAGTCAGAAGTGATGCACACATGGGAGAAAAACTGGTCCTCTCCCTGAGGCTGTGTTGGGAAGACCAGCATCCATCCTGAGAAGTCAGCGCCAACAAACCCACCCCTGCCCCCAGGGCCAGGCAGCTGGAAGCGGCAGCTGGAAGCGGCAGCACAATGGCAACCAGAAAACTGCGGGTAGGGAAGGGCTGAGGACACAGTTCTCAGATGCAGCCGGAGAATGGACGAGGGATCGTTTTCTCCAATTGAGCTAGTGGAAGGCTCTTGCTCTAATAACTTGTTTATATGAAGGAAAGACAATTTGATTTTGTTGTTATAGATTGACAAGGCCAGGGATATATGGGTTAGAGTACAGTTCCTACACTTATGAAAAAAATCTAAAAAGGAAATTTTGAGCCCAAACTTCGACAGCTCTCAAATGAAGCTGTAACTGAATCTGTTCTAGATGTCTGTCTAAAGCCTGGCCAAAACAGGGCTATAAATGAAAGCTCAGAAAATTTTCAAAACTCATTTCCAAACATTAAGGAAATTACACATGTTTCTTATAAGGATTATAAACTTTTTCTAGTGTTTTCACATAAAGCAATTGTTACTTCGAGCCAGTACTGAAACTAAATGGCACAATTTTGCTAAGTTATGAGAGCATACAATGGGTAATTTTAAAATTAGGTGACACTGGATTACCTTCTAAGTGTAGCACTTGGCGTAAATGATGAACACGGGTGATGAAGTTGCAATGAGATTGACATCACATGGGTGTCACTGAGATGAATCACATCTACAGCTGTAAATGTGAGCCTGTGGATTGTGCTGCTTTGTGGGTAGGATTAAAAACAAATTGATAAATAAACTTTCTCTTGAAATAAGAATGTACTCCTATTTTAGCTATATTATTAGGTTTTCTTTTCATGAGAAAACTAATATGTAAAAGTTCTCTAATTGTCCTCAACTCTGTTGTTGCATTTGGTATAGATAAAGCTTTAAAAATGAATATTCTTTCACATTGGTAAAACAATGTACATAAATGGGACTTATTACCAATTAGCTAGGGATTATTTTATATAAGTAAAAGTAATCATATAAACTCTCTATTGAACTGAAGTCCAGACTCTAGCCTCATACTCTGTCAAGTTCTTACTCTGCCTTTCACACAATCACCCATTCTTTCTATTGCATCTTGTGTTTCCCTCTCTTGTAGCTGTTTGTCTGGAATGTTGAATTTTGGTGTGAATTCCTGTCTGCATCTATAGACAGTGCTCCATGAGGTCAGTGTTTCTGTTTTATTCTGCTTTGAAGGCCAACATCAAAAGCATAGTGTCTCACATCAAGTAGGTGTTCAATAAACATGGGCTGAATAAATATCTGGGATCACCTATGCCTTTGGCTTCCTTATTCAGTTCCTCCCCTTATGTTCAATGAGAAAATGTGTTTTAGGTGCTATAGGAGGTTACTGAAGAGCATAGCTAACATTCCTGTCTGTAACTGTGTTAGAGAAAAGAAGGCTAACATACCAGAAAGAAATTTATATAAGATACTAACAATGCTGTACAATCTAATCTATGTGATAGATTCAGAACTTCAGTATAACAACTAAGATAATTCAAAGAAAGGACAGACAGTAACAGATATCTGTGCAGATAAACAATAAAATTATTTCTGCATGGAGAGGTCCACTGAGGTAACTGGTCTAAGTAGAGATTCCTCAAATTTTTACACTGGCAAATATTTGCTTTGCACCCACTGGGGAACGTGTCATGTTTGGTTCCATAACTAATGCCAAAATATAGAAACATGGTTCTCAACTTACAAAAGGTAACCTTCTAGAATTCTCAGGAATAAAAGGAGGTAATAAAATTGGAAATGTTGGGGACCCTGAAATACTGTTGCAGAATTTGTTTCTGTAAAGCTCTGCTCATGAATTATGCATGTTCCTGAGTGATCCCCAGAAGAGGACTGAGTTATTACCAACACAAACAGCTTCTCTCTTGACACCTGAGGAAACATCAATTCCTGGTTAAAAGCAGACACCTGAAAAGCAAGTAATAGACTAAAAAAATGAGGTAGAACTCAAGGTGGAAAAAGGCTGAATGTTAATAATGACAAAATTATTAAACTAGGTTTATAAGGAATTAGTTGCATTATCTGAATTAGATATTTTTCTTATTTGAATTTTAGGTATTTGACTAAAGTTAAAATTAGTATAAACCTACACTAATTAAATTTTAGTTTTACTTCACTTTATTTCACTCCATCTTCCTTTCTACCTCCTGAAATATTTTGAAAACAGTAAAGAGCCAATGCAATTAACTTATTCAAGATTGCATATTAAATCAAATAAATAATGTGCGATTAATTTTTCCTTGGATACTAACTTTCAGGTCATTACTTTCTCCCTTAACTTAGTGACATAGAATATTCTTAAGTAGCATCAATATCATTACCAATGAATTGAATTACATACAGTATGTATGAGTTTGAATAAATTCAATCTCTATTTGATGATTAAAGGAGCATAGCTGAAGAAATACTGGGAAGATACATAGTGATAAAGCCTTCTACAGAATCTGAAGAAAATGGAAATATTGAATAGAAAACTCCTCTGGCAAAATAGCTTGATCTGCATTTTCAAAGAAAATTGAAACTATACCTCTAAGTATATCAGATATTAATCACTAAAATGTTACTATACACAAGAAAATCATTGTTTTTATTCTTCCCACACCTGAGGCTCCATGTATTTGCTAATTTGCAATGCAAAATGGTTTCCCAAATGAGCCAGTAAACTAAATAAGATACGATATCTTTATGGAATATTTTTGAGTTATTATAAAGTATTTTGAGTGAATTATTTGAGTTTGATTTTACGCTACCTAAGAAACAAAATTCACAATGTTATGAAGATGATGTAGTACTCATGAACAGATCATAGGTCCCCTGAACTTGTTTAAAGGAAGTGACTATCTACTCATTTTAAAAATAATCTGAGGTTTTAAAATAATTTTGAGATTATGTGGCTATTTTAATCTTAGAAAGATTTTGTTGTTTTCTTTTCCTAGAAGTATAGAAAATTTCGCTATTACCAAGTAGGCTGCCTTTCCTTTTCTTCTTAAGAGCATCTTACTTATTTTTCTCTTGTTAGAAAAATAATAGCTGATCATTGTAGAAAATGTATAGTGAGTTGATGGCTGTCAGAGGGTCAGTGAATCTTCTGAAACAGTGTGAGAAATGCTCCATGTATCTGCTTATATGCTTCATTTTGGTCCAGATTCTTACAGATTCTTAAACTAGTTTGTGGAGGGAAGAAAAAAAAAGTTCACTGGCTCTCAAGCCACTGATTAGTAAATATCTCTTAATGTTTAAGTGTTTATGCTTTCTGGTCTTCATCTCATATCCATTTCCATTTCTGTCGGTCTGTCTCTCTCTGCACCTCTCTTTATAGTTATTAATGTCAAGTGTGGCAAGGTAACCATTTGTAGAAAAGAGAATAGTAGCATCTATTCACGTTTTCTTGCTTGCATATTGTTTATGTATTTGTAATTTTAATGTATGTTATATGTATGCATCCTTGAATATTCATTAACTGATTTATTTTTTCTTTCACTTCCACCTACTCTTTTATGTAAAGACCGTTGGTTGTATTTCATAGTATAATGTAAACTTTAGTTTGCTGAATATAAAAGATGGATATTGAATGAACTAGAAAATAAATTAACATCACACAGAGATGAGTATGGAAACTTCTGGGTCCTTGTATTTCCCCTTTATCTGAGAGCAAATTAATTTGTACAAGAATACTTGCCTTATTAGGTTAAAAGCATGAAGTGCTTCTGTATTCTGTGTATGAAAGATTAACATGTGTGCAATGGTAAAAATAAATGCTCAAGAGATATAGAGATAAATCATCAGGTCCTTACTGGCTCTCAGATTCATTCCCATCCTTCCATGCTTTTTTTTCTAAACAGGAGGCTGGAAGCCAGCAAACCACATACCCAGATTCCCTTGACAACTGACTCCCAGTTATCATCTGTTAGTGGGAAGTCCTGGTCTGAGTACAAAATGTTTGAAGTGAAAGTGATTTTTTTCTGCTTCTGGGGTGCCTCCAGCAGAAGCAGGAGCAATGGGCACATCTGGATTTCGGGGTCATTCTCGAGCAGTAGAGTCCTAGTCACAGTGGCGGCAGGAGGGCCAGAGCGACCCCGGCAGTGCAGAGTCCCAGGACTTTGGCCATGGCCGAGGTAGTGCTGGTTACAGGTGGGTCAGGTCTTCAGGCTTCTGCCAGTGAGTGTAGACACGTGAACAGCATCTTCGTAGGCTGCAGGTGGAAACATGTTCCTCAGTGAACTGTGCAAATAAGAGGGATAGAGAAACAGACCAAGACAGCCAGCTTAAACTTAAATTTATAACCCTGCAGTGTTTGTTCAAATCGGTGTGCTAGTTTTTATGTATGGTTTAAGTGCATAAAATCTAGCAAAAAACGATTTGAAAAAGCATTTCAAGGTTATATATTTACAAAAGAAACCTTTTGTAATGATACAGTAATAAAGTCAGACTAACAGGCTTTATATAATTGTGGGAATCACATACAAAATTAATTGTGCCCTAATTAAGTTAAGAATTTAGTTCAGAAGAATGTTCCAAGATGCGGAAACAGGTTGCAAGTTGCACTTCTCAAGAACAGAATCATACAATGAATCATTTTTATAGAATGAAAATTACCTTAGAAATTGTCAGGTCAATACCCTTTTCTTTCCAAGTGAACAAAAGGATAGCTCTGACAACTGAATTGCTAAAATTTGCAAGAGTGGCTGGTGATAAACCAGGAAAAGTACCCAGACTTCTTTCTGCATAATTGGTACGTTGTTGCTATAAGCAGAGTGGTCAGTATGAAAGGACTCTGAACTTGGGTTGGTCTGCTGTAATTCTACAGACACATGGACGCTGCAGTCCTGCTAGGACACCAGGGAGTGGAGAGAAAATGTTGATGCTTTGGGAAATCTATGAATTCACATAGATTACTGACTTTTGATGACTGTCTTTATTTTATAAATGACTTTAGGTAATTTCATATGTCTGTAAATTTTCCCTTGCTCAACAGATGTTCTTAGGTGATTTTGTTTCAGCTTTTAGGAACCTATTTTGTTGAACTTTTTGAAATTGCTATTTTTTAGGCCCCAAATTGTCAAATATCTGCAATTTCATATGGTTCCACCTAATAAAAAGTTGTTGGTATTCCCAACAACTTTTAGACATTTTTGATTTAAGAAAAATTCAAGAGTTTCCAAGTGCTTCATGTATCAGGAGACTTTGTGAATATTATCTTAGAGGTAGAAATTCTCTGAGGTCTTCAAAGACTTCTTGGTTTTCACGCTTATCCTCTTACCCTTTATCAGGGGACAACCAATCCATTTACCAAATATTGAATCAATTGTAATAAAGAATTTATTAAGGATATGAGTAGGGAAACATCCCAACTAGATGCTAGATGACAATTGGGACACACACTCTCTAGAATCCAATGGGGGGCTTAAATGATTAGGTCTTCGTATGGGTTCAGGCACAGCCAAAAAAAACTGGGGAGGGAGCCCCAAGGTGGATGCCAAGGTCCAGGAGACAAGACCACAGAGTTGAGGTAATTTGTAAAATCAATAATTTATGTAACTTTTCCCTGATGTATCAAATAAGTAAGTTTATAAGGTAAAATTGCAAAGAAAATCTCCATGTCCACTGACTCTATTTTCTTTTTTTTCCTCTCTCCCCTCCCTTTTCTTATGTGTGTTGAAGAAACTCTTTATCACGGATGATGTTAAACTGCACAAGTCTTGAACAGATAAAGCCCAAAATGCAGACTGATCAGAGACACTGAGAAAGGTTACTTGTCTAGTCAAACGTATCAGTAGAGTTCAAGATACAGGTAAATGTGTTCATTATAGTTCAGTCTAAATGGTGAGTGCAAGTCTATCTGGTAGATAAATCTGTATCTGGACAGTCCCTTAAAAAAGGCATTAACAATTTTAAATGCATCATTGACCATTTTATTACCCATACCTATTGGTTTGAAAATTCAATAAGTAGGGAAGAAAAATATCTAAATTAATACACATTTCTATTTTGTAATGTATGTGTATTGATTTAGTTTTAGACTAATTAACAATTTTTTTAAATGTCAGGATCAGCAATATAGAATTATATGTCTCTAAGTAATTAAACATGTTTTACGGAAGTTAATTTTTTTGTTCTTTCTTAACTCATTTTTGCTGTGATTTTGAATACATGTTAATTAGAAATATAAGTTATAAGGAAATAATATCCTTGAAATTGATAATAAGTTTAATATATTAATTTAGGAATGTATTACAAGAAAATTATAATATTCATATTTTTTGAAAGCTAGATATAAAGAAAAAAGATATTATTTTATGAAAGTGATGTGGAGTTTTACATTATTTATTCCTAATTCTATCAGTTAGGGTTCAAGTAGGCAAATAGAAACCACTTTAACTCTTCAAATCATGAGAAATTGAGTAAAAGAAACTGATTATTCAGATAATGGAAAAACTGTGAAGCCAAAGAGAGAACAGTGACTGAACCTGGGGACAATGAGGCAGGCCCACAACACCCCTACAGCAAAGCCCATTGCAAACACAGAAGACAGAGTTCCCTCGTGCAGCCCAGAACAAGACAGGGGCCACCCAGAAATCTCTGGGGCCACAGACAGAGGGGCTGTCTCCTGGGAAATGAAACCACAAAAGAGCTGCAGCTGCTGGTGGAAAGTCAGTCAAAAGTAAAAGAAAGGGAGGACAATCCCTTGGCACCCCTGTCTCCTACCAGTATCCCACCAGCGCTTTCCAGGGGCTGAATAGGGAGCCTGGAAAATGTGTTTGTGGTAGCCTTGCTGATGGAAGGAGGGCAAGGCCTACGGCCTCAGATACTACCCTTCTAGATCTACCCCTCTATTTGAACCACATCTCTGGAGGGCTGTACCCAGCCAACTGGCACAGAAGAGGTACTAACACAGGCCCATTCTGCAAGATGTGGGACTTTTTAAAAACATGACTGCAGGTAGAGGATCTCCGCACTGTCCTAGGCAAGCTTCCTGTGCACTGAACTGGGGTTTACCGTCTTACAGACACCATCAACTTCTGAAGGTGCCCCACCTTCTCTGGCTTCCTCCATTTTTTCCTTCACCCTCAATAAATTTCTTTCATGTATCTTTGGTAGCTTACAAAGAGGGCTTTATCTCCTACAGTGAAATATTTGATGCCTGAGCAGGACTGGGGTTCTAATAATTAGGCTCAAAGCTCTGAGGACATTTAAAATCTCATTCTGCTAAGAAAACCCGGGGCTGTAAACCACAGGATGGGGACACTGATGTGGATACCCCTGAGCTGAAAAGTCAACTCCCTTCCCTGCTCAGAGCTGGCAGAGTTAGTGTTAGGGTTAGGGATAGGTTTAGTATTTCCCATGCTGGGAGACTGCAGAGGCCTTGTCCCCACAAGCTAATGGGCATCTGCTTTAGGGGTGACACCTCTCATTCTCCTAGATGACAGACCTATAACTACTGTAAAATACCTACATAACTGAGAAGTCACTGTGCCTGAAAAGAATGGAGAGTATATACCAAAGGAGCTATAAGTACTCCTCATAAGTAAGTATGCACCTGCAGGAACCAGTGGGGGGACTGAGGGTACTTGGTCAAGGGGGCTGAGATGTAAGACTGGATACTTGAGGATTCATTAACTTAGGGGTGCATCTCAGGACATAGGACTTGATACTCTGGCAAATATCCCAGAGGGTGGGGTCAAATTCGCTGAGAGGTGGCTCTTAGAAGCCTGGAGGAATGAGGAGCCACTGCTGAAGCATGAGTGCCTGAGTTTCCTGGTAGACTCAGAGGAAGGAGTGAGGGCTGAGGGAAGAGGCTCACAGGAATGGATGGATTGTGAAAGACCACAAGGCCAGCGGAGGGTTATGCTCCGGTGGAGAGCTCAGACTACACCCCTTTCACCAAGGCCACATGCTAGTAAGAACAGCCTGGGTATCACTGTGGGTCGGGCCAGGGATAATAGTAGGAGAGAGGATCACACAGCTGGACTCATAATATGCAGGGAAATGATGCTTACTCCCCTCTCCCATCTCCCATCACAGAGGGCAGGGGAGATCATTCCCCTTGCTGATGGACACATGGGGCCCGGAGGTACTAGGACAACTGGCAAGATCAGAGGGGCACCCAGGGACCAGAGCAGCATGGCATTGTGCAGAGGATTAAGAGAGCATGGTGTGCCTCAGGGTGAAGTGGATAGGCAGCAGGAAAGATCACCACTGAGGTTTTAGAACCAGAAGAAGGAGGAGCAGGGGGCCCAAGAATGTCTCCCCAGTAAAAAGTCATGATGCCTTTTTCCCTTTCATTTCCCAGGGCTGAGCCATTTCCAAATCCAAATCACATGTGTGGACCCACCAGTTGTCATTTATAACTGGTACTGCCGTATTAGACAGTCAGAATAACCTCCGCATCATGTCCTTCACATTTATATGGTAGGGAAAGCCAAGCAGAAACCTCTTAAACTACCCTAATCCCCTTGGCCAAAAGAGAACTCAAAAGTGCTATTGCACCCCATCTTATAACTCTGGGCTCTCATGGTTAAAACTCCTGGTGCCCTAAGAACTGTAAGGACTATAATTTATGGACCTGCTCCCAGAGTAATCTGGATTTCTTGTGTCCAGGGATCAGCAGATATAAAGAAGAATCACCATCTTCTCAGGGGTAGTTGGCCCTGATAAGCAGAGAATCTAGGGATGCTGGTACACTACAGGGTAGGGAGAGGATGTGTGAACAACAGGTGGTCCACTGAGAGACTCTGGTAAATCTTTGCAGCATTGTAACTGTGAATTGATACATGCAGAAACTCCAGCTTGCAAAGCTCATTATTACTGAGGCCTCAGACTCTGTAGAGATGACAGTTTGGGTCACATCACCAGGGAAGGCATCAAGACCTGCCAAGGTGATGGCAAACTTGAGGGCATAATGGGAGAAAGAGTACCATTTGTGCTCTGAGACCAAGGCCATTGATGAGACTGGTAGTTCATCCCAGTAACTGGTCTCTTCTAAGACTCTGCTCAGGAAGAGAAGCCCACAAGAAACACAAGGGAAGACATAATTTGTGGAAGTAGTTGCGGGCGTTTCTCAGGAGGGACTGTGGCAGCCAGGAATATGCTTTGTTCACGTCTCCTGCTTGGGCGCACAGCTCACTGACAACCCCAGCTGCTGCCTTCTGGACCCATTTGACCCCCACTTGTACCACATCTCATGAGGGTTCTCCCCTTGTCTAGTCTTTTCTGAAAAAAGACTGCAAAAGGCTTTAGGACATTTATTATTTTTTAAACATCTTTATTGGAGTACAATTGCTTTACAAAGTTTTGTTATTTTCTGCTGTATAAAAAAGCAAATTAGCTATATGTATACATATATCTAAATATGCCCTCCCTTTTGCATCTCCTCCTCGCCCTCCCTACCCCACCCCTCTAGGTGGTCACACGGCACCCAGCTGATGTCCCCATATGGTACAGCTGCTTCCCACTAGCTATCTATTTTATATTCGGTACTGTATATATGTCAATACTACTCTCTCACTTCGTTTCAGCTTACACAACCCCCTCCCCGTGTCCTCAAGCCCATTCTCTATGTCTGTGTCTTTATTCCTGCCCTGCCCCTAGTTTCATCAGAAACATTTTTCTTTTTTTTTTAGATTCCATATATATGCATTAGCATACAGTATTTGTTTTTCTCTTTCTGACTTACTTCACTCTGTATCACAGACTCTATGCCCATCCATCTCACTACAAATAAATCCATTTCATTTTTTTTATGTCTGAGTAATATTCCATTGTACATATGTGCCACATCTTCTTTATCCATTCATCTGTTGACGGACACTTAGGTTGCTTCCATGTCCTGGTTATTGTAAATAGTGCTGCAATGACCATTGTGGTACATGACTGTTTTTGAATTATGGTTTTCTCATCATATATGCCCAGTAGTGAAATTGCTGGGTCATATGGTAGTTCTATTTTTAGTTTTTTAAGGAACCCCCATACTGTTCACCATACTGGCTGTATCAATTTACTTTTCCACCAACCATGCAAGATGGTTCCCTTTTCTCCACACCCACACCAGCATTTATTGTTTGTAGATTTTTTGATGATGGCCATTCTGACTGGTGTGAAGGGATACTTCATTGCAGTTTTGATTTGTGTTTCTCTAATGATTAGTGATGTTGAGCATCCTTTCATGTGTATATTGACAATCTGTATATCTTCTTTGGGGAAATGTTGATTTAGGTCTTCTGCCCATTTTTGGATTGGGCTGTTTGTTTTTTTTGATATTGAGCTGCATGAGCTGTTTGTATAATTTGGACATTAATCCTTTGTCAGTTGCTTCATTTGCAAATATTTTCTCCCATTCTGCAGGTTGTCTTTTGGTCTTGTTTATGGTTTCCTTTGCTGTGCAAAAGCTTTGAAGTTTCATTAGGTCCCATTTGTTTATTTTTGTTTTTATTTCCATTTCTCTAGGAGGTGGGTCAAAAAGGATCTTGCTGCGATTTATGTCATAGAGTGTTCTGCCTATGTTTTCCTCTAAGAGTTTGATAGTTGCTGACCTTACATTTAGGTCTTTAATCCATTTTGAGTTTTTTTTTTACGTATGCTGTTAGAGAGTGTTCTAATTTTATTCTTTTACATGTAGCTGTCCAGTTTTCCCAGCACCACTTATTGAAGAGGCTGTCTTTTCTCCATTGTATATTCTTGCCTCCTTTATCAAAGATAAGGTAACCATATATGTGTGGGTTTATCTCTGGGCATTTTATCCTATTCCAATGATCTATATTTCTGCTTTTGTGCCAGTATTTTGTGCCAGTCTTGATTACTGTAGCTTTGTAGTCTGAAGTCAGGGAGCCTGATTCCTCCAGCTCCATTTTTCTTTCTCAAGATTGCTTTGGTTATTTGGGGTCTTTTGTGTTTCCATACAAATTGTGAAATTTTTTGTTCTAGTTCTGTGAAAAATGCCATTGGTAGTTTGATAGGGATTGCATTGGATCTATAGATTGCTTTGGGTAGTAGAGTCATTTTCATAATATTAATTCTTCCAATCCAAGACCGTGGTATATCTCTCTATCTGCTTGTATCATCTTTAATTTCTTTCATCAGTGTCTTATAGTTTTCTGCATACTGGTGTTTTGTCTCCTTAGGTAGGTTTATTCCTAGGTATTTTATTCTTTTTCTTGCAATGCTAAATGGGAGAGTTTCCTTAATTTTTCTTTGGGATTTTTCATTGTTAGTGTATAGGAATGCAAGAGGTTTCTGTGCATTATTTTTTTATCCTGCTACTTTACCAAATCATTGATTAGCTCCAGTATTTTCTGGTGGCATCATTAGGATTTTCTATAGATAGTATCAGGTCTTCTGCAAATGGTGACAGTTTTATTTATTCTTTCCCAATTTGTATTTATTTTATTTCTTTTTCTTCTATGATTGCCATGGCTAAAACTTCCAAAACTATGTTGAATAATAGTGGTGGGCACCCTTGTCTTGTTCCTTATTTTAGAGAAAATTCTTTCAGGTTTTCACCATTGAGAATGATGTTGGCTGTGGGTTTGTCATATATGGCTTTTATTATGCTGAGGAAGAGTCACTCTCTGCCTACTTTCTAAAGAGTTTTTATCGTAAATGGGTGTTCAATTTTTGTCAAAAGCTTTTTCTACATCTATTGAGATGATCATATGGTTTTTATGCTTCAGTTTGTTAATATGGTGTATAACATTGATTGATTTGCATATATGGAAGAATCCTTGCATTCTTGGGATAAACTCCACTTGATCATGGTGTATGGTCCTTTTAATGTGCTGTTGGATTCTGTTTGCTAGTATTATGTTGCATCTATGTTCACCAGTGATATTGGCCTGTAATTTTCTTGTTTTGTGACATCTTTGTCTGGATTTGGTGTCAGGTGGATGGTAGCTTTGTAAAATGAGTTTTGGAGTGTTCCTCCCTCTGCTATATTTTGAAAGAGTTTGAGAAGGGTAAGTGTTAGCTCTTCTCTAAGTGTTTGGTAGAATTAACCTCTGAAGCCATCTGTCCCTGGGCTTTTGTTTCTTGGAAGATTTTTAATCACAGTCTCAATTTCAGTGCTTGTGATTGGTCTGTTTATATTTTCTATTTCTTCCTGTTTCAGACTCGGAAGGTTGTACTTTTCTATGAATTTGTCCATTTCTTCCAGGTTGTCCACTTTATTGGCATAGAGTTGTTTGTAGTCATCTCTCATGATCCTTTGTATTTCTGTAGTGTCAGTTGTTACTTCTCCTTTTTCGTTTCTAATTCTCTTGATTTGAGTCTTCTCCCTTTTTTTCTTGATGAGTCTGTCAAATGGTTTATGAAATTTGTTTATCTTCTCAAAGAACCAGGATTTAGTTTTATTGATCTTTTCATTCATTTCCTTCATTTCTTTTTCATTTATTTCTGATCTGATTTTTATGATTTCTTTCCTTCTGCTAACTTTGGGGAACTTTTGTTGTTCTTTCTCTAATTGCTTTAAGTGTAAGGTTAGCTTGTTTATTTGAGTTGTTTCTTGTTTCATGAGTTAGGATTTTATTGCTATACACTTCCGTCTTAGAACTGCTTTTGCTACATCCCATAGGTTTTGGGTCATCGTGTTTTCATTGTCATTTTTTTCTAGGTATTTTTTGTTTTCTTCCTTGATTTCTTCAGTGATCTCTTGGTTATTAAGTAGTGTATTGTTTAACCTCCATACGTTTGTATTTTTTTACAGATTTTTCCTGTAATTGATATCTAGTCTCATAGCATTGTGTTTGGAAAGTATACTTGATACGATTTCAATTTTCTTAAATCTACCAAGGCTTGATTTGTGACACAAGTTATGATCTATCCTCGAGAATGTTCCATGAGCACTTGAGAAGAAAGTGTATTCTGTTGTTTTTGGATGGAATGTCCTATATTATCAATTAAGTCCATCTTGTTTAATGTATCATTTAAAGCTTGTGTTTTCTTATTTATTTTTATTTTGGATGATCTGTCCATTGGTGAGGGTGGCGTGTTAAAGTCCCCTACTATGATTGTGTTACTGTTGATT
The DNA here is from genome assembly GCF_964374135.1 of Grampus griseus. Classification (NCBI taxonomy): domain Eukaryota; kingdom Metazoa; phylum Chordata; class Mammalia; order Artiodactyla; family Delphinidae; genus Grampus; species Grampus griseus. Next base: position 44,876,796 of record NC_139004.1, on the reverse strand, counting down.
TTCCCTTTTATAGCTGTTAGCATTTGCCTTATGTATTGCCGTGCTCCTATGTTGGGTGCATAAATAGTTACACTTGTTAAATCTTCTTGGATTGATCCCTTGATCATTATGTAGTGTCCTTCTTTCTCTCTTGTAATAGTCCTTTTTTTAAAGTCTATTTTGTCTGATGTGAGAATTGCTACTCCAGCTTTCTTTTGATTTCCATTTGCATAGAATACCTTTTTCCATCCCCTCACTTTCAGTCTGTATGTGTCCCTAGGTCTGAAATGGGTCTCTTTGTAGACAGCATATGTACGGGTCTTGATTTTGTATCCATTCCACCAGTCTATGTCTTTTGGTTGGAACATTTAATCCATTTACATTTAAGCTAGTTATCGATATGTATGTTTCTAATACCATTTTCTTAATTGTTTTGGGTTTGTTATTGTAAGTCTTTTCCTTCTCTTGTGTTTCCTGCCTAGAGAAGTTCCTTTAGCATTTGTTGTAAAGCCAGTTTGGTGGTGCTGAATTCTCTTAGCTTTTGCTTGTCTGTAAAGGTTTTAATTTCTCAGTTGAATCTAAATTAGATCCTTGCTGGGTAGAGTAATCTTGGTTGTACGTTTTTCCCTTTCATCACTTTAAATATGTCCTGTCACTGCCTTCTGGTTTGCAGAGTTTGTGCTGAGTGATCAGCTGTTTACCTTATGGGGATTCCCTTGTATATTAATATTTTTTCCCTTGCTGCTTTTAATATGTTTTCTTTGTATTTAATTTTTGATAGTTTGATTAATATGTGTCTTGGCATGTTTCTCCTTGTATTTATCCTGTATGGGACTCTCTGCATTTCCTGGACCTGATTGACTATTTCCTTTCCCATAAGTTTGCAACTATAATCTCTTCAAATATTTTCTCAGTCCCTTTCTTTTTCTATTTCTTCTGGGACCCCTATAATCAGAATGCTGGTGTGTTTAATGTTGTCCCAGAGGTCTCTAAGACTGTCCTCAATTCTTTTCATTCTTTTTTTCTTTTTTCTGTGCTGCAGTAGTTATTTCCACTATTTTATCTTCCAGGTCACTAATCGATTTTTCTGCTTCAGTTATTCTGCTATTGATTCCTTCTAGAGAATATTTAATTTCATTTATTATGTTGTTCATCATCATTTGTTTCCTCTTTAGTTCTTCTAGGTCCTTGTTAAATGTTTCTTGTATTTTTTCCATTCTAGTTCCAAGGTTTGGGATCGTCTTTACTATCATTATTCTGAATTCTTTTTCAGATAGACTGCCTATTTCCTCTTCATATTTTTGGCCTGGTGTTTTTTAACCTTGCTCCTTCATCTGCTCTGTGTTTCTCTGTGTTCTCCTTTTGCTTCACTTACTGTGTTTGGGGTCTCCTTTTCACAGGCTTTAGGTTCGTAATTCCCGTTTTGGTATCTGCCCCCAGTGGGTGAGGTTGATTCAGTGGGTTGTGTAGGCTTCCTGATGGTGGGGACTAGTGCCTGTGTTCTGGTGGATGAGACTGTATCTTGCCTTTCTGGTGGGTAGTACTGCATCTGGAGGTGTGTTTTGGTGTGTCTGTGACCTTATTATGATTTTAGGCAGCCTCTCTGATAATGGGCGGTATTGTGTTCCTGTCTTGCTAGTTGTTTGGCATAGGATGTCCAGCACTGTGGCTTGCTGGTCGTTGAGTGGAGCTTGGTCTTAACATTGAGATGGAGATCTCTGGGAGAGGTTTCCCATTTGATATTACATGGAGCTGAGAGGTCTCTGGTGGACCAATGTTCTGAAGTTGGCTTTCCCATCTCAGAGGCACAGGCTGGACACTGGGCCAGAGCACCAAGACCCTGTCAGCCACACACTCAGAAGAGAAGGGAGAAAAAAAGAAAGAAAAAATAATAAAGTTATTAAAATAAAAAATTAAAAGTAATTATTTAAAAAAATGATAAAGAAAAAGAAAAATGAAAGAAAGAAAGAAGAGAGCAACCAAACCAAAAAAGAAATCCACCAATGATAACAGGCCTACAATCCATACAAAAAAACAAAAAAAAAACCAGACAGAACCCTAGGACAAGTGATAAAAGCAAAGCTATACACACAAAATCACACAAAGAAGCATACACATACACATTCACAAAAAGAGAAAAAGGAAGAAAAAATATATATCTTTATATAAAAAGAAAAAAAGAAGGAAGAGAGCAACCAAATCAATAAACAAATCTACGAAAGATAATAAACTCTAAATACCAAACTAAAGTAAACATATAGCCAGGAACAAATTAGATGCAGAAAGCAAACCCCAAGTCTACAGTTGCTCCCAAAGTCTGCTGCCTCAATTTTGGGATGATTCATTGTCTATTCAGGTTTTTCACAGATGCAGTGTGCATCAAGGTGATTGTGGAGATATAATCAGCTGCTCCTGAGGCTGCTGGGAGAAATTTCCCTTTCTTTTCTTTGTTCGCACAGCTCCTGGGATTCAGTTTTGGATTTGGCCTCGTCTCTGCGTGTAGGTCTCCTGAGGGCATCTGTTCTTCACTCAGACAGGATGGGGTTAAAGTAGCAGCTGATTAGGGGGCTCTGGCTCACTCAGACCACAGGGAGGGAGGGGTAAGGAATGCGGGTGAGCCTGCAGTGGCAGAGGCCAGTGTGATGTTACAACAGCCTGAGGCATGCAGTGTGTTCCCCCGGGGAAGTTGTCCCTGGATCCCTGGACCCTGGTAGTGGTGGGCTGCACAGGCTCCCAGGAGGGGAGGTGTGGATAGTGACCTGTGCTTGCACACAGGCTTCTTGGTGGCTGCACTAGTAGCCTTAGCATTTCATGCCCGTCTCTGGTGTCCACGCTGATAGCCGCGGCTCGCACCCACCTCTGGAGCTTGTTTAGGCAGTGCTCTGAATCCCTTCTCCTTGCGCACCCCGAAACAATGATCTCTTGCCTCTTAGGCAGTTCCAGGCTTTTTCCTGGACTCCCTCCCAGCTAACTGTGGCGCACTAGCCCCTTCAGGCTGTGTTCATGCAGCCAATCCCAGTCCTCTCCCTGGGATCTGACCTCCGAAGCCCGAGCCCCAGCTCCCAGCCCCCGCCCACCCCGGCGGTTGATCAGACAAGTCTCTCGGGCTGGTGAGTGCTGGTCGGCACGGATCCTCTGTGCAGGAATCTCTCCACTTTTCCTTCTGCACCCCTGTTGCTGCACTCTCCTCCGTGGCTGTGAAGCTTCCCCCCCTGCACAGCCCCCGTCTCTGCCAGTGAAGGGGCTTCCTAGTGTGTGAAAACTTTTCCTCCTTCACAGCATCCTCCCAGGTCCCATCCCTATTCTTTTGTCTCTGTTTTTTCTTTTTTCTTTTGCCCTACCCAGGTATGTGGGGAGTTTCTTGCTTTTTGGGAAGTCTGAGGTCTTCTGCCAGCATTCAGTACGTGTTCTGTAGGAGTTGTTCCACATGCAGACGTATTTCTGATGTATTTGTACATGTATGTATTTGAGGAAGATGATCTCCACATCTTATTCCTCCGCCATCTTGAAGGTCTCCTGCCACTGTCCTCTTGAAAGGAATGTACATTTAGATGATTGTTTCTGAGGTTGTAATAATTTCCTTGATTTCTCTACTCAATTCTACATAATCAATGCCAATTATCCGATGTTGAATTTGAAGTCTTAGAACCTAGAAAGTGGCTATTAGAGGAGGGAATCAACATTCATTAACATTTTATTTTATAAAGCAGAGTTACACAGTTCTGTGCATGAGCTAGAACTATTCCCAGTAAAGGGAGGTATTTGAGAAACCTCATTATAGAAGGTTGGACATTGTTCTAGCAGTGTGGAGACCACTCTTCCATCTCTTGCCTTGACCCCTAATACTTTCTTCCTGAAGTTCCTATAACAGCATCCAATGATGCCCAGGCATTCTCTGTTACCAAATCAAGCTAAAATTAAATAACCCAGATTTAAATGTTTGAGATCTGGCTGTTTAGTGATGACCACCAAGCTCTGGAGTGATATCAGGTGGATTTTTACAGCCAAGACCCTGGACCAAATAGTTCAGGGAGCATACTTTACGTGTTGTGTTACTTCCATAGTTGTTATTTACCCACTACCACCACCCATCCCCCAAACCTCCTTGACCCAATCCTGCCTCCAAATACACACCCTCTCATTTGCTTAGTTTAAAGAACCAAAGACTAGACACTTTTCTACTTCCCCTTCTACATTCTTCCCCACTTTTTACCTGGATATGTCAAAATGCCAGATTGAGGAGCTTTATCCAAGCCTTGATTTTATCCTCTTCTTTCAAGAAACAGAACCTAGCCCTGTACCTTAACCCAAGGCTTACTTACTAGAGTAAGATCTAGTTTCACTTCATGAATTCCTATGGTATGGATTCCCTGGTACTATGCTCTGCTTATAATATTAATTTTTTCTTATTTTGGACCATCCTCAAATTAAGACTGAGATAGTTCTGCCTGTCTAGAGATGGGGCCCAGTCTCTGCAGCCACCCTGAGGCTAATCTTTGAAAAGAGTCTGTTCCTTGGACCGGCACTTCTGCACAGGCCTGCTTACTGCTCCCTCACATGCTTATCGTAAGGGATGAAAATAAAAAACTTGAATACAGTTTATTTTTCCTGAAATGGAAAAGATGCTATTGATTATACACCATTAAGGAAAGTACTAAATTTAAATACTGATTTCAATAGGTGACAGAGGGAAAAAAATATTCAATGCTGAATTCTACTTAATCACCTTTTTATATCTCACAGCATGAATATATTCATGACTGACTCTTTAAAAGTAATTATCAGGAAAAATTATTTCATTTTGATACTAGAAAATCATCTTTTAAATTATTAAAATCTTCAAGCAAATGTAAAACCTATAATTATGCATTTAAAAATAAGGCAGTATTTAACAGCCATCAAGACACCTTCCCCAAAGGAAGTAAGTAGAGTTTCCATTATTCAGGCTGTAAAACACAGGACAGAGACAGGACCTGGAGAACCATAAGAATTGAATACACAGAAAAAGATTTCTGCATATTCAATTGAAGTGTGGTTCAAACAGTTGATTCCAAGTCCCACATGGCTAGTTGAACTGACAGACAAGTATTAAAAGGGTAAAACCTTCCAGATTATCCATACCAAGAAAATATGGAATCTGAGCAATTCAAGTTGAATCAATTCCTTCTGAAGTTAAGTGAAGAGACCACAAGACCTCCAACATGTGTCATATTCTAAGGATTACATATTATATTTACTTTCACCACTTCTTCATTCTTTACATCATGTACAGAAAATTATTTTTAATGGAGGCAAATTGTGTGGCATCCTGAGTGTGTCATTTTCTAGAGGAGCATTTTAACAATGTTTGAACAGAGTGAGTGTTGTAGAAAAGTATTGTGACCGATTGACAGTATACATTTACAAATTAGAAAGACATTAAAATGTGTAACATATCTAGAAAATCTTTCAATAGCTAATCCAATCTATGTAGAAATTTTACCTTTTTAATAAAGGAATTTAAAATATAGTGAAAAAAACATATTTTCAGTAGCAGAATTAACAGACTAAGGGAAGTACAAATAAAGCTGAGGTATATACAACAGTTTTAGTTTAGAAAATTTTGTATAGTCTTCCTAATACTAGCCATTGTTATATAATTATTTAAATTGAAAACAATATAAAAATATTTTTCATGTTATGATTTTGTTGGAATTTAATCCAACCAGCAAAATGAGTATAATTATGCTATATTTTACCATTTCTCGAAACTTTAGCAGCTAAGCCAAAGGAAGAAAATTATTTCCTCTTTTAGCCAGCATACCATATAAAAAGCTAGTAGAATTTTATCTCATAAACAGACACAAAACATTTTGACCATGTATTGCATTTTCACCCTTTTAAACATATGCCTGGGATCTATTTGGTATTTCTGATCTATACTGCTTCATTTACCTGTGTTTTCTTTCCTTCTTATTAAAAACCATTTTGGAAGAGTCAGATATAATATGGGAGTAGGCCACTAAAAAAATGGAATTGAGGGCTTTCCTGGTGGTGCAGTGGTTGAGAGTCTGCCTGCCGATGCAGGGGACACGGGTTCGTGCCCCGGACCGGGAAGATCCCACATGCCGCGGAGCAGCTGGGTCCGTGAGCCATGGCCGCTGAGCCTGTGCGTCCGGAGCCTATGCTCTGCAACAGGAGAGGCCACAACAGTGAGAGGCCCACGTACCACAAAAAAAACCAAAAAAAACAAAAAACTAAAAAAAACGGAATTGAGAACAAGTACTACGTGAAAGGGATTGCTGTGGGGACAAATTTGGCTGGTTCATAGTTGTGCAAGGGGTGACTACTTAAAGCTTTCTAGTACTGAGAGAAGAGGATGGAGCAATTGCCAACTGAAAGTAGAATCTATGAAGTGGTTGGTAATAAGCAACCTAATTCTATAAAGATGTAAATAGATATCATGAAACATCTAAGCCATATGGCTGAGGAAAAAAACCCCTCCTATTTCCAAAACAAAAAGTATTTAGATTTTGCTCATTGCAAACGGCACTATATGGAGAAAAGTAATGACAGTTTTTATTTCATAATAGGAATTGAGGTGTTTGTAATTTTCAAACTGTGGGAGGGAAAAGGTCTCCTTTTTATTAGAAAATTTTATTGAATAAGTTTCAATTGTGTATAAGAAAAAATAAAAACCATTGGTCTCATTTCTTCTCCATGGGGTATTTTATTGAATCATGATCTAGAAGAATAAGTTAATAATCAGTTAATAACATTTTCACATGAGCTAATTTAGAACCTGAATTAAAATAGTATGGGTAAACAAATTGGTTGTGGAATCAAGAACACAGAATAACATAAAAATAGTCAAACAGAAAGAAACCATGACATATTAAACACACACACATTATTCTAAGTTAAAAAGACAGCCTGAGAGGGTTGCTGTATTCAAGTACAATATTTTTTGCTACAATAAATCCACATCTCACTGCCATTTTATGTCACATGAGAAGATACATAAAGTTACAATCTCTAGGAATATATACAGTGAACACTACATTCAATGTTTTTCCAAAATTGTAATTAGCTAAGTCATTCTTGAATTTATAAGCCTTAAACTGTGGATTTGCAAAGGGAATATCCATTCCTGGATTCACAGAGTTTAAAGCTCATGGACTTTTGAGTCAGATACATTTATATTTAAATCTTAACTCCGCTGCTACCTTGTATGATTTGGAGAAAATACTTTATCTCTGTGCCTGCATTGCCTTATCTACAAAACAAGGGTAATAGCACCTATTTCAAGAACTGTTATGAGAATTAAGTAAAATGTTTGAAAAGGTTCATTATTCAGATCTCTGTTACCTCCTGTATTGTATACACCAATACACAAAATTAGATTATTTGTGTTTTTGAGAGCATATTCAAGGATTTGAAAATAAAAGCACTGCTTTGTCTATGATGAAACTGATGAAGCTGTTTTTTAGAGTGAAAGAATTAATTTTACAACCCAAATATGCTGAGGAAGGAGTGCTCAAAGTGGTTATTGCTAACTTCCTGGATAATCTTTGCTCCTCCACAGTATTTGCTCTGACTTCTGAAGGCTCCTGGACCATGAAGGACACACAGCTAGTGGGAAAGTTTGTGTGGTAGGTGATAGCTGGGCCCCCAGCTGAGCAGTTAGAGCTTGTCTCCTTTTGACATTCCAAGGAAAAGATAACAGCAGGAGCAGAGAGTAGCTAAGCTCTGCTTGAATGGAAAAGATAAGATGACCACATTTTTCATTCTTGAGGTCAAGGAGACCTCCCCTACTACACATGCACAGAAAGGCTCCTCAGGGGTCAAGAAGGGAGGGACACTAGCCCATAATATGTCCTGCCAACCTCTCAGAGACCCTCATGCTGGAATCCATCTTGGCTAAAAATGCACATGCACATCAGGAAGGGCCCTACATCAGATCAGATATGGGCAACAAGCAAGATGACTGGCCAAAGGGAACAAGGAAAACTTGTATAAGCAATCTAAAACATCGCCTTAGTGTGCAACTCTCTCTTCAAGCCCACCCATGTGTCTTTCCACATGTACTCTTCTCCTAATAAATATTTAACCTGTTTCACTGGTCTCAGTCTCTTTGCTGAATTCCATCCTCAAAGAAGACAAAGGACCGAAGACCTGTTTCAAGCCCATTGGCCCTCTTGGTCTAGTGGTTAGGATTTGATATTCTCACAGGTGTGGGTTTGGTTCCCAGTCAGGGAACTAAGATCCTGCTTCAACTACTGCAACTGCAGCACCCCCTGAGATCATTTCAGCATGTTGACTTTCAGGTCACTTGGAGACATTAAAGCCAAGATGTCAGGTAGAGATTTATGTGTGTGCATCCACATTTCAGAAAAGGGATTTGGGCTGGGAGCTAAATTTGGAAATCATCCTCCTGTGTTTACAGCTGCACCCACCATGATGGATAAGTTGCCCAGGAGGAGCACACAGAGTGAGAGAAGAAAATGGCACAAGACTCACTCCATCAACCCCACCATGTAAGTGCAAATGGAAGGGGGTGGACATGTGGTGGGCCTACGCTGATAGAGAGTAACCAGAAAGTGGAGGAAATCAGGAGGACTCAGGGTCAACCAAGACCCCTCTGATGCATCAAGGACATCTGAAATAAAGTCACTGTGGATCTGAGGCACCACATTTTTTAATTTGATAGAAACATGTCTCCTGCAAAATCCTTGATTTCATTCTCTGGTGCTGCACCATAGGTCACATTTCTTCCTCAGGGAAACCTCGGCTCTTCTCTCAAGACCTGATGATAGATTGGATGAGCCCCACTGAGATTATTAAGATTAATCTCCTTTATTTAAAGTCGACTGATTGTAGATGTTGGTCATATCTGCAGCTTAGTGTTGGATGTATAACTGGGTGCTGTAGCCTTGCCAAGTTGACACATAAAACTGGCTGTCACATCTTACTTCTAGCCACCCCTAAAGCAAGAGATTTGCTTAGCTAAACCCGCTTCTCCTGCTCACCAAAGAAAAGAGCTAGATTCTTTTGTCATATAATATGGAGCTAAAAATTTAGTGTTTTGTATTTTATTAAGTGTACCTTAGATGCCATATAGGTGTACACATGTAGAACTTCATTGAGTTGTACACTTAAGGTTTGTACACCTTATGTATGTTTCACTCCAATAAAACATTTGAAAATGTATCTATGAACTCTCTGAATGGTTTTTATTTTAAAATAGTTTCTAGTACATATATATATGACATTGAAAATTTTAAGCAAATTATTTTTTTCAGATACCTTGAAAAATACTTCTTACAGGTTACAAGTGTAATTATTTTCTACCTATAGATTGATAAAAATCCACATTAGTAATTAGTTGCAAAACACCATAAATATACCACCCCTGTCCATCCTGGACCCCTCAGATCTCGATATAAAAGTATACTTCAGACTAAATGCTGTTTTGTGATGAACTCAGCATATGGTAATTTTTAATAATATAATTGTATCATATAGAATAACATAATAATCATTTGTAGAATATAAAAGATAAATTCCTATTTACAGTATCTATCTTTTTCACTGATACACAGAAGTAACATAGACTAGTGCTTACAGGGCAAGATCATCTATGATTCCTCTGGGATATCATGGTATGGACAATAACTGGGTATTAAATTCTATAATGTTATTTTTTGCTATGAGATATTATGAAAAACAAAGCAAGAATCAAAAGAGAACCCAAGATATAGAGTTTACAGTGGTGCAAACATGCTGACATCCTGTCATAACATTGACTGTCAGGACACTGGCAATGAAATGAATTCACTGGTTTCTTTTTCAGTGTTTACTTTGTTTTCCAAAAATTCTGATCTTCAGCATCAGAAAAAAAAAAAAGAAAAATTCACCTTGAGGGTTTACTATTATCCTACAATTGTACATAAATGATATTATAAGCATTTGGCCTTTGGTTCCCAACCACAAAACACATCTCTCCTTTAAGATTTCAGGACAGTATTGCAAGTCCCAAGGCATGTAAGCCCATAGCAGGTGATTAAGTGGAAACCAAGGAATATCTTCCCATATACTTTTTATAAGTCATTGACAAAATGCAGAAATATTTTATATAATAAGTAAAAATGTTACATTTGCCGTGGAACTTTCAGCATAATGTGATGTCAAAGTGTATTTCCAGAATCTCTTAGAAAGAACTTCAATAAAATTTCAAGCACTCCAAAGGTAGAAATATATTTCCAACACAATAGCCTGTAACACTTTTGCTTTGTTTGGAGGGGTCATCACTTGTAAGAATCAATGGCAACACAGCAAGATTCTGTGTCATCTGCATCAGGGGCGTCAAGACACAAAGCAATGAAACTGCTGTCAGTGTTTAAGAACAGCCAGATCCCAGCCCATAACTTAGGAAAAATACAGTTATCTGTCTGAGCCTAGGTGCTATGAGATATTCTGCCATGTTTCAAGAGATGTCTTACACTAATTATGAAATATATATTTACAAAAGTATCTTCTCCAAGATTTATGGAACAGATAAGTCAAGGTAATATTTAATAGATTTTAAAAGGAAAAAACCCCAGTGATCAACAATTTTAACCATATTCCAGGTTTTTGATTATCATTGTCATAATTTCTGCTCTGAATTAATCATAATAATTATATTTAAAGGAAGAGAATTCACAGAAATATAAGAAATGCTCTAACTCTCAATTTTTAAATGTAGATGTTTGAAAAATTATTTTATCCATAATTTATACACCATTTATTGTATGTGAGGAGGTATGAATCACACTTAGAAAAGATGTGAACAGCAATATATGCTGATCTGGTAATTTAAGACACTGAAATCCATGTAGAGTTTGTCCACCCCTGATTTGTCCAGATGTTTTGGATACCTGTAAAACTTGTAAAGACCTTTATCTTACAAGATGTGCCTCACATCACAAGCTAATCTAGTGATTGCTACAATCTCCAAGGAGTGACTTGTGCTTTCTTTGTTGTTGTTGTTGTTCAGTGCCCTATTACAATGAAAGATACAATAATACATACAGTAAAATAAATAAATAAAAACCCTCTTAAGTATAGTGTTTATATATTAACTGAAATAATATAGCTTCTGAGAAACCCAGAACAATCCCTTATTTTCCTTATGACACTCTAAATAAAACTTTGAGGTTGTTCAACCAGGAAAAATGATCCAACTTAGAGACTGTTTCCCAGGATAGGAAAGCTGTCACAAGCACCAAGTTAGGAGCACATGATGGATGCCACAGGGCAGCCAGCATCCTTGAGGACATGTTCTCATTTAGGGACTCTCTAATCTTCATGCACTCACCTTCTTAACTCTCAAAAGTTTTAGAGTTAAAAACAACTTACTTGTCAATTTATTAAGAGAAGCAAACTGGTACAGTATAGAGTGTTCTGGATCACAAGTTAGAAGATTTGTTTTTTCATTTGAACTCAGCCACTGTGTAATATGAGCATGGCCATGGCATTGTACAGATACAATCTGAATGCTTTACAGTAGCTGTAAAGCCAAGCATTTGCAAAGGTAATGTCCATTTTCTCTCAAATATTCTATGATTTAAGAATTTAATGTACATTTCACCTTTGATGGTGTCTAGTGCTGTGCTGGTTTCTGTGTAGAAGTTAAAGAATGACATTACCAAATAAATAATAAAGTTATTGCCTTCAATATATTTAAGTTAACAAAGACACACTTGGAATGACTGTACAATGGTGGAGAAACAGTTTATGAACTGTTTCTGAACTGAAACAGAATGAACAGAAATCAGTCAAGGGATGGTTGCAGAAAAAGACAAGGAGGAGAGAGAAGGAGAGTTAGATACCCTCTGAGATGGGTAAAACCAAAACAACTGACAGTGCCAAATTCTGGCAAGGATGTAGAGCCACTGGGATTCTTATACATTGCTGGGGGAAGAAGAATAAAGGAAGAGAAATTTTGGATAACTCTTTGACTTTGTTTTAAAATTATGACAACAATTGTGCTGGTAGATATATACTCTAAATAAATGAAAACATATATCCACAAAAAGTACAGGAATATTCAGAGTTACCCTATTCATAATAACCCAGAACTGGAAACAAACCAAAGGTTCATTAATAAGTGAATAAATTTAAAAATTGTTATACATTCATACAATTGAATACTACTCAGCAGTAAAAATGGATTAATTATGAAAACATAAAACAACATGATTAATCTCACAAGCATCTTGTTAATAAAAGCCAGACTCCTAAGAGTACCTACTAAATAATTACATTTAGATGATTTCCCAAAAGAGGCAAAAGTATTCCCTCAATAAATATTGTATATACTTCTTTATAAATATATATAAATATTGTTGCTTATAGGATTGGGAAAATTGCCTGGCAGGGGACACAGGGGAACTTTATGTGGACTGGAAGTATTTTCTCATTTGCTTAAGGATGTTGGTTATGTGGGTGAATAAAAGTGTCACAACTCTTCAAAACAGAACCTGTAAGATCTCAGGATTTTATATGTGTAAATTATATGTCAATATAAAATTTAAAAGATGACTGTATAGACTAGTACAGGAATTTAAAACAGATTATTCACCTTAAAAACTATATGGCAGCGAAAGGATAGATTGATTAATTAAAATGTGGAAGAAAAATATATATGTATTGCTACTCTTAAAGTGTGTCTAAGACTTCCAGTTTCCAACCCAGTATGTAAGAAACTGGAAGTTGCATGTCATGCCAACAAGTAAAAAGCTGAACAAACTGATAGAATCAAAACTCATTAAATTAATCACAGAGGTTGAGTCACAGGGTAAACCACTGCCTCCCAAGTTAGAGACCAACAAGCAAATGCAGAGAATGATGGCTTTCCAGAGCAGAAACCCATAGGCACAGAACATCCATGGGAACCATCACCTTGGTAGGGAAATGTGCTACAACTGACAAATTGCTGTAAGCTCAGCATGGAGAAGTCTGTGATATAAAAACTCAGGGGACCCATCATTGGAGGATTCTATGCTTTGGTGTGTTTTGCCCCCAGGAGCTTGAGCAGATTCTCACAGTGAATACTGGATAAAAACCTCCTTGGGCTTCCAGTAAGGGAGGGGAAAAGGAATCATTCTGAAATAAACCAGAGCACTTGGTTCTCAACAATGCCTGCCCTTAGGAGAAGTTATTTAACTAGAGCCTAGCCTGCTGGAGTTTTATCAGAGCCTCGCAGAACTGGAGGAAGGGAAATATCCCATTCCAGCCCCTCTAGCTATCCTGTTCCACAAGGGGGGGGGGGGCAAAAACAAACAAAGAAAAGAACAAAAATGAAGAGCATGTGTTAAGTTCACAGTTCACAGGTGCAGGATCACTAAAAGACTGAGAGCTACTCACAGGATATAGGACAATTCTCTTCCCCCCACACCTTATCACCACATTACTAAAAGCTCATTTACAGCAGTTTCTTTTACCCAGTATATTATGTCCAGTTAACAAGAAAAAAACTGCAAGACATACTTAAAGAAAAAAAAAAGTTTGAGGAAACAGAGCAAGCATCAGAACAAGAGTCAGATATGGCAGGGATGTTGGCATTATCAGACTAAGAATTTTTTTTCAAGTCTTTCTTGAATTTGTTACAATATTGCTTCTCTTTCATGTTTTGGTTTTTTGGCTATGAGGCATGTGGGATCTTAGCTCCAGGACCAGGGATCAAACCTGTACCCCCTGCATTGGAAGGCAAAGTCTTAACCACTGGACCACAAGGGAAGTCCCCAGAGTAAGAATTTAATACAGCTATGATTGAGATGTTGAGGGCTCTAATGGATAAAGTAGACAGCATGCAAGAACAGTTAGGCAATGTAAGCAGAGAGATGGAAATTCTAAGAAAGAACCAAAAATAAATAATGGAGATCAAAAACACTGTAACAGAAATGAAGAATGCCTTTCATGTTTTTATTGGTAGACTGGACATGGCTGAAAACAGAATCTCTGTGCTTGAAAATATAAGGAAACCACCAACACTGAAAAGCAAAGAGAAAAAAAGAATGGAAAAAAAAAAAGACCAAAGTATCTGAGAACAGTGGAAAAACTACAAAAAAATGTAATGTATATGTAATCAGAATTCCACAAGGAGAAGAAAGAAAGGAAGAGAAAATATACTAACAATAATGACTGAGAATTTCCCCAAATTAACGTCAGACACCAAACCCCAGATCCATGAAGCTCAAAGAACACAAAGCAGGATAAATGCCAAAAATACCTATACATAACTAACCATATTTTCAAACTATGGAAAAATCAAAGATAAAGAAAAAAATCCTGAAAAAGCCAGGGGATGGTGGGGGGGGACCTTATCTATAGAAGAGAAAGATAAGAATTACATCTGACTTCACTATAGGAACATACAAGCAAGAAGTGAGTGGAGTAAAATGTTTAAAGTGTTGAGAGAAAAAAAACAGCAACTAGAATTTTGTTCTTTCCAAAATTATACTTAAAAAGTAAAGGAGAAATAAAGACTTTCTCAGACAAACAAAAACTAAAGATATTTGACCTGCCTTGCAAGAAATGTTAAAACAAATTCTTTAGAGAGAAGGAAAACTATAAAGAGACATGGACTGACATAAAGAAAGGAAGAGCTTGGTGAAGAAATAAGTGAAAAATAAAATTTAAAAAATTCATATTCTTAATTTATCTAATACATAATAATGTGTTCAAAATAATAATAGTAACAATATTTTTGACTTTATATATATATTTATTTTATACATATAAACTTATGTATATAAGTTTTATGGCAGTGATACAAGAGACAGGAGGGAAGAATTAGGATTATTTTATTATAGGGTACTCCCAATTCCCCATGAAACAGTATAGTGTTACTTGAAAGTGGACTTGGAATGAGCAGACTCAGACCAAGGAAAGTTATCAGGGTTAGAGACGGGTATTACATAATGTTAATGGAGTCTGTTCCCCAAGAAGACATAACAGTTCTTAATGTGTATGTGGCTAACAACAGAGATTCAAAATACTTGAGGCAAAAACTGATAGACCAGCAAAGAGAAATAGATGAATCTACTATCATAGTTGGAGGACTTCAATAACTATCAGAAATGGTTAGATACAACAGGCAGAAAATCAGTAAGAACACAGTTGAACTCAACAACAGCATTGATCAACTGAACACCTGTAGACAACTTTATTCAATGACAGAATTCTCAATCTTTTCAAGCTCACATGGAACATTCACCAAGATACACCATTTTCTTGGCCATAAAACACACTAACACATTTAACAGAATAGAAATAATTCAATGTCTGGTCTCAGACCACAATTTAATTCAAATAAAAATCAGTAATGGAAAGATAGCTAGAAAATCCCAAAACATTTGGAGATTAAATAACACACTTCTAAATAACACAAGGGCCAAAGAAGAAATTTCAAGAGAAACTTTAAGCTACTTTGAACCAAATGAAAATGAAAACACAATTATCAAAATTTGTGGGAGGAAATGAAATAAGCACTTAGAGGGAAATTTATAGCATTGAGTGCATAAAGTAGAAAAGAAGAAAGATCTAAAATCAATCTTCTAAGCTTTACCTTAGGAAACTAGAAAAAGAAGAGTGAATTAAATCCAAAGTAAATAGAAGAAAAGAAATAATAACTATAAAATGCTGATGAAAGAAATCAATGGACTTAATAAATGGAGAGCTATTTCACGTTCATGGATAGGAAGATTCAATATCCTTAAAATGTCAGTTTTCCCCAACTTTGTCTACTGATTCAGTGTAATCCTAATCCAAATCCCAGCAAGTTATTTTGTGGAGATTGACAAATTGATTCTAACATTTATACAGAAGGCAAAAGACCCAGAGTAACCAAAATAATACTTAAAGGAGAAGAACAAAGTCAGAGGACTGACACTACCCAACTTCAAGTCTTACAGTAATCAAGTTACAGTAATCAAGACAGTGTGGTGTTGGTGAAAGAATAGACAAATAGATCAATGGAAAAAATTAAGTAGCCCAGAAATCGATTGTTGTAAATATAGTCAACTGATCTTTGACAAAGGAACTAAGGCAATAAAATGGAGAAAAGATAGTCTTTTCAACAAATGGTGCTGGAAAAACTGAACATCCACATTCACAAAAATGAATCTAGATAAGATTTGCACTCTTCAAAAAAATTAACTGAAAAATGAACATAGACCTAAATGTAAAATGCAAAACTATAAAACTCCTAAAAGATAGTATAGGAGAAAACCTAGATGATATTGGGTGTGGTGATAACTTTATAGATAAAACACCAAAGGCACAGTCCATGAAAGAAATAATGATAAGCTGAACTTCATTAAAATTTAAAACTTCTGCTCTGGAGAAGACAAGGTGAAGAGAATGCAAAGATAAGCCACAGGCTTGAAGAAAATATTTGTGAAAGACACATCTAATAAAAGACTGTTATCCAAAATGTACAAGCAACTTAAAACTCAACAGTAAGGACACAAGCCAATTAAAGGATGGGGCAAAGACCTGAACAAACACCTCACCAAAGAAGATAAACAGATGGCAAATGAACATATGAAAAGATGCTCCACATCATATATCATCAGGGAAAGGCAAATTAAAATAATAATGAGATACCTCCATGCAGCTATTAGAATGGCCAGAATCCAGAACATATTAAATGTTGACAAAGATGTGGAATAAGAGGAAATCTCATTCTATTGCAGGGGGAAATACAAAATGGTACAGCAACTTAGGAAGACAATTTGGCAGTTTTTTACAAAACTGAATATACTTTTACCATATGATCCAGTAATTATACACTTTGGTATTTTCTCAAAGAAGATGGAAAGTTAGTCTGCACAAAAACCTGCACATGGATGTTTATAGCGGCTTTATTCATAATTGTCAAAACTTGGAAGCAACCAAGATGTTCCTCAATAGGTGAATGGATAAATAAACTGTCATCTATCCAGACAATGGGATATTATCTGGTGCTAAAAATAAATGAGCTATCAAGCCATGAAAAGACATGGAGGACCCTTAAGTGCATATTACTAAGTGAAAGGGGACAATCTGAAAAGGCTACATACTGTATGATTCCAACTACGTGATACTCTGGAGAAGGCAAAAATATGGAAACAGTAAAATCATCATTGGTTGCCAGGGACTGAGGGAGCAGGGAGAGGGATGAATTGGATTACAAGGCAGTGCAAATACTCTGTGTGGTAGCTTAACACTGGGTACATGTGTCCAAACATACAGAGTATACAACACTGACAGTAAACTGTAAGATAAACTGTGGACTTCTGGTGATAATGATGTGTCAGTGAAAGTTCATCAGCTGTAACAGATGTCCCACTCTAGTGGGGATGCTTATGATGGGGTGTCTATGCATGTGTGAGGACTTGGGGTATATGGGAAATCTCTGTACTGGCCACTCAATTTGTTGTAAATTTAAAACTGCTCCAACAAATAAATCTAGAAAAGTAATATGTGTCCAAATTACATTTGTAAGAGAACTGGGAAAAAATGTGATCAAAGAAAAGGAAGGGACTTCCCTGGTGGTGCAGTGGTTAAGAATCTGCCTGCCAATGCAGGGGACACGGGTTTGATCCCTGGTCGGGGAAGATCCCACATACCGCTGAGCAACTAAGCCTGTGCACCACAACTGCTAAACCTGCATTCTAGAGCCTGCGAGCCACAACTACTGAAGCCCGTGCACCCTAGACCCCCTGCTCCACAAAAAGAGAAGTCACTGCAATGAGAAGCCTGCACACTGCAATGAAGAGTAGCCCCTGCTCCCTGCAACTAGAGAAAGCCCACGTGCAGCAGCGAAGACCCAATGCAGCCAAGAAAATTTTTTTAAAAGATCAAGGAAAAGGTAGTTTATTGGTCAGATAAGAGAAGGAATATATTAGAATTTAAGGAGAGAGAAGAAAGGATAATTTCATAGCCGCACATGAGTGGGTGGTTTTACTATCAGAGGCAAAGGGAGAGAAAGAGAGAGAGAGAGAGAAAGGCAGGTAGAGAACACACAGAAAGCCACAGAAGAAGGCCCATGTCAGTTACAGGCTAAAGACACAAGGAGAGCTTTTGCCACATTTACATACATTCTAATATAAAGCAATGCTGATCAGAGCTGCAGGACACTTAGGTAAAAAGTTTAGACAGAATAAAGCTAAGTGGGCTAGTAATATCTCAAGAACCCATGATTCTTCACATATCTAGAACTATGTTAGAAGAAATTTGAAATTTCTTATCTGGCTTGTCTGCTTTTAATTGACATTTTGATTTCTGCTAACATCACAAAATGTCTCAAAACAAGTCAGTTTAAGAACAATTTCCCGTACTAGTTAAATATGAGGCAACTATGAACATTCAACTTAAGCTTCTTGGTATCATCAATCATAACGTAAGCATTTGTGCTTTTCAGGTTGTGTCGAACACATTCTCAAATCTAGTCCATTTGACCATAACTGACACCAATTACAGCTGAAGAAAAATGTGGACATTGTTTGATTTTAACATTGAACCACTGATAAACCTCACAAAAATGGTGAAATGAGCCAGTCCCCAAAGAAGCATTGTAGCTGTGAGACATTTATGGTTCGGTTTGCTCAAGCATCCATTATTGTTTCCTTTTTAATATGCCTTGAACTCATTTGTAAAAAGACCTTCATTAAAAGATGTCAACATAAATTGTTCACAAATGTTATCCATACCTAAGACAGAGGAGGGGAGTTGCAGCACTCCCTGGGAGGCCAGTTGTTTTACAGTCCTTGGTCAGCAGTACTAATGGCTTGATGATGATGAGAACGTAATCCTACTGCAAGCAGCTGCATTGCTGGTAGCTTCCTCTCTTTTCTCCTTTTCCTTTCCTTCCATTTCCATTCCCAGTGGCCTAATTCAGTCAGGCCTTCTATGCTAAGATGCTGGAATAACATTTTGTCTTTCTGTATTCAAGCAGCTAAAAACTATGCATAAAGTTAGACTATCAGGATGTGATTATTATTACTATTTTTTTTTTGCGGTATGCGGGCCTCTCACTGTTGTGGCCTCGCCCGCTGCGGAGCACAGGCGCCGGATGCGCAGGCTCAGCAGCCATGGCTCACAGGCCCAGCCGCTCCACGGCATGTGGGATCTTCCCGGACCGGGGCACGAACCCGCGTCCCCTGCATCGGCAGGCGGACTCCCAACCACTGCGCCACCAGGGAAGCCCCAGGATGTGTTTTTTTGTGTTAAGAATATGTGTTCATTAATGCAAACAATTACTGCATAATACATTGTTGGACCTCTAAAACTTTACCTCCCTTTATTTTGCACATTGTGGGGCAGACACACAAGGACATTAGCTATAGGTAGTGATATTTTGTTGCTGTAGTGTATCCTTTTTCCTAATCTCCTAAAAGTAGTAAACTGTCTTTCTTACAAATCTAATTTGCTATAAATGAAATATCACTTGCTCCCAACTTCTTTCTATTGCTAATATATGCTTATATAAGCCCTCTTGACACACTTAGACAAATTCTTATTAGAGCAAGTATAGCTAGTCCCAACCCAGAGCCATTTCTGCCCTTTATCCCATGAACCTGGTGAGCAGTTTTATTTGTATCTTCATCTTTCAGTTAAGCTTTTACTCACCTCACCTTGCTCTTTCCCAAACGTGTGAGTGTGACCTCAACATCAAGTATAATTTCTCTTTCTTCCATCTGGGGTTCTGTGTTCCTTCTTTTAGAATAATGGGTTCAACCGAGTCATTATTCATCCTTTTGCTGCAACTACAAACAAAGTTCTTGGCCCTCTGTCTGAGGATGACCCCAAGACATTCTCCAATATATCAATAAGTTTAGAAAGAACTGTTTCGAAATGACCTATAACTAATGACAATAGCTTAGTACTGAATAAAAAGAAGAGTCCTAATTCCCATCAAGGTTCTCTGGGACACTTATGGTCCCAGTTACTGAATACTTTGTACCTTCAGGTGTTATCCTTATTTCCTTGGGGGAATTAATCTCCTAAAAAATTACCTACTTGTCTGGTCCAAGATTGGGACATAGGAGGTTCCTGAACTCACCTACTCCCACAGACACAAAAAAATCTACATTGACACTCAGAACAATTCCCTCTGAAGAAAATTCAGAAACTGATGACAAATCTCACCTCTGTACCTTGACACTGATAAATCTCAGAGACAGAGTTTTGGGTGAAGTAGAAAAGAATAACATTATTTCTTTTTTGTTTTTTTAAATTTCTTTATTGGAGTATAATTGCTTTACAATGGTGTGTTAGTTTCTGCTTTATAACAAAGTGAATCAGTTATACATATACATATGTTCTCATATCTCTTCCCTCTTGCATCTCCCTCCCTCCCTCCCACCCTCCCTATCCCACCCCTCTAGGTGGTCACAAAGCACCAAACTGATCTCCCTGTGCTATGCGGTTGCTTCCCACTAGCTATTTATTTTATGTTTGGTAGTGTATATATGTCCATGCCACTCTTTCACTTTGTCACAGCTGACCCTTCCCCTCCCCATATCCTCAAGTCCATTCTCTAGTAGGTCTGTGTCTTTATTCCTGACTTACCCCGAGGTTCTTCATGACATATTTTTTCTTAAATTCCATATATCTGTGTTAGCATACGGTATTTGTCTTTCTCTTTCTGACTTACTTCACTCTGTATGACAGACTCTAGGTCAATCCACCGCATTACAAATAGCTCAATTTCATTTCTTTTTATGGCTGAGTAATATTCCATTATATATATGTGCCACATCTTCTTTATCCATTCATCCGATGATGGACACTTAGGTTGTTTACATCTCTGGGCTATTGTAAATAAAGCTGCAATGAACATTTTGGTACATGACTCTTTGTGAATTATGGTTTTCTCAGGGTATATTCCCAGTAGTGGGGTTGCTGGGTCATACGGTAGTTCTATTTGTAGTTTTTTAAGGAACCTCCATACTGTGCTCCATAGTGGCTGTACCAATTCACATTCCTTTTTCTCCACAACCTCTCCAGAATTTATTGTTTGTAGATATGTAAATATATAAAATATAAAAATATATATATATATATATATTTTTTTTTTTTCTTGGTACGCGGATCTCTCACTGTTGTGGCCTCTCCCGTTGCAGAGCACAGGCTCCGGACCCGCAGGCTCAGCAGCCATGGCTCACGGGCCTAGGTGCTCCGTGGCATGTGGGATCTTTGTGGACCGGGGCATGAACCCATGTCCCCTGCATCGGCAGGCGGACTCTTAACCACTGCGCCACCAGGGAAGCCCTGTTCGTAGATTTTTTGATGATGACCATTCTGACTGGTGTGAGATGATATCTCATTGTAGTTTTGATTTGCATTTCTCTAATGATTAATGATGTTGAGCATTCTTTCATGTGTTTGTTGGCAGTCTGTATATCTTCTTCGGAGAAATGTCTATTCAGACCTTCTGCCATTTTTGGATTGGGTTGTTTGTTTTGTTGTTATTGAGCTACATGAGCTGCCTGTAAATTTTGGAGATTAATCTTATGTCAGTTGCTTCATTTGCAAATATTTTCTGCCATTCTGAGGGTTGTTTTTTGGTCTTGTTTATGGTTTCCTTTGCTATGCAAAAGCCTTGAAGTTTCATTAGGTCCCATTTCCTTATTTTTGTTTTTATTTCCATTTCTCTAGGAGGTGGGTCAAAAAGGATCTTGCTGTGATTTATGTCATAGAGCGTTCCGCCTATGTTTTCCTCTAAGAGTTTGATAGTTGCTGACCTTACATTTAGGTCTTCAATCCATTTTGAGCTTATTTCTGTGTATGGTGTTAGGGAGTGATCTAATTGCATACTTTTACCTGTACCTGTCCAGTTTCTCCAGCACCACTAATTGAAGAGGCTGTTCTTTCTCCACTGTATATTCCTGCCTCTTTTATCAAAGATAAGGTGACCATATGTGCGTGGGTTTATCTCTGGGCTTTCTATCCTGTTCCATTGATCTATCTGTTTTTGAGCAAGTACCATACCGTCTTGATTACTGTAACTTTGTAGTATAGACTAAAGCTAGGGAGCATGATTCCTCCAGCACCATTTTTCATTCTCAAGATTGCTTTGGCTATTCAGTGTCTTTTGTGTTTCCATACAAATTGTGAAATTTTTTGTTCTAGTTCTGTGAAACATGCCAATGGTAGTTTGATAGGGATTACATTGAATCTGTAGATTGCTTTGGGTAGTACAGTCATTTTCACAATGTTGATTCTTCCAATCCAAGAACATGGAATATCTCTCCCTCTATTTGTGTCATCTTTAATTTCTTTCATCAGTGTCTTATAATTTTCTGCATACAGGTCTTTTGTCTCCTTAGGTAGGTTTATTCCTAGATATTTTTTTCTTTTTGTTGAAATGATAAATGGGAGTGTTTTCTTGATTTTCAAATTTTTCATCCTTAGTGTATAGGAATGCAAGAGATTTCTGTGCATTAATTTTGTATCCTGCTACTTTACCAAATTCATTGATTAGCTCTAGTAGTTTTCTGGTAGCATGTTTAGCATTCTCTATGTATAGTATCATGTCATCTGCAAACAGTGACAGCTTTACTTCTTCTTTTCCGATGTGGATTCCTTTTATTTCCTTTTCTTCTATGATTGCTGTGGCTAAAACTTCCAAAACTATGTTGAATAAGAGTGATGAGGGTGGGCAACCTTGTCTTGTTACTGATCTTAGTGCAAATGGTTTCAGTTTTTCACCATTGAGGACAATGTTGGCTGTGGGTTTGTCATATATGGCCTTTATTATGTTGAGGAAAGTTCCCTCTATGCCTACTTTCTGCAGCGTTTTTAACATAAATGGGTGTTGAATTTTGTCAAATGCTTTCTCTGCATCTATTGAGATGATCATATGGTTTTTATCCTTCAATTTGTTAATATGGTGTATCACATTGATTGATTTGCGTATATTGAAGAATCCTTGCATTCCTGGAATAAACCCCACTTGATCATGGTGCATTATCCTTTTAATGTGCTGTTGGATTCTGTTTGCTAGTATTTCATTGAGGATTTTTTCATCTATGTTCATCAGTGATATTGGCTTGTAGTTTTCTTTCTTTGTGACATCTTTGTCTGGTTTTGGTATCAGGGTGATGGTGGCCTTGTAGAATGAGTTTGGCAGTGTTTCTCCCTCTGCTATATTTTGGAAGAGTTTGAGAAGGATAGGTGTTAGGTCTTCTGTAAATGTTCGATAGAATTTCCCTGTGAAGCCATCTGGTCCTGGGCTTTTGTTTGTTAGATGATTTTTAATCACAGTTTCAATTTCAGTGCTTATGATTGGTCTGTTCATATTTTCTATTTCTTCTTGGTTCAGTCTTGGAAGGCTGTGCATTTCTAAGAATTTGTCCTTTTCTTCCACATTGTCCATTTTATTATCATAGAGTTGCTTGTAATAATCTCTCATGATCTTTTGTATTTCTGCAGTGACATTTGTTACTTCTCCTTTTTCATTTCTAATTCTATTGATTTCAGTCTCTTCCCTTTTTTTCTTGGTGAGTCTGGCCAATGGTTTATCAATTTTGTTTATCTTCTCAAAGAACCAGCTTTTAGTTTAATGATATTTGCAATCATTTACTTCATTTCTTTTTCATTTATTTCTGCTCTGATCTTTATGATTTCTTTCCTTCTGCTAACTTTGGGGTGTTTTTCTTTTCTTTTTGTTCTTATTTCTCTAATTGCTTTAGGTGTAAGTTTAGGTTGTTTACTCGAGATGTTTCCTATTTCTTAAGGTAAGATTGTATTGCTATAACTCACATCTTAGAACTGCTTTTGCTGCATCCCGTAAGAAAGAAAACTACAGGCCAATATCACTTATGAACATAGATGTCAAAATCCTCAACAAAATACTAGCAAACAGAATCCAACAGCACACTGAAAGCATCAAACAACATGATCAAGTGGATTTTATTCCAGGAATGCAAGGATTCTTCAATATACACAAATCAATCAACCATAATATGGTGTTACACCATATTAACAAATTGAAGGAGAAAAACCATATGATCATCTCAATAGATGCAGAGAAAGCATTTGACAAAATTCAACACCAATTTATGTTAAAAACCCTGCAGAAAGTAGGCATAGAGGGAACTTTCCTCATCATAATAAAGGCCATATATTAGAAAACCACAGCCAACATCATCCTCAATGGTGAAAGCTGAAACCATTTCCTCTAAGATCAAGAGCAAGGCAAGGTTGCCCACTCTCACCACTATTATTCAACATACTTTTGGAAGTTTTAGGCACAGCAATCAGAGAAGAAAAGGAAATAAAATGAATCCAAATTGGAAAAGAAGTAAAGCTGTCACTGTTTGCAGATGACATGATACTATACATAGAGAATGCTAAACATGCTACCAGAAAACTACTAGAGTTAATCAATGAATTTGGTAAAGTAGCAGGATACAAAATTAATGCACAGAAATCTCTTGCATTCCTATACACTAATGATGAAAAATCTGAAAGTGAAATTAAGAAAGCACTCCCATTTAGCATTGCAACAAAAAGAATAAAATATCTAGGAATAAACCTATCCAAGGAGAAAAAAGACCTGTATGCAGAAAATTATAAGACACTGAAGAAAAAAATTAAAGATGATACAAATAGATGGAGAGATATACCATTTTCTTGGATTGGAAGAATCAACATTATGAAAATGACTCTACTACTCAAAGCAATCTACAGATTCAATGCAATCCCTATCAAACTACCACTGGCACGTTTCACAGAACTAGAACAAAACATTTCACAATTTGTATGGAAACACAAAAGACCCCGAATAGCCAAAGCTATCTTGAGAATGAAAAATGGAGCTGGAGGAATCAGGCTCCCTGGCTTCAGACTATCCTACAAAGCTACAGTAATCAAGACAGTATGGTACTGGCACAAAAGCAGAAAGATAGATTAATGGAACAGGATAGAAAGCCCAGAGATAACACCACACACATATGGTCACCTTATCTTTGATACAGGAGAAAAGAATATACAGTGGAGACAAGACAGCCTCTACAAAAAGTGGTGCTGGGGAAACTGAACAGGTACATGTAAAAGTATGCGATTAGAACACTCCCTAACACTATACACAAAAATAAGCACAAAATGGATTAAAGACGGGGTTTCCCTGGTGGTGCACTGGTTGAGAGTCTGCCTGCTGATGCAGGGGATATGGGTTCGTGCCCCAGTCTGGGAAGAACCCACATGCCATGGAGCAGCTAGGCCCATGAGCCATGGTCACTAAGCCTGCGAGTTCGGAGCCTGTGCTCTGCAATGGGAGAGGCCACAACAGTGAGAGACCCACGTAATGCAAAAACAAACAAACAAACAAAAAAATGGATTAAAGACCTAAATGTAAGGCCAGAAACTATCAAACTCTTAGAGGAAAACATAGGCAGAACACTCTGTGACATAAATCACAGAAATATCCTTCTTGACCCACCTCTTAGAGAAATCAAAATAAAAACAAAAATAAACAAATGGACCTAATGAAACTTAAAATCTTTTGCACAGCAAAGGAAACTATAAACAAGACCAAAAGACAACTCTTAGAATGAGAGAAAATATTTGCAAATGAAGCAACTGAGAAAGGATTAATATCCAAAATTTACAAGTAGCTCATGCAGCTGAATAACAAAAAAACAAACAACCTAATCCAAAAATGGTCAGAAGACCTGAATAGACATTTCTCCGAAGAAGATATACAGACTGCCAACAAACGCATTAAAGAATGCTCAACATCATTAATCATTAGAGAAATGCAAATCAAAACTACAATGAGATATCATCTCACACCAGTCAGAATGGCCATCATCAAGAAATCTAGAAACAATAAATGCTGGACAGGGTGTGAAGAAAAGGGAAGACTCTTGCACTGCTGGTGAGAATGAGAATTGGTACAGCCACTATGGAGAACAGTATGGAGGTTCCTTAAAAAACTACAAATAGAACTACCATATGACCCAGCTATCCCACTACTGGACATATACCCTGAGAAAACCATAACTCAAAAAGAGTCATGTACCAAAATGTTCATTGCAGCTCTATTTACTATAACCAGGATATGGAAGCAACCTAAGTGTTCATCATTGGATGAATGGATAAAGATTTGGAAGATATATACAATGGAATATTACTCAACCTTAAAAAGAAGCGAAATTGAGTTATTTGTAGTGAGGTGGATGGACCTCGAGTCTGTCATACAGACTGAAGTAAGTCAGAAAGAGAAAGACAAATACCATATGGTAACACACATATATGGGATCTATGAAAAAAAAAATGTCATGAAGAACCTAAGGTTAAGACGGGGATAAAGATACAGACCTACTAGAGCATGGACTTGAGGATATGGGGAGGGGGAAGGGTCAGCTGTGACAAAGTGAGAGAGTGGCTTGGACATATATACACTACCAAACATAAAATAGCTAGTGGGAAGCAGCCGCATAGCACAGGGAGATCAGCTCGGTGCTTTGTGACCACCTAGAGGGGTGGGATAGGGAGGGTGAGAGGGAGGGAGGGAGATGCAAGAGGGAAGAGATATGGGAACATATGTATATGTATAACTGATTCACTTTATTATAAAGCAGAAACTAACACACCATTGTAAATCTATTATACCCCAATAAAAATGTTAAAAAAATTGTTACTGATAATAAAGCCTCTAAATTTAGTTACCTTAAAAGAAAAAAAAGATTAGCATTATTGCTTTGCCAGGTTAAGGGGGCCACAGTGGGCTAATCCTCTCAGAACTGTGTGTCCCAACCTGGAGAGTGTAGTGAGTAGTTTTATAGTAACGGTTCAAAGAGGACGTGATCAGCTCCTGGACATTCTTCTGATTGGTTGGTGGTGAGGTAAGTGGGAGTGAGCATCACTAACCTTCTGGTTCCAACTGGTCTGGGGTGTATGTGCTTTTGGGCAGCATACAGTTAATTTCTTCCACCTGATGGGGGTTTCAGTATCTGCAAAACAGCTCAATGATATTGTTATGTGTATCCCTTGAGGGGGAACCAGGACCCTGCCCCAAGGCTGCGCTACTCTTTCTTGACCTCTCCCTGCTTGCCTCCACATTCTCTCCCTTCCCTAATTAACAATTGTTTGGATGTGCTCTTTGGAACACAAAGGAAGGTCATGGGAGCTGAATGAAGCTTATTTCCTGTAATCAAGAAATGGGGAACACAGAAAGGCTTTTGTGCCCAGAAGCCCCACAGGGTCCTACTGGTTTCAAAACTAGCTAAGTAACTCCTATACATCAGGCAAATGAGAAAATAGCCACATCACCTGCATTGAAATGGGTTGGAGAGGCTGAGACTCATTCCCACCACAAACCCCACCATGGGCAGAGAGCCCCACTATCAGGAGGGAACCCCCAACTCCCAGGTTCTCCCGCAGGAGGAAAGGGTTGGGACTCCACATCTAGTACCCCAACTTTTGAGAATCCCACTTAAGAGACAGGGTCCCCAAAAGACCTAGCTCTGAAAGCCAGTTGGGCTTGTGTACATGAGGCCACAGACTATAGCAAACAAAGAGACATTTCTGAATGGGCTGAGGTGACCTGCCATGGCTATTCCTTCAGGGCTTAATGCAGAGATAACAGGCAAGAAAACCCACCCATCTCCCAATTTTTTTCTGAAAGAGGCCCATCTGCATACTTTAAAATCTGCTGCCTGAGGGTAAGCCTTCTAATTTAGTAGTCATCTGGGGGCTGATTACAATTTTCCCCAGAGATTTAAACCAGCAGAAGCCACCTGGGCTTCTCGAATGATCTAGCTTCAAAATGCCAATATCTCCCTGGAAAGAGCTTGTACAAATCTCATACAACTCAATAACAACAAAAAGCAACCAAATTTTAAAATTGGCAAAGGACTTGAATGGGCATTTTTGCAAAGATGTTCAGATGGCCCAGAGGCACATGAAAAGTTAATCAACATCACTAATCATCAGGGAAATGCAAATCAAAACCACAATGAGATATCACCTCACACCTTTTAGGCTGTCTATTATCAAAAAGGTAAAAGACAACAAATGCTGGTTAGCACGTGAAAAAGGCAACATTTTGTCACCGTTGGTGGGAATGTAAACTGGTGCATCCACTATGGAAAACACTATATGATATAGGGTATAGTTAAAATTTGCTAAACAGTAGAACTTAGCAGTCTCTCCTAAAAAAAAAAAAAAAAAAAAAAGATAAATATGTGAGATGACAGATATGTTAATTAACTCAATTGTGGAAATCTTTTCCACGATGTATATGTATATCAAAACATCACTTTGACTCTTCTAATATTTATAATTTTATTTGTCAATTATGGCACAATAAAGCTGAACAAAATTGAATGACACATAAATCTAAAAAAGGACAAAGCAGCGTTTTTCAAGAGTTTTTAATGTATTTTAGGTTTGCTCCATAAAAATCAAATATTTATACATAGCTTCATGGAGAATTCATTGCCAGATTTATCTTGTTATTGACAATATAATTTAAAACTTCTATGTAACAAGCATGTAATTAGTACTAAGTATCCTCAGATTAGCACACTTTGCAAGTAAGAAATCAAGCTCAAAATGTTTAAACAAACCAGTGGACAGTATGTCAGAAAACTGGTGTAGACTGGTCTCCATTTTATTCCATGTTTTTTTGAGTCTCTGTTAGTTCTTTTAATGACTATAAAACATTAGTAATAGAATAAATGGTGATGGGAGTTTTAAAATGTATAGGGGGAAAAAACAGACATAATGTCTGCACTGCCATTCTGGGAGCAATAAAGAGTAAAACATATGTGGTGTGAGAGACAGCATAAGGCATCATGCTAGCCTTTACTCTATTGCCGTGTGAAGTTATTTTGGGTAGAGAAGGGGATCTCTAGACATCTCGTGCATTGAGTAAGAAGCTAAAGAATGCCTCTAGTCTGACTCAGCTGGAGTTTTCTTCTTAATATGTGCCAAGCTATGAATGAATTATTAAAATAATTAGTGCTTGAACTTTAAGAAGAACCCGATATCCATCTAATAATTTCAGGGATGTCATAAATACATTGAAAGGGGTTTTGGTTACTAACGTTCTCATAATGTCAATACCAGATTTGGAAAAAATTAAAGATTATGCAGAGGGCATATTAGGTTTAGATAATCATACTAAAGAGAGAATACCTTTAAAAACTGAACACATTATTTTGGAACAGTGGGCAGTTTTGTTCCAAGAGATTCTCTCAATTCATTGAATATTCAGTTCAATTCAATTAACAATTTGGAAAGCAGAAAGGGCTCTGATATTCACCTTCTAACAGACACACTAATCCTCTGGTTATCCTCATTGTTTCCATGCAGATGGTGATAGGGAATTTTAAATGTATCATAAATAAAAATCTTCTCTGTGAAAGAGCATTTGACGTGTATGATGTGTTTAGTAATATTCCAACTGAGAGTAAATCACGAGGAAGAAAGATGGCATTCAAGGTGGGTATCTAAGTGTAAGCAGACAAGGGGGGGATGTGGAAATGCTCCAGCTCTCAAGTTCAGTTTAATCAGAGAAGGCTTTATGATTGTGTGTTTTCTTATAGCCTCTGGCGCTTTTTAATGAGTAATATAAATACATTTATGCAAATAAATCATCACTCCCATGTTGTTAAAAGTCACATATCCACTATTAATTGAACAAGAGGAAAAATATGGCATTAAACAGTTGTCATTTGGTAGCTTAAAATAAAAGTTAAATAGGTTTAAACAGAAAATAATTGATTGCTTTGTTTTACAGCAGCATTCAAGGGTGTGGCTGGATTCGGGCTCTCAAACTACATAATTGGACTCTGTCCCTCCCTGTGTCTCACAGTCATTTTTTGTATGATGGACCCCATCAGGCCATATCCTTAAGCTTATCCATCATAAAAAAGAGTGTCTTCCCTGGCAGCTCAGGAAAAAACTCCCACAAAATCTCTGATTGACCAGTCTCCATCACAGGCACGTCTTTGTCAATGTGATCAAATCAGACATAGCACAACATATCTTCATAAATGATTAAAATTTATGATTTAATCTCACATATATTATCCCATTTGATTCCAGCAATTCTTTTACTAAAGCCAGTTATTATTACTATATCTCCTCCACTGTGGAAAAAGCTGAGACTTAATAGTATGATGGATATCATGGATGATGGAATTTATCTGAGATTTTCAAATTCCAACAGTGGGCAGAATTGAATATTTTGGAGGATGTATCTATGAGGACTGGAAGGTGCTAAAGAACCAGTGAAATAGACCAGAGAGGTACCAAGAACACTCTGGAGGCATGGAATAGAAGACACTTCAAGGCAGACAGAGTAATAAAATGCTGCATAATAGTTGAAGACTAAAGCTGAAGACAAAGTCCCCAGATTTTAAATATTTATGTGACGAAGGGAAGTCACACTGCAATGAAGACATGTTGGAGAAGATTGGTATCTTGGAATTTGACTTTTGTGCAGCTTAAGAAAAGCAAAAGGACCATAGCTAAAAAGAGCAATGGGAATGAGGAATAAGGGAAATTTTGTTTTACTTTTAAGAGAGCAGAGATCAACTTTTATAACATAAAAACAATGAAATAAACATAAAATGTATTGAAAATATTTTTAGAAATATATATATTGGGAAAAATATATATTAGTTCAACTTGGTTTGAATATGTTTCATTCAATGTATTCAATGATAAACTTGTTTATTGGGCTGCATCCCATAGGCCTACAAGGCCTGTACTTGCACAGCTTCAAGACCAAAGAAAGATCCTGGAGTCAGCAACAGGGACATTAGTGATTTAATGGATAGGGGAGCTTACATGTCGGAAGCAAGGTCCTAGAGTGACTCCCCACCGTGTGCGGTCCATGGCGGGCAGGACATGGTGGTGGTCTTCACTCCAGGGGGAAAGGGGAGATGACCAGAGGATGACGACAACAGCATCTCACTGTAGACCCAGCAATTAGACTCATTTCACAGTGAGGCTAGTGTTGCTGCTCAGTTCTCAAACAGATTTCCTCCCTTAGACTAGGGACAAAACGTAAGACATCTAACAGTAACAACACGGGAGATCATGACAATTCAGCTAAATACAAGCAGTAAACAAATTCATAGATAATACCACACCCTCCTGTGATTTTTGTCCTGGTCTGCAACACGGTTCAGAAAACTCAAGTTTTCAGTAATACAAGAACATGTCTAAAGTCATGTATATGATGGCCACCTAGTTTTACCTTAGATGTCTTAACCACAGCAACCCCTTTTGACTTTCAAGTGCATTCCCTCCCTCGATGGCTAAAGCAGATGTACAATGCATGTCTGAAAGACCACAAAACAGGCTGCTCTGGTCAGTGAAATTTAAATTCATCCATGTTTAAGCCTTCTGACTTCCCCAAACCTCAATACATACAGATTTTCCCATCATTTCCCCTTTTGATTGCAAATCTTTCAGTAGAAAGCACTGATGGTCAAAATATTTGCCCCATAATACTGGGGTGCTCGCTCCTACCCTGGGTTCAGATCATGCCCCTAGGAGCTAGGCCTCCTTTATATTCACCTAGTCATTCATGTTGGGGGAAAACTAATCAGATCTCATGAACAGGTTCAGAGATATGTTAATGGGGAAGCACTTTACAGGCCATACACTTTATCATTTAATACCCAATTATCACTCAAGCATTGTATATGTGCTTTTAGCAGCAGACTTAAAGCAAGCAGTATCACACTTCATGAGTAGTTATATTCTGTGACAGTTTCAGTAGATAATTTTCTTTCCATCCAGAACATCAGGGCAAAAGTATGGCCAACACAATAACTTTCAAAAATATAGACCTCAATTAATAAAACTAGAATTGAATATCCATTGAACATAATATTGTTCTCTCTAAAATTACCTTTATCTCCATCAAACACAGCCAAACAAAACTAATTTGCAAAATAAGCCTATTCAATTGACTACATATGGCTCCTCCAAACTGGCTGAGGGGATACTTCTCAGGAGTCTCAAACTGAATTCTGCATAGACCTCTCAAGGCCAGGAAAGTCACACCCAAGACTTGCCATCTAGCTCTGCCTTGATGGATTTCTTAGTCCCCAAAACATAGAGATTCTTGCACATGTCAGGAGGCAGTCTTTCCCATTCACTTGATAAGACTGCTCAGACACAGGAGTCCCCACTTTCTGGAGTAAACAGACAGAAAGAAGAGAAAAATGTTGCAATTCTACCCACAGGTGTAGTTTACCCAATTGCTGTAAGTCATAACTAACTTGAGGGGAAGGGCTTCCCTCTATCTGGAAAACACAGTTAAAAACCAGTAACATTCCAGACAAGACCCATAAAAATTATAACTATATTCACCAGTTCGCTCAGTACCCAATCCTTTTGTTAACTTTTTATGAAACCATCAGGTTTTCCATTAGGATTCTTTAATTTCTTACCCTGTTTAGAAGTATGATCTGAAATTTATCAGAGACCTGTTATTGTCAAAGTGTCCTTCCTATGGACCTTCTTGAAGATGAAGCACTTTTGCAAAAGCATCAGATGCAGCAATAATTGTCTCTAAATGACAAAAGACTTAAAAAAAGCACAGTTAAACAGTTGATTACAATGTAATTGATAAAGAAATTTGGTTACAAGAATTATGACTGATTATAATCTTAAACCTTGAAAACCTTCATCTCTGGTAAAAACAAAGAAGCAAGTAATTGTGCATTTCCTGATTGGAAAATAATGCTTTAGTCTTCCTCTGCTAAGCAGGCAAAGGTAGGTAACTGAGAGCCATTCATCAACTAATGTTTCAACATTTTATCCTATTTGAAATGACCCATGAATTATCTTCTTTGAAGTTTAGTTTAGTTTCAAGTTACCAAAATCCAGAGAGACTATTTTAGATAGACATTCCCAAAATGTAATTATTTCTATAGAGTTTACCTAAAAGCTCTTTTTTCTTCTTTACTTTTAGAGCTCACACAAGATTAACATTGCAGAGAGCCCAGGTAGATCATTTACATCTCCAAGGCACAAGAGAAATATCAATTCCTTCTAGGAATCCAGCTTTAACCAATTACAAAAGCTCATTTTGATACGAGAGCAGAGACATTAGT
Organism: Grampus griseus; assembly: GCF_964374135.1. Lineage (NCBI taxonomy): Eukaryota > Metazoa > Chordata > Mammalia > Artiodactyla > Delphinidae > Grampus > Grampus griseus. The sequence continues at coordinate 44,843,716 of NC_139004.1, read as the reverse complement.
AGCCATTGCCCTCCAGATCTCTTGGCAGCCCCCACTCAGCAAGGACAGCCATCACAGGGCCCCACGTACTAGTGGACATCTTCCCTGGGATCTCCCCCAAAACTTTCGGGATCACCCCTGGAACTTTTGGGCCCCACATGTTAGTGGACAGCTCCCACAACTTTGCGTTCCCTGTCCTGTATTTTCTGACATCTCTGCACTCACAGGAGTTTCCTGGATCTCCTGGCTGCTCCACCAATTGTTGGGTTGCCTACAAGGCCTGTACTTGCCCAGCTTCAAGACCTAAGGAAGAGCCCAGAGTCAGCAACAGAGACATCAATGGTTTAATGGATGGGGGCGCTTACACATGTGAAGCAAGGTCCTGGAGTGACAGCCCACTGTGTGTGGCACAGGGCAGGCAGGACATGGCAGCAGTCTTTGCTCCCAGGGGAAGGGAAGATTACCAATTACAGGGGCTCATTAGTTAACCAGGGAAACCAGGAGAGGGGCAAGCCCCTCACCACCCCTTTGATAAGAACAATCACTAGCTGGGGCTTGGGGCAAGTAGATAAGAAGGTCAGTCATGTGAGTAGGGTGTAGGTGAAGCAGGCCCTGGTGGGGCAGGGGATGTACAGAGAGCAAGAGAACAGCCATCTTGAGTGGTGTGACCATACATTGTTAAAAATCCATCTTATTACTTGATATTTGACTTCCCCCATCCTATGACAAACCACTGACCAGAAACAGATTCAAGGTCTCCTATGCTCTGAGGTCTAAAGAGCAGTGACCATGTCTCCATCTGTTATCATTTCCTGATTGTAGCAGAACAAATAGCTGCTAGAGGTTATCAAGGGTAAATTCCTTACCTTTACTAAATTGTCACAAGCTTGCGATGTTAGTGACTTTGGTCAATAGGCTGTCTTCTCCTGAATTGCCTAGCAGTATTTCTGGTGTCATTCTGAGGCATTCACCTAAGATTTCTAGGCTCCAACACTTTAACTTTACTCTTTTTTCAAGCCTCTGACAGTTGATGAGCACTCTTAATTAGTTTGAATCTCTGGGAAGAATAAAAGCACAGTGAAATAAATTGATGGCTGCATTTAGCTGTCTTTTTTGCTTTCCTTGGTTCTGTAAAGCTGGTAATAAAAGTATATTTGACTTCATACAGCTTTTTTTATAAATGTTTTTTCCTTGTACCTCCAAAGAGATTGTGCCTTTTTGAAAGCGTTCTATTCTGGGACAATTCTGAGAGGCACAAAAGGTTCAAAATGTTAACCTCTGAGGAAAGGGGAATCCAGTTTTGGACACAACTTGTATATTTCCTGCTTTATCATTTTTGTGTGCATCATGTTTTTAATGCACTGACTACAAGTAACAATATATTTTTAGCAAGTGAAAAATTGATGGGTGAGCAGAAAGAACAGATTCTGATCCTGTGGGTCACAGTCTTTGCTTCAGTTCCTTAGTTTCTTTAAACAAATAGTGATATAGTGAAGTAAATGAGTGATTGCATACTTTTATAGAACCAAGAGCTTTTTTTTTAATGAAATCTTACAGAGATTGTTGCTCAAATTCAGCTTCTGTACACCAGTGTCATATTAAGTCTCAGAGACAGAGGTTTGGGTGAAAGCAGGTTAATGCCCTCGAGACTGCATGTCCTGCCCTGGAGAGGGTAGTGAAGAGTCTTACAGTGTTCAAGGAGCAGGGCGTGATCAGCTGGTGGACATTCTTCTGATTGGTTCATGGTGAGGTGAGTGGGAATCAGCATCATCAACCTTCTGGTTCCAAGCAGTCTGGGGTCTGTGTGCTTATGTGCAGCATACAGTTAACTTCTTCTACCTGGTGGGGGGTTCAGTATCTGCAAAACAGCTCAAAGGACATGGCTCAAAATATTATCTATAGCCCTTGAGGAGAACTAAAAGTCCTTGACTTTGTTTAATAGCTAAATTATTATTATTTTGCCTTGTTTGACTGTTTTCCTTTCTTTCTGCATTTTCTCACTTTTCTGATTAACTTTATTTTTTGACTAAGTTTTTCTACAGTCAAATGGCAAGCAGAGGACATGGGTGGGGGTTTATTCTGGGAAGGCCTCATAAGGTCCTGCTCATTTACAAGATCACCAATCAGATAGGAAGTCTTTTTTGAAAGAGAAAGATCTCATAGTCCTGCATGACTATCTTCACAGACTGAAAACCCCTGAATTGGGTAGATGATACCTAAGATAATTCTTATCTCTGAAATCTCATGGGCAATATGCTAACAGTGTTGACCTTGGATTTTAGGCAGGTGTGGAGGGGAGAGGTGAGGAATATATGGTTTGAGTATGTATAACATAGTCAATGCTTTGTTCTGTTGAGCAGAGTAGCAACTGATATAACCCTAAAAATTTAGAGAGTGTTCACTTGAAGAAACATTCTTCACTCTCTTTCTAGAAGTATAAACAACATCTTGGCCGGGGTGCAGCAAAGGCTACTCTGCGTGAGTACAGAGACAGCGACAGCCCAGCTGCAGGGATGGGAAGAGACGCATCTTCATATGAGAAGAAATTCACTCTGAAGGCAGTCTCTTTCCTTGAAAAATTCTCTTTGGCCCTGGGGTGGCCCAAGAGCTAAACAAGGGAAACAGCCAGTGTGACAACTACAGTAACAAGTGAGGCAGTCTTTAGAAGTGAAACATCTTGATTTAATATTTAGAGAAAATGTATTTATATTCTGATGAATAACTGCTTCTAAGCTATGAACAAGGACATTTCTAGACTTGTCAGATAGTTCAAAGCTTTTCCAATCTGAATATTACCCCTTTTATCAATCTTTCTCCTATTACCCTGGGTTTTCATTGAAAGAACGTATCACAATTTTCAGGATGTATTTTTTGAACTTAGGTATTCAGTACTGCTTTATCCTGCTCTTTGGTTTGCCCAGTACAAAGCATTTAGAAGTGTTAGATAATTGTTTTATTATTATTATTTTTTGAGTGAATGAATAAATGAGTGAATAATAGTGAGTGCCCGTGATGAACTACAGAGTCGTGGAAACTGTGGAGGAGACTGAAGGGGGTGTGGAAGGGTTTACAAGTGGACCCACCAGTAGAGATCAAAGGTTAATATATTCACCTACTTTCAAATCGATGACCCCATTTAATTCAAGCTTTCCCTGGAGCAGAAGTTTTTTCACTTCAACTTATTACAATAGACCTGATGGTCCATGGCAGGGAATTAACTTTCACTTCCTCTGAGTCATAAATTTGAGACACACATGGAGGGCTGGAAAGAAGGAACAAGATGTTCTTTTAACATTCATGGGAAGACTGAGCAACTTTACACTACTTTACACTACAGTGAAGCATTGTTTTTCTCTCTTCATTGGTACAAACACAACTTTCATACTATTTTTGTCCATTTTATAAGATAAGCACAAGGAAAACAGAACTCTGTAGAAATATGACTCAAGTGAAATGCATTTAACCATATTTATGTGACTCTTTTTATATAAAGTTATTAAAGACTTAATGGGAATCCACAAATGCTTTTCAATTATATTTTACTTTGTGAGGAAAACACTTACTATAGAGGTATTAAGGAATTTGAGAATTCCCAATGAACACATATCCTTCGTAAATGTCAACGAGCTACTGAATAATTTCAAGTTTGTCAAGATGCATTGAAAGAAAATCCAGGTAAATATCATTGGGGGGCACAATTGTGTATAAGAGAGAGGGTTATTTCTGTACAACTTAATCCCAGTAAAAGCTACTCCTTTTTGAAACTCTTTGTTTCAAAACCTGGACTTTCTAGTTGCTTTTACTACTTCTGTGCTTCATACTCAGTTTTCATAGCAATTTAGGAAATGTTCATGTTGGAAAAATATTCAGTAGGGAAAGAAAAGTTTTGAGGACAGAAATATGCATCTAACTGTGTGCCCTGCAGCCTACAGTATAATTGCTTTAAAAACCAGGGAATGAAAAGCATTTAAAGTGTTACACTGCCATTCATCTTACAGGGATTCAAAGTTATCATTTTTCAGACTTGTGCAGGGCAGTTTGTTTCTGCATGGCACTCTGCTACGTGGCGATGTATTTGCCTGCAGAGATTATGCTGAGGTGGTATGATACACAGTCCTGCTTTCGATTTTCCCTAAGGGCAGGCACAGTCACTACAACAATCGTGATAAATTGTGTGGCACTATGCTCAAGAGCAAGAAATCTCCCCCAGTTTTGCAACAGTTTGAAGCAAACCCATGCTGGGTTTGATTGTTTGTTTGTTTGTTTAGTTTTTCAATTATGTTATAAAAATACTGATACAGGGATTTAATTTTGTAAAAGGTGATAACAAACATTTTCTGTGACCTTTAAAAATTTTTGCCAAAACATTTTGAATTTGCAACCATGGATCAGTTAAGGAAATAGGTATTTTCCTATTTTAGTAGGAATTGTACTTTGAATTTTGTCTATTTCTTAGTGAGAAAGAAGATGTTTGACTACTCAGTTCATTTCAGATGAAAAATGTCAAGTGCCTTCTATGTGCCAGTTAAATGCCTAATTGTTGAAGAAACAGAAATGAACATGGCCCATTCCTAGTCATCAAGGTATTTCAAAGCTGGAGGGTTTTCTTGTGAATTCAATTCAATTCATGATACCTAAGATAATTCTAAGATAATTCATGATACCTAAGATAATTCTAAGATAATTCTAAGATAATTCAATCACCACCAACCAATTCAATTCTTATGAATTCAATTCAATCATGCGATCTTTTTAATCTTTTAGTAACTCATGAATGAACCCACACTTCATCAATTTCTTCCACCTCTGTTATGTTCTCTGTTTCTGCAGCAGAAGGACTTTCAAAGCTTCATAGCATCCAAGAACAATTTTTGCATCTGAATATGGATCAAAATGGAAAAAAGTGTGAGAATGGTCTGTGTATAAGTTCAAGTGAGGATAATATGCATTTCAATCAGCAGCTCCATTAGACTGGACTTTGTTTTCAAAAACTCAGAAGAATTATATGAAGTGAACATATCTGTACATAAGATCATAGCTGGACATCTAAAGAGAGCAGTTTGATACCACAGAGAAGGGATTCCCTTCCCATATAGACAATCAGGTAAACAGAACAATCAATATCCTGCAAACCACAGTCCAAAGAGATTTGTGAGGAAGGATCAGAGGTGATAAAAGGAGTTTTCCATCAAATGATCAAGACTAGACTTTATGATAAACTAAAGTTTGTCGTAAGTGTAACATTCAGCCAGCATATCCAAAGAAGCCAGAAGCATCAGAAAGATATATTCTCAGAAAGGTAATTTTTCTTCTATATGAATACTCTGTTGGCATTTTTACCCTATACTGATGTACCAATTCTCACTTTTAGGATGTACATCTAGACCCACTCTTCAAAATAACCTTTGGAAATCTTACATAGATAGTTAGCAGTTTAAACTTATTCTGTCAAAAACTCCATTCAATACCTCTTTCTGTTCATAGCACCAATCTTTTTTCCAAAGACTCAAATTCAGGGCTTCCCTGGTGGCGCAGTGGTTGAGAGTCCACCTGCTGATGCAGGGGGCACGGGTTCATGCCCCGGTCTGGGAAGATCCCACGTGCCGCAGAGCAGCTGGGCCCGTGAGCCATGGCCGCTGAGCTTGCGCGTCCGGAACGGGAGAGGCCACAACAGTGAGAGGCCCGTGTATCGCAAAAAAAAAAAAAAAAAACAAAGACTCAAATTCAAAATTCCACATTCTTCTTCTTTGTTTCTACATATAATACATTGTGAAATTAGTTTCCACACTCTCTTTCTTCTCTGTTCCTTCTGCCTCTGATTCTGTCAAGATGGACAGCATAGTATGTGGAAAGACCATAGGTCTGCAGACAGATAAACCTTGTTTTGAATCAATTTCCTTCTCTCTTTTAGATGATTCTGTAAAATAATTTCATCTCTCTAGGCCTCAATGTTGTCATCTTTAATAAGTGCAGAGTACAGCCTAGTGTTAAAGAAATGACTCTCCTTTATATATAGAATGGATAAATAACAAGGTCCTGCTGTATAGTACAGAGAAGTATATTCAATACCCTATGATAAATCATAATGAAAAAGAATATTAAAAAAAGAATGTACATATGTATAACTAAGTCACTTTGCTCTACAGCAGAAGTTAACAAAACATTGTAAATCACCTATATTTCAATTAAAAAAAAATTTTTTACAGAAATGGCTCTCCTGGATGGATGTGGTGTCACCCCACTGGTGCATGGGTTAAGTTATTTATTCTTTCACAAATATGCATCAAGTGCCTACTATAAACTAGAAACTGTGTAGGCACTGGAATTGTTCAACCTGGGTGCATATTGGTGCCATTAACTGAGATGAGGAACATTGGAAGTCACCTTGATTGGTGGCATAAATCAGGGGAGCCAGGAGAGACATATACGTGTATAAGACGTTGCCTACAGGTGGTAGAATGCAGAGAAAAACACCGTAGCATTACTCATAATGGACCCCAGCATTTCATAGATAGAAAAAAGTGAATCTTCAAAGGAGATGACAGAAAAATCAGGGGAATCAAGGAGATTATTGTGTCACAGAAGACAAGCTGAGAGACCCTCTCAAGAAGGAAATAAACTCTGCCCATTTTTGCTGAGAAGAACCATGAGAGAAATATGGAAAAAAGGCCCATTGGATTTACATTCATGGAAATGATCATTGATATTACTGAAAGTTCTTTTGAAGGAGGAAATATAAAACTGGACTATTTGGCAGATTCTGCTGTGTGTTCCCCAATATACTACAGTCTCCTCTTCTCCTGCAGAGCAACAGAACCTCCAGTGTTTAGCTGTGCACATGATCTTTCAAATTAAGCCAACATTTCTCAAATGCCATTTGCATAGAAATCTGGTGATGTTATTAATTTACAGATAACGTAACAAACCTATTGTCATTTGTTCTTTCAATGTCATGAAGTGCCCTTGCGAATTGCTTTGATGTTAAGTTTTTGCCCACATCACTTCTGGGATATGAATGAAAACTTGTCTTTTCATCACAACTATTTCCTGTCATCCTGTATGTCATTAAGTGCACCCTCATCAAGTTCTTCTGGATGCATGTCTAACATCTCTCAAACAGCTGGTGTCAACATTCCTATGATCAGCTATTTCTTTATGGTTCCATGTATGTTTGATTTAAATTTTGAAAAGTTATTTGCACAGTATAGTAAAAGTTTTGCCATAGTGCATGCCTATTATTCTTCCTGCCATCATTCTTGGATGTTCTCCATTGCATGTTTTAAATCATATTTTTTCCAAAATTCATCTAAGGAAATTGCATGACCTTCCATTGTAGATCTGTTCTGTCTATGATAATAGATTTTAAAGTTGAAACAAAATAAATCCTTGGTCCATTAGCTGGATTGATGACGTTGCATTTTGTGGTAAAAATAAAATGTTCAGGAGTCTGATCAAGAAGACAGACAATTAGGAAGCAGAGTTCACCTCTTTCCACAGATACACTGAAAATACATCTATAAGTGCAACGATTCACACAGAACAGCTACTGAGTGCCAACAGAAGGCCTCAGATGTCTGAAAAGACAAGAAAACCTCCATATAACTGGGTAGGACAAAAGGAAAAAGAAAACGAAGGAATCAGGACAGGGCCTGCACCCCAGGGAGGGAGCTGTGAAGGAAATATTCCTGCACATTGGGAAGTCTCGTCACCAGTGGGAAAATCAGCCTGGATGAAGGAGAGGGGAAGCTTCAGAGCCTAAGAGGGGAGAGCAGCACCGGTTTGTGGAAGGCAAAACGGAGAGTAACCTACACAGAGGGTGGGCACCGCTACCCTGCGTTCCCCAGTCTGAGACACTCATCTGTCCTTGGGGGTGGGGGTGGGGTGCTGAAGCTCAGACTCCAGAGCTCAATCCTGGGGAGAGGACCAGGGTTGGGTGTAGAAACAGCCTGAAGAGGTCAGGCTGTAGCAACTGAGGGAATACTAGCCAGGAACCAGGACCCACCAGAAAGTCAAGGCACTATTGTTGGGAGACACAGGAGAGGGGTGGGACCACCATAAGAGCTTCTTTCCCTGTGAGTGCCCCAGGCAATAGGATGTTTCCTGCAGGAGCTCCAGGGGCAGGTGTGAGTCACTACCCTCATCTTGGGCTCCAGAGGCAGGCATTGGCCTTCCAGACCCACAGGCAGACAACAGCCCCCACCCCCACTGACCTAAAAGGGTGTGAAAAGTACCCACCACTAGGAATTCTGCTAGCAGACTCCAGGACCCACCTCTGCTGACCGAGAAGGGTGTGGACAACTTCTCCCACTAGGAATTCCACCAGCGAGACTCAGGACCCAGCCCCTCTAACCAGGAAGGCGGAAAGCTCCTGCCACTAGGAATTCTGCCAGCAGGCCCCAGGACTTGCCCACGCTGTCCTGGGAGGGTGTGAAGAGCTTCCGTGACTGGGAAATCCATCAGTGGGTGGCAGGACTTGCCCCACTTTCCTGGGAGCACACAGATAGCTTTCCCTACTAGGATGTCTGCCAGTGGGTGCTGGTACCTGCCCATGCTGTCCCAGCAGGGTGTGGAGAGTTTCCACATCTGCCAGTGGGTGCCAGGACCTGCCCCACTTTCCTGGGAGTATATGGATAGCTTTTGTTACTAGAAATCCACCAGTAGGTGCCAGAACCTGCCCCACTGTTTGGGGAGGACACAGATAGCTTCCCCCATTAGGAAATCCACCGAGAATAGGGGCTGAAACCACAGCTGAGTCCAGGGGCTGATTGACTAAGAAAGAAGAGCTGAAATTTCTCCTCACAGTTACGTGAACTGTAGAGTCATACCCCCATTGACAGCTTCCTAAATTCAGCACCTGCAAAACTTCCAAAAGGACAAGTGCTCCTCCAGCAAGGATGGGTCTGGCTTTAGCAGCTGTGGGCTTTGTGGGCATGTACACACAGGGACTGGGCTGGGCCAGAATCTGAGCTGCCTCCATAGCTCCCACAGCCGGTCCAAGTGAATGACTACTGAAGTTCTGGGACCTGACTTCAGTGGATCTGCACTGATGGCTTGGTGAAAACAATGCCTGAGGGTCACCAGGGCCAACTACCATCATAAACACAGTTAAGGTGGGACTGAGAGCGGTGCCAACAACAGTGTACTTTGTCAGCCAACACAATGGGTGAGAGCAGACACAACAGAGCACATTCACAGGTGAACACTCCAGAGGAGGAATACTCAGTGACTTCTCTCCCAGTGGTAGTGCTCCAATCCCACCTACTTCACACCTTAGATCAGAAACACAACTAAGAAACTGTCTGGGGTCACTACTCCAACAACTAGGGAGCAGACCCCATCCAAGACAGGGCAGTGACAACCACAGAGCAAAGCAGAGACCCCCATCAATATCCAGGGCAGGCTCTGGTCACCACAACACCAATCAAACCCCTTATCAAGGGGATAATGGCACAAGCCTCTGGACCAATCTCAACCATCAGGGGGCAGACAACAGAAGCAAGAGGAACTACAATCCTGCAGCCTGCAGAAAGGAGACCACAAAAACAATAAATTAAACTAAATGAGATGACAAAGAAATATGTTGTAGATGAAGGAGCCAAATAAAAACCTACAAGAACAACTAAATGAAGAGGAGATAAGCAATCTACCTGAAAAAGAATTCAGAGTAATGAGAGTAAAGATGATCTGAGGTCTTGGAAAAAGAATGGAGGCACAGATTGAGAAGATAAAAGAAAAGTTTAACACAGACCTAAAAGAAATAAGGAATGAACAAACAGAGATGAACAAGACAATAACCAAAATGAAAAATACACTAGAAGGAATCAATAGCAGAATAACTGAGGCAGAAAAACAGATGAGTGGCCTGGGAGAAAGAATGGTGGAAATCTCTGCCATGGAACAGAATAAAGAGAAAAGAATGAAAAGAAATAAGGACAGTCTCAGAGACTTCTGGGACATTAAATACAGCAACATTCAAATTATAAGGTTTCCAGAAGAAGAAGAAAAAGAGAAAGGACCTGAGAAAATATATGAAGAGATTATAGTCAAAAACTTCCTTAACATGGGAAAGGAAATAGTCACCCAAGTCCAGGAAGTGTAGAGCGTCCCATACAGGATAAACCCAAGGAGGAACATGCCAAGACACATATTAATCAAACTAACAAAAATTAAATACAAATAAAAAATATTAAAAGCAACAAGGGAGAAGCAACAAATAACATAAAAGGAAATGCCCATAGGTTATCAGCTGATTTTCAGCAGAAACTCTGCAGGTCAGAAGGGAGAGACAGGATATACTTAAAGGGATGAAAGGGAAAAACCTACAACTAAGAATACTCTACCCAGAAAGGCTCTCATTCAGATTTGGCAGAGAAATCAAAAGCTTTATAGACAAGCAAAAGCTAAGAGAATTCAGCAACACCAAAGCAGCATTACAGCAAATGCTAAAGGAACTTCTCTAGGCAGGAAACACAAGAGAAGAGAACAAAAGAAAAAGGGAAGAAAAAAAGACCAACAAAAAAGAACCCAAAACAATTAGAAAATGACAATAAGAATATACAGATCAATAATTACCTTAAATGTAAATGGATTAAATGCTACAACCAAAAGACATAGACTGGCTGAATGGATAAAAAACAAGACCCATATATATGCTGTCTACAAGAGACCCACTTCAGGCCTAGGGACACATACAGACTGAAAGTGGGGGGATGGAAAAAGATATTCTATTCAAATGGTAACCAGAAGAAAGATGAAGGACTCCTTGGTGGCACACTGGTTAACAATCTGCCACCAATGCTGGGGACACATGTTTGAGCCCTGGTCTATGAAGATCCCACATGCCAAGGACTACTGAGCCCGTGTGTCACAACTACTGAGCCTGCACTCTAGAGCCTGCGAACCACAACTACTAAGCCTGAAGGCCACAACTACAGAAGCCCATGCACCTAGAGCCTGTGCTCTGCAACAAGAGAAGCCACAGCAATGAGAAGCCCGTGCACTGCAACAAAGAGTAGCCCCACTCCCCACAACTAGAGAAAGCTCACATGAATCAATGAAGACCCAACACAGCCATAAATAAATAAATAATTTATTTATTTATAAAAAAGATAACTGGAATAGCAATACTCATATCAGGCAAAATAGATTTTAAAATAAAGACTATCAGAAGATACAAGGAAGGACATTACATAATGATCAAGGGATCATTCTAAGACGATATAACATTTACAAATATATATGCACCCAACATAGGAGCCCTTAATATATAAGGCAAATGCTAGCAGCCATTAAAGGGGAAATTGACAGTAACACAACAATAGTGGGGGACGTTAACACCCCACTTACACCAATGGATGATCATCCAGACAGAAAATTAATAAGGAAACACAAGCCTTATACGACATATTAGACCAGATAGACTAATGGATATTTATAGGACGCTCCACCCCAAAGCATCAGAATACACTTTCTTCTCAACTGCACATGGAACAGACTCCAGGATAGATCATATCTTGGGTAAAAAATCAAGCCTCAGTAAATTTAAGAAGATTGAAATCATATCAAGTATCTTTTCCAACCACAACTCTATGAGATTAGACATTAATTACAGGAAAGAAAAACTGTAAAAAACATAAACACATTGAGCCTAAACAATGCTTTACTAAATAACCAAGAGATCACTGAAGAAATCAAAGAGGAAATCAAAAAATTGATTCCTGGAGACAAATGACAATGAAAACACAATGAGCCAAAACCTATGAGATGCAGCAAAAGCAGCTCTAGGAATACAATCTTACCTCAAGAAACATGAAAAAAACTCAAACAACCTAAACTTACACCTAAAGGAAAGAGAGAAAGAAGAACAAACAAAACTGAAAGTTAATAGAAGGAAAGAAATCATAAATATCAGAGCAGAAATAAATGAAATAGAGAGGAAGAAAACAATAGCAAAGATCAATGAGACTAAAAGCTAGTTCTTTGAGGAGATAAACAAAATTGATAAACCTTTAGCCAGACTCATCAAGAAAAAAGGGAGAGGACTCAAATCAAAGAAATTAGAAATGAAAAAGGAGAAATTGCAATGGACACCACAGAAATACAAAGGATCATAAGAGACTACTACAAGCAACTATATGCCAATAAAATGAACAACCTGGAAGAAATGGGAAAATTCTAAAAAAGGTACAACCTTCCAAGACTGAACCAGAAAGAAATGGAAAATATGAACAGATTAACCACAAGTAATGAAATTGAAACTGTGATTAAAAATCTTACAACAAACAAAAGTCCAGGACTAGATGGATTCACAGGCAAATTCTATCAAACATTTAGAGAAGAGATAACACCCATCCTTCTCAAACTCTTCCAAAAAATTGCAGAGCAAGGAACACTCACAAGATCATTCTATGAGACCACCATCACCCTAATACCAAAACCAGACAAAGATGTCACAAAAAAAGAAAATTTCAGGCCAATATCGCTGATGAACATAGACACAAAAATCCTCAACAAAATACTAGCAAACAGACTTCCACAACACATTAAAAGGATCATCCATCATGATCAAGTGGGATTTATCCCAGATATGGAAGGATTCATCAATATATACAAATTAATCAATGTGATGCTCCATATTAATAAATTATGGAATAAAAACCATATGATTATCTCAATAGATGCATAAAAAGCTTTTGACAAAATTCAACACCCAATTACGATAAAAACTCTCCAGAAAATGGGCATAGTGGGAACCTACCTCAACATAATAAAGGCCATATATGACAAACCTGCAGCAAACGTCATTCTCAACTGTGAAAAACTGAAACTATTTCCTCTAAGATCAGGAACAAGACAAGGATGTCCACTGTAGCCACTTTTGTTCGACATAATTTTGGGAGTCCTAGCCACAGCAATCAGAGAAGAAAAAAATAAATAAAAGAAATCCAAATTGGAAAAGAAGAAGTAAAACTGTTGGTGTTTGAAGATGACATGATACTATGCATAGAAACTCCTAAAGATGTTACCAGAAAACTATTAGAGCTCATTAATGAATTTGGTAAAGTTGCAGGATACAGAATTAATGCACAGAAATCACTTGCATTCGTATACACTAGAAACGAAAGATCAGGAAGAGAAATTAAGGAAACAATCCCATTTACCACTGCCACAAAAAGAATAAAATACCTAGGAATAAACCTACCTAAACACCAAAAGACCTGTAGTCAGAAAACTATAAGATACTGATGAAAGAAATCCAAGATGATGCAAACAGATGGAGAGATATACCATGTTCTTTGATAGTAAGGATTAATATTGCAAAAGTCACTATATTACCCAAAGCAATCTACAGATTCAATATAATCTTGCTCAAATTACCAATGGCATTTTTCACAGAATTAGAACAAAAAGATTTTACAATTTGTATGGAAACACAAAAGACCCTGAATAGCTAAAGCAATCTTGAGAAAGAAAAGCAGAGCTGGAGGAATCAGGCTCCCTGAGTTTAGACTATACTACACAGCTCCCTGACTTTAGACTATACCACAAAGCTACAGTAATCAAGACAGTATGGTACTGGCACAAAAACAGAAATATAGATCAATGGAACAGGACATAAAGCCAAGAGACAAACTCACACACATATGGTCAACTAATCTATGACAAAGGAGACAACCATATACAATGGAGAAAAGACAGTCTCTTCAGTAAGTGGTGCTGGGAAAACTGGACAGCTACATGTAAAAGAATGAAATTAGAACACTCCCTAACACCATACAAAAAAAAAATTCAAAATGGATTAAAGACCTAAATATAAGGCCAGGCACCATAAAACTCTTAGAGAAAAACATAGGCAGAACACTCTTTGACATAAATCACAGCAATATCTTTTTTGACCCACTTCCTAAAGTAATGAAAATAAAAACAAAAATAAACAAATGGGACCTAATTAAACTTCAAAACTTTTGCACAGCAAAGGAAACCATAAACAAAACAAAAAGACAACCTTCAGAATGGGAGAAAATATTTGCAAATGAAGCAACCAACAAGGGATTAATCTCCAAAATATACAAACTGCTCCTGAAGCTCAATATCATAAAAACAAACAACCCAATCAAAAATTGGGTGTAAGACCTAAATGGACATTTCTCCAAAGAAGACATACAGATGACCCACGAACCCATGAAAAGATGATCAACATCGCTAATTATTAGAGAAATGCAAATCAAAACTACAGTGAGGTTTCACTTCACACCAGTCAGAATGGCCATCATCAAAAAATCTACAAACAATAAATGCTGGAGAGGATATAGAGAAAAGGGAACCCTCCTGCACTGTTGGTGGGAATGTCAATTGGTGCAGCCACTATAGAGAACAGTATGGAGGTTCCTTAAAAAACTACAAATAGAACTTCCATATGACCCAGTAGTCCCACTCTGAGCATATACCCAGAGAAAACCTTAATTCAAAAAGACACATGCACCCCAATGTTCATTGCCACACTATTTACAATAGCCAGGACATGGAAGGAACCTAAATGTCCATCAACAGAGGAATGGATAAAGAAGATGTGGTACATATATGCATTGGAATATTACTCAGCCATAAGAAAGAACAAAATAATGCCATTTGCAGCAACATGGATGGACCTAGAGATTGTCATACTGAGTGAAGTAAGTTAGACACAGAAAGACAAATATCATATGATATCACTTATATGTGGAATATAAAAAAATGTACAAATGAATTTATTTACAAAACAGAAGTAGAGTTACAGATGTAGAAAACAAACTTACGGTTACCAAAGGATAAGTGGGGGGGATAAATTGGGAGATTGGGATTGACATATCCACACTACTATATGTAAAATCGATAAGTAATAAGAACCTGCTGTATAGCACAGGGAACTCTACTCAGTATTCTGTAATGGACTTTATGGGAAAAGAGTATAAAAAAAGAGTAGGTATATGTATAACTGATTCACTTTGCTGTACACCTGAAACTAACACAACATTGTAAATTATAGCTATACCCTAATAAACTTCTTTTAAAAATGTTTACATTTTTATTGAAGTCCCAAAGAGACTCAGAGTGGCCTGGACCATTATCCAACATAAGCAATACTTAAAACGTTGTTATTTTGTTTATAGTCTCTTTCCACCTTATGAGATGAGGCAACACAAGTATATGCCTTGCTGTCTGTGTATGAGCTGAATAACAGATGTGCAGTGACCTGTCACTGCAGCCTTTGAAAAAAATCATGTGATTGGTCACTGATCATAATGCACATTTGTCATTTATGTAGTTATCTGTAGACTGAAGAGCTAGAAGCAAAGTTTATGCTTTATGTAATTACTCACAGTTAATATACTGTGGTAACTGTAATTTGTATTGCTGGGGGTGCATATGCATATATCAACATGCATATTGAACCATCCAAAGTGGAGACAGTCATATTTTTTCTAAAATTAAATAACTTCACTAAGTGTTAGAGTAATTTTCCTTATAATATTGTTGAAATAAGTATAGGTTTTACTTTTTTTTCCCAAGCTGAAGGACCTGGAATGAAAAATCGTTTTCTAAGCAGAGAACAAATGGTGAGTTCTTGGAGGTTGGCAACCATATGTCATTCACCATTTCTCACTAGAACCTCACTGTGCATGTGGGGTAGATTATTATTAAGGAAGAAGGAACAAATGAATGTATCAATGTGGAGAGAATACCAGTGAAAATAAGGTCAATGGCCCCTTATAGTTTTCTGTCACCTGGTTTCCTTCAAATTGTGAAAATTAAAACAAAACACAAAGCATATAAACACTGTTATGCTTCCACAAGCAATTAGTACATTAAAGGGAACTCAAAAGCAAACACTAAAACTCTAATCATGAAATAAGTGAAATATTAGGAAATAGCTTTCAACTTTATATCAAATTATAGATTCATAAAATCTATAATTACATACATGTTATGAAACTTACAAGCTTTGATAGATTCACAATAGATATAGTGAAACTAAATTTTTTTCCTTTGAATATTCCCAAGAAAAAAAGACGGCATGTTCACAAGCCTTCTTTATTCCTTGGAATGTGAGCAGAACACGTCTTCTTCCATATTCTTTCCTTCTGAGGAGTTTTTCTAGGAAATAAACACCCCCTAGGTCTGAGAAAAGCCATTTTTATCTATGACTCCATTTTTACTTCCTGCAAGTTCTGTTAAGCTTTTATGATTCTCCTCTCTAATCAATCATATAAATCAATAGCAGTCTGGATGTTTCTATTCTAACACTACAACATTTTTGATTTGGTGACTAATATGCATTTTTTTGCTCCTCTAAAAATAAAAAACCTATGATGAGGTTTTTATTGTTCTTATGGATCCCTCTTTGAAAATTATAAAAGGCAATATCTAAGCAACGACAACAGGCAAATGAAAAGTAATAAAACAAATCCAGGAAAGCACAAGACTAGGGTTGATGGAATCTTTCTCCTAAGAAGGACGTGAATTATGCTTGATTCTGTGTATAACAGACAGGTGTGGGGAGATAACATTTCATTTTCAATTAGAAGCAGTCTGATTAATTCTGCATTAGTGCAATAAACTCTGTCTTCAATATTTATGGATAATAAACAAGCAGTTGTACTTTTGAAAGTGAGCATTACTCCCTTGGTACTACCTACATTAGTTGATATCTTATTTATTGTAACTTCTTTGAAATATATATATATTTGAAGCAGATATCTAAATAACCAATCAGAAAAGTGCCAAAATATTTTTCAAATCAAATATTCAATATTGTTCAAATAAAATGGATTAATTCCTGTTTAGTCTAGAGATAGAAACTTCTTTTAAAACCCTGTGTTTTTCTATCTTTTCTTTTTATATTTATCAATATGAACTTGTTAGACAACAAAACTAGTGAAAATAAGGTCAATGGGCCCTTCTGGTTTTCTGTCATCTGGTTTCCTTCAAATTGTGAAAAGAAATTATAACAAAACATGAAACAAACACTGTTATGCTTCCACAAGCAATTAGTACGTTAAAGGAAACTCAAAAGCAAACACCAAAACTTCAATAATGAAATAAATGTCTTTAATTATATCGCTTATTGATTTTTTTTCTGAATTAAATCTGAATGACTCTTAACATTCCTAATAGAGAAAACAGTTTTATATTCAGGGATTGCTTTAAAGATAATTTATTAAATTAATACTAATTGAATTGGGAATTTCCCATTTATTGCTGAAATTTTAACATCTCTGAATTCTCTTGTTTGAACTAAATTGTGAATAAATATTTTGACGTTGAAGTGATGGAAAGGATAGAAGTTAAAGCAGGTCCCTGACCATCATTTTTCCAATATCCAGGGTGAACATATAATTTATCCTTCCCACTAGGAAACTTTGAGAGTCAAAGCAAGTGCTGCTATAATTACATTGGGAAAACAAGAATTACCTAGCATGTGCTGGCAAACCTGAATGTAAGATGTAAGGTCCCCCTCTAGGTGCTGAGCTCACATGGGTTATGGCGGGGGTCACACATTCATCCAGCTTTGATTTCATGTCATTCACTTTGGAGAGAAAAGAGACAAGAGAGGAGAGAGGGAGGAAAGGGAAAGAAAAATAACAGAAGAATTCATGTATCACTGACTCAAAAAATGAGATCTCAGATATTTGTATTTGAAGAAGGAAAGGAAATTTAAAGAAAATTTTATTTCTATATAACCCAGTTTCCATTAGAAACAGATTGATATATTTTAAATATGTGTGTAAGGAGAGGCAGGGAACAGATGAAAACCACAACTCCCAGAACATGTGATTTGTTGGAACTGCGTACGATTGGTCAATTTGTTTGTCATTAGCCTCTACCCTAATTTTGCCAGCATCAAAAATTCCTATGACCAAATTACAGTTTTGCAAAATCACATGCATAATCCTGTAGCAATGGCCATTTTGGAGTACCTTGTAATCTACTTTTCCTAAAAGTCTAATGTGGATCAAAATTAAATTTGTTTAATTATTTTCTTTATGAACTGCTAACATTGTATCAAAATTCATGCAAGTACACATATGACATGGGTGTAAATAAAGAGACAAAAGTTCTAAAATAGATAGCTAATGAGAACCCGCTGTATAGCACAGAGAACTCTACTCAATGCTCTGTGGTGACCTAAATGGGAAGAAAATTTAAAAATGAGTATATGTATAACTGACTCAATTTGCTGTACAGAAGAAACTAATACAACATTGTAAAACAACTATACTCCAATAAAAATTAAGAGTAAAATAAAGGACAAACATTCATAGAAAAACTAAAAATAGATGGTGTGGGAGAGCTCTTGAATCTCTGTTAACTCACTTATTCTTTGAGGTCATAGATAGATTTAGTTATTGCAACTCAATGCATTTCATTCATTAATATTTCATTTTCAGTTGCAGTGACACTCAAGTTTCACCACAGGCTTTTAAAATTACAGACGGGCATGAAATCACATCTTATTCCAAAAAGATAAAATAAGTTCCCCCATTAAGTGACCTTGTTAAGTGTCATTTCCATAGCTTGCAAACCCCATCATTCTC
The DNA here is from genome assembly GCF_964374135.1 of Grampus griseus. Classification (NCBI taxonomy): domain Eukaryota; kingdom Metazoa; phylum Chordata; class Mammalia; order Artiodactyla; family Delphinidae; genus Grampus; species Grampus griseus. Next base: position 44,825,162 of record NC_139004.1, on the reverse strand, counting down.
ACTGCTACCACCAGTCCTCCAGTTCTCAGCTGTAAATCATTAGCTGAGAACAAGAGTGGGACCTCATTATCACTCACACTAAGCTATTTCACAAAATCTGTTGGAAGACATTTACTAGACTACTCTGAAGCATTATCCAAGAATTGGTACTGAACTAAATTTGTCAAGGTAAATGAACAAAGTACATTTTTTGATGTGGTCTTCATCATTGTAAGTGATGTTTGCTGGCTTGTTCACTAATTCACAAAACTCGGTAATTGGTAGTAGATTTCTGTCATGTGTGTAAAGCTGGCCTGGCCTTCTGTAACTTTAACATATAAACAAGCCTACAAGTTTGTGACTATTTTTTATATTTAAAATGTAAATGTACACAATTATCTGTTTATCAAATGGTTTTTTGCTATAGTATATCTTGTAAGGGGAAACAATCTATTTCTAAAAATTAATACTGTCTTCTAAATTTAATTATATAAAATTAAACTTTTCTAAATAAATAATTTAAAAAGTCAAAAATAAGAATCTGAGAAATATATGAAAATTGGCTTAACATGTAAAGAATGCTTATAAATTAATGAGGACTGAAAACTCAATATATAAATGGGCAAAGAAAAAGAAAAATATAAATGGATAATGAACTTGAAAAGATGTTGAATCTCATTATAATTAAATATTGCAAAATACAATAACAATGAGGTACTATTATTCACCTATGGAAAATCTTAAAATATACCCATAGTTGATGAGAATGAAAAACAAACAGACCCCCAGACTTAGTTAACAGAAGTATAAAATCATACACTTCTTTTTGAGAAGTATTTGGGAAAATACAAATGAACAGCTAAATTTGCTTTCTCATTAACCAAGTCAGTTTACTTCAGGGTAGATAGAGACGCAGATATATTTACATATATTTTGTGAATAAATATGCCTAAACAAATGTACAGAACTATAGCATAAAAGTGTTACCAAGTAAGTCTTCATTAGTCAAAAAGACCTAAGAATAATCAGTGTTCATAAGTAGCAAATTTGTTCAAAAAATTACTATAGTTTTGTTACTGAATTCAGGTTTGGCTGCTCACTGCTCAAAAGCCAATAATTTGAGAGGCAAGTGTCAGTAGAAAGGAAAGTTTCTTTAATCAGAAAAACTGGCAATCTGGGGAGATGATGGACTTGTGTCCAGAGACCAACTCCAAAGATTTTGCTCAGTCATGACAGTTTGGGGGTGTGAGGCGGGTAGAATCTCAGTGAATCATCAAGGCAGGAGGTTAGGTTCTGCATCATTCTCCATTGCGTGCAGACTGGCTGACTCTTTCTTCAGATGTTATCTTGCCTGCTTGATCTGCCTTCAGGATTGCTAAGGGGGCTGTTAGGGGTAGAGAGCTAGTCATTCTTTAACTATTTAATTCTTCATTCTTACTTCTTTTTATCTAGGAAAAGAACCAGCAAGTTAGGCAAAGCATGGTGTGCATTCAGGAGAGCGTAAGTCAGGAGTTAGTTTCAATTGCTTAGTGATCTCATTCCTATATTTCGGTTTTTATGGTTAGAGGCGAACAAAAATGGGCAAACAGGAAAGGTGCAAAAGAGCTGCCCCTTTTTTAAAGTTGCAAATATGCACATGTAATGCATGTACTCTGAAAGCACATTTATGATTTGTGTATGTGTGCATGTGTGCAATGTCACTCCATGTTAATAGTGGCTCTCTCTCTAGCTGGATTCAAATTGGATTTTTTTTTTTTTTTGCGGTATGCGGGCCTCTCACTCTTGTGGCCTCTCCCGTTGCAGAGGACAGGCTCCGGATGCGTAGGCTCAGCGGCCATAGCTCACGGGCCTAGCCACTCCACGGCATTTGGGATCTTCCCGGACCGGGGCACGATGGATTTTATTTTTTTAAGGAGAAACCAAGACTGGAAATTCTAGTTTTTCTTTAAACTTTTTGTTTCTTTATTACAACCTAAATATATTACTTATTTGAAAAAATAGAAAATATTAAATTAATGAGATTTTCTAAATTGTCATCTTCCTCTATGATGATTTTTCTTGGTCCTCTAATACCATTTGTACTTAATGAGGAAAATACATTTTAATTTATCTTTTTCCAGTTCAGAGTTAAAATGGAAAGATAAATATTGGTTAACTTTCCATATACAATGCCCATAAGGAATGATCTCTTTTTATGCGATCTCTATTTTGACAATTGAAAAAATGTGCAACATGGACATACAAAAGCATTTACTCAAAACTCAGAATTGTATCAGTTACTAGCCACAGGGAGAGAAATAATACTAAGAAAGCTCCTAAGTCAAACAAGGTAAACCTTTGCAAGCACTGCCCTTACTGCATGGAATGAATAATGGGCAAACCACATCCTCATGACCTCAGACAATAAATGTAAAATCACCACCGGATGATCAGGCTTATTATCAGGGAATGTAATTAGACCTAATTACATCCCAGACTTATTTTCCCAAATTTTTCATTCTCCTGGTACTCATGCATATTGATTATACCACATAATCATGGGCTTACTGATTTGTTGCCTTTAATTGGTCTCTAGTGTTTCACTGATGTATATTTCTTTTCCTAGTATCACTGTGGGGATTTTTTAGATGCCTTCTCCATATTCCTTAATGCAATTGACAATCAGGAAATGTTTCTTTAATGAAAACATAGTGAAGCAGAAGATTTTCAGTGTGGACAATTAAATCACTCAATTAAACAGGAAAAACCCAATAGGGAAGATGAGATTCTGGTTGTCAATTGGATAATAATAAAAGAAAATAAAGAAACAGCTGAATAGGTAAGGATGAGCCAAGGAATCTAGGTTCAGTTTGTTAAGTGGGAAGTGAGGGATGGTCACACAAAAATAATTTTGAATAAATTTCTTAGTTCCAGTCATCAGAAAGGGGCAAAATAATGCTAGGCATTCACATCATTCATTTTTGAGCACTAAATACAAATATTTTTCATGACATATAATAAAATATAAAAAATTATTAAATCCTCTTATTAAAATGACAACTTAGATTCAACATTTCTAGGTTGTTCCTATATGTATTGTTTTCCTAATCATTTTCCTTTGTCCCATCAAACAATAGGGTAAAATTTTCTAAATCACTTATTTATATTGTAATCACTGTGATAGAGAATATACTAACACATCTCAATCTTTGCCCTTGAAGAGGATTGAAAAAATAGTGAAATTAAATTCCAAATGAAATCATATTTATATCTAAAGCCTAAGAAAATGCATTGGAAAATGTTAGTACATAGGTGATATGTGTGACTCTCAAATGTCTGGAAAAAATTGTATTATTTTAAAATCTAATTTATTCAATCTTGCTAAAGGCATTTGTCTACATAGAGGGCTAATTCCATGCTCAGATTAAAATTTGAATAGATATGATATGCATCAGGTAAAATATATTGTGAAATGTTTCTAGGAGTTCAGGAACACTCAGTGACAAACCATATAAATATTTCATCTAGTCACTTTTAGTTATTGGATAATTGAAACTACATTGTAACATTGTATTTCTTTCTATGTATAATCAAAACAAAAACAATGCCTTTCTGAAGTTAATTTGTAAGTACCTTTCCCTTTCTCTGTGAAAGTTGAGTATGATTCTTTTGAAATACAGGAAAATATTGATGTAAAGTATGAGTCAAAATTGTTATCTTTGAGAGGACAAAGATTCATCTTTGGGCCCCATATCTCATTCACAGATATTTATATAGTACCTAGTATGTGTCAGACACTATTATAGGAACATAATTCATTTTAACTCACTTTAGTCTTCCTGCAACTCTGTGGTAGAGGTCTTATTATAATCCCTGCTGTGCAGGTGAGGAAACTGAGGCAAAGAGGTAATGTGCTCAGGGTCCCACAGCCAGGACATGAACGTTTAAACAGTAATGGTTGTACTACAGCTTTTGTGTTCTTAACCACATAAAATGTTTCCTCTCTATAAACTCTGACAACATGTTTAAGTAAATATAACAAGATAACTTTCCAAAAGAGGTAGCCCAGTATGCATATAAACCCAGGTTGAATCCCAAATTTGGTAGTTTTGTTAAATATGCTACATATGACTTGCTTATTCATAAGCTGTATCACTTCCTAACTCAGGACTAGAGTTCAGCAAAATTACTCTCAGGAAACCAATCTGTAGTAACTCTAAATTTATCATTGTGATAAAGTTTGTGGAAAATAGATCATAATAATAAATTTAGAGTTAGATGTATATACATACATACACACAGATGTAAAATAAAAGTCATTTGCACAATACCCCTATAGTGTTTTTTTTTTTTTACTGTAAGTAAGGAGTTATAATTATCTGACCAATGATTGCTTAGTTTTATCCTGATGAGTATATTATTTGACAAATACATTTACTGTGCTCAGATGCACCCTCAGAATCCTTCTCAACGTAAAATTTTAGTCACCATTGACAATATATTGAAGGTGCTATTATAAGAGAAATCTATTTGCCATCTCTGCAATGTAATCATCAAAATAATTGCCTAAAATATTTTAAAAGTTCTGAAATCAACTAGCATACTCATTTCATAGAAATCACTTAAAGTTTTCTTTTTTTATGTTTTTGAACATTTGAATTAACATTGAGATTATTTACTATTTAAAGGGTCCTCTTATTTGGTGCATACATATATGCAAGACTGTTATAAACATTGTGAATGGTAATGGATAACAGCTTATTTTTTCATTCAATGTTTTTACACTGAAAACTAGCTTGTCTGATAACAGAAAACCCCACTTTCCTTTTGTTTGCAGTTGCCTATGTGATTTCTGCTCATCTATTTTTAACTTTTCTTAATCAATTTGCTTAGGTGTATGTCTATAGCATAGGATTGGTTTTTGCTTTGAAAGACAATCTGGAATAATTTTAATAGGTGAGCCATTCTTATTTGCATTACTGATATAATCAGTATATATGTAAATATTATTTTGACTTTAAATTTTAAAATAATATATGAGGTTTGTTTTTCATGGTGATGTAGTTCTGATATTTAATAAAGTTCACACTTTTTGTTCTAGAGATTACATTTATGCTAGCATATAGTTCATTTTGCCCCTCTCTTTTTAGATGATGTGTTTTGCTTTGTGAGCAAAGCAAAATAAGCTTTTTACCTCTTTATCTCTGCCTCTTTTTCTCTTGCACCACCCAGTTTTATTCAGTGAAGTTATTTTACTTAATGTTTCTCTTTTATATACTTAAGATTCTACTATTTGATTTATCAGCTTTAAATGACATATTTTATCTTCCACCTATTACCTAGGAGGCAATAGCTTGGATTTTTCTATTTTCTATTATTTTCTCTTTCTTCCTATTACAATGAAATGGTTGCATCATTTCTTCTTTGTCAAAGTACATGCTATATACCTAACAACACTTTATCTTTATCCTTTCCTTTGTTTAGTTTTATTTCCAAATATAAATAATATTTCTAATACTGAATACAAAGTATTTGACCTATAAAATATATTCAGCATTGGCCAGCATTGCTGAGGTTTTCAAGTTGTCTTTGATGAAGTTTATCCTCTGGCACTGTGTGTTCAGAAAGAAGCACAGAGCTTGGTAGGAGTCTTTGGATTTTGAGGCAGCATATATCACAGTTGGGAATACTGGTCCTATCCCTATGAATCAGGATGTGATGTCCAGTTTTCAGTGAGCCCAGAGCCAGAGAGCAAGTCAGGTATGTAGGGCATGTGCCCTGACCTCCTGGCTCAATGTTGCAGAAGGTCCAACAGAGTTACCTGGAAAGGATAATAAACCCTATAGATTTCTGGAAAGCCTCAGCAGGATAATTGCAATGCAGATCTTTAGGATTCTGTAGATATTTTACACTGTCTATTTGCAAAAGAGCTCCTGATGGAATTCAAAGGTCTGGGATAGGGAGTCTGGGGAACAGATATGTAGATGGACCATAGGACCACCCACAAGGCCAGTAGGTATCTGTGTCCCTCCAGAGGGCGTCCACCACAGAGAGAGTATGACTGCCCTGTGAACGTCAGCCAAGATGTTCCCTACCATATGGTCTCAGAACGACAGGCCCATTTTTAGGGGGAAAAAGTGAAAGGGGGACACAAGACCACATGGATCATTGTCTTAATGCATACCCAATTACCCAGAACAGCCAGCTGACTCCTAACAGAATAACAGAAGGATGCAGTACATGTGCTGAATTAACAACCAACATACGGTGGGTGGTGTGTTCCTAATAGAATGCATAGGTCCAGAAACAAAGGACTGGTTACTCCCAGAGATTCACTTGCAATAATGCTCCTATCTTCCTAAAATTAGGGTCTTCCAAATTTGAAGTCCTAGTTCCTAGTTCCTGAAGGATAAACAGATAATCTTCCACTGAACTTGAAGCTGGGATTACCACCTGATCCTGTGGGTTACTCATGCCTGTGGACCAAAAGAAAAGAATTATATGGGGGAGGGATCATCCACTTAGATCACCACTAGGAAGTAGCATTGATGTTACACCGTGGGGTCGGGAAGGAGTATGTAAGGAACCCATAGGATTTCCTGGGTGCATCTGTGCCTTTCTGGGCATAGTGGTGGCAAGGCAGTTGCAGGAACCACAGTCCAACAAACCCAAGACAGCTAATGGCTCAAACCAGTGAAGTCCTGGCTGAGAATGAGAAAAACAGAATAAGAAGTGGAGAACTGAGATTTTGAATATCATTTGTGCCCCTGAGACATGTTGAAGCAGTGAGAATTGTTAACTTATTTTAATTACCATAATACATTGTCTCTGCAAGAGACAGACAGGTAGCAGCTAGCTACCTCCCCAAAAGAGACTCTGGAATTACATGAGAAATTCTGAGTGGTGCAAATGATGAACATTATTGAACATCTCTTTAAGCACATTTTAGATTCTGTTGGTTTAACTTCTCATTTTTTTCCTACTTCTATGAAAATGAGTTTCTTGTAGGCTCAGTAGGGTCACACAGTTACAGCCTAACCTGAATACATCTCACTTCCAGTCTTGTTTTTGCCCTCTCCTGGCTCACAGCTCCAGAGGTTTACAGCTGACACCATGAGGGTGTACATCTTAGGAACTAATTCAAAACTCATGCCACTTGTAGAGACGTGAATGGACCTAGAGACTATCATACAGAGTGAAGTAAGTCAGAAGGAGAAAAACAAATATCGCATATTAACACATATATGTAGAATCTAGAAAAATGGTATAGATGAACCAATTTGCAAGGCAGAAATAGAGACACAGATGTAGAGAACAAACATACGGACACCAAGGGGGGAAAGCGGGGTTGGTGGTGGTGGTAGGATGAATTGGAAGATTGGGATTGACATATATATACACTAATATGTAAAAATAGATAACTAATAAGAACCTGCTGTATAAAAAATAGATTAAAAAAAAAAACTCCCGTCTGTGCAACCTGCCAGTTTGGGGAACTCAGTGCTCTGTGGTGCAAACCTTTGATCGATAAGCCAGCAGAGCCAGAAATGCTTTCTCTTTCCTCCTTGGACAGAGAATCACAATTCTTCAGAAGGTCTCAAGGGATTGACCAAGTAGGCAATTAGTGGTGGTCAACTCAATAGCTTATCTTTGTATGGCTCTCAGTCCTTCCTGTTTTGTTCCGCTCTCACTCCTGCTTCTTAAACAATAAGACCTAGCAAAATCCTCATACCCATGCATTTCTTTCAGGCGCTGATTTCTGAGGAACCAAGGAGCAGACTTACATGAACAATGATATTAATTGAATCAACATTCTTATTAGTACAAGAAATTAAAACAACTAGCAAAAGAGGAATAATTGAACACAATTTTGTATGTCCTTATTATGGAATGTTATTCAACTATTAAAAAGACTAAGTTAAATCTGCATAAATCAGAAGGAATATATAAATCATGGAGAAAATTATATAGTGTAATTCCATTTTTTAAACCAAACCAAACTGTATACATGTGTACATACGATTGTGTAATATTGTATAATAATGGAGAAAAAGGAAGAAGTTTGTGAATAGGTTCTTAATATTAGTTATCTCAGATAAAATGGGGGGATGATTAAGTGTTTCTTTATTCATCTTTGAATTTATTTCTTTGATGTAAAAACAAATAAATAAAGTAATAATTTAGAATTTAAAAAAATAAAACAGAGGAAATGATTGTGCCATGCTTATAAGATAAGAGCTAAGCTTCTATCATGGAATTTTGCAAGGCAGTCATTTCAAGGAGTAGTTCAGATCAGGACAGAGGCATGATCAGAATGATATGAAGAGAAAACGAGAGGTGAGAAGTGGAAAATATAGTGTATCTACTCTTCTGAGTACTTTTGCTACAAAGAACAGTTGGCACATAATACAGTTGGGGGAGATGGAGTCAAGGAAGGGAATTATCAGATGATGAAAATAAGAATTTATTTTGTATTCTCATAAGAAGAATCTTGTGAGGTGGAACAATGGTGGGCATGGGATCTAGTGCAGGAGGGGAGGCGCTGGCCTTGGAGGGGAGCATGGTTAGGAGGGCACGGAGAGGGAGGGAACACAGATGCTTGGGGGTTGGTACAACTGGCCATTGCTTATACTGTGTTCTGGTTTCTCAGTGAAATAGAAACTGAGGTCACCAGTCATGAGTAGGAGAGTGGGAAGGGAGATAGAATTTTGAGGAGAGACAAGGAAATGTGGAATCCAGAAGAGTGAGCAAATTGACTGGGGGAATAAGACTTTTCATTATGAGTTAACTTAGAGTCTTTAGAATCACCATGGTTTTGCTTTTCCAGCTGTGGTCACCTGCGTGGGTCTATGCAAAGAGGTAGGATTAGACAATGCAAACACAAGGGAGAATGAACTAAAATATGGGTTTTTGCTCTCAATTACAGAGTTCAGCAACCACATTTCCAAGACCTTGTTATTGCTAGTTTCCCGTATTTCTGCTGTAATAATTTATGTGTAGCACAAGCCATAAGAGGTGTCATTCCCTGGTGTAATGACTTCCAGTCATCTGTGAGTTTCCTTTGCCCAGGGACATTGGGGGGTGTCTCATGGCCTTTTGTAGGTTTGAGCCAGAGCTAAATGATTTTTGAGGCTAAGTGCTGCCTGGAAGGCCTCCTCATAATGTAAGAATTCCACCATGGTTTTTCATTTTATGATGTGATTCCCTGTTTTAAAAGTATCTTTTGTCTTAAAGCTTTTGTACCTCAATGAGAAGAACGAAAGCAGTGTATTTCATTCTTACTACATGTGGTTTATATTAATTAATAAAACATTTAATTAAAGCAATGCTTTGGGGATTCACCATGACATTAGTAGAAACAAATGTGTATTAATATATGTCATGTACAATGTGTAGTCTTTCTTATAAATTGCTTGACTCCAGAGAAAAATCACTTTCTTAATAACCATTGGGATAAGGTTCTAGTGTAATTGTTAGAATTTTACATCCATCTTAAGTTGTGATGAAATGTGTTACTGTCAACAAATTAGACTTATTTGAAGCATATGCTCATATAGTTTCTATTTTGTCTGTTTATATAACATGTATGTCTAGATAAGTTTTAATCAGCACATAACATTTTTAAAGATTTTTTTTTGCTTTCTCACATTTCGTTATGCTGCTTGAACTTTTATAATAAAGGAAATTTCCCAAATGATTAGTGATGTTGAGCATCTGTTCATGTACTTATTAGCCATTTGTACATACATTTTTTGACAAGTGTCAAGTCCTTTACCCATTTTTAAATCAGATTTTTTAGTTGTTGTTGAATTGCAAGAATTCTTTACATATCCTGGATATTAACCCCTGTTAGACGTCTGATTTGCAAATATTTTCTCACATTCTGTTGGTTGCTTTTTCAATCTGCTGATAATATACGTTATTGCACAAAAGTTTCTGTTTTTAAAAAAACATGTTTATGAAACTTCCTCTAAAGTGGAAAAATAATTTAAAAGTCAAGTTTAAAATTAGCTTTAGCTGTGTTATTTCTCTGCACTATTGGGTTTGGAAAGTTATGTTACATTAAGTGAGTTTAAGCAAAAATGATACAAGTAAAATCTGTGCTTTATTATTCATGGTCTTCTGAAGAAAACATCATCACTTAATTTTGACATTGAAATGAAAATATACGCAATCTTAAATATGTTTGGATCATATTGTTGGCTGTTTCTTTAAATAGAATTGTACTGAAATAAGAATAGAGGAATAAGACTTCAGAGTATACTAGATGAAGGAATCTGTGAATTTACATACCTGTAATATTAACTTTGTGCCTTTCTTCAGTATGAGCACCAATAATAGCCAAAATCCGCTACCAAAATATCAAATAACATTTATGAAATCTAGCTGTTTTCTACCCCAGGACCTTTATATTTGATCCCCAACCAGGAACACAGTTTTTCCACAGCCTTACATACTTGATTCCTACTCAGCATTCAGAACTCAGCTCTAACATCACCTTTTAAAGAGGTCTTGGCTGACCTACATGAACGAAAACCCTCCACTCCCGCCCTATATCACTGCTTACCCCAAGCAGATCCCAGGTGGTGTTACTTTATAGCACTGTACTTACAATTGCCTAAAATTATCTATGTGCTTACATGGGTGTTGCCTCTTCTCCACACTCCCACTAGATATCTTCTCTATAGAGGACTCCATCTGTCTTGTTTATCTGGACCCTCAATGCCTAGAACAGTAGCTGGGATAGAGCAGGTAATGAATAAAATATTTACAGAATAAATGAGATGAAATGATGTTTATGCTAAGAATTCTAACGAATTCATATCTTCCCAAGAACTTTTAATGTCATATGAGTATTTTTAATTAATTTCACAATCAAATATAAAACTTGATTACATAAGAACAACTTTTCAGTTATTTTATGAGAGCCACTTATGGCCTTGTTTATTGATCATTATGGAAAATACATTGTTCACATCTTATCTTTCATGGTGAATGAATATCTTATAATTAGTTATCTCAGAGTCCAGGCAAGATATTTATTTCTTTACTTGCTTTTAGACCTCTTGTCCACAGAAATTGTAGCTTTCCCTCTGATACTGAGAAGAAAATATTTTGTAATGTCCTAAGCTTTTGAGAGTCCTTTTATTTTCCCCATCTTTATTTCCTTAATTCAGAAACACTCAGTAGTAAATCAGTCTCTACGTCAAAAAACTCTGTATGAAACATAAATGAGACATTTAATAGCATGGTAACATTTTTCAAAGTCTATGCAATACTATTTTTAACATTACTAGGAAAGCTTATGATTGAAGTAAATTAGATATTAATTTGAATTCTGTTTTTTTCAAGTCTCTTAAAAGAATTACACGTATATTAAATAATTAGACTTTTTGAATACCATAATTATAGAAAGCTTCTGCTTTTAATACATCTCACAGCACATCAATTTAAAGGGAAACTCGCTGCTGTTGCTTCATCTGCTTAGACAATATTAAGATCTTCTTTCAATTTCTTGTTAAGAAACACCTCAGGTTCTTCTTTTTTTTAAAGCACTCTTTCATTCTAGCAGAATGATACATTGGAAACAATCTTACCCATCTTGAAATACTAAATACCAGAGTGATTATTGAACGATGGAGTGTTTCCATTACTTTTTGTCTTGCAGACAGTTTTTTGTATCATTAATTTTTTAGTGCCGACAGAGTATTGCAATATTCTAAAGTGCAACCCTTTTCCCAATGAATCTCATAAATCTTATGGCCACAGTGGTTGGAAAACGAGGGGCTTTTATAATTGCAGATATTTCTGGTCCAAAGACAAATATCTTTCACAGGATTTATTTGCGTTGTTGTATGGCATAGTGCGATGATCTCTGGGTAAGTAATCTGCAAATCTTGGTTCCGATTGAATCTGGGTCACTGGCTGGCCACCTGAAACTTAAAAATATCAGCCTCTTCCAGTAGAGAGTCACATTTAAATGTAGGAATTCAGCTAATAATGCTTTGTAATTGGTTTGATGAAATTAGGTACATTGATATGCTATGCAGTTTTTCAAAGAGGATGAGCAAAATGTTTTCTATAACAGAAAACCATGATTTTCTAGCAAGACTCTTCCTGAACAAGTTTGATATTTCTGACTTATGGACAATCCTATCTAGCTTCCTAGAAAAAAATGTTTTTGAGAAGATGGAGTAATTACCAAGGTGGAGTCTAATTTGGGGTCTTCAAAAAGGTCTCTTGAGTTGGCAATACTTTGGACATCAACATGGGAAGCAGTAGTTTCTGTTCCAAATATAGATGCCTAAAGATTGAAACAATCATTTTCAACCTCAAAGAAAAGCTTCTACAAATGAAAATCAGTGTCCTTGAAAGTAGCCTTAGGAATATCTACCTAAAATAGTTAATAATATATAATAGTTTCACTAACTTCCTGTGTGCTGATTTCCAAATGGAGGAGATAAGAGGCATTGGAAGTAACACTGGCACCACAGATATGTGTCTACCATAATGTTTGCAGAGCCCCAAAATATTCAAATGAGTAGTAGGTAAGCAAATGATATTCAGTAAGGTAAGAAATGATTTATAAAAGCAGACAGGATGCAAAGAATTTACTAGGTAACCTTTTGGGGATAAATAAGAAATATTACATTAATTTAACTCACAAATCACATTTAGTTCTTCATCTTTTAAATTCAGGATGGAAGATATGTATTTAATAAAGCATTTAACTGAAGTAAAAAGCATTTGATTACTGCTTTGATACAAATAGGCTAAAATCTTTTGGATAATATGTATATATTTAAACATTTAAAATTTTGTTAAAAAGAATTACCATGTTAGCAATTATCTGAGATGTGTTTTTAAAATATATTTATTAAATGAGTTAAATGAGCCACACATGTTTTAAGTTCTATACATTAATTTCTGATGGTGTACTTTAGTTTATTTTATTTCAGATTTATTTTCATCATTAACATAGTTTTATTTACTACAAAGACTATATTTACTATATTAGTGATGCTTAAATGCCTTATCCATTAATCCTTTGAGGCAGCCATAGCATAATAGTAATTAGTAATGAAAATGAGTAAAATATTTTAAGGACTTCAAAATATAAATGTATTAGATACTTTTCACAAAGATTTGAATTTTTGCTACTAAAAGAACCTATCAGACGGGTGAGCACAGTAGGCTTCTATAGAGGTACAGATTTTTAATTATGAAATAAGGCAAAACACTCAAGAATAAGTAGAACAATGGCTGAACACCAGGAAAAATAACATAAAATTACCCCCCCCCAAGTATAACAGCATGAAAAACCTATATTGGTACATTGATTATTAAACTTGGTCATTTTTGTCATTTTTAGAATTAATAATATATTAGTATTATTTGCCCTAAGTAATCATTATGTCAACTGCTAATTTTCTCTTTAAAAACTATTTTCAAACTACCAAATGAATTAAATCCTTAAAATACTGTGATTACAATAAACACATATAATTATGGAGTCATAAAATCATTAAAGTATAATGAAAAATAATGCTAAAGAAGAAAGTTAACCATTAGAACAGGAAATGCTTTTTACCTCTTCTAAGGCCCTGGTATGTGGAATAGAGAAAATCTGTCTTCAGCAAATGTAGTCTTGCCACTCTGCAGCCATGGACACACAGTTTCTCATAATAACGTTAGGCTCCACTCCTCTCTATCAAATCTCTTCTTGTTCAAATGTGCTTTCAACCCCATCAGCTGCCTTCCTGTTGCCCTCATATTATTCAGTCTCTCAGCACAGATGGCCACTCTCTTCTTGAAATGCTTCCCACTCACTCTTGGATTCCACAAAGTAGTTTCTTGATCTCCTTGAATTGGTGGCACTTCCTCAACAATTGTCTTTCTTAAATCCATCTGTTATGACTTTAAATGTTAGGTTAAGCCATAGTTTTGGTTTTTTACTTTTTCTTTATCTATGTTATTCCCTTGTGATCATGGCTTTACAAATTATCTGTATTTAGCTGAATCAGAGAGAATAATCTTAAAACAAGTTGAACCAATCACTCTCTTGATTAAAATCCTCCTCTTAGATTCAAATCCAGACTACTTGGCAATTCCACATCCCTCATCCTTGTGTATCTATTTAATGTTATATCCCAAACCTCTCCCTCTTCTCTCCAATCCTCCAGCTGCACTGGCTTGCATTCTGTTCAGTGAACACATTAAGCTCCTTTCTATCTCAGTAGCTTTGCACTTACTGTTCCTCCCACTTGGAATACTCTTATTCAGACTTCTCAGCACAATGCTCAGTCCAATTTCAGCTCCCAGAGAAGCTCTGCTGGACCCAGATGTGTGAACCAGCCTCACTTCACACCCTCCTGGAGTGCAGGGGCCTTCTTTGTGAGAGCTAGCCTCACCCCTGGAAAAGCTCAGAAAATATTAGGAATGTATTCAGAATGAAATATAAACAACAGTCAAGAAACATTTCTAACCTATTGTTAAATTCTTAAACTTAAGAAACAAAACTTATTAAAATAGGTATTATTAAGAGAAATGTGAGAAATCCTTCAACAGGTGGTTGAAGGGTATGAGGAGCATGTCATCAGCTGTGCTGGGGACCTCAAGTGTTACACATAAGTGATTCCTTCCAAGCTTCCCTACAAAAGTATACAAGGAAATTGTACTTGAACTTTCCATCATTTTCATTTTCCAATTTGCTTTACCTTTAATTCATTAAATTAGAGTAAGTAAAAACAATAGCACATTAAAGAAAACAGTCTAAAAAACCAACATCACAAATTATTTAGAATGTTTGCATCTCCGTGCTTTGTAAATATACTTTAAATATATGCTATTCAAGTACAGAAACTACCAACATTTAACCATGAATTATGGAGTTATAATTCCACTGATGAAATTTTGAGGCACAAAACCATGGGTCGTGTCCTACTATAGATTTTAATATGGAACTCTTTTCACAGTTAGGGGAGTTCCACTGAAAACTGAGAAGACAGGATGTGAATTAACAGTCATAAAATGCATTGTTCTATGAACACCATACTGAATTAATAAAAGAAATGAGTCCAGCTAGTGAGAGAGGAAAGTATATTTTCTGGTTTAGTGAAAGAGTGTTCCAGCATGGTTTTTCAGTATTAGAAATGAATGCTGTAATTTTCTTCAGGTTATAATAACTGTTTTCAAAATTTTTGTTTTACTCAAATGAGTAATTCCTGTGCAGATAAAATATTTGGGGGTTGGGGATGCTAGGAAGTGGGGCTCTGCCCTAGAGACAGGTGAACAGTCTGTTTTACTGTCTCACTCATTGTGCTAGTCACATACACACATTTTTAAACTAAAGGTTTTATTTACCCTTTGGAGTGGCTGCAAATTGACATAGGATAAAGGATTAATCAATCCTCCTTCTTTTTTTACATATAAGGATACGAGTCTGAAATAAGTTAAATGACAAATGGAAAGAACTTGGCTTTGGAATCACTACTGAGCCCCGTTGTTAGCCAAGCACTTACTAGCCATGAGAACTTTCCAAGTTACTTACCCTCCCTAATTGGCTTTCTTTATCTGTCAAGGGGAGAATAGTGTGTACCTTAGAGATAATTTTGTAAACAAATAAAGTAATGTATAAAAATATGTATATAAAAAGTGAAGGGCATTGCTTTAATATCTACTTACTGGACAGTATTTTTTGTGGACAGAGCCGGGATATAATCCAGGTCACTTAATTGCTTGCCCAGGTTCTTTCTACATTATAGCAATGTCTTTTTGCCATTTAACTATTAATTCCTCATTTGTTACATTATTGACAGGCTTGGTTTCTTTCCTGCACCCTTTTCTCTTAACTCTCTATCTATAGAAAATAAAATTAAACCAAATTTTATATAGAAGCAAAATTCACATCAAATAATTAAACTAGCACCAAAACAACAACTACAAAAGCATAGAAATAATTAAGCTAAATTGCATATTTTCTTTTACTTGTATTTAACTCTTGTTTTAAAATTTATTATTTCAGAATGATTTTACCAAGAAAAAGTTTTGAATATTATTTTTAAACAGTAAAATACAATGTTTGTTATTACTTTTCCAACTCTACCCCTAATGAGCTGTATCATCTGAAGAGTGTGAAGCAAATTTTCTGAGATTCAGGTTAACAGATTAATTGACATATTGCTATATTATTATATAAACATTAACTTTCATGATATCAAACATAATCATTTGGTTTTTTGTGTGTGGCATGTTTAAGATTTAGGTATACAACTTAATGGATATTATAAATGGAGACATTTTAAAAGTAGAAAAGCATGACCAATATAATTGTCATGGCTAATAGACACATTGGAGTGGGGAGGAAAGCTAACCTTCCAGATAACCCAGTCAAGAAAATAGTTAATATAATATATGGTCATTTCCTTTGAATCCAGACTGTTGCTGATTTTCACTCATCATCAAAGGAAGATCAAACCATTTGATTTGTCCTATTTTTCTATAACTTTGCATGCAAAGACTTAGTGAACTGAGCCAACCCTATGATTTCACACTCAACTGCACTATTTGCTCAGTTCATGTGACTGCATCATAAAATAAAACATTCTCAATAAACAAATACAGACTCAGCACTTCCCACAAAAGAACAGTTTGTAGTAGGCACTGGAGTTGGATCCAACCAACTGTGAAGCCTGGTCTCTGGTCCCAAGAACCTATAATCAGTGCTAGAGAATGTCCCAGCTACAACTCTTCAAAAAATACATTGAGATTATGTTGTGCTTCCTTAAGGAAAAAGGATTTGAGTTGTGGCTTGGATTTCTGTAACTATAGCATGAAAGAATAAGATTCATTTCCTTCTTAGGAATAAAAGGCAGATGTGATTCCTATTCATCATGTATGTAAGTGGTGACTCTTTAAACTAACAAACCAATATGGATATGAGTTCATATCTGTTCCATTTTTAACTGTTTTGTTTTCAATTCATACACCAATGCTCCCAGTTCACCCACTTGGGGAAATTTAAGGTGTAGAATGAAAGATCAAAAGTGATTTGATAAATAAAAATAAGGGGTTTAGAGTACTAAATGCAAAAAAGATAAAGGTTTGTAAAGATCAAAAAAATCAGAAAATGGAAAAAGATAGGAATACATAAAATTTGGAAGCAATATTATTTAAGCCTGTTTGAAAGTAACTATTTGGGCTACATGTTTCAGAAAGAGTGAGAATAACAACATTCATCTGCTTTTGTCCATTTTTCTGAACCCAACCTTATTTGTTTATTCAAAGGGGCTTTTTCTTTGGTCTTAGAATTTATGAACACAGAATGGATCATAATATACTTATAAAATAATGTCTTAGATATATATTTGTCCATTCTACCTTACTGAGAAATTGTAATATAGAATTTTATTTCAGTTACCCTTCTCAAAATTTTGCTTCGGTGTATTTTCTTGAGCTGCTCAGCACTGAATGGATATGAGAGCCATTATCCACTACAGACATAAGCTTTTCCTGGGCTGTGCTGTTGGCTTTGTTCTCAGACATGTTCACATACATAGGGAATCTGATGGAATCCACAAGAACGGGTACAGGATATAAAATTACCATACAAACATGAATTGTGTTTCTTTATAGGAGTGACAAACTTAAGGCTGACATTTACAAAAAACCCAGCACTATTTACAATAGCACAAAAAAGAGAAAATAAAATAAACGCCAAAAAAATATGAGCAACACTCTTAACACTGAAAACTCCAAAACACTGCTGAGGAAAACTAAAGATACAAAAACATAGAGAGATATAATGTCTTCCAGAATTGAAAGGCACACTGTTGTTAAGATGTTAATTTCCCCCAAATTGATTTGGAGCAAGTGAGGCGTGTTTTGGAAGGGAGGGATTCCCAAGGAGCATGAGGAAACTTTTAGGGTTGATTGATATATTCACTTTTGTGACGGTTTCACTGATACAGATGTAGTCAAAACATCAAATTGCAGAAGGCAAAAAAAATTTAGAATATAATTGATACATATATTTTATTATTTTTTCTGAAATTATAAATTTTATTTTTTTTATACAACAGGTTCTTATTAGTCATCAATTTTATACACGTCAGTGTATACATGTCAATCCCAATCTCCCATTCATCACACCACCACCCCCAATCCCCACCGCTTTCCCCCCTTGGTGTCCATACGTTTGTTCTCTACATCTGTGTCTCGATTTCTGCCCTGCAAACCAGTTCATCCATACCATTTTTCTAGGTTCCACATATATGTGTTAATATATGATATTTGTTTTTCTCTTTCTGACTTACTTCACTCTGTATGACAGTCTCTAGATCCATCCGCATCTCAACAAATGACCCAGTATCGTTCCTTTTTATGGCTGAGTAATATTCCATTGTATAGATGTACCACTTCTTCTTTATCCGTTCATCTGTCAATGAGCATTTAGGTTGCTTCCATGAACTGGTTATTGTAAATAGTGCTGCAATGAACATTGGGGTGCACGTGTCTTTTTGAATTATGGTTTTCTCTGGGTATATGCCAAGTATTGGGATTGCTGGATCATATGGTAATTTTAGTTTTAGTTTTTTAAGGAACCTCCATACTGTTCTCCATAGTGGCTGTATCAATTTACATTCCCACCAACAGTGCATGAGGGTTCCCTTTTATCCACACCCTCTCCAGCATTTGTTGTTTGTAGATTTTCTGATGATGTCCATTCTAACTGGTGTGAGGTGATATCTCATTGTAGATTTGATTTGCATTTCTATAATAATTAGTGGTGTTGAGCAGATTTTCATGTGCTTCTTGGCCACCTGTATGTCTTCTTTGGAGAAACGTCTATTTAGATCTTCTTCCCATTTTTGGATTGTGTTGTTTGTTTTTTTTAATATTGAGCTGCATGAGTGGTTTATATATTTTAGAGATTAATCCTTTGTCAGTTGATTCATTTGCAAATATTTTCTCCCATTCTGAGGGTGGTCTTTTCATCTTGTTTATGGATTCCTTTGCCGTGCAAAAGCTTTGAAGTTTCATTAGGTCTTATTTGTTTATTTTTGTTTTAATTCCATTACTCTAGGAGATGGATCAAAAAAGATCTTGCTGTGATTTATGTCAATGAGTGTTCTTCCTATATTTTCCTCTAAGAGTTTTATAGTGTCTGGTCTTACATTTAGGTCTCTAATCCATTTTGAGTTTATTTTTGTGTATGGTGTAGGGAGTGTTCTAATTTCATTATTTTACATGTAGCTGTCCAGTTTTCCCAGCACCACTTAACGAAGAGACTGTCTTTTCTCCATTGTGTATCCTTGCCTCGTCTCTCATAGATTAGTTGACCATATGTGTGTGGGTTTATCTCTGGGCTTTCTATCTTGTTCCATTGATCTATATTTCTGGTTTTGTGTCAGTACCATATTGTCTTGATTACTGTAGCTTTGTAGTGTAGTCTGAAGTCAGGGACTCTGATTCCTCCAGCTCCGTATTTTTCCCTCAAGATTGCTTTGGCTATTCCAGGTCTTTTGTATCTCCATACAAATTTTAAGATATTTTGTTCTAGCTCTGTAAAAAATGCCATTGGTAATTTGATAGGTATTGCACTGAACCTGTAGATTGCTTTGGGTAGTATAGTCTTTTCCACAATATTCATTCTTCCAATCCAAGAACATGGTATGTTTCTCCATTTGTTGGTATCATCTTTAATTTCTTTCATCAGAGTCTTATAGTTTTCTGCATACAGCTCTTTTGTCTCCCTACGTAGGTTTATTCTTAGGTATTTTATTCTTTTTGTTGCAATGGTAAATGAGAGTGTTTCCTTAATTTCTCTTTCAGATTTTTCAACATTAGTATATAGGAATGCAAGAGATTTCTGTGCATTAATTTTGTATCCTGCAATTTTACCAAATTCATTGAATAGCTCTAGTAGTTTCCTGGTGGCATCTTTAGGATTCTCTATGTATAGTATCATGTCATCTGCAGAGAGTGACAGTTTTACTTCTTTTCCAATTTGTATTCCTTTTATTTCTTTTTCTTCTCTGATTGCCATGGCTAGGACTTCCAAAACTATGTTGAATAATAGCGGTGAGAGTGGACATCCTTGTCTTGTTCCTGATCTTAGAGGAAATGCTTTCAGTTTTTCACCATTGAGAATGATATTTGCTGTGGGTTTATCACATATGGCCTTTATTATGTTGAGGTAGGTTCCTTCTATGCCCACTTTCTGGAGAGTTTTTATCAGAAATCGGTGTTGAATTTTGTTGAAAGCTTTTTATGCATATATTGAGATGATCATATGGTTTTTATTTTTAAATTTGTTAATATGGTGTATAACAATGATTGATTTGCGTATATTGAAGAAACCTTGCATCACTGAGATAAATCCCACTTGATGATGGTGTATGATTCTTTTAATGTGTTGTTGGATTCTGTTTGCTAGTATTTTGTTGAGGACTTTTCCATCTATATTCATCACTGATATTGGTCTTTAATTTTCTTTTTTTGCAGTATCTTTGTCTGGCTTTGGTATCAGGGTGATGGTGGCCTCATAGAATGAGTTTGGGAGTGTTCCTCTGTCTGCAATATTTTGGAAGAGTTTGAGAAGGATGGGTGTTAGCTCTTCTCTAAATGTTTGATAGAATTCACCTGTGAAGCCATCTGGTCCTGGACTTCATTGGAAGATTCTTAATCACAGTTTCAATTTCATTACTTGTGACTGGTCTGTTCATATTTTCTGTTTCTACCTGGTTCAGTCTTGGAAGGTTATACCTTTTCTAAGAATTTGTCCATTTCTTCCAGGTTGTCCATTTTATTGGCAGAGAGTTGTTTTTAGTAGTCACTTAGGATGCTTTGTATTTCTGCAGTGTCTGTTGTAACTTCTCCTTTTTCATTTCTAATTTTATTGATTTGAGTCATCTCCCTCTTTTTCTTGGTGAGTCTGGCTAATGGTTTATGAATTTTTTTTCTCTTCTCAAAGAACCAGCTTTTAGTTTTATTGATCTTTTCTATTGTTTTCTTTGATTCTATTTCATTTATTTCTGCTCTGATCTTTATGATTTCTCTCCTTCTTGTAACTTTGGGTTTTGTTCTTCTTTCTTTAGTTCCCTTAGGTGTAAGGTTAGATTGTTTATATGAGATTTTTCTTGTTTCTTGAGGTAGGCTTGTATTGCTATAAACTTCCCTCTTAGAACTGCTTTTTTTGCATGCCATAAGTTTTGGATCATCGTGTTTTCATTGTCATTTGTCTCTTGATAATTTTTGACTTCCTCTTTGATTTCTTCAGTGATCTCTTGGTTATTTAGTAACGTATCGTTTAGCCTCCATGTGTTTGTGTTTTTGATGGTTTTTTTCCCCGTGTAATTCATGTCTAATCTCATAGCATTGTGGTCAGAAAAGATGCTTGATATGATTTCAATTTTCTTAAATTTACTGAGCCTTGATTTGTGACCCAAGATATGATGTATCCTGGAGAATGTTCCATGTGCACTTGAGAAGAAAGTGTAATCTGCTCTTTTTGGATGGAATGTCCTAAAATATCAATTAAATCTATCTGGTCTATTGTGTCATTTAAAGCTTGTGTTTCCATATTAATTTACTGTTTGGATGATCTGTCCATTGGTGTAAGTGAGCTCTTAAAGTCCCCCACTATTATTGTGTTATTGTCCATTTTCTCTTTTAGAGCTGTTAGCAGTTGCCTTATGTATTGATGTGCTTCTATGTTGGGTGCATATATATTTATAATTGTTATATCTTCTTCTTTAATTGATCCCTTGATCATTGTGTGGTGTCCTTCCTTGTCTCTTGTAACTTTCTTTATTTTAAAGTCTATTTTATACGATATGAATATTGCTACTCCAGCTTTCTTTTGATTTCCATTTGCATGGAATATCTTTTTCCATCTCCTCACCTTCAGTCTGTATGTGTCCCTAGGTCTGAAGTGGTCTCTCTTAGACAGCATATATATGGGTCCTGTTTTTGTACCCATTCAGCAAGTCCCTGTCTTTTGGGTGGAGTATTTATTCCATTCACCTTTAAAGTAATTATTGATATGTATGTTCCTATGACCATTTTCTTAATTGTTTTGGATTTGTTTTTGTAGGTCCTTTTCTTCTCTTGTGTTTCCCACTTAGAGAAGTTCCTTTAGCATTTGTTGTAGAGCTGGTCTTGTGGTAATGAATTCTCGTAACTTTTGCTTTTCTGTAAAGCTTTTGATTTCTCCATTGAATCTGAATGAGATCCTTGCTGGGTAGGATAATCTTGGTTGTAGGTTCTTCCCTTTCATCACTTTAAATATGTCCTGCCACTCCCTTCTGGCCTGTAGAGTTTCTGCTGAGAAATCAGCTGTTAACCTCATGAGAGTTCCCTTGTATGTTATTTGTCATTTTTCCCTTGCTGCTTTCAATAGTTTTTCTTTGTCTTTAATTTTTGCCAATTTGATTATTATATGTCTTGGTGTGTTTCTCCTTGGGTTTATTGTGTATGGGACTCTCTGTGCTTTCTGGACTTGGGTGGCTATTTCCTGTCCCAAGTTAGGGAATTTTTCCACTATAATCTCTTCAAATATTTTCTCTGGTCCTTTCTCTCTCTCTTCTCCTTCTGGGAACACTATAATGCAAATTTTGTTGTGTTTATTATTGTCCCAGAGGTCTCTTTTGCTGTTGTCATTTCTTTTCGTTCTTTTTTCTTTATTCTGTTCTGCAGCAGTGAATTCTACCATTCTGTCTTCCAGGTCACTTATCTGTTCTTCTGCCTCAATTATTCTGCTATTGATTCCTTGTAGTGTAGTTTTCATTTCAGTTATTGTATTGTTCATCTCTGTTTGTTTGTTCTTTAATTCTTCTAGGTCTTTGTTAAACATTTCTTGCATCTTCTCAATCTGTGCCTCCATTGTTTTTCTGAGGTCCTGGATCATCTTCACTATCATTATTCAGAATTCTTTTTCTGCAAGGTTGCCTATCTCCACTTCATTTAGTTGTTTTTCTCGGGTTTTATCTTGTTCCTTCATCGGGTACACAGCCTTCTGCCTTTTCCTCTTGTCTGTCTTTCTGTGAATGTGGTTTTTATTCCACAGGATGAAGGATTGTAATTCTTCTTGCTTCTGCTGTCTGCCCTTGATATATATACTTTAAATGATATTTTATAGTGTTTTATCAGGAACAAATGTGTAGAACTTCCTACTCTTATTCATTCATCCCTTCTTTTTTTACTATTTTTTTTTCTTTCTCACTCCACTGTGCTAATTTATAGTTTAACACCTCCAATGAAAGACACACACTAGTTTGATATGTGGTCTTTTTGCTGTTAGAAATGCCATCCTTCATGAGCCAGAATCTTTTGATTTGACTTCTGACAGTTGGTGCATTTCTGTCCCTCTAGAGCCCAGAATTAATTATTTTCCTTTTCCATTGATGCATCTGAATTGAAGGAGGATATTATACACCCCTGAAGCCATCCCTTCTAAGATAAAAATATACCCAGTTTATTGTGTCATTTTGGGGATAATATTATTCTACCCTATTCATCTCACTCAGGATTCCCTTGAGTTTTTTACTGTCACTTGTAAAGTATGGAATCCCAAACCGGAAAAAATTTGGATTTAACATGTCTGGCACAGAGTACAGGGAGGCTGTAATCTCCTTTGTTTGAATCAGACAGCAGCCTGAGATTAAATTACCGTTTTTAGCAACAGTGTCATGTTGTCAGTTCTTATTGAACTTGAAGCTAAATAAAACTTCACATTTTGCTTTTTCAGTAGAACCGCTATAAATCCTGTTTTTCCACTTTTTATTTATACAAAACCAATTGTTTGAACTAAATGTAGGAATTTATATTTGCTCCTGTGAAGTTACGTCTTGTCTTATGCATCTCATTTCTGCCTATTGAGATCATTTTGAATCCGATCTTTCCATCTACCATATTTATAGTTCCTCTTAGCTTTAAGGAACTCAAAATCTCATCATAGAGTTTTATTTCATGAGCTCGCCGTCAGTCTTCCATTTTCCTCTGGCTACCAATTCACCTTTCACTTTCACTTCACAATTACAGTAAGGCATATATCATTTACCACCCCATGTACCTTTCTTTAAGGAATCATTTTTTTCTCTTCTATAGCACTGTAATCTTTAGCAAACAGCTTGTCCTCCATCAGATAAAATATGATCTACGTGGGTCAATTTGAATACTCTATTTCCAAGGCTACAGTGATGGGTTGTGATGGGGTACAAAACCTGCACAAGACCAGTCAGAATCCTCTTCAAGAGTTTCACTCTAAATCAAATGTAAAACACACTTCCTTGGTATTGAGATCATATTAACTGGGAGAATGTGATCATCTACTTAGAATAAAGCTGGAAACCTGTTGACATTAGGAGGGTATAGAACAAATTCATAGTCACCAGCAGTTGTGGGGAGAAAGAGGGCTGTGACAACTGGTGTGAACCTTTGGCTCCAACTATAACTAAGGCACAATTGTGCCCTAACATCCTTGTAATGTTAGTGAATTAATCCTGTTTTCATATGAACTACTTTGAGTTGGATGTTATATGTCTTTATTTTTTTGTTGTTAATAATTAATAGTAAGAGTAATATATCTTCATTGTAAAAAATTACAAAGCATGGAAAAGTAAAACATATATACAGATATATAATACAATATTATAGATATAGATATATCTTTAAAATATTACTTTTAATCCCAACAAGCCCGTGTAAACAAGTAAATTTTATTTATGGACTTTACTCTGTGGGGAGTCAGATGGTTGTCAGATGAGTGGACACTGTCAGTGGTGTAGTTCTGAGCTTCTAGAGCCTAAAATTCTGGGTGAGCTTTGCACACAACAAAGAATTACGTATGATTTTCCAACTTCACGAAGGTTCAAAAGCAGTTCGCAGTCAGTAGAAACTCTACTTCGGATTTTGAACCTGACCTTTCCCTAGGCTGGTGATATACCATATGATATTCTCAGGATGCTGGGAGCGTCAGGGTCAGGGGACCACGTCAGCCATGTGATCATGAGTGCAAACAACAGGTCCACTTATAACCATGCTATTTGTCACTTTCAGTACAGCACTCAATCAATTCCAGGAGCTATTCAATATATTATTATAATATGGCCTTTGTGTTAGGTGATTTTGCCCAACCGTAGGTTACTATAAGTGTTCTGAGCACATTTAAGGTAAACTGGGCTAAGCTATGATGTTCATTCAGTAGGTTAGGTGAATTCAATGTATTTTCAATCTACAATACTTTCAACTTTTGATGGGTTTATCGGGACATAACCCCACAGTAAGTCAAGGAAGATCTGTATATTTTTGTAATTCCTTAGTCAAGTAATCCTTTTTTTCTTCTTTTTTCCTAAAAACAAAATAACAAATACTCAAAACTCATTATTTCTAATTATTTTATTGCATTTTACTGTCATCTCTTCTCCTGAGGTTATTGGTATCTGCATCATGGAAACACTCTGTAGTGGGATGCATCTCTTCCCAACTCTCATTCAGCGACTTGGGCGAGATGAGATCAGTCATGATGGGAGTATTTACACCATAGACACTGGTCAACACTTCAAGCCCAGGCTCCTTCCCATGCACCTGCTTAGGAATTGTTCATCAGCACACCAAGGAGTAGGGTAATAGGAAGTATTAAATGCTACTATGTACCATTTGATCCTCATGCTTTAAATATGTTAACCTACTTAAATCTCACAATGAATCTGTGAGCTAAGGATTATTTTGATCCTCATTTTAAAGGTGAGAAAACAAAGGTACAAAAAAGTTAAATAACTTATCTGAGGTAGCACAATTACTGAATTGCAAACTGACAGTATAAAAAATTTCCATCTTTGTCATCTCTTAGCATGACATGAGAACATTTACAGCCCATGAGATAATAATGATATCTTACATTTTTAAAGTGTTGGGCAAAGATTTCTCCGGTATTTGATATTTGAAAAGGAGTCACCAAACCCCACAGAGTATACTCACGAAAGGCTTTTATTTCCTTCATTTTCCAGCTGGAAGGTTCTTAAAGGAACCAAGAGCAAACTAAAGACTATTTCGTAATTATCTTTAGTTCCTACTCTTTAGTAATTATCTTTAGTTCCTAAACACATAATTCTATAAAATTTAAGGTTTTGTATCACTGAAATTTTCAGTATATTGTCAGACCATTTGTTTTTTATCAATGTCTTTGTTATTTGATGTTCATTTCAAATGTATATCTTGTTGTCTTTTTTACAATCTGAGTTCTTCATGATGCTAATTGTTCAAAAATGTCATTTCTTTGGACACTTTCCATTTTCCATTTTTTCTTTCCCACTGAGATTATTCAGAATTATATAGTTAGATTTGAGGGATTTCTTTTTTTTGTGAAATTTGTATGACACTTTGGTCACAGTCCTTCTCACATTTGCCTTTAGGTCATGACTTCCTTCTCTTGAGATACTCATTCCTAAAGTCTATGGCCCTTATGGGACTACAGCCCAATATTTCTTTCTTTTGTTTCACAAATATTAGGATGGCATTCTTCTTTTTTCTGTGGGTAACCATTATTCCTATAAATCCATACTTCATTCTTAGTAAACATGAATTTTGAACTCTTTTCATTTTTGTTTCTTATATTGTATAAAATTATCAACAAATTATTTCAAGTCTTTATTAAATATTTTAATTTTTTCTGCATTTTTATTTCATATAGATACCACCTCATAGATACTTAAATATAAAGTACAGTCAGAAAATAATAAAAGAGTCAATTAACCTTGAATCCGAGTACTGGATCTATCTTTTACTAGGTTTAAAACTTTCAACAAATTAGCCTGAGTATTATTACATTAGAAAAAATGATAAAGATTGCACTAGCTACTATTTAACTTCACAGCAACATTACTCCTAAATGGCATAGTAAGCGTGGAGCTCTTGACATTATGCCTGACACATAGTAAGTACTCAAAATTATTGGTTAGTATACTTATAAGAAAATCTTTCTTATGAAACTTGAAACATTCTTTAAATGAAAATGAAAATGCAATTCAATTCTTTCTTCCATGACAATGGAAGAGAGAGATCTAGTCTTAACAGATGATAATCATGATTGTGTTGACTGATCATGATGACAACATATATAAAGTGCCTAAATTATATAACAGATTCTACACACATACCCTACCTACACTTATCTGCAAATCTGGAGTGTATGAACTAATTCTCTCACTTTACACATGGGCAAAATGTGGCTAATAAATTTAAGTGACTTGTCCAAGATCGTCCGCTTGCGTGCAGACCTAGGGTTTATATTTAAGTTTGTCTGGTGCTATCCAGAACTGTGTATTTTTTCACCAGTAAAGAAATACAATCAGAGCTTATGGGAGATATTTCTGACATAGTATAAATACACACTTCACAAAAAAATTGCCTGATGCTAAAGTCTCTTTCCACTATATTGTGCTAACTATTCCTAACTATACCTGGGAACCCAAATATTTTAAACTCAAGACTTAACTTCTAACTAGGCAAATTCACAAAAAGATGTAATATTCTCTAGATCCAAGTCTGTGCCACATTCATATATGGCCCATTGGAAATTTCATATTAAATCACACACATGGATGGATGGATAGATGGATGGATAAGTAGATTTTTACTTCCAGCCTTTGGTACTTAGTAAAATTAAGGAAGTATGCCTTACCATCCTGGCGATATAAACATATAATTATGCAAATCACTTCCAACTCATCTGATGAGAAAACAGGAAAGAAAGTAGTCAGCAAAGAAAAAAGTGTCATCTCTTTTATGTATAAATACAATTTAAATTGATGTGATACTAGTCAAAACTTATTCATTAATTACTAGCACACTACACTAGATTTAAGTTGGATTTATTAGTTTGCTCTTATTACAAGTATAATTTCTCATATTACTTTTAATGACATTTTTAGGTTGTTAAATTGCCAGTGAATGTAGAACTTGAAATATCAACGTTCTTTCAAAATGTTAATTTTGTGGATTTTGAAGGGAAATATTATACTGTGAAAAGAACATGGAGCCTGGGGTCTAAAGACCATGGATCAAATCCTGAATCTGACATTTACTCAATGTATTAGGTAAATTATTTCATTTCTATGACTTAGTTTTCTCTTTATTGAAATTGTGAAAAATGGTATTTCTAAAATGAGATAATGCAGGTGAAAGTACTTTAGAAGCTATAAAGTATCCTGAAATGAAAAAAATACCCTTGTGATCATTTATTACCTAGAAAAAATTGAGCTGATGTTTAGCTTAGATGCTATTGAAATAAAAGCAGAAATGACTTTCTGTAATCCTTTTATATCCAAATATGGCTTAGGTTCATGTGTCCCTGTATAAGTAATTTGAAGGCAATAGGATAATTGGTAACTTTTGAAATTAAAAAAAAAATTAATAAAACAGCCAATATGAAACAAAAGGAATTTTAGTGGGATGGATTTTTAAAAGAGTTAAGAATAAAATGCATAAAATAAATTATAGTGTCCCCTTTAAACACTTCTAAGAATCACTGATAGTTTAATTATAAATTTACAAACTAAAATAGCAATAATTACTAATATTTATGGAATTCTTACTTTTTCAGTCACTGTTATAATTGTTTTATACACATTCATTTCTTTACATCCTGGAACAACTCTATGTATAAATGTAAATTATTATAATCCTCATTTTAGAGATGAAGAAAGAGATTAAGTAATTTATATAGGGATGTACAATGGTATTAATAGTCAACACTTATTGAGAATTTATACCCTAGAGACTATTTTGAACACTATATTATATATATATATATATAAATTCAGTTCTCACCACAGCACTATGAAGTAAGCACTATTAGTATTTCCATTTCACAGATGTGGCCCAGAAGAGTATACAATTTGCTTGAAATCACATACTTTGTAAACCACAGATCAGCTGGCTCCAGAGGCCTCACTTAAGCACTAGTAGGGCAGTTCCTGGTTTGTCTTATAGCTACAAAGTGATAACATCAGAGTAAAAGCTGGGCAGGCTGCTCTGTGCAGTGCTCTTCACCACCACACCATGTGTATTTACCAAGGCCCACAGGACACCATGTTCCCAGCAGAGATGAGCCTCTGCTCTCTAGAGCAACACAGCAAATTGAAGAGACTGATTTCTAAGAACATTTATTCTGCCTCTATGTTGTAAGATTTTTGCACCATACACTTTGTGTAAGTTCAAGTACTTTGGTCCTTTGCTATCTGGGTTTTACTTTTAGCGATTCCCAAATTCTTACAAATATCTGTCTTTGCTCTCTTCCTCATCATAGTCATCTCAAGCATTTCTGGAATCCTACTACTTGGGAGGAGTTGTGTGCACACAGTGTACTCACATCATTACATCCAGTTCTCCCTACTGCACAGTGAGGGACACGCAGAGAGCATGCAGGTCCCTGTCCTCCCTCTCTGGTGCATGACAAAGATCGCAGTCCTGGTGGATTCTAATATGGTGACAGCAGACTGCAGGCAGAGAGGTTACAGACACACGACATCAGTGCTGGCTACTGATTGAGTCCCCTGGTGAAGCCAGTCATATTTCCTTCTCCATTTACAGGTAAGAGGTCTGAGGCTCAGTGAGGGTGAGTGATGTGGCTAAGTCAGACTAAGGCAGGATAAACCCAGGAACTGAAGTCACTGTACTCCCAGCGACCTACCAGGATACCCCTGATACCCACCAGGGTACTTGCCCTCCTTAATCAATAGAAATTGACTAGAGGCCAGACAAGAAATTCAGGCAAGGCTTTATTGGGACCCCTGTGGCTGCAGGAGGGGGTGAAAACAAATAACAATTTCCCTTGCTCGCTTCCCGAGGGGACAAGCTTGTTCCTTATACGGGGTGAGGGTAGGGGTGTGTCTAGGGGTCAGGCTAGAGGGGTGGCTTAGGTGGTCTTCCCACCCCTTAGGTGGTGTTGAGTGCAGGGAGCATGTGCAGTACCCTGCTTTTGCTCCAAGCACCTCAGAAGTGGCAGTTGGGTTTTTTTGGTCTTTTTGTATCTTTTGTCCAGTTTTTGCCCAACTGCGCATGCACGCAGTCCTTTTTAGTCCCTATACTTTCTTTGTATCTTGTTGCTCATGCATGCAGCTGTTTTTAGTCCCTACAGTTTCTTTGGAGACATTTGTCCAGGTGCAAGCACTGCAGCAAAGGGGCCCAGGTCCCAGCCTGTCTCACCCCCATTCTCTCTCACTTTGGGTAGAACAATTTGGGTTTAACAGTTTACTAGAGAAGATATCTGTAACTTCTAAATCCAAGTATATACAGAAAGTTACTCTGAAACATATCCAGCTGAATGTAACTTTTGTGGTTTTTATTTCCCTCAGGGAAGGTTATGATGACTCATTTTTAAAATCTTTATTGAGATTTAATTAATATACAAATATTTAATGTATACATTTTCATGAGTTTAGACATATATACACATCTATGATACCCTCACTACAATCAAGGTATTAAACATACCCATCACTTCCAGAACTTTCCTTGGGTCCTTTTGTGTGACACTTGTTGGCTGCAGCCACAAGGGTTGTTGAGGAGGTCATAAATTTTCATAGCGAGAAAGCCTGCTGGGATGGAGAGGATCAGACTTCTTCCCTTTGTAGTTCTATATTAGCAAAACTTCTTTGATAAATTATTTCCACTGACAGGAAATGGAACCAGAAAAACTCAACATGAAGGAAAGTGTGTTAATCTGGACTGGGGTCCTGAGCTCCAGAGCAGCTGTCTACAGCTATCTGTGGGGATGAGCTTTCTGTATAACAAACCCTGCCAAAGCTTAGAGGCTTAAGGCAGCAATCATTTGGTCTTCCAGCTTTTCTCAGTGGATGGCTGGCCCTCATTTGGGCCACTATGACCCTCCTCTAGACTTATTACTGTTTCTGCCTTGGAGGATATTCGTTGTCCCCAGCTGCAGGGGTATTATTCTCATTTTACAGAGGGGAAAACTGAGGGTGTGGTGGATAAAGGTCGTTGACCTGCCTAGACTATATAGCTAGTAGTGTAGTCAGAAGGCCGTAAAATCGGAACTGATTCTGATTCTTGTCTCAAACCTGTTCTGTCCATTTCGTGTGATGTTAGTCTCCTTTCCTCAGTTTTTCTGCTACTGATTAAGCCACCATCATCCCGGCTATTTGAACAGTCTCATCCACCCTGTATTTATTGAGAGTGTGCTAAGTGCCAGACATTGTGCTGGGTGCTGGGGACTCGGTGTTGAATGGTCCAGACATGACTGCACGCTCATGGAGTTTACAATCTAATGGGGAGGGGGTTGGGAGACAGACATTGTTTACATAACATAAATAAGAATAAAATTTCAAACGAACACACAAAAGACAGCAATCACTTGTTACTGCTTATGAGTCTGTGGTTAGTCATGTGGTTCTGCTGATCTGGGCCAGGCGTGGTGATCTTACCTTGGGCTTCTCTGATGGGTTGGCTAGGGACTAACTCATCCTGGAGACCTCAACTCACTATCAAGTTTGGTGATGGGGGTGCCATCCTGCTCTTCATTCAGCTGGCTGCCCTGGGTTTGTTCAAATGGCAGCAGCAGGATCCTAAGAGAATGAGAAGAAGGCTGCAAGGTCCTCAGAGGCTTAGGTTTCGAGCTGCTGTAGTATCACTTCCGCCATCTTCTGTTGGTTAAATCAAGAGACAAGACCATCCCAGATCAAGGGGTAGGAAAATAAACTCACTTCTTGCTGGGAGGAACTGCAAAGCCACACATCAAATGGCAAAGGCTTAAGGAAGTGTAGGAAATTGCCTCTTTTTTTGAAGTACCTTATTATAGTTGGCATGACTTAGAAACAATGGCTGTGCAGGTCCCTTTTGATGAAAAAGCTGTAACCTCAGGAACTTGACTTTTCAGGGAGAGTTTTCAGCAATGCTGCAACGAAGCTTTGGCAGAGGCAAAAACAGTGAAACAAACCCTCCAATTTCCTCTTCAGCTGGTATTTGATGAAGTACCAGGGGCAACATGATTGATGCTTTTTGACTGAACAGCTCTGAGTTCTTTGGATAATTCAAGTCCAAAGAGGGCTTCATGAGAGATCTGGATGTTTTGACATAATCTGAGAGATAGATGCTAGAGCAATTAATTTGAAAAACAAAAATGATTTGACAATATTCATACCCCACAGTGGGTACAGCTGCTTATATCGGAGATACAAGTGTTTGATATTCGGATATTTGCCAATGATTTTCCCTTGAAATTATATCTCAGCATATTCTTCCACTTTCTCCCAGCACATCCTCTTTCCTGCCACATAAAGTTTATCATCTCTTAATTCCTATTTTTATGGTTTTAGCATAAACTTACAAATATAATGCTACAAAGTTGACAGAACACATTTAACTATGTTTAAGTTGTTCAATCTTAAAATCTAATTAAGTACCTATGACCTTACATTTTATGTTTTACCTAGGCACAAAGTGAATGCTCACAGAATACAGTTATGTTTGACTGAGGGTCAAAGTAGTTTTTTAAAAGGTAGATTAATAGTTTCTAAAAATAATAAAAAGCTAAAGTAATATGACATGGGGTCAATGGTTACTTTTTAATTTTAGTACTTTAAAACTTATTTTATGAAAATAGTACATATTATGGAGTATTTGGGAAAGGGTAGAAAAAACACAAAGAAGAGAATTGAAATTAACCATAATCAAACACTTAGAACGCTGCAATTAATATTTTGATGTTAATAGCATCCTTTACAAAGGATATTTCATTTTCTAAAAATAGTACATCTGTGGCAGAGTAATTTCTTAGGATCTCTTGCACGTATGTGTAGGTTGTGGGTCTAGTTCTGGATGATGGATGTGATGTCAAAGAACATGTCTCACCTTCTGGTCAAGCCAACTAAGAGCTGGTGCAGCTCCTTCACTTCTCCATTCTTAGCCATGATGACCTTGGAGACCACAGACGCCACTGAATATGTCTTCAAGATGAAAGAGGGCTACCTGCCCTGCATCAGCCTCTATGTGTATGAGTAATACAAGATTTCAAGCTCTATCTTTGCCTGCAAAATGGGCAATCCTATCCTGATAAATGCCATTTCACAAAAGTTTGATCATTCTACGTATCAACCTTGTATTTTGGCTATTTTCACTGAACATAATATACAAATGCATACAGTGAGATATATATTATATAACATATAATAATATAATATGACATATGTAGTATATATATCCCATGTTATAAAACTATTATTATTATTACTTACATGTACATTATTCTATGAATAGACTAGAACAATATACATGTAAATAATAATAGTAGTAAAACAATATATATTGCTATTTATGGTCGTTTAAATTATTATTTTACTACTGTTATAATTATACTACTGTTTATGTACATATATACATATTCATTTATATATATACATACATGTCATATAAATAGATATTAAATAGATATTAATATAATAATGTATATATTTTTTTATATATCCTATTTTATTACAGGCATTCAAACATATGAATATCACATACATTCTATTATCGAGCATATAAGTGGATACATTTTAAGTGCCACTTAGCCTATATATTATCAGACTACATAATCATAACCTCTGAAGCTAGGAAATTCATGCTTAGTTTCTTCTTTTCTGTAGAATGACTGTATTTTTTAATGTCCCCCGAGGATGGCCAAAGTGAGTTTCACATGTACTATATTGTCTTTTTTATTAAGTCAAACTACCACAAGGATGCTCTTCATATTTAGTTGAAACCTCTTTATTATTTTTCAGCAATGCTGTAATAGATGGACAAAAATGTCACTGTTGATAATTAGATTAAGTGATACTCTATCAGATTCAGAATGTAAAACACTGCATTTTTTTTGTTTTTGTTTTTTTGCGGTGCACAGGCCTCTCACTGTTGTGGTCTCTCCCGTTGCTGAGCACAGGCTCCGGATGCGCAGGCCCAGCGGCCATGGCGCATGGGCCCAGCTGCTCCGCGGCATGTGGGATCTTCCCGGACCAGGGCACGAACCCGTGTCCCCTGCATCGGCAGGCGGACTCTCAACCAGTGTGCCACCAGGGAAGCCCAACACTGCCTTTTAATTTGCACACTACTCCAGCTGTAAAAATTTTAACATCTTATTTATTAATTTGAACTTTTCATTTCATCAAAAAGAAGCTATGGAGGAAAGGAACACAACTAGTCCATAGTAAAGTTGTACGGTAAAAAAATGCTCTTTCTGAATCCATAGTGTGTTTTCAGTTATATATGCCAGTATCTATATTTCATATAAGCTTGTATATATTGGACTTTTGCCAGTATTCAAGAAAACAAGGTAATTATAAGTGTCTTGTTTTTAGTTTTTTTCTTTGTAGCATTGATCCATGATTCTCTTAACTATATAACAGAAAATTTTGTAAACTAAGGAGTAGAAATAACTATATGTTAGAGCCCAAAGGGCTGATGATTTACTCTTTCAGTTACAATAACTTCTTGCAAGTTACCTCCGACTGCATCTGCCTTGGTATTTATGGCTCAGACAGTTTATGATAGGGCTTAGTCTTTCCCCAGACGCAGACCACCAAAAGAAGAAAGATTTAACCTAAAAAGTTTCCTGGACAAGAAATGTGGATTATTCCATCATTAAAGCAAACTCATTTACATTCAAGGAGCCATATTTTTTCAAAGACAGGTTTATTTTTGTTCTACTTTAACATAAGGAAATTCAGAGATTTGCCAGTTTCCGCAGCATGTGTCTAGTTATATAACAAATAAGCATGAGCTCAAGACTGCTATGGTAACTATTTTTGCATTTTTTAAATGTAGAAATTTCAGAAAGAAGTACATCCACAAGAAGTGTACAGATATGTCATAATGTGTGGCTCATTGTTCTACCTGGCAAAATCACTGTAACATAAAGAGTTAGGTGATATATCATAATAAGCTAAAAGAGTATGAGCCAGTAAGGTATTCATGAAGACCTCAAAACTTGTAGCAATCCTATTCAAACAAAGTTTCCATTGCTTTGATACCTATCTCAAGCACTGAAGGAAGTTTTGTACTGTCATCCTGCAGTGTAACTGTTATTATGACATTTCATCCTGATGATGGTCCTGTGATATTTCACTTGGCCTAAGATGAGCCAAAAAGACATAGCTTGAAATGTGGAGATCAGTGAAGTAATTTCTGGGCAGGAAGAGGGAAAATCAAACAGGGCAAACTCCAAGAGCTAAGCCAATAATTTTAGGGGGATGGTTATCAGGCTGACCTTGCTGATAATGTACATTAACTCACCACCCAAGAGGAGGAACAGTTTGCAGAAATGAATCATTTTCTAGTTATTTCTGAATTTTTAATTTATTATTTAATTTTAACATTTGATTAATTCATATAATACTAGATATACAAAATACCTTCAAATATTAAAAAGAAGAGTCCAAACTACTTGCAATTCTGCTTTAATCCTTGACAAAAGGAGTAGAACAAATTTAAGATTAAATACCAAACAAATCTCTCATTGTTCATCTACCCCCAGTTATGGAGACCAAATATTAATGTTTACATCTAGTATATGTCAGAAATGCACTAGCTTTTCAGAAAATAAATAAGGAGATTGTAAGCATTCTTTTCACGAGAACTTAAAAAGTTATTTCCATCAGGGCTCCCAACCTGGTAAATATCCTGCACTGCCCAGCTCTTGACTGAAATATTTGTTTTGGGTGGTCTCAAAAGTATTTTTGAAGTAGAGTAATAAATAATTGATAGACATAAATTTATATGAAAACAAACAGACATACTGATATACAGATAAATAGATAAAGCACAGAAGTATAAAGCATATAATACCTTGGAAGAGTGAAAATTTTAAAAATCTGCAATTTATACCCATTATTGTGATACTTGTAGATAAATCATCTTGAGTTTGAAAATTATGTTTTCTAAAAACATACAAAACTCCCTGTAAGTCAGATTTCCAAATATACTTTTCCTTACATGTCATTAGCCAAGAGTAGATCTTGATCTGTTATTTATAGCTTTAGAGGCACTTAACCAATTGATTCATTCCTAAAGACAGTGCACTCAAGTGTGTTTAATGTGGATGCATTTGAGAGAATCATTCTTTGGTCACAAAATAAATGTTACTATTAAAACGTAGGTATCGTTTTCTTGAAATATTTTACTCTAAATATAAAATATTTGCATACTGTGTCATGCTCAGAAGTAATAATTTCATGTACTTTATTAATCAGAAAAATTTTGTGTTTTCAACAGTTTAATGTTCTTTGGTCACTCCAATAAAGTTGGTAGGAAAACAGCCTACAGCAGGCCTAAGGATCTTTTCCATAAAGAGTTCTCAATAACTATGTTAGTGTTAATAGTTTTATAATTGGCAGAGAAACACAATTTCAATCAACTATTATCAAAGCTATGGTTTCCTCAAAAAGCTATACTTCTTTTTAAAAAAGGCAGTTTTTCAATTCTGCTTGTAATTCTTTTAAAAACACATCATTTCTTAATTTTGTTTATATTACCTCCTTATGCAGAAAAGCAAGACAAGTTACCATGAGTAAAATTCTATTAAGAATTAATTGAGTGCTTTAGTATATTATCCCCCCTTTTTACCTGCACACCTGAAAGTAAGTCATGCTAGAAAATGTTTTTAATTTTTCAATTTTAGCACTTAAAGCTTAAACAAAATTTATTAGGTTTTGAAAACTCCTTCCCTTCGTGATGATATATTAGCAATTAAGCAGGTAAGGAAGAGCAAGAAGCCAATCATGGCCACTGAAAAGAGATATTTATAATGTTGTGCTCACAATAACTTATGTGAAATTTCATAAAAATATGTCTTTGTTGGTTTGTAAAATTAGTTGAGTACACTAAGGGTTTAAAAAAAGATAAATGAGCCAAAATATTTTTAAAGGAAAAGGTATTTTAGAAAGTTTTAAAAAATTTCAAAAAGTCTTCTAAAAATTTTCCTCATTACATACAATATCAGATTTAATTTCAATACAAATTTATATTTCAAAAGAGTGAGGGATATCAGCAAGATAGTGGTGTAAGAAGCTTCAGGCTCACATTCCCCTGCAGAAATACCGACTTAACAACAACATATGGCCCAAATTGCCTTTGTGAGAACTCCAGAAACCAGATAAGAGGTCGCAGCACCCCAGGTGAATGCAAAGCCAGAAAGAACTGGATAGAAGCCAGTAAGAAAGTTCCTTGCATTTGCACACTATGGCCCATCCCGCTGCCTGCACAACACAGCCTGATTTGGAGAAAACTCCCACATCCCAGGATCCTCCCTCCACTCAGGAGAGAAAAAGAAGAGTGGACTGTGAGTCTACTGTTCTGGTTTTCAGAGGGCTGCCCAAGGGAAGGGTCTCGTCATGCCTAACTCCAAACACCGACATGATTGATAGTTCGGTGCCAGACTGAGGGCCTCTGTGACACCATCAGAAACACTGTCTTACTACAGATAGACACCAGGGGGAGCAAGAGCTTACAGGATCCAGAGAAGAAGGGGTTAAACTTTAACTGGGAAATTACCTGCACAAGCTCAGAAAAGACACGCTTCAGAAAAGGTTTTAGACACTCCCCAAATCCCCAGCCAGGCTTATTAGTGAAGGTCTTACCCCGTATGAAGACAGTAAAGTCAGAGAGGTGTGGCTGT
The DNA here is from genome assembly GCF_964374135.1 of Grampus griseus. NCBI lineage: Eukaryota > Metazoa > Chordata > Mammalia > Artiodactyla > Delphinidae > Grampus > Grampus griseus. The sequence continues at coordinate 44,787,535 of NC_139004.1, read as the reverse complement.
TTGTTTGTTTCTAATTAAAAAAATTTTTTTGAAGACTTTATTTCTTTTAGAGTAGGTTTAGGTTCACAGCAAAATTGAGGGAAGGTAGAGAGATTTCCCATATATCCCTGCCCCTGCAAATGCAGTCTCCCCGCTTATCCACATCCCCCACCAGAGTGGTACATTTATTAAAATTGATGAACCTACAATGAGACATCATAGTCACCTAAAGTCCATTATTTACATTATGGTTCACTCTTGCTGTTGTACATTCTGTGGGTTTGGACAAATGTATAATGACAAGTATTAATAACTACAGTATCCTACAGATATTTTCACTACCCTAAAAATTATCTGTGCTCTATCCATCCTCTCCCCCAAACTGTGACAACCACTAATTTTTTTTTTACTGTCTCTGTAGTTTGCTTTTTCCAGAATGTCATATAGGAATATTATAGTACATAGCCTTTTCAGATTGGCTTCTTTCACTTAGGAATATGCATTTAAAGTTCCTCCATGTCTTTTTATGGCTTGGTAGCTCATTTCTTTTTAGTGCTGAATAATATTCCATTGTCTGGGTATACAACAGTTTATTTGCCATTCAGGGACATCTTGGTTGCTTCCAAGTTTTGGCAATTATGAGTAAATATGCTATAAATATCATTGTGCGGGTTTTTGTGTGGACATAAGTTTTCAGATCTTTGGGTAAATACCAAGAAGTGTGATTGCTGGATAATATGGTAAAAATATGTTTATTTTTGTAAAAAACTGTCAAACTGCCTCCAAAGTGGCTGCACCATTTTGCATTCCTACCAATGATGAATGAGAGTTCCTATTGCTCCACATCCTTGCCGGCATTTGGTGTTGTCAGTGTTCTGGTATTTGGCCATTCTAATAGGTGCATAATGGTATTTCATTTTGATTTGCATTTCCCTGATAACATATGACATACAGCACCTTTTCATATGCTTATTTGCCATATGTATATCTTCTTTGGAGAGGTGTCTGATAAGTCTCTTGGCCCATTTTTTAATTGGGTTGTTTGTGTTCTTATTGAGTTTTGAGTTCTTTGAACATTTTAGATAACAGTCTTTTATCAGATGTTTCTCTACAAATATTTTCTCCTGGTATATGGCTTATCTTCTCATTCTCTTGACATTACCTTTCACAGAGCAGAAGTTTTAAATTTTAATAAAATCCAACTTACCAGTTATTTTTTTTTTTTTACGGATAATGCCATGGACATTGTGTTACCATACCCAAGGTCATTTAGGTTTTCTCATCTCTTATCTTCTAGGACTTTTATTTTGCATCTACATATTAGGTCTGTTATTTTACATTTAGGCCTGTGATCCATTTTGAGTTATTTTCTGTGTAGGCTATAAGGTCAATGTCTAGATTCATTTTTTAAAATGTGGATGTCCATCTATTCCAGCACCATTTGTTGAAAAGATTAGCTTTCCTCCATTGCTTTTGCTTCTTATTGAAGATCATTTGCCTATATTTATGTGGGTCTATTTCTGGGCTCTCTATTGTGTGCCATTGATTTGTCTTTTACTCTGCCAATACCACACTGCCTTGATTACCCTAACTTTATAGTAAGTCTTGAAGTCAAATAACATCAGTCTCCCAGCTTCATTTTTCTTCAATATTATGTTGGCTATTCTGGATTTTATGCCTCACCATATAAACTTTAGAATCAATTTGTATATATTCTTAAAATAGCTTGCTGAGATTTGGGGGAAAGACTGGGGGAAAGAACTAACATCTTGACAATACTGTCTTCCTATCCATTTATTTAGGTCTTCTTTTATTTATTTTATCAGTGTTTTATAGTTTTTCTCATATAGATCTTGTACATATTTTGTTAGATTTACACCTAAGTATTTCACTTTTTTGGTTGCAAATGTAAATGTATTGTGTTTTTAATTTCAAGTTACACTTGTTCACTGCTGATATATAGGAAAGCAATTGATGTTTTTCCATTATGAATCTTAATTTATTTTTTTAACTTTTTATTTTATATTGGAGTTTAGTTGATTAACAATGTTGTTAGTTTCAGGTGTACAGCTAAGTGATTCAGTTATACATATACATGTATCTATTATTTTTCAAATTCTTTTCTCATTTAGGTTGTTACATAATATTGAGCAGAGTTACCTGTGCTATGGTCCTTGTTGGTTATCTATTTTATATATAGTACTGTGTACATGTCAATCTTAAACTCCCAATCCAAATTCAGTTGACTTTTGTATGTCAACTTTGTATCCTGCAACTTTGCTATAATCACATCTGTTTTTGCAAATGCCCAAATCTCAATAAAAGATCACAAGGTATACAAAGAAACTGGGGAAAGTGGCCCATTCAAACTTACAAAATAAATCTCTAGAAACTGACCATGAAGAAACAGAGATCTATGAATATTTCACAACGAATTCAAATAAAGTCTTAAAGATGCTCAATAAGCTAAATAGAACATAGATGACTAAATACAATCAGGATAACAGTGAAAAAAATGGGAATATCAGGAGAGATAGAAACTGTAAAAAAGAACCAAATAGAAATTCTGGTGCTAAGGAATACAATAACTTAATTGACATATTCACTAGAGAGATTCTGCAGCAGATCTTATCAAGCAGAAAAAAGAATCAGAAAACTTAGAGATAGGTCACTTGATATTATTGAATCAGAGATGCTAAAAAAACATGAAGTCAAAAGAGCATAAGTATTATGAGACATCATCAGGAAAACCAATATATGCCTTATGCAAGTCTCAGAAGGAGAAGAGAATTAGTAAGGAACAGAGAGCCTATTTGAAGAAATAATGATCAAAAACTTCCCAGATTTGAGGAAGGAAATGGACATGCAAATTCAAGAAGCTCTATGAATTCCAACTAACATAATTCCAAAGAGACTCACACCAACGCATTATAATCAAATTGTCAAATCACAGATAAATAGAAGATCTTGAAAGCAGCAAGAGAAAAGTGATTCATTACATACAAAGGAGCTTCTATAAGATTATCAAAGCAGAAATCTTGCAGAACAGAAGGGAATGGGTAGATATATACAAAATGCTGAAAGGTAAACAGAAACAAAAAACACCACACAAGAATACTGTATCCAGAAAACCGTCCTTCAAAAATGAAGGACATTTGCATTTCTCTGTTGATTAGTGATGTTGAACCCCTTTTCTATACCTGTTAGCCATTTGTATGTCTTCTTTGGAGAAATGTCTGTTCAGGTCCTTTGTGCATTGTTAAATCAGGTTATTTATTTTTTTGTTATTGAGTTGTAAGAGTTGCTTATATATTTGGATAGTAACATCTTATCAGGTACATATTTGCAAATATTTTCTTCAATTTTTTTCATGCTGCTGATATTTCTTTTACTGTGCAGATTTTAAATTTGATACAATCCCACTTGTTTATTTTGCTTTTGTTTCATGTGTTTATGGAGTCATATCCAAAAAAAAAAAAAATAACATTGCCTAGACCAATGTCAAGAAGACTTTACCCAACGTTTTATTCTGGTAGTTTTACAGTTTCACATCTTACATTCAAATTGTTAATCCATTTTGAGTTGATTTTTGTAAATGGCATGAGATAAGGATCCAATTTAATTCTGCATATAGTTTTGCCAACACCATTTATTGAAAAGACTATGCTTTTTCCATTGTATGCTCTTGGCAACCTTGTTAATGACTATTATCAAAAAGACAAAAGGTAACAAGTGTTAGGATACAGAGAAAAGGGAATCTTTGTACCCTGTTGGTAGGAAAGTAAGTTGGTATAACCATTACAAAAACACTATGGAAGTTCTTCAAGAAATTAAATATAGAGCTACTTTATAATCCAGCAATCCACTTTTGGTTATAATTTTTTTAAATGAAATTATGATCTTAAAGAGATATTTGCACTCCCATATTCATTGCAGCATTATTCACAATAGCCAAGATCTGGAAACAACCTAAATATATTCCAATGGACAAAGAAATGTTGATAAACAAATATGTGTTAATGGACAAACACCTTTAATATGTGTTGATGGAGATATGTATTCACATTTTATTTATATAGAAAATAAATACCAAGGACCAGGAAAAGGAGAGACTAGGGAGATGTTGATCAAAGGATATAAAGTTTTAGTTATGCAGGATGAATAATTTCTGAGCATCTAATATACAGCAATGTACCTATAGTTAACAATATTTTATACCTGAAATTTGATAAGAGAGTAAATCTTAGGTATTCTCACCACACACATACTAAAATGGTAACTATGTGACATGATGGATATATTCATTAACTTGAGTGTGGTGGTGATCTCACAATGTATTCATATCAAGTTGTACACCTTAAATATATACAATTTTTATTTGTCAACTATACCTTCATAAAGCTGGAAAAAATGGAGACATTAATACTTTCCCAGATAAACAAAAGCTGAGGGTATTTATCACCACATAAGAAATGCTAACGGGATTCCTTCAAGTGGGAACAAAAAGATACTAGACAGCAACATGAAAACATATGAAATTATAAGGCCATCTGGTAAAGATAAATATATAGACAGGTCAATAATCCTGTAGTATTGTAATGTTGGTAGTTAAATCACATTTTATTCTGTATATAGTTTAAAAGCATAAAAGTAGCTATAGATCCATGTTAATGTTACACAATATAAATGGATGTAATTTGTGAAATCAGTAACTAAAGTGGAGGGCAGAGGCATAAAAAGGAATAAAGTTTTTTATGCAATTGAAGTTAAGTTGGTATCAATTTAAAATAGATTATATAACCTTAAGATATTCTATGTAATCTTCATGGTAAACACAAAGAAAACACCTGTAGAACATACACAAAAGGAAATGGGAAAGGAATCAATGCATATCAACAAAAAATCAATGAAATGCAAAAAACTTTCAGAAAGAGAGGAAAAGAACAAAAAAAGCTACATACGTAAAACAGAAACTAACTGGGATTGCTGGATCATAAGGTGATTCTATTTTAAGATTTTGGGGAACCTCTATGCTGTTTTCTAAAGTGGCTATACCATTTTACATTCCCACCTAGAGTACACAGACTTCTAATTTCCCCACCTCCTCCCAACACTTGTTATTTTGTGTATTTTTGGTAGTAGCCATGTTCCTAATGGGTGTAAAGTAATACCTCGCTGTAGTTTTAACTTGCATTTATCTAATAATTAGTAAAGTTTAGCATCTTTTATATGCTTTCTGGAAAATTGTACAACTTCTTTGGAGAAATCTCTATTCAAGTCCTTTGCCCATTTTTAAATAGGATTATTTGGTTTTTGGTTGTTGAGTTGTAGGAGTTATTTATATATTATATATATATTAACTCCTTATCAGATAAATGATTTTCAAATATTTTCTCCCAGTCTGTAGATTGCCTTTTCCTTTCCACTTTGTTGACTGTTTTCTGTGATGCACAGAAGTTTCATGTAGTCCTGTCTATTTTTGCTTTTCTTGCCTGTGCCTTATGTTTTATATCCAAGGAATCATTGTCAAAACCAATGTCCTGAAGAGTTTTACCCACATTTTCTTCTAGGACTTTTATAGTTTTAGGTCTTATGTTTAGGTCTTTAATCAATGTTAATTTTTCTGTGGTGTAAGGTAAGTGTCCAGCTTCATCCTTGTGCATGTTGGATATCCAGCTGTAAGCAACTGTTTGCAAGATGAAAAAGTTCTAGAGATCTGTTGCATTGTTATGTGATTATAGTTAATATCACTAAACTGTACTGAACTGTACAATTTAAAATAGTTAAGGTGGTAAATTTTATGTGATGTTTTTCACCACAATTTGTTAAAAAATTAAAAACATGTTTTTTAACTACAATATTTGCTGTTCACCTTTGCCTCCAGGAAGCCATATAATTTGCACAATGCTGTTCTCTAGACAGATAATTTTATAAGACCCATGGGGGTCCTTTTCAGACCATGTGTGAGGTCAAAATTATTTTCGAGTATACTAAGATGTTATTTGCCTTTTACATATTTTTATTCTGTTTCATGTACACAGTGCAGGCCACATGACAAATCCATAACTATTTGGAAAGGCTATTAAAATATTTTTCTTTTTTTCAATTACATGTGTATACAAAGCCAGAATTTCTTCATATACTTCCACCAAACAACATATTATACTACAATGAATGTAAAGGAGACATGAGAATCCAACATCTTCTTTTAAGCTAGACATTAAAGAAAGTCTACAAAAATGTAAAACAATGCCTTGATAGAATTTGGGGAAATTTTTTTCTTTATTTAAAAAAATAAATGAATAGTCATTTTGCATTAAAAATATATTGTTTATATCACCATGTATAGTATTTATTATTGTCATCTAAAAATGAATTAATGTTACAAAACAATGTGAATATAATTAACAATAGTAAACTTCACGCTCAAAAGTGGTTAAGACTATGTTTTATGTTGTGTATTTTACCACAATTAGAAATTAAAAATGAATAATAAGTATTTTAAAGTGACAGTTTTAATTTCTAGTAGTATGAACATCAATAATAGATATAATCCACATAAACAGAACACTCCTTGAAGCCCTCAGTAAGTTTTGAGTTGGACTGTATCCTGAGACCACAAATCTGAGAAATGCTGTTCTCAACACCCCTGCTGTGTTAGCTATTAAATTAGAACTAAAATCTATTGCAAAAATGGATGGAGGCCCAGTTCCTTCAAAAAATTTAACAATAATTTAACAAATGAATAATTTAACAAATGAAAATTGACTTTTTTTTAACTGATCAATTCAGCTTTGTAAACAAGGCTGCAGCAGCTGTGATGGCAGCAACAAAAATAGCTGGGATGCTAGCACCCAGAGTGAGTGTGGCCATCATCCCACTGCACAACTCAAGTGTTTCTCCTGTGTTTATAAAGTGCGATGCCCACTGAGTCTTCATGGATGAGACAGAAAGTTCTCCAAAAGAGAGAAAATGGATATTCCCTTCAATAAACACCACAAATTTCAGTGTTTATATTTAAATAGTAGTACATGTGGCATGTAACAGACCTGAATTTCTTATCTAGTTTGCCTTTACATTGTGATCTCAGCAAGTAGCAATTTTCTTTCATAGACCTTCAAAACAACACTATTACAATAAAAGGTGTTGAGGATGAGAAGATGACAACAGCTTATTTCTTACTGCCTTGGTAAAAATCCAGTTGTTAGCAATTGTTTGTTGTATTGCTTACTAGTTGTATTTGTATTAGTTTGGTACATAAAAAGAAATACCTCTTCCTAAGGCAACAAGAACAATTACTGCTATAGAATTTGGGGGAAAAAATCTGTTTTTAATTTTAAAAATAAATACAACATTGAATGATAGTCAGTGTTCAAAAAAGCTGTCTGTAGACAGTAGCTTTCACAATCCGTTTGTTTCATGAGGCCTATGAGGTCTTGTTCTGCTGCATCTCTGCCACTTCTTCCTCCTTCCCAGATTCTTTTGCCCTCAATTCACAGAACATGTGTTATCTTCCAGGTCCATGATTCCCATGCACAGCGGTGCCCTTAAAACAGGTAGGACAGACTTTTTCTATGAAAGGCCATATAGTAAATATATTCAGCTTTGGAGGCCAGACAGTCTCTACAACAACTACTCAACTGTGCCATTGTACTTGTAAAAACAGCCATAAGCATCCATAAATTAGTGTGTATGGTTGTGTTTCAATAAAACTTTATTGACAAAAAGAGGCTGGAGGGGTGCATATTTGGCCCATGAACCATAGTTCAAGGACCCCAGGCTTAGAAACTTGCTTCCTATTCTCTCCCCATCAGTAAGTCCATGTGTGAAGTAATTAGGCCATTGTGTGTTTCCTTGCCAGAATGGACTCATCTAAGGCAATGATAGCAACAAATGATATGAATTGATCACTAAAAATTCATTAAACATATTTGAAATTCTGTTGTTCTTTATCACTCTTCTCTGAACTCTCCCTTACTCCTTTTTGATTTTGTCTCAGAAACATGAAAGTTTCCAGCTCACATATTTAGGCTGATCTGGATTTCAGTTAGTTTAACCACACACTGACAGTGACAACAGAATTACTGGAGATGACTTTGTAAACCAGTCAAGGTTGTAAAGAGTTTTTCTCTCATCTTCTATACTTGCTAAAGGTCACATATGGAAAATAGAATTTCCCAAATTCCCCACCCACGTAAAAGTATACCCTGTAGTAAGCAAATCCGGCACAGTCATAAACACCATTCTAGTGCTGCCATTTGGAAATTTACTGCATATCATAGTCCAATGGCTCAGTAAAAGCAATTTCTATTTTTACCTCCTGTATCAACCTGTGTGAAAATCTATCCATGTCAGAGAGGCTGTAGGAGGCAAACATTAAAGCACTTTTTTATTTTACTGTTAGAAAAATAGGCTTCAAAACACTGTCTATTCTCAAAATGTTACCAGCTGAAGAACAAGTGGGAGGTAGTCTAAAGCAGTTGACTCTGCTGCAATAAATGTTAGCACATTAAAACATTATTAATATCAGATTACTAGAAATCATTAACAGAACTCCAGCTTTTCTAGCTTACCTAAATATTTATTCACTCCTCTCCTATTTCTACCCCTCCTTATCGTCCCCCTTCACTTACTACTCTCCTATTCCAGCTCAAACTAGACACTTACATTATCATTATCAAGCGTCCTTTTCATACAAAACCACCCAAGTTTACAAATCACGGGGGGAAATTCAAAGTCTGCTGAGGGCTAGGAATAGGAGTTTGATTTTGATTTTTTAAACTGCTGTAGAAATTAGTTTTCTTTTTCTCTCTGTTTTTATTTATCTCTTGTCCTGCTCTGGTCTTTCTCCAATTTATTCAAGCTCTGGTGGTGAAAAATTTCCAAGATTCCCAATTTTTCTCTTTTATCACATATAAGCTTCTCTTCATGTCTTCCAAGGCCATCAGTAGTTTAGTCCCACCATCATTATCATTATTCAGTCCCAGGATGTTTCTCTACTCCAGTCACAATGGGCTCCTTATCTTCACAGTCTCTAAAGTATTGATAATTCCTACTATGTCTTTGCTTGTATTGAGCTATCATTCTATCCACCCATCCAAACCCAGTTCAAATTACAAACCCAGGGGTTATTCTTTTGCTTATCCTGAAACAAACAGATGGCCAGATATTTCTCCAGTGAATATGGGTTTTTCAGGATCAGTAGAGAATTGCAACTCAAGGTCTGCAGCCATGGGGAGCCAAGTGCAAGTCCCCACATCAGATGGGAGGGAGCCACTCTTATAGAGGGGAAAGGAGGGTGGGAGTAAACAAAGAGTCCCTGGCTTTTCATTGGCTGAGCCCTTGCCAGGAAAGAAGAGGAGCCTCCCTTCTTCCTGTTGGGCTCTGCTATCATCACAGGGTGTGAGAGCTCCCCCTGCTGGTCTCCAGACTATCTAATTGGGGGTTTTGTTTATCATTTTTTTACACTCTCTACCTGCATTTTTATTTCTGTCCCTTCTTGTCATTCCAGGTGAAAGCCAAAGTTTTTACAATGACCTGCATTGTATATCTGGTTCCCCATTATCCAATGTCCCTCTTTATTTGCCTCACTCCACTATTCTGCCTCTTTGAAAATACTCCTGCCACAGGGCCTTTGCACTTGAGCTCCCCTCTGCCTAGAATGTGCTTTCCCAGTTATCTGCATGTCCAGTGCAGCTCCTTCACTTCCTTCAGATTTCTAGACAGTGAATCCTTCACTGGATATTCTACCTAAATTCCTCACTGGATCCTGACATGTCCTGGGCCTCTCTCCTCCTCATCACTTCTATTTAGCTTTCTTTACTATTTAATTTGTTTACTTATTTATCTTGCTTATTGTCTCCTCTACTGCACTGTGGGCCATGCGAGAACAGGTATTTCACCAGCTTTGTTCAATGCTCAGCCCTAGAAGAGCACCTAAAACAAGGGATCCCATTGATGTTTGCTGGGCGAAGACATATCACGAAGGTGATTTACCCTCACAGTCTACCTTGTTTGCCTGGCCCTTGTTATTCCCCACATGATGCTAATCAGCCCCAGTTAGATTTTGAGGGTTAGAGGTCATGGCCTAGGTTTCATCTTTTTATGCTCCTAAAGTATCTAGAACAGTGCTGATCATATGGGAAAAATTCAACATACATATATAGGTTTTGATTTTTAAGGTCTTGTAAGTGAAAAAAGAATCGAAGTGAAAAAAGAATGTAAATTTTCCAAAAGTAGGGCAAGCTCACTGTTTGACTATGGGAAGTTCTGGGAAATGTATTTCTGGTTGAAATGAAGAATCTAAGAACCAATTTCAATTTATTACTGTCTCTCCTCAGTAATGCTCTATCTCTATTTAAACACTGAGTCTGGATAACTCAGAACATTGTACAACGCAAAGAAGACAAAGGTAAGAAAGTCAACAGAAAACTGAGGAATGGCTGAGGGGAGCTTTGCACATTCTTTAACAAAATTTATGTCAATATTCCACCAAGAATGAAAATAACTTCATGCAGTATTAAATTAAAATAGTCCCTTAATAGTTTCAGAACCTGTGGGTATTACACTTTAATTGTATGCAAACTTACATTTTGTTTGTGTTAAACATTTTGCTCCACTTAGGAACATTATTATCTAGCAAAAGCCCTTAAATTGTGCACAGTGACCTCAGTATAGCAGTTAGAAGAATCAGTGCTTTAAACATTTACAGTAGCTGGTGCAATAATAAATCAACTCCAATTAGAGCAGTAGTGACTACAAAGCAGCCTCCAGAAGTTAGAAATCTGTGGGCCCAAACTTAACAAACTCACCTGCTGAGAATATCGAATTGTCTACAATTTAGCTGTTAAGCTCGTTTCTTCTTCATCGGTTTCTCTGTGTATGAGAGTCGACCCTTACCTCCTGTGCTGAATTAGCTAGAGAGGAAACTTCTGTTTGTCAAACAGGCCTCCCCAAATCAGTTCTTAGAAGGGAGCACTGTTCTGTGATGGGATTTGTATAGGGACAGGCCTCTGAATCTATAAGTTAGGTATTTGGGCAACAATTAGAATTATGACACAAAGAAGTAAGATTCAGAACTGAGATAAATGGAACCCTTAAAAGAAGCTAGTGTGCACATGAGCATGTGTGGGTATATACACACATACACACATGCACACACACCCCTGCCCTTTCGCATCACTTTGAATTGCTCCAATTAGACATCTCAGTTTTATCTCACTATCTGACAACCACCTGGATATCAGCTCCTGTTAGGATTCCTTTCCAATCCCATAATTCAGACCTTCCATCCTTCTGTATTACCCTCATACATAAAATGGTTCTGACCACCTTTTTTGTCCTTCTACTCTTCTGAGATGTTGGTCACTAACACTTTCAATAATCTTGTCCTCCTGCCTTTTTCCAGTGACTGTCTGGCAAAAATTGTAATTGTGACTCAGGCAAAAATTGTAATTGTGACTCAATGTCAGTCCTTTCCTTTCTACCTAAGGAAGTCCTTTCCTTTCTACCTAAGGAAGTTTACTAAGCTTACTAAGTTTACTAAGTTTACTAAGCTCTGCTGTAAAACCAAGAAACCATGTAGATCAGAACAAAAAGATAATGATTTTCATACAGAGCTGGACCCTGGAATCTACTTAATAACACATTTATTTGTTTTCAGTACCACCTTCCATTCCCCTCACTGACTATCCCATTTTCAAGCTTATCCTGTCCCACAATCTTTTGGTAACTTAACTCTACCTCGACTGGAAAACTGAAGCAATTAAGGTTGGATATTCCCAATTTCCTGTTACTTTTTTTATCAATGTATCCTTATCCATCCATATTTTCCTTCTTTCTTCTAGACTCAGCTGCAGAAGAATCCCTCTTTCTACTCAGAGCTAGTCCCCCATTGTCCCAGGGTAGGGAGACTCCGTCTCCTCCAAGGCAAAGCACTTACCCCATTAGGTATTTCTCCTCTCCCAGCCCTCCCTATTGACTCTTTCCCCTCAACCTATGATCTTGCCCTTTTGAGACTCTTTGATACTCACCTAAGCATCTCCATCCCAAAAGAGCAAAATTTCATAAAGAAATATTACCCACCCACCTCACCTCCATCTTCACTCCTTTATTTTTCATTTATTCTTTATTCATCCACTGAGATTATCTTCTTTGTCCTCCACATTCCACTCCCTGGGCACAGGTCTGGAAGTGAGCTTCACAGCCAGTGGACATGTAAAAATCCACTCTCTCCTCTCCCTGGGCTTCTGTGTCTCTGCTGTGCTCTTTAGGTCCTCAGGTCTCAGTCTGCTTGATGGGATTCTCCTGGGCTGATCTCATCAGCTCATCCTAAAACTCTCTCTGAGCATGTCTTTCCTGGAGTTACTCCTTCCTGACTTTTCCAGTTGTCCATTCCCTACCTTAATTCTATACCACTTCTTCCACTTCTCCTTCTCAATGAAAATATCCTTTCTTTCTCTTGGTCTTTCACTGTATTGTTACCTTTTCTGTAGTATTTACTGCAATATTATTTTAAAGATCTTTGTGTCATTTCACCAAATAAATTATAAATGCTTAGATGGCAGATACTTGATTGTGTTCATCTCTGTTTAGCCTGTAACATTTGGACCTTTGGACTAAGCACCACTCAATAAATTGAACTAAATGTAAGTTTCATGCACTCTTTGTCACTTAGCCTACATTTTTCAAAAGCCAGACCTCACTTAAAACTACCAGGAAACAGTAATTACATTACACAACATTGATATTCTTAGATACTCTCAAAGAAATTCCCCTATTACGAGGCAGTAAATTTTCCTTCTCACAGAAAGATTTTCTCCTTTACATTCCTAAATTATTCAGAATACCCATCCTGAAAGAGAAGGAAGTTTAATGTCTATAAAATCACTCGCTTAAACATTTTCACTTTAGAAGCCTACTTGCCTTTTTCCTGCAAAGAATTTGGGAAGAAATTTATCACATTTTTGTATTTCAAAAGAGAGGTAGGGAATTTGTGATAGAGAATCAATAAGGGACACATTTCCTGCCTTAGGGACTTAGGGCATACTCTGAGTGGACCAGAACACCCCATCACCATTGCCATGCTTTACAGAACATTTCTCAGGTGATCAGAGATACATTTCGTTGTGTCCACTCCCATCATTGAGTGACTCAGATCAGGTTAGCTGAAGGAATTCTCTTCAAAAACCATCTCAGACTAGCAGGCAAGTAGACTTTGGAGTATAAACATTGCCGATCAAATTTCAGCTTTAGCTCTTTTTAGTCCTGTGTCTTCAAGCAAGTTAAATAATGTTTCTGAACTTCATATGCAACGTGGTCATAAAAATAATTCCTTTTTGACAGAGAATTTGTTATGATTAAATGACATGATGCTCCTGAAAGTATTTTAAAAATATAATGCACTACTCGACTATTGGTTATTATTTCCATTTTAAAATTTGCTCTTTTGTATGATCTTCCCATTTATCCCTCTAAGCCAAGGGTCCCCAACCCCAGTCCCCAACCGGTACTGGTCCATGGCCTGTTAGGAACTGGGCCACACAGCAGGAGGAGAGCAGTGGGAGAAGGAGAGAAGCTTCATCTGCCGCTCCCCATCACTCTCATTACCACCTGAACCATCCCCCTCCCCCCCACCCCCGCCCCGCCATCCGTGGAAAAATTGTCTTCCACAAAACTGGACCCTGCCAAAAAGGTTGGGGACCACTGCTTTAAGCCATCCTATTGGACCCTATTAGCATTTTTTCACTATTACATAGTGATAAGATCACTGTTTTAATTTTCCATACATCAGTCCTGATAATGTTTCTCCATATAAATAGCTCCATAACCACGGAGGTAAGTTTTTCCTGTTTGGGGTTGACTAAGTATTGCCCTCTGACAGATTTATTTTTAAGATTTTTTAAAATTTAATTCAATTTTATTTTAAGAACCAATTTTTTGGTACCTTCCCTATGTTTTATGCATCATCATTGGAAAATACTGTGGGGAACATTCTTGTTAATTTACTAATGACACCTCAGTGACAGGTGCTCAACACAAACCAATTGAGGAAAATAAGCATTTAGTGGCATATCATAATTGGAAACCCTTGCCTTATCACAACGGCTTTGGGGGCCACAGTATCATGTTCATATTTAGCCAAGTTGGATAGATTTCATTACTTAGACTTCAGATTTTTGGATGATTTCTCTGATGTCAGTACTCAATGTCCAAATTTCCAAAATGGAGTTTATCACTGCTGTTGCTAATGACTTAATGAAACTTATAGTTATGGCATTCTATTATTAATTACTGTTGTTTGCAAAGATAGTAATAGTACCTCTGGAGATCTTCAAAACTCATCAAATGCAACCTGGACATACCCTATGCATTCAAGTATTTGATTTAATTTTTTGCAACTTTTTAAAGAAATCATCATTTATTCAGCCAAGGTCTTATAAATCCCTCTGATATGCCAAGTACAAAATATATTTTCTTTGGCATATGCAAAAACATAATTTAAGCAAGTATACCTATGGATATAACTATCAGAGCCCTTAAAAATACCCTACATTAAAAATGCTGCTTTTCTGTCCATTACATGTATCTATTGTTGCATAGTCTGAGAACATACCAAATCCTCTTTGACAATTTAACACAGAGAATGTGATGATATCACAATGGATGTATAGCTATATCCAAAGAGTGGAGAGGTCTGTTTTAGATTGGACAGATGTTTTTGTTTTGATAGATTTAGGAATCTTAAATATGTACTATTAAATTTAGGATTTTAGGTGGCAAGATTCATTTCTTTGTTACTGATTTAATAAACTGTATATATTGTAGTACCTACATTCCAAGAAGTTTTATTAAAAAATTAAGTGCTACATCCTCTAGGAGTCAGTCATGAACTTGCTTTACTGTAATGGGCTGTCTTCTTTGGTATTCCTACAATATCCCATGCACGTCTCTACATTTGCATTTAATACATATTTTCTATGCGATTTTTCCTTTAGATATGAGTTCTTTGATTGCAAGGTCTTATTCATCTTCAAAACTCTTATACCTGGTCATAGTATTTGGCATGCAGGTTATATAGAACCAAACAAGAAGTGATTAAGTGAATGAATTAATAAATAAACTATAGTCTACCATATAAAGTAAAAGTGGTATTATTACTGTTGATTTTGACTCATTCTTCTTATGTCTTTATTCATTCCACTTATCACAATTCCAAGTGAGAATATCACTGTAATATTTTATAATCCTAAAAAACATATTTGAATCTTTATCAGAAACTCTTTTATCATGACTGTATCCAGTAGTGTGCTTGTAAATCTTTAAGAGTGAGCTCTAGAGGGGGAAAAAGGAAGGAAGGAAGGAAGGAAGGGAGGAAGGAAGGAAGGAAGAGGGAGAGAAACAAAGGAAGGAAAGAAAAGAAAGAGAAAGAAAAAAGGAGGGAAGGAAGGGAGGGAGGGAGGAAGGAAGGAAGGAAAGAAGGAAGGAAGAAAGAAAGAAAGAAAGAAAGAAAGAAAGAAAGAAAGAAAGAAAGAAAGAAAGAAAGAAAGAAAGAAAGAAAGAAAGAAAGGCAAGCTTGATTTACAGCATTTCTGACCTACAATGGCCAACTTCAAGTTACCAACATGTCACCAATGCACAGATGGGAAAGAAGGTGAATCGTTGGCTCTCCCGAGTGGTGAATAAGCCTCCAGGACTTCACTGGCTGCTTCTACACCCTGTCCTGTGTTACTCACTTCAACTAGCTTTGCTGAATTGCCTTCTTCTACAAGTTTTCAGTCATTCTTTTCAAGGACTGACTTCAATGCGAAGAGGTAATAAATCAACATGAGAGCAGTAGTCTGCCAGGTTCTTAAAAATGTTATCTTTAAATACAATCCTTAAGATCACCAATAAACCACAAGAAAAATTACATGTACTTTTCTCAGGAAGCATATTTTAAAACTCATATAAAAGTATGAGATGAATACTTCTGGAGTTTATTTTGATTTGTGTTAGGGAAGCCTGCATTATAGTTAATAATTTTATCCTTTCAGGGGAAAGAAAAAGTAGACCATTATCTCTCTAAAAAAAAATTCTGTGTTGTTTTATAACTACTTTCTTCCTCATTTCTCAATTAATTTAAGCTTAGTTTGTCTCTGCTAGTAAAACTCCAGAGCTTTAAACATTTGCGGTAAACCACATGTTTATGTATTTATGTATTTTAGGTATCTTGGTTTCTGGCTCATAGTTGTTAGAATCAAATGAGAAAAGACTTCTCAGCAATTCAAAACCAACTGAGGCTTTGAAAGAAACCAAGAGTAATGAGAGCTACTCAATCCATAACCTGACTGCTGGTGATTCACTGGATTTTTCTTTTAACATATGGGCTAAATGGAAAAATTCTAAAATATTTTATTAGTGATAAAGTCTTGTGATTACTTTAAAACACAATAGTCATTAACATACAAGGAAGAAAAGAGATTTCAGACAGACATTTGTGGATGTCTTCACTACCCATACCGTCAAAAATTATTTGAAATTATTCTTTACAATCTTGAAATATGTAAAACTTTCAATAGTCAAAATATGCACTTTGGTAACAATGTGTTTGTAATTGTTGATGTCTACAAATCATCTATGGAGTTCAGCAAACAGTGTGATTTTCTTCCAATACTTTAAACTCAGTATATTTTTAGCAGAAACAGGATAATTCATTGGTTTCTGGGTGTACATATTAAGTTCAGAAGTTACATCTCTCTGAAAAAGGAGTAAACAGAAATAAACATCTTGAGCATGGAGTATCACAAAGCTCTAATTGCAAAGAGAGTCTGCTATTGCATTCAAACTATAGGTAAATTAAAAATGAAACAGCATGATTTTAATTGATTTGTACCAGATTACACAAGATAAAAAATTATAAATATCAGATGAAAGAAAATAAGTAATCAGAATATCCCAGGGCCCTTAAGTGCAAGTTCAATAGCCATGTTCACTTTGTAGCATGACGAATCATCAGGGAAAGTTTAATTATGACCAACACATCTGTTTATTAAACCATATTGAGGCAGAAAATTGTGCAATATATTCAAACAATTTTATAGCCATATATACATTTATATGAAAATGTATATGTATACATGGTGTAAAGGAAAATTTCAGTAAAAGATATTTTTATAATTCAAGAAAATGTTGACCATATTTTTATTTTATGAAGTCTAGATTTTGCCAATTTGTGCTAGTTGAAATATCAAAGGCATGTATTTCATTTGCCTTACTTTCAAGACCAAAATTATTTCTTCATAGTGTTGCAGTTCCATATTACTTGTGATTAAAATGTGAAAACCTTTGGAATCACTTGTTTTAATGTGAATCTGGCTCAGTTAAGTTCAGCAGATGGTCTGACTTTGTTTAATCCTAAAGTATCTAGATTTTAGCATTACCTATTTTGCCTATCCCTAAATTTATACATAGAATTGACTGACTAAATGGAAGTTCAGTTAAAGCAATACAGAGTTCTTTCAAACATTTTAAGTAACATGCATACAAAACTAAGGGGGTGGAAATCACCATAGTTATTGGGTGACAAAAATTTCAAGAACAAAATTGTTCCTAAATAAATATATCTGTGTTAAGTTGAATTGCATAAATGACATACCTTATGAATTATGTAATATATAATCTTAGTGAGAGAAAAATGATAACTATATAATGTATATATATTATATTATATAACATATATAATCTTAGAGAAAAGTGATAACACTGCTAAGGTTTATTAACTGCCTTTCATGCCTCAAGATGCCCTCTGCTAAGCACTTTACATGAGTCATCTGGAGTAATTATCTCAAATCTTTATACAAAATAGCTATTCCCATTAGAAACTTAAGAATTTGAAGCACAGAGAAGTAACTTGTCAAAAGTCATACAGCTGGGAAAGGGTTTGGTCTAGGAATCAAACCCAAGTTGAGATGCCAAACTCTGTGTTCCAAAACAACACTGGGGTTAGCAGATGCAAACTATTACATAAGGATGGATAAACAAGGTCCTACTGTATAGCACAGGGAACTATATTCAATATCATTGGATAAACCATAATGAAAAAGAATATAAAAAAAGAATGTGTATATATATATATATATATATATATATAACTGAATCACTTTGTTGTAGAGTAGAAATTAAAACAACATTGTAAATCAACTGTACTTCAATAAAAAAATTAAAAAACAAAACAAAACAAAACAACACTGACATTTCAGTGACATTTCAGTCACATTCTGAACACTGAAGTTCAGAGGTCAGCAAACTATGGCCCATGGGTCAAATCCAGCCTGCTTCCTGCCTTGTAAGTTTCATGGAACATGACCACTCTATCAGTTTACACATTGTCTTCGGCTATTTTACTACAACAAAGTTGAGCCACTGCAGCAGAGACCATACAGTCTGTGAAGCCTAAAATATTCACTATCTGGATATTTACATGAATAGTTCTCTAACTTATGCTTTAGATTTCTAATTTGAAATTTGAAATCAATATTCTATGTTCTTATTTACTGCAATTTCTATTTATCTGACTTAAACAGTTGATTTGGTTGAAATAATCATTATATATTTAATAAATATATCAACATTATATGATTAAAACTGAAATTCTAACAGTTCCTCTAAAGAGAAACAAACAAGAAAGAATGTAAACTGTCACCACTTATCACAAAACTAGGATGTTTTCTTATACATTCTATAATAAAAATTGCTATCTTATATGAATGAATTATTTATTGCTATTATGATTCAGCTTAAGAACTTTTCTAGTTTAAAAGTATACCTATTGGGCCCAAAACTTAGCTAGTATATGTCATAAAATAATGATAAAACTCTAAAGCAATCAAAATAAAAATGAGATATCATTGGCTTCCTTAAAATAGTATAAATAAACCATCAACATTGACTTAAATTTTATTGAAGAAGTTATTTATAAGAAACTTAGTTATTAGAATTAATGTTAGTTATTTAGGAGATAATGGACAAAGTACTTTATTACAAAAAGTGCAGCACTATAATCATTTTTGCAGATTTATTTATTCAAAGTTAATTTGAATTTCTCAGCAGATTCCTTTGCAGTAGACATTTTAAAAATTTTGATCATAATATAATCTAAAGTAACATCTCACAAAGAAATCTAGCTGGGTCCCTGGACCAGTTTCACACACTGGCGGTCTCTTGGTAAATTCACCTCCATCTGACATCTGGTCTTTAATTTAAAGCTGATTTGATAGCCCACTGAGTGTACTCCCCTCTTGTGAGCTGGCACACATTAAGTTCACAGAAACGGTTGCATAAAACTAAATTGCTATTTTATTTATATTCATTCAAGAAATATAACTACTGAGCAGAGGAAGCTCTGATTTATCTTCTTTAACAGTTTAGGAAACTCTTGCAGAAGATCTTTCCACAAGTATAGACTGTACCACTTTGAATGCCTATTGGACCTGTAATATCCCTTTATTCATTTTCTCAGGGCCTTACACAAATATTCAGGTTACTTGAGAGCACAGTTGGGGTGGTCTGATTCTTCAACTGTATTGGAAGGATGGATCTTAAACAGATCTCTTAACACAATCCCATATAATCTCTCACATGATATGAGAGGAGGGAAAAATAATTGTGTCATGTTCTTCTTAAGATGACTGACCAGAAGAATGCATTTTTAAAAGATTAGTTTAAAAGATAGAAGATTAATTGTTATTTAAATATTTAGAATAGAATATGCCTAGGTTCTTATATACTGTGCTAAGAATATCGGACTTTACACTGTGAGTAAAGAGTGATCTTGAAGAGATAAGCAAGAGATATATAGTTAGATCTTCCCTTTAGGCATATCCATCTCTGCTTATCACCTATCCGTCTGGAGAGATAGGATGGCTAAATAGAGTACGGTCCATATCGTGAAATAGGATGGGTAAAAAGGACACAGACCAAGAGACCATTCTAACTTAGGAAGAGTACGTGTTATAGAAAAGAAGTCAATTTTCCTTTGGACAAATTGAGTTTTAGATGCTTTCATTTAACCTAGGAGTTTCTTAGGCAATATTCTGTGATTTGTACATTCAGAGCCTATACTGTGTTTTAATGATACCGGTGTCCTTGTCAAATCTGAAAGCTGGTTCTCATTCTACTTGATTTTAAGAGCATTTAATATTTTAAATCACCTTTAGGAAATGGATTTACCTGGTTTCCATGACACTCTGCTTCCCAGATTCTACTATCTAATTCTTATCTCTTTTTTTCAGTCTTATTTCTCTTTCTAACCTCTAAGTGAAATCTGAAGGTTTAATTCCAAGTTTCTCTCACATGCTCATCTCCATGTTAGGGTTATGATCAGAGTTGAGTTCCTGTGTGGCCTGGCATGCTGAGACTGTGTGCTGGGCTCGTGGGATGCAGGGAAGTGTGCTGCATCTCACTCATCCCACTCTCACTGGCGATTAACAGATGAGGTGCTGGAGCTGGACCAGGAAAATCCTCTGGATGCCAACCGGACATCTGACATTATAGTACCTTGAGCATTAGCAATGGACCAATCTTGCTCCCATGAATGGTTGGATGGTCGACATTATATGACTCAGCTCTGAAGACCTCTGGTGATCCCTCCATAATCTGCTCACCCAGGGGTTCTAAGAGGGTGTAGTCTTGTCCACGGTGGCCCAACTTCCTTAGGATTGGCTGGTTCCTTGTCTCCAAGCTCCCCTTTATATAAGGGCAGAAAGGACTTAAATCGCCTTCCCAGGATTGCATTCTATTCTTCCTGAGTAGCAAAGAGAAGGAAAAAAAAAAGCAAAGGAAACAAAATTGCTTCTATATCTAAATGGTCTCAATGTTTATACTTCTTGCCATATCACATTTAGTTTTTATAACAAGATCATGAATTAGGTATTGTTTCTCTGTGTTATAGCACTGGATATTTAAGTAACATATTCAATGTTATTTAACTAGTAAGGATGAAGAAACAAATTCATATGTGACTGGTTGTGAATCATATATTTATACCCATTACTGTTTTTGCCCATATAATTGTAGAAATGAATAGCAAGGAGGCATAGGACATGCAGGAAGTCTTGTTTTGTTTTGTTTTTAAGATATGAAATTTCTTTTTTTAGCATGGTGAGATCACACCTGTTTTCTTGATGAGAAAAGTCCAAAACAGGCAGAATACAGTGTTTTGGGACAGTCGTTACTTGTTTGGACATAAGTGACCCTGAGTCAAGGCTGAGTCAAGGCAGACTCACACAACTAAAGAATTTTTATCAAAATATGTAATTGTTTTAATCTAGTGCTCTAAAGTAACTTCACGGATTTTGTTTCTATATCGCTAAATTTACTTTTCAGCTGACAACAAACATGACTCATTTCATTTCAGTTGATTAGTTTGGTTACAAGCTACTGAAAATAGAGGCTGTGAAGCAGAAGGGACTTCAATCATACCTGTATGAGTAGATACATTCTGAAAAGAACTGAAAATCAGAAATCCTGGTGTGAATTGCCGCAAAGTAGAGCAGTGAGTAGACAACAAATGCAGAATGTATTTTTCTATAAAGTCTTTTTCAACAAGAAAGTGAAGTAAGAAATGCCTGCTTAAAAAAGCAGTAGAACCACCTGAGGAAATAAGTAGAAATTTTCCTCCTTTAACCTAATCACTAGGATTTTTATTTGTGGTTTGCAAGCAATAATATCAAATGCATGGCTGTTGTAGTAAATTTTTAAAAAGTCATCTGGTAAACTTTTATTCAATTACGATGCATTTCTTTTTTTTTTTTTTTCTTTAAAGATGAAGTTATTTACAAAAAAAAATTCTCCTTTTCCTCTGGTGGGTGTCAGAAATGGCTTCACAGAAGAGATGACAACAAAGCAGGATTTTGAAAGATGAATTGCTGTCAAATACAGTTTGTACTGTAAGGTGGGTATGACTGAGGAAATAGATGTTTTCAGTAATGACCTAATAGTAATAACACTCACTCTGCTCCCCAGACCATCACCAAAAGGACTTGCTGAGCCTGTGCATGCCTGGTACCACATGAGTCCCAAACCAGAGCTGATCAGGTTGCACCAACCTCCAACTATTTACAGAGTGGGTAAGTTGTTCATAGACCTTGGAGGAAAAAAAGGGAATATGACTTGAGAAGAAATCCAGAGTTCTTTTTGAGGTAAATATCAAAACACAGTAAAAGCCAATTTTTTATGCCATGTATCTCAGATGAGAATCTCTATTAAATATCCTCCAAAACATCAGTTTATATTCCTGTTGACCTGGGGCACTTTAAAATATTTAAGTGTTATTAGAGTTATCAAAAGCACACTAAATAATGTTCAGTAGAGTTTTAACATTAATATGATTTATTATTTTTTAATTACTGATAATAACAGACTGCTTTTTCTTCTGAAGTATAGTTGATTTACAATGTCATGTTAGTTTCAGGTGTAGAGCAAAGTGATTCAAATATATGTATATATATTTGAATATATATATATTCTTTTTCAGATTCTTTTCCCATATAGTTTATTACAAAATATTGAGTATAGTTTCCTGTGCTATACAGTAGGTCCTTATAACAAATCTGTTTTGGATAAAAGATAACACTTCAGTTGTGCTTCAGGCCCCTGTGACACATTGAGCAAGTGTAAGCCTCATTTCTAGCAGAAGGGACTAATTTACATGATTGTTAAGTTACACTTCTATCCTTAAAAAAACTCTCCAGTTTCTAAAATTATAATCATGAAGTTTTGCAAAACAACTTTATAAATTATTGTCTATCAGGACTAATATTGCTCTATCACAGCTTGGTGTTAGAAATTAATGCTGTCCAAGCAAAACTATTTCACAGAGTCAGCTAGAAAACAAAAATTACTCTATAAATTCAGTGAAATTTCAGTTAAAAATCTGGATACAGTTTATTAAACTATTTGAAATACTGACTTTAAAATTTACAAAGAGTAAGAGATCAAGAGAAGTCAAGACAATTTTGAATAACTAATTATTGAGTATTTACTATTTTCTAGGAACAATTCGGATGCTTTACATGAATACGTACATTTAACTTTTGAAAGAACACTACTATATAGGAAACATTAATAACTTTACTTTGCAGATGAGAAACTGAGACACAGAAAGTCTAAGTAACTTGCTAATGTCATGCTGTTAAGCAAGGATAAAATTGAGGTTTGAACCTTGATATGCTAGCTCCAAATATTACATGGTAAGCCAATACATTATACTGCCTATATAGAAAAGTAAAAAGGGAACACTTGACTTAATATATGGCAAAATAGGTTGAAATTAAGATATTATAATTTTGGCATGAGAATAGACAAATAGAGAAATGGGAATGAGAGGTGGCCCAGAAGCAAATCCATACAAATATGTGCATTCAGAATATACCAGAGCTAGTGGTTTTACAACCACATCATTATAGAGAGGACAGATTTTGTTTTTAATATCTTTATTGGAGTATAATTGATTTACAATGTTGTGTTAGTTTCTGCTGTACAAAGTGAATCTGCTATATGTATATCCCCATATCCCCTTCCTCTTGAGCCTCCCTCCCACCTGCCCTATCCTACCCCTCTAGGTCAGAGGATGAATTATTCAATACATGATGTTGGAAACATTGGATGTCCAAATGGAAGAACAAACTATAAAAGAGTATTTACTTTATATTATGTAAAAATATAATCTAGATGGAATAAACATGTAAGTTAAAAGAATATATGACCTCAGGGTAAGATTTTAAAAATAATTATGTACGCCCACACAGACACAAACACACATCTGCACATTTACGCAAAACAGCAAATGAACAGCATAATTCATTTCACTACACTGAAATTTAGAATTTCTGTATGATTAAAAAAGATAAAGCTGTGAACTGCAAAATTATATTCACCTTGCCTATAACTAGCCAAGATTTAGTGTCTGAATGCATTAAATTTTCTAAAGATAAAAACAAAGAATAACTAAAATGAGCCAAGGATTTGAACAGGTAAATTACAGATGAAAAACTTGAATTGTCAATGAAAATTTCACAAGCTTAGTATTACTAGAAATTAAGTAAATATTTATTAAAGCAATGAGATATAATTTCACATCTATCAAATGGTAAAAATATAAGTACATATGGTGTAGATATATAAAAGAGCCTATATTTGAGATAATACCAAATAGGCATAGACTTGAAGAAGCAGAACCTCACCTACCTTGTTAATAAGCATATATGCAAGAATAACCATTTTGGAGGACAATTTAGCAATACCCACTAGTGCTAGTCATCCACATGCACCAGTTTCATTATGATAGCTCTTTTAAATATAAATGATTATGTTATTTAATATATTAATCTATTCTAGAGATAAGCAGCTGTGTATAAATCTCTCAGGAAATATTTAATATTATGTAACAGGGGAATATTTTCAAACTTTAGCAGGAGAGTCGCAGTCTTTTCTGTAGAAAAAGTCCTTTTCCCAAGGGCTGAGCTCTGGGAATGAATCAGTCCACATAAGTGTCCAGAAAATGGAGTTCATGGCCAAGGCATCCTCTTTCTGTTTCCTGTGTGCTGTTTTCTGCAGTCCTTATCCGTTCAGATTGAGGGCCAAGCTAAATGTTCAAATATAACATGTAACACTTTGCTATCAAAACATAAAGCTTTTTCTCACATCTTGACTTCACTTATTTGTGTACTTTCGGGGAACTTACCTACTTTGTATGAAAGAAAAAGAGAAAGAAGCACCCACTCAGAATGTTTCTTAGATCTTAACCTCAATAATGGGAGGTCAGGAAGTTGCTGGAGAAGATTCCTGCCTGGCATCTGTATTCAAAATTGATAACATGCCTTAAGACTCATTCATGCATGTGCTACACAAGCTGGGCATTGCTGGCTTTGATGATGATATGATATCATCATTTCTGATATCAGAAATCTCTCATCTTCAAGTCCTGAAAACCCAGGTTTAAATCTTTAAATATTTGCATGTATTTCTTTCTTTTGATAGGGCATCCGTCTATTTTCTTTCTTTTAACTCCCATATGACATTTATTTATTTATTTATTTTTACATCTTTATTGGAGTATAATTGGTTTACAATGGTGTGTTAGTTTCTGCTTTATAACAAAGTGAATCAGTTATACATATATATATGTTCCTATATCTCTTCCCTCTTGCATCTCCCTCCCTCCCACCCTCCTTATCCCACCCCTCTAGGTGGTCACAAAGCACTGAGCTGATCTCCCTGTGCTATGCGGCTGCTTCCCACTAGCTATCTATTTTATGTTTGGTAGTGTATATATGTCCATGCCACTCTCTCGCTTTGTCACAGCTTACCCTTCCCCCTCCCCATATCCTCAAGTCCATTCTCTAGTAGGTCTGTGTCTTTATTCCTGTCTTACCCCTTGGTTCTTCATGACATCTTTTTTCTTAAATTCCATATATTTTTTAATTAATTATTTTGAATTACATATCCCTATAGTATATATAGATAGATTTGTATGCCAGATACATCCCTAAGAGAGATTCTCTAGGAAAACTGTTCAGAGATTCAAAGGGACAATGATTACAAATAAATCATTCCTTGCTTATTTTTTATGTTAATTACAACCTGTATCCACATACCCAGTCAAATCAAATGTTTATTATTTGATTCATAATAAATTGATCACAATGAAAAAAAACCCCAAATACATCATTCCTTGTAGTTAATGATGTTTCTTTTCTAAAGCGAAAGAAGAAGCTTTTCTTACAGAATGGCACACAGAGATCTGGTATCATTTGGCAATTCAGCTATGAGTCAAAAGTTAATACATTCACAAACACATATGCAAACAACTTCAGCAGGGAAGGCAGACATGTTGAGAATTACTTCCACAGCCAAATACAAATAACATCAGTGACATTGGATATGACGTGGGGCAACTTTTTCACTTGTGCAGTTGAGACTGGCCCATGATTTTTATAAAATGTCTGTTTCCATAATGCAGTTTGAATAGGCAAGTGTTTCAATGACAGGAGATACCCAGGAGTCTTGTAAACACCCAACACAGAGTAGAGGAAGGCACCAGCTTCTCCGCACTTGCCATTATTGAAGAGGACCCGGCAGCCATTAAGACAGAAATAATCCAGATTGGTCTTAAACCAGATCTACCCTAGACAACAAGATGACCATGAATCAGGCTCAAAGGGGATAAAAATTCTGTTGCTGCCTAGAGAAAATAACCCTCATCACACTTGGAACAAAGGAAGGCAAGACTGGCACAAGGGATCAGTGAAATTTACTTCTTGGGTAACACAATTCATTTAACTATGTTGACAGTTATCTGTGGATATTGCACTGGGACTCCCCCATGTAAACGGTGCTTTGTGTGTGTGTATGTGTGCATATGTGTATGACATATATAGAAATACAATAGAAAATATTTTAAAAACTGAGTATAGTTTTACTCACAATAATAAAACAAAATGCAAAGGAGTTCAATTTTCAGAATAACTGCCATTTCAGAATAATATTTAAAAGGTTCTATCTGTTGTTTAAATCATTATATGACAGTAGACAATTCTGATGAGATAAAGGATGGATAAATCTGGATAAAAAGCAGAAAATTTGGTCTTAGATAATGAGGACAAAAAAGGATCCAGCCTTATTTTATTTTATTATTATTTTTTAACATCTTTATTAGAGTATAATTGCTTTACAATGGTATGTCAGTTTCTGCTTTGTAACAAAGTGAATCAGATATGCATATACATATGTCTCCATATCTCTTCCCTCTTGCATAAGCCTTATTTTAGAATGTAAAGCTTTTGTGATGACACTGAAACTCTTATTATCTTTTGGAATGTTGGGCTTTTCTGAAATGGAAGTCTTTTTCCAGGCCATGACAATTGAAATGTTCCAGATTAGAGAGGGTGAAAGGTAAAAGAAATCCCAGCTTCACTATTTCAACTTGAAAATTTATTTAAGAATTTGTGAATTTGCTGTCACATCTCTTAGGTTAATTTAAAAATGGAATGCATGTACACCCATGTTCATAGCAGCTTATTCACAATAGCCAAAAAATGGAAACAACCCAAGTGTCCATGGACAGATGAATGGATAACCAAAATCTGGTATATGCACACAATGGAATATTATTCAGCCTTTAAAAAGAAAGGAAATTCTGACACATGCAACAACATGGATTAACCTTGAGGACATTATGCTGTGTGAAATAAACCAATCACAAAAAGACACATACTGTATGATTCCACTTACATGAGGAATCTAGATATTCCTCACAGAGGCAGAAAGTAGAATAGTGGTTGCCAGGAATGGCAGGAAGTGGAGGTATGGAACTGCTTAAGGAGTTCAGAGCTTCAGTTTTATGCCAGTTGTGGCACAAAAATGTGAATATAGTTAACACCACTGAATCGTACAGTTAAAAATGGATAAAATAGTAAATTTCATATTATGTGTATTTTACCACAATTAAGAAAAAAATAGACATCCTCACTGCAAAATTGAGTCTTTTTGCTTACTGATTTTTTGGATATTATGCATACACTGTGCAGAGTACATGAGTTAATTATATTTTATTCTCTAGTTGAACAAAATTTTAAAAATAGTTTTCTAAATGCAACATTAAGAAGATGACATTTTTTGACAGAGTCCTTCTTACTTTTTTAAACCAAAGAATAACTCACACTGGGTGGCTTATCACAAGAGAGCAACAATGGGATACATTAGTTCTATCCTGTGCACAGTAAGACATCAGTAGCCATTCCTTCTGGAGTTAGAAAGAAAAACAAAACTGTATTCTGAATATTTATTTTTAGTTACCATGAACTAAATTATATTTGCTAACTCAGACTGAAAATTAAAGCATGAGAAAGCATACTAATAGAAAATTAAGACCTGGCTTGTTTTCTTTCTTCTACCTTCATTCCTGGTTTAGTTGTTGCATTGTTTAATACCCAGATCAGAGGATAAAATGAATTGGATAATTTATGTTGTTGGATTAGTAGTGGGAAGGTTCAGGGAGATTTGTTGAGTTTTACAAGGCTCCTAACCCATTTTTATGCATAGAATAACTATCTGTTTTATCAGTGTTCCTGGACTTAACCATCCTTGTTCTATCCCACCATAGCCCTTGTTAACATCTCCTCCATGTATAGTACAAATGAATTCATGAACACGATTGTTTTTTGGAAAGGTGGCAAAATGAATTTTATTTGAAGAAAGAGAAATAATTGCCACTACATCATAGGCCCATATATCCCTTTTCAACCACCTAACTTTCAAGAAATGGAATGAAGGATCTAACAGCTGTACACACACACACACACACACACACACACACACACATCATTACCTTTTTAACTACCAAGAGAGATCAAAGGAAGTGAAATTCCCTTTGATGGATGCTATGGATTTCCTTCACAGAGTTTCAGGATGACAACTTTTTTTACAGGTTTGATACATAATTGACATATAACATTGTATAGGTTTAAGATTAAGAAGTTGATTTGATACACTTAATTATTGCAGCATGATTAAGTCTTTAAATGATTTTCAGTTAATTTTTGCATATAATGTATGATAAGGATCCAATTTCATTCTTTTGCATATTTTTAGATAATTTTACAAAACAACTATAAATTTGGGGGATGTAATTGATCTTAAACTTCTTCCTGAACACTACTGCCTGAAGTAGTAGAATGTTTCCCATTGGCATTTTGTATATTTCTTTACTTCCTAATACCCAGATACTGAAATAGTAACTTCTAACTATGTAACACCAGGTTTCTTTTCTGGATCAGAACCTTATGTAGAGTTCTGAAATTTATTTTCTAAGAACAATTGATGTCTTATTAGTATTTTCCTTTGTTCTTGTTCTCTCTTCATTTATTTACTTATTTATGTATTCATTATTTTCTTTATTGTTTTCTCTTTCTTACTTTCTTCTTTTTTTTTTTAAAGTCAACTCAGGTTCTGCTCTTGCTCAGGTATCCTATTGATTTTTTTATGAGTTTTGATATCCCCCACAATATTTACTTCCTATTTCAAATTCTGGTAATCATGAATGATTCAGTTTCTAGCTACTTAGAAAACTACTGTCACATATCAGAGCTTTTTCTAGAGGAACTAATAAAAAGAATGAATAATAATAGGAAGAATTTAACATAAACTAAAATGTTTAGTTACAAACTTTTCCCATTAACTGCCAGTTTATCTGCAGGTGCATCATCTTAATCAATTCCTTCATGCTAGCAATACTTCTTTAAGCTGTCACATTATTAAAATTCTCAGCATAGATGTTTGAAACTTTTAATTATCTGGTCTCACATTCTTATGGAACAGAATTCATAGTTTACTACTATAACTGAAAGCTAATTTATTACAAATAAGGGAGATATAAAATCACCAAATTAAATTGATACATTGAAAATTGTGTGTTCCAATACTATCTCAGGCTAAAGAACTGACCACTGATGGAATAATTATGGTATATCCATACTATGGAACAGTACTCAGTAACTTAAAAGAATAAGCTATGGCTACATACAACATGAATGACTCTCTAAAGCTTTATGCTAAATGAAAAAAAAATAACCACAAAATACTACATGCTGTATGGCTCCTGTATGACATTGTATAAAAGGCAAAACATATTGACAGAAAACAGAACAGTGGTTGCCAAAGGCTAACAATGTGTATATTTGTGTATGTGTATGTGTGTTTACAGGGGAAGGTGGGTGACTGAAAATGGACATCAGGAGACTTTGCAGGGATAATAGAAATTTACTATCACAGTGGTGTTTGTTACATGACTGCTAACATTAGTCAAAATTCAGAATTACACCTAAAAGTGGTGGATTTTTTATATACCAATTATATTTCAAATATAATTTCAATTCAATAATATTCAAATAATATTTTAAAAAGATATCACCAGCAAAACTTATACAAAAATTTAATTAATATAATTAAAAACAGTTGAAAATATTTCTTATCTACTGAGATACATTTTATAAATTGACTAGCATCATGTTTAACAGAAAATAAAAACACTGAAAAAGCAAGTTACCTTTTCATTATTCTTAAGCAAAATTTGCATACTGGTGGCTTTAAGTCAAATGTAGCCTTTTTGTTTGGCCAGCACAATATTTTAAAAAACAACTTGCCTCAACACTTTTATGACCAATTAATTTTTGACAGAGCCAAAAATGAATTAAATGGAGAAAACACAGTTTTGGGGTTTTCTTTGTTTGTTTGTTTTCTTTTGGTTTTATTCTTCTTTATTTTTTAAATTTTTATATTTGTTTTTTATACAGCAGGTTCTTTTAGTTGCCTATTTTATACGTATTACTATATATATGTCAAACCCAATCTCCCAATTCATCCCACCACCACCCCCCACCACTTTCCCCTCTTGGTGACCATAGCTTTTTTCTCTACATCTGTGTCTCTATTTCTGCCCAGCAAACTTGCTCACCTGTACCATTTTTCTAGGTTCCACATATATGCGTTATATACGATATTTGTTTTTCTCTTTCTGACTTACTTCACTCTGTATGACAGCCTCTAGATCCACCCACGTCTCTACAAATGACCCAATTGCATTCTTTTTTATGGCTGAGTAATATTCCATTGTGTATATGTACTACATCTTCTTTTTTTTTTTTTTTACAATTCCATGTTTTTTGGTATATTTAGAGAGTTGTGCAACCATCACCACAATCTAATTTTAGTACATTTTTTCATCAGTAAGTTATTCCATTTATGACTAAATAATATTCCATTGCATTGATATACCACATTTTGTTTATCCATTCATCAGTTGATGGACACTTGGCTTCTTTCCATTTCTTGGCTATTATAAATAATACTGCTATAAATAGTCACGTGCAAGTTTTTGTGTGCACATGTTTTCATTTCTCTTGAGTAGCTAAGTAGGAGTGGAATTTCTGGATCCTATGGTTAAACTATGTTTAAATTTTTGAGACATTGTCAAAACATTTTTCATAAGGTTGTGCCATTCTACATACATATCAACAATGTATGAGAGTCCCAATTTCTCCACATCCTCACCAACACTTGTTATATATCTTTTTTTTTTAACATCTTTATTGGGGCACAATTGCTCTACAATGGTGTGTCAGTCTCTGCTTCACAACAAAGTGAATCAGTCACACATAAACACATGTTCCCATATGTCCTCCCTCTTGCGTCTCCCTCCCTCCCACCCTCCCTATCCCACCCCTCCAGGCCGTCACAAAGCACCGAGCCAATATCCCTGTGCCATGCGGCTGCTTCCCACTAGCTATCTACCTTACTACGTTTGTTAGTATGTATATGCCCATGACTCTCTCTCGCCCTGTCACAGCTCACCCTTCCCCCTCCCCATAACCTCAAGTCCGTTCTCTAGGAGGTCTGCATCTTTATTCCTGCTTTACCCCTAGGTTCTTCATGACATTTTTTTCCTTAAATTCCATATATATGTGTTAGCATATGGTATTTGTCTTTTTCTTTCTGACTTACTTCACTCTGTATGACAGACTCTAGGTCTATCCACCTCATTACAAATAGCTCAATTTCGTTTCTTTTTATGGCTGAGTAATATTCCATTGTATATATGTGCCACATCTTCTTTATCCATTCATCCGATGATGGGCACTTAGGTTGTTTCCATCTCCGGGCTATTGTAAATAGAGCTGCAATGAACATTTTGGTACATGACTCTTTTTGAATTTTGGTTTTCTCAGGGTATATGCCCAGTAGTGGGATTGCTGGGTCATATGGTAGTTCTATTTGTAGTTTTTTAAGGAACCTCCATACTGTTCTCCATAGTGGCTGAACCAATTCACATTCCCACCAGCAGTGCAAGAGTGTTCCCTTTTCTCCACACCCTCTCCAGCATTTATTGTTTCTAGATTTTTTGATGATGGCCATTCTGACTGGTGTGAGATGATATCTCATTGTAGTTTTGATTTGCATTTCTCTAATGAATAATGATGTTGAGCATTCTTTCATGTGTTTGTTGGCAGTCTGTATATCTTCTTTGGAGAAATGTCTATTTAGGTCTTCTGCCCATTTTTGGATTGGGTTGTTTGTTTTCTTGTTATTGAGCTGCATGAGCTGCTTGTAAATTTTGGAGATTAATCCTTTGTCGGTTGCTTCATTTGCAAATATTTTCTCCCATTCTGAGGGTTGTCTTTTGGTCTTGTTTATGGTTTCCTTTGCTGTGCAAAAGCTTTGAAGTTTCATTAGGTCCCATTTGTTTATTTTTGTTTTTATTTCCATTACTCTAGGAGGTGGGTCAGAAAGGATCTTGCTGTGATTTATGTCATAGAGTGTTCTGCCTATGTTTTCCTCTAAGAGTTTGATAGTTTCTGGCCTTACATTTAGGTCTTTAATCCATTTTGAGCTTATTTTTGTATATGGTGTTAGGGAGTGATCTAATCTCATACTTTTACATGTACCTGTCCAGTTTTCCCAGCACCACTTATTGAAGAGGCTGTCCTTTCTCCATTGTACATTACTGCCACCTTTATCAAAGATAAGGTGTCCATATGTGCATGGGTTTATCTCTGGGCTTTCTATCCTGTTCCATTGATCTATCTTTCTGTTTTTGTGCCAGTACCATACCGTCTTGATGACTGTAGCTTTGTAGTATAGTCTGAAGTCAGGGAGCCTGATTCCTCCAGTTCCTTCTTTCGTTCTCAAGATTGCTTTGGCTATTCGGGGTCTTTTGTGTTTCCATACAAATTGCGAAATTTTTTGTTCTAGTTCTGTGAAAAATGCCAGTGGTAGTTTGATAGGGATTGCATTGAATCTATAGATTGCTTTGGGTAGTAGAGTCATTTTCACAATGTTGATTCTTCCAATCCAAGAACATGGTATATGTCTCCATCTATTTGTATCATCTTTAATTTCTTTCATCAGTGTCTTATAATTTTCTGCATACAGGTCTTTTGTCTCCTTAGGTAGGTTTATTCCTAGATATTTTATTCTTTTTGTTGCAATGGTAAATGGGAGTGTTTTCTTGATTTCACTTTCAGATTTTTCATCATTAGTATATAGGAATGCCAGAGATTTCTGTGCATTAATTTTGTATCCTGCCACTTTACCAAATTCATTGATTAGCTCTAGTAGTTTTCTGGTAGCATCTTTAGGGTTCTCTATGTATAGGATCATGTCATCTGCAAACAGTGACAGCTTTACTTCTTCTTTTCCGATTTGGATTCCTTTTATTTCCTTTTCTTCTCTGATTGCTGTGGCTAAAACTTCCAAAACTATGTTGAATAAGAGTGGTGAGAGTGGGCAACCTTGTCTTGTTCCTGATCTTAGTGGAAATGCTTTCAGTTTTTCACCATTGAGGATGATGTTTGCTGTGGGCTTGCCATATATGGCCTTTATTATGTTGAGGAAAGTTCCCTCTGTGCTTACTTTCTGCAGGGTTTTTATCATAAATGAGTGTTGAATTTTGTCAAATGCTTTCTCTGCATCTATTGAGATGATCATATGGTTTTTCTCCTTCAATTTGTTAATATGGTTTATCACATTGATAGATTTGCGTATACTGAAGAATCCTTGCATTCCTGGAATAAACCCCACTTGATCATGGTGTATGATCCTTTTAATGTGCTATTGGATTCTGTTTGCTAGTATTTTGTTGAGGATTTTTGCATCTATGTTCATCCGTGATATTGGCCTGTAGTTTTCTTTCTTTGTGACATCCTTGTCTGGTTTTGGTATCAAGGTGATGGTGGCCTCGTAGAAGGAGTTTGGGAGTGTTCCTCCTTCTGCTATATTTTGGAAGAGTTTGAGAAGGGTAGGTGTTAGCTCTTCTCTAAATGTTTGATAGAATTCACCTGTGAAGCCATCTGGTCCTGGGCTTTTCTTTGTTGGAAGATTTTTAATCACAGTTTTCATTTCAGTGCTTGTGATTGGCCTGTTCATATTTTCTATTTCTTCCTGATTCAGTCTTGGCAGTTGTGCATTTCTAAGAATTTGTCCATTTCTTCCAGATTGTCCATTTTATTGGCATAGAGTTGCTTGTAGTAATCTCTCATGATCTCTTTTATTTCTGCAGTGTCAGTTGTTACCTCTCCTTTTTCATTTCTAATTCTATTGATTTGAGTCTTCTCCCTTTTTTTCTTGATGAGTCTGGCTAGTGGTTTATCTATTTTGTTTATCTTCTCAAAGAACCAGCTTTTAGTTTTATTGATCTTTGCTATTGTTTCCTTCATTTCTTTTTCATTTATTTCTGATCTGATTTTTTTCCTTCTGCTAGCTTTGGGGTTTTTTTGTTCTTTCTCTAAATGCTTGAGGTGCAAGGTTAGGTTGTTTATTCGAGATGTTTCCTGCTTCTTAAGGTGGGCTTGTATTGCTATAAACTTCCCCCTTAGAACTGCTTTTGCTGCATCCCACAGGTTTTGGGTCGTTGTGTCTCCATTGTCATTTGTTTCTAGGTATTTTTTTATTTCCTCTTTGATTTCTTCAGTGATCACTTCATTATTAAGTAGTGTATTGTTTAGCCTCCATGTGTTTGTCTTTTTTACAGATCTTTTCCTGTAATTGATATCTAGTCTCATTGCGTTATGGTCAGAAAAGATACTTGATACAATTTCAATTTTCTTAAATTTACCAAGGCTTGATTTGTGACCTAAGATATGATCTATCCTGGAGAATGTTCCATGAGCACTTGAGAAAAATGTGTATTCTGTTGTTTTTGGATGGAGTGTCCTATAAATATAAATTAAGTCCATCTTGTTTAATGTATCATTTAAAGCTTGTGTTTCCTTATTGATTTTCATTTTGGATGATCTGTCCATGGGTGAAAGTGGGGTGTTTAAGTCCCCTACTATGAATGTGTTACTGTCGATTTCCCCTTTTATGGCTGTTAGTATTTGCCTTATGTATTGAGGTGCTCCTATGTTGGGTGCATAAATATTTACAATTGTTATATCTTCTTCTTGGATCGATCCCTTGATCATTATGTAGTGTCCTTCTTTGTCTCTTTTAATAGTCCTTATTTTAAAGTCTATTTTGTCTGATATGAGAATTGCTACTCCAGCTTTCTTTTGGTTTCCATTTGCATGGAATATCTTTTTCCATCCCCTTACTTTCAGTCTGTATGTGTCTCTAGGTCTGAAGTGGGTGTCTTGTAGACATCATATATAAGGGTCTTGTTTTTGTATCCATTCAGCTAATCTGTGTCTTTTGGTGGGAGCATTTAGTCCATTTACATTTAAGGTAATTATCGATATGTATGTTCCTATTCCCATTTTCTAAATTGTTTTGGGTTCGTTATTATAGGTCTTTTCCTTCTCTTGTGTTTCTTGCCTAGAGAAGATCCTTTAGCATTTGTTGTAAAGCTGGTTTGGTGGTGCTGAACTCTCTCAGCTTTTCCGTATCTGTAAAGGTTTTAATTTCTCCATCAAATCTGAATGAGATCCTTGCTGGGTAGAGTAGTCTTGGCTGCAGGTTTTTCTCCTTCATCATTTTCAGTATGTTTGCCACTCCCTTCTGGCTTGTAGGGTTTCTGCTGAGAGATCAGCTGTTAACCTTATGGGGATTCCCTTATGTGTTATTTGTTGTTTTTCCCTTGCTGCTTTTAATATGTTTTCTTTGTATTTAATTTTTGATACTTTGATTAATATGTGTCTTGGTATATTTCTCATTGTATTTATCCTGTATGGGACTCTGTGCTTCCTGGACTTGATTAACTATTTCCTTTCCCATATTAGGGAAGTTTTCAACTATAATCTCTTCAAATATTTTCTCAGTCCCTTTCTTTTTCTCTTCTTCTTCTGGAACCCCTATAATTCGAATGTTGGTGCGTTTAATGTTGTTCCAGAGGTCTCTGAGAATGTCCTCAGTTCTTTTCATTCTTTTTTCTTTATTCTGCTCTGCAGTAGTTATTTCCA
Organism: Grampus griseus; assembly: GCF_964374135.1. Lineage (NCBI taxonomy): Eukaryota > Metazoa > Chordata > Mammalia > Artiodactyla > Delphinidae > Grampus > Grampus griseus. Next base: position 44,751,629 of record NC_139004.1, on the reverse strand, counting down.
CTATTTTATCTTCCAGGTCCCTTATCCGTTCTTCTGCCTCAGTTATTCTGCTATTGATCCCATCTAGAGTACTTTTAATTTCATTTATTGTGTTGTTCATCATTGCTTGTTTCATCTTTAGTTCTTCTAGGTCCTTGTTAACTGATTCTTGCATTTTGTCCATTCTATTGTCCATTCTATCTCCAAGATTTCGGATCAACCTTACTATCATTATTCTGAATTCTTTTTCAGGTAGACTGCCTATTTCCTCTTCATTAGTTAGGTCTGGTGCATTTTTATCTTGCTCCTTTATCTGCTGTGTGTTTTTCTGTCTTCTCATTTTGCTTATCTTACTGTGTTTGGGGTCTCCTTTTTGCAGGCTGCTGGTTCGTAGTTCCTCCTGTTTTTGATGTCTGTCTCCAGTGGCTAAGGTTGGTTCAGTGGGTTGTGTAGGCTTCCTGGTGGAGGGGACTAGTGCCTGTGTTGTGGTGGATGAGGCTGGATCTTGTCTCTCTAGTGGGCAGGTTCACGTCTGGTGGTGTGTTTTGGGGTGTCTGTGGCCTTATTATGATTTTAGGCAGCCACTCTGCTAATGAGTGGGGTTGTGTTCCTGTTTTGTTAGTTGTTTGGCATAGGTTTTCCAGCACTGTGGCTTGCTGGTCATTGAGTGAAGCTGGGTGCTGGTGTTAAGATGGAGGTCTCTGGGAGATTTTCGCCGTTTGATATTATGTGGGGCTGGGAGGTCTCTTGTTGACCAGTGTCCTGAAGTTGGCTCTCCTACCTCAGAGGCAGAGCCCTGCCTCCTGGCTGGAGCACCAAGAGCTTTTCATCCACACGGCTCAGGATAAAGGGAGAAAAAGTAGAGGGAATTAGTAGAAGTATGAGGAAAGAAAGAAGGAAAGGAGGGTAGGAAGGAAGGAAGAAAGAAAGAAAGAAGCAAAGAAGGAAAGAAGGCAAGAAGGAAAGAAAGGAGGGAGGGAGGGAGGGAGGAAGGAAGGAAGGAGGGAAAGAAGGAAAAAAAGACAGAAAGAAAGAAGATACAGTAAAAATAAAATAAAGTATAATAAAGTTATTGAATTAAAAAATTCTTATTTAGAAAAAAAAAAAGGGACGGATAGAACCTTAGGACAAATGTTGGAAGCAAAGCTATACTGACAAAATCTTACACAGAAGCATACACATACACCCCCTTAAAAGAGGTAAATGGGGAAAAATCATAAATCTTGCTGTCAGAGACCACCTCCTCAATTTGGGATGATTCATTGTCTAAAGGAGGGAAGGAAGGAAGGAAAGAAAGAAAGAAAGAAAAAAAGAACGAAGGTAAAGTATAATAACGTTATTAAAATTAATTATTAAGAAAAAAATTAAAAAAAAAAAAAACATGGACGGATAGAACCCTAGGACAAATGGTGGAAGCAAGACTATACAGAGAAGATCTCACACAGAAGCATACACATACACATTCACAAAAAGAGGAAAAGGGAAAAAAATCATAGATCTTGCTCCTAAAGTCCACTTCCTTAATTTGGGATGATTGGTTGTCTATTCAGGTATTCCACAGATGCAGGGTATATCAAGTTGATTGTGGAGCTTTAATCCGCTGCTTCTGAGGCTGCTGGGAGAGATTTCCCTTTCTCTTCTTTGTTCTCACAGCTCCCAGGGCTCAGCTTTGGATTTGGCCCTGCCACTGCGTGTAGGTCGCTGGAGGGCGTCTGTTTTTTGCTCAGACGGGTTGGGGTTAAAAGAGCCGCTGATTCGGGGCCTCTGGAGCACTCAGGCTGGCGGGGAGGGAGGGGCACGGAGTGCGGGGCGGGCCTGCGGCGGCGAAGGCCGGCGTGACTTTGCACCAGCCTGAGGCGCGCTGTGCGTTCTCCCGGGGAAGTTGTCCCTGGATCCCGGGAACCTGGCAGTGGCGGGCTGCACAGGCTCCGCGGAAGAGGGGTGTGGAGAGTGACCTGTGGTCGCACACAGGCCCCTTGGTGGCGGCAGCAGCAGCCTTAACGTCTCCCGCCCGCCTCTGGGGTCCGCGCTTTTAGCCGCGGTTTGCGCCCGTCTCTGGGTTCCGCGCTCTCAGCCGCGGCTTGTGCCCGTCTCTGGGGTCCGCGCTTTCAGCCGCGGCTCGCGCCCATCTCTGGGGTTCGCGCTTTTAGCCGCGGCTCGCGCCCGTCTCTGGAGTTCCTTTAAGCAGCGTTCTTAAACCCCTCTCCTCACGCCCCAGGAAACAGAGGGAAGGAAAAGTCTCCTGCCTCTTCGGCAGGTGCAGACTTTTCCCCGGACTCCCTCCAGGCTAGCTGTGGTGCACTAACCCCTTCAGGCTATGTTCAAGCCGCCAACCCCAGTCCTCTCCCTGCGCTCCGTCCGAAACCGAAACCCGAGCCTCAGAGCCTCAGCTCGCAGCCCCGCCCGCCCCGGCGGGTGAGCAGACAAGCCTCTAGGGCTGGTGAGTGCCAGTCGGCACCGATCCTCTGTTAGGGAATCTCCCCGTTTTGCCCTCCGCAACCCCTGTTGCTGTGCACTCCTCCGCGGCCCCAAAGCTCCCCGCTCCGCCTCCCGCAGTCTCTGAACGCGAAGGGGCTTCCTAGTGTGTGAAAACTTTTCCTCCTTCACAGCTCCCTCCCACTGGGGCAGGTGCCGTCCCTATTCTTTTGTCTCTGTTTTTTCTTTTTTTCTTTTGCCCTACCCAGGTACGTGGGGAGTTTCTTGCCTTTTGGGAGGTCTGAGGTCTTCTGCCAGCCTTCAGTAGGTGTTCTGTAGGAGTTGTTCCACGTGTAGATGTATTTCTGTTGTATCTGTGGGGAGGAAGGTGATCTCCGCGTCTTACTCTTCCGCCATCTTCCCTACCTCCTCCTACATCTTCTTTATCCATTCGGCTGTGGATGGGCATTTAGGTCGCTTCAATACATGGCTATTGGAAATAGTGTTGCAATGAATATTGGGGTGCATGTGTCTTTTTGAATTATGGTTTTCTTTGGGTATATGCCCCGTAGTGGGATTACTGGGTCATATGGTAATTCTATTTTTAGTTTTTTTAGGAACCTCCATACTGTTCTCCATAGTGGCTTTATCAATTTACATTCCCACCAACAGTGCAAGAGGGTTCCCTTTTGTCCACACCCTCTCCAGCATTTGTTGTTTGTAGATTTTCTGATGATGCCCATTCTAACTGGCGTGAGGTGATACCTCATTGTACTTTTGATTTGCATTTCTCTAATAATTAGTGATGTTGAGCAGCTTTTCATGCGCTTCTTGCTCATCTGTATGTCTTCTTTGGAGAAATGTCTATTTAGGTCTTCTGCTCATTTTTTGATTGGGCTGTTTGTTATTTTAATATTGAGCTGCATGAGCTGTTTAGATATTTTAGAGGTTAATCCTTTGTCCGTTGATTCATTTGCAAATATTTTCTCCCGTTCTGAGGATTGTCCTTTTGTCTTGTTTGTAGTTTCCTTTGCTTGCAAAAGCTTTTAAGTTTCATTAGGTCCCATTTGTTTATTTTTGTTTTTATTGCCATTACTCTAGGAGGTGGATCAAAATACATCTTGCCATGATTTATGTCAAACAGTGTTCTTCCTATGTTTTCCTCTAAGACTTTTATAGTGTTCGGTCTTACATTTAGGTCTCTAATCTGTTTTGAGTTTATTTTTGTGTATGGTGTTAAGGAGTGTTCTAATTTCATTCTTTTACAGGTAGTTGTCCAGTTTTCCCAACACCACATATTGAATAGACTGCCTTTTCTCCATTGTATATCCTTGCCACCTTTGTCATAGATTAGTTGACCATAGGTGTGTGTGTTTATCTCTGGGCTTTCTATCCTATTCCATTGATCTATGTTTCTGTTTTTGTGCCAGTACCATATTGTCTTGATTACTGTAGTTTTGTAGCATAGTCTGAAGTCAGGGAGTCTGATTCCTCCAGCTCCGTTTTTTTCCCTCAAGACTGCTTTGGCTATTCGGGGTCTTTTTTTCTCCACACAAATTTTACGATTTTTTGTTCTAGTTCTGTAAAAAATGCTACTCATAATTTGATAGGGATTGCATTGAATCTGTAGATTGCTTTGGATAGTATAGTCATTTTCTCAATATTGATTCTTCCAATCCAAGAACATGGTATATCTCTCCATCTGTTTGTGTCATCTTTGATTTCTTTCTTCAGTGTCTTATAGTTTTCTGCATACAGGTCTTTTGTCTCCTTAGGTAGGTTTATTTTTAGGTATTTTATTCTTCTTGTTGCAGTGGTGAATAGGAGTATTTCCTTAATTTCTCTTTCTGATATTTTATTGCTAATGTTTAGGAATGCAAGCAATGTCTATGCATTAATTTTGTATCCTGCAACTTTACCAAAGTCCTTGATTAGCTCTAGTAGTTTTCTGGTGGCATCTTTAGGAATCTCTATGTATACTATCGTGTCATCTGAAAACATTGACAGCTTTACTTCTTTTCCTATTTGTATTCTTTTTATTTCTTTTTATTCTCTGATTGCTGTGGCTAGGACTTCCAAAACTATGTTGAATAATAGTGGTGAGAGTGGACATCCTTGTCTTGTTCCTGATCTTAGAGAAAATGCTTTCAGTTTTTCACCACTGAGAAGGAAGTTTGCTGTGGGTTTGTCAAATATGGCCTTTATTATGTTGATGTAGGTTCCTTCTATGCCCAATTTCTGGAGAGTTTTTATCATAAATTGGTGTTGAATTTTGTCAAAAGCTTTTTATGCATCTATTGAGGTGATCATATTTTTATTCTTCAACTTGTTCATATGGTGTATCACATTGATTGATTTGCATATATTGAAGAATACTTGCATCCCTGGAGTAAATCCCAGTTGATCATGGTATATGATCCTTTTAATGTGTTGTTGGATTCTATTTGCTGGTATTTTGTTGATTTTTGCAGCTATATTCAGCAGTGATATTGGCCTGTAGTATTCTTCTTTTGTAACTTCTTTGTCTGGTTTTGGTATCAGGGTGATGGTGACCTCATAGAATGAGTTTGGGAGTGTTTCTTCCCCTGCAATTTTTTGGAAGAGTTTGAGAAGAATGGGTATTAGCTCTTCTCTAAATGTTTCATAGAACTCAACTGTGAAGCCATCTGGTCTTGGACTTTTGTTTGTTGGAATATTTTTAATCACAGTCTCAATTTCATTACTTGTGGTTGGTCTGTTCATATTTTCTATTTCTTCCTGATTCAGTCTTGGATGGTTATACCCTTCTAAGAATTTGTCCATTTCTTCCTGGTGGTCCATTTTATTGGCATAGAGTTACTTGTAGTAGTCTCTTAGGATGCTTTGAATTTCTATAGTGTCTGTTGTAACTTCCACATTTTCATTTCTAATTTTATTGATTTGAGTTCTCACCTTCTTTTTCTTGATGAGTCTGGCTAAAGGTTTACCAATTTTGTTTATCTTCTGAAAGAACCTGCTTTTATTTTTATTGATCTTTGCTATTGTTTTGTCTATTTTGTTTATTTCTGCTCTGATATTTATGATCTCTTTCCTTCTACTAACTTTAGGTTTTTCTTCTGCTTCTTTCTCTACTTCCTTTAGGTGTAAGGTTAGATTGTTTATCTGAGATTTTTCTTGTTTCTTGAGGTAGGCTTGTATTGCTATAAACTTCCCTCTTAGAACTGCTTTTGCTGTATCCCATAGGTTTTGGATCATCATGTTTTCATTGTCATTTGTTTCTAGGTATTTTTTGATTTCCTCTTTGATTTCTTCAGTGATCTCTTGGTTAATTAGTAACATATTGTTTATCTTCCCTGCATTTTTGTTTTTTACATTTTTTACCCTATAACTGATTTCTAATCTCATAGTGCTGTGGTTGGAAAAGATGCTTGATATGATTTCAAATTTTCTTAAATTTACTGAGGCTTAATTTGTGACCAAAGATGTGACCTATCCTGGAGAATGTTCCGTGCACACTTGAGAAGAAAGTGTAATCTGCTGTTTTTGGATGGAATGTCCTATAAATATTAATTAAATCTATCTGTTTTATTGTATCATTTAAAGCTTGTGTTTCCTTATTGATTTTCTGTTTGGATGGTCTGTCCATTGGTGTAAGTGAGGTATTAAAGTCCCCCACTACTACTGTGTTACTGTCAATTTCCTCTTTTACAGCTCTTAGCATTTGCCTTATGTATTGATGTGCTCCTGTGTTGAGTCCATAAATATTTACAACTGTTTTATCTTCTTCTTGGATTGATCCCTTGATCATTATGTAGTGTCATTCCTTGTCTCCCGTAACAGTTTTTATTTTAAAGTCTATTATGTCTGATATGAGTATTGCTACCCCATCTTTCTTTTGATTTCCATTCACATGGAATTCCTTTTCCCATCCCCTCACTCTTAGTCTATATGTGTCCAAAGGTCTGAAGTGGGTCTCTTGTAGACAGCATTTATATGGGTCTTGGTTTTGTATCTATTCAGCCAGTCCGTCTTTTGGTTGGAGCATTTAATCCATCTACATTTAAGTTAATTATTGATATATATGTTCCTGTTGACATTTTCTTAATTGTTTTGTGGTTTGTTTCTGTAGGTCTTTTTACTTCCCTTCCTGTTTTGTTCTCTTGTCTTCTGTTTCTTGCTTAGAGAAGTTCCTTTCGTATTTGTTGTAAAGCTGGTTTGTGGTGCTGAATTCTCTTAGCTTTTGCTTGTCTGTAAATGTTTTGATTTCTCTCTTGAGTCTGAATGAGAGCCTTGCTGGGTAGAGTATTCTTGGATGTAGGTTTTTCCCTTTCATCACTTTAAATATATTGTGCCACTTCCTTCTTGCCTGCAGAGTTTCTGGTGAAAAATCAGCTGATAACCTTATGAGCATTCCCTTTTATGTTATTTGTTGTTTTTCTTTTGTTGCTTTTAATATTTTTTTGTATTTAATTTTTGTTAGTTTGATTAATATGTGTCTTAGCTTCTTCCTCCTGGGTTTATCTGTATGGGACTCTCTGCACTTGCTGGACTTGGGTGACTATTTCCTTTCTCATGTTAGGGAAGTTTTGGACTATAATATTTTCAAATGTTTTCTCAGGCCCTTTCTCTTTTTCATCTTCTTCTGGGACCCCTTTATTTGAATGTTGGTGTGTTTAATGTTGTCCCAGAGGTCTCTGAGACTGTCCTCATTTCTTTTCATTCTTTTTTCTTTATTCTGTTCCATGGCAGAGATTTCCACCTCTCTCTCTTCCAACTCACTTATCCATTCTTCTGCCTCAGTCATTCTGTTATTGATTCCTTCTAGTGTATTTTTCATTTCAGTTATTGTCTTGTTCATCTCTGTTTGTTTCTTCTTTAGTACTTCTATTTCTTGTTAAACATTTTTTGTATCTTCTCAATCTGTGCTTCCATTCTTTTTCTGAGATCTTGGATCATCTTCACTATCATTACTCTAAATTCTTTTTTTCAGATGGATTACCTACCTCCTCTTCACTTACTTGTTCCTGTAGGTTTTTATCTTGCTCCTTCATCTGCAACATACTTCTTTGTCATCTCATTTTGTCAGACTTACTGTATTTGTGGTCTCCTTTCTGCAGGCTGCAGGATCGTAGTTCCTCTTGCTTCTGCTTACCTGGTACCCTGGTGGATGAGGTTGGTCCAGAGGCTTGTTTCATTTTTCTCTTGATAGGGGGTTTGATTGGTGTTCATATCAGAACCTGCCCTAGATATTGAATGGGGCCTTCCCTTTGCTCTGTGCTTGTCACTACCCTGTCAGGTGTAGGTTCTGCTCCCTAGTTGTTGGAGTAGAGGTCCCCAAATCTGTTTCTTTACTGTGATTCCGATTTGCAGTGTGAGGTAGGTGGGATTGGAACACTCCCACTGTGAGAGAAGTCACTGATAATTCTTCCTATGGAGTTGTTCACCTGTGAATGTGCTCTGTTGTGTCCCTTTTCACCTGTTGTGCAGGCTCACATAGTATACTGCTGTTGGCACTGCTCTCAGTCTCACATTAACTGTGGGTATGCTGGCAATTGGCCCTGGTGATTCTCCGGTGTTGTTTTCACCCAGACACAAGTGCAGATACACTGAGGTCAGGTCCCAGGACTGTAGTAGTCATGTAACTGGACCCACTGTGGGAGCTATGGAGGCAGCTCACGCTCTGGCTTGGCCCAACCGACACATGTACATGACCACAAAACCCACAGCTTCTAAAGCCAGACCTGTTCCAGCCCAAGAGCACTTGTCCTTTCACATGTTTCACAGGTGATGAATTTCGGAAGCTGTCAGCAGATGTGTAACTCCGTAGTTCATGCAGCTATGAGGAGAGATTTCATCTCTTTTTCCTTAGCCACATGGCACCTGGGGCTCAGCTGTGGTGAGTGGGGTGAGTTCTGGTACTCACTGGCAGATGTCCTAGTATCAAGATGTTTCCGCACCCTCCCAGGACAGCAGGGCAGGTCCCACCACTCACTGGTGGATTTCCTAGTCAGGGGAGTTATCCACTTGCTCCTGGGACAGCAGGGCAGGTTCTGGCATCCACTGATGGATTTCCCAGTCATGGAAGCTATCTGTGCCCTCCCAGGGCAGCATGGGTGGGTCCTGGGGCCTGCTTGCAGAATTCCTAGTGACTGGATCTGTCCATACCATTCCAGGTCATCTGGGGTGGGTCCTATGACCCACTAGCATAATTCCTAGTTTCAGAATCTCTCCACACCCTTCCAGGTGAGAGGAGGTGGGGCCTGGTATCTGCCTGTTGGTCTGGAAGAGGTGGCCAGTGCCTGCCTCTGGAGCCCAAGATGACGGTGGTGACCCATGCCCTCCCACTCAGGGCTCCTGTAGGCAGTGTCCTGGGAGCTCTCACAGGGAAAGAAGCTCTTATGGTGGTCCCACCCCTCTCCTTGTGCACCTCCCACCAAAGATGCCTTGTTTCTCTTGTGGGCCCAGCCTCCCTCAGTTGCCACAGCCTGACCTCTTCAGGCTGTTTCTGCACCCAACCCTGGTCCTCTCCCTGGGACTGAGCTCTGGAGTCTGAGCTTCAGCACCTGACCCCTACCCCCACAGACAGAGGAGTGTCGTAGGTTGGGAAGTGCAGGGTGGCATTGCCAACCCTCTGTGCAGGTTACTCTCTGCTCTGCCTTCCATAAACCAGTTGCTGTTCTCCCCTCTTAGGTTCCAAAGCTCCCTTTCCCCTCTGTCCAGGCTGATTTCCCCACTGGTGAGCAGACTTCCTAAGGTGTGGGAAACTTTCCTCCTTCATAGCTCCCTCCCTGGGGTGCAGGCCTCATCCTGATTCCTTCTTTTTCTTTTTGCTTTTGTCCTACCCAGTTACGTGGAGATTTTCTTGTATTTTCGGAAATCTGAGGTCTTCTTTCAGCACTTAGTAGCTGTTTTGTGTGAATTGTTCCACCTGTAGATGTATTTTCAATGTTTCTAGTTGAACTATGCTTCCTACTCCTCCGCCATCTTGATCCCAACCCCCTAAATTTTAAAAATAAGAATGAACATAAAAAGTCAAATAGCTACACAGCTGTTAAGATTAGTTACATGGCAAAGAGACCTTCTAGATATGATTAATTAAGGATCTTGATATGGAGAGATGATCTGTATTATACTGATGGGCCCAATGTAATCAAAATGTTCTTATAAGAGGGAGGCAGGAGGGTCAGAGTCCAGATGAAGACGTGCCAATTGTAGCAGAGGTTAGAAAAAGAGAGACTTGAAGACACACTTTGACTATGTGCCATGAGCCAAAGAATGCAAGCGACCTTTAGAAGCTAGAAAAGTCTGGCCCCTAGAGTTCCCAGAAGAAATAAAGCCCTCCCAACATGTTTTTTGTTTTTGTCCGGTGAAAACCATTTCAGACTTGTCACCCCCAGTACTATGCTGTTTGAGTCATTAGTTTGTGGTAATTTTTTGGATGCAGAGTATAGAGAAAGAGTGAGAGAAAAGGAAACAAGTTTTAACAAATGAGAGGCAAATATTATCATCAATTGAAATGGGGAAGATTATAGAGCAGGTTTTGGAGGGAAAACAGTAGTTCAGCTTTAGACATGTTAAGTTTGTGATGTTTCTACTTTATCAAAGTAGAGGTATTCAAATGTCAGTTGGATAAACAATTCCTGATGGTTCAAGAGAGAGTTCTGGGCTGGATCCATCATTTGGGAGTTCTGAACATACAGATAATATTTAATACTTTAAGACTGGGCAAGATCACCAAAGGACAGAGGAGAGGTCCAAGGACTGAGCCCTGGGCCACAACTCAAAGCACTAGCGTTTTCCTGACAGTGGTGTTGGTCCATCCAGAAAGAATCTAAAAGTGATCGGCATCCACAGATGATCTTCAGAGATAAAAATGAACATTTCTGGAGCAAGGAGAAATATAAGCAATATACTGTATTTGTTAGTAAAAAGGAAGGGGCAGGTGAGATAATACATCGGAATTTGGGGAATTAGAAAGTAAAGCTGCCAAGACTTTAAGGTTAAACATAAATTGATAAAGGGAGTATGGCTAGATTAGAAAGACTTTTCAAAAGTTTTAACTGTTTTAGAAGATATTGGTAATGGAAAATTATGAAAAAATGACAATTTAAATCAGATTAATTCTATTTACTTATGCTCTAAGTGATAAATATGCACATACCATAATTGATATTTGCCATTCAGTAATGTCCATTAATAAACAGGAAATAAGTGTTATAGAGCTCTGATAATATGCCTTAAAATCAGTCATGTGGTTTAAGTAACCCGTGCAAAGCTTTATGACACTAATTTTTTTTTTTTTTAAATCTAGGGATACAGGGAACTGGGAAAAGCAAAACAAGCAAAATTGATTACTTTGCCAGATTCTACAAATACTATTTTGTTGTGTTAATATACACAGAGAGAGTACTTAATTAAGTAAGCAAATAAACAAAGGATACAATGGACACTTCTAGTGATTTTGAAACATCATATTAAAAAAAATATTATAGTGCTAAATATTTTAAGTATAAATTTTCAGAAAATTAAATCACTTACAAAGTAAATTAGATTTTGTTTACATATAATAAAATTGAACATGCTTTTTGAGAATCATTTCTGTGACTTTAACATATCAAATTATGTATCAGAATTTTAAGAAAATATATTCAGATAAAATGCACTCTTTTCCTTGCTTATCAGAGGGCTTTAACAGCATATCCAAAGGAAATTCACCCACTAGACAAATGTTCATTAAGCACAGAATATGCTCCAAGCACAGTTTCCCATGAAAGACACACAATGGAAATATACAAAGATAACATAAAGTAAGTCAATAGGGGATAAATACCACAGGGTAAGGGTGAGGTTGGTGGGGAAACCAGAGAATGAGGGTTGGGTGAGGATGCTTTCATATAAGGGGTGAGGGCAGGCCTTATTATAAAGATGACATTTGAGGCTAAAAGGAATGAGTGATCAACTTTTTGGGGTGGATTTCTAGGAGAAAAGTCTCCAGAAGAAGGAATAACAATTCGAAAGCTTTTGAGGTGTGCTTGTGCTCACCATGTTAAAAGAACAAGATGGGGTAAGCCTGTGGCAGAGTGTGGGGGAGTGGAGTGGAAGGACACCTCATGTAGAGTTTTGGCTTTTACTGTGAAAGAGAAGAAAAACCACTGAAAATTTTGAATAGAAAAATAAAATAATTTGACTTACATTTTTAAAAGGATGACTCTGCTAGTCACTGGGCCAGAAGGAAAGACTGAACTCTGGAGGGTCTTAGATCAGCAGTTAGAGTCCCAGCCTGGAGTTGCACATGTCACCTACGCTCAGGCTTCATCTACAGGATTAGAAACCTGGGGTACAACAACTTAACTATGCAATCAAGGTTACTGTCACCATTTACAGACAACTTAACATCATGTGAGCCTCTTGAGAAGAACACAGTATTACTTCTGTGGGTTCCTGACAAAAATGTGTAACCAGAATTTTCTAACCATGAAGAAATATCATATACATCCAAGCTGTGAGAAAATCTACATATTACTTGTCATATACTCAACAAACATGTCAGGGTCACAAAAGACAAAGAAAATCTGTGGAACTATTCGAGATTGAAGAATATTAAACAGACATGGAACCTAAAATGTGTCACTTTTTGTTTCATTTAGCTTTTTGCTATAAAGGATATTGCTGAATTTCAATATTTGGATGGGATCTCTGGGTTATGGCAGTACTGTAGAAACTTTAATTTTCTAAAAGCAATGACTGTTTCAGTGGTGTACGGATAAACTGACCCTCCTGAGGTTGTAGTAAGGAGCCCAGATTGGTAACATTTACTGATTTCCAGGTTGTAAATACTCCCAACAGCTGATTTCAAACTACTAATGTGAAATCATGGAGAATTGGAAAGAGATGTGCACATTTAGGTCTTCAAGTCCATTCACACTAGTTGCAGTGCCCACTTATGGGACTAGGAGTATTTATGCACAAAGTATACTTGGCTTTTAGTTATAATAGACCCCATGTCTACATCTAAATCTCAACTGGTTCAAAAATAATTATATATGAGTTGAAGTTCCTAAGATGGCAGAATAGAAGGACCCTGAGCTCACTTCCATGGGCACACCAAAACTACATTTTTTTACAGAACAACTATTGATGAAAAAGACTGGAACCTAATGGAAAAGGTCTTTTACAATTAAAGTTATAAAGAAGGAACCACAAAGAGACAGGTAGAAGGGGCAGAGTCTCGATATAGTCAAGACCCGTAGCCCTCAGTGGGTGACCCAAAACAGGAGAATAACTACAACTACAGAGTTTCTCACCAAGAAGCAATGGGTCCAAACCCCACATTGGGGTTCCCAGCCCAGGGATCCGATGCCGGAAAGATGAGCACCCAGAGTGTTTGGCTTTGAAGGGCAGTGGGGCTTACTTACAGGAGACCCAGAGGGCTATCAGAAATAGACTCCATTATTAAAGGGCACACACAAAATCTCACACACTCTGGGACCCAGGGCAGAAGGAGCAACTTGAAAGGAGCCTGAGTCAGACCTACCTGCTGATCTGGAAAGTTTCCTGGAGAGGCAGGAGGCAACTGCAGCTCACCCTGGGGACATAGACATTGTAGAAAGTCATTTCTGGGAGCTCATCCTACCACATGGACATTGCTACTGGCAACCACCACTTTAGAGTCCTCCCTCTAGCTTATTAGACTCAGGACACAGCCCTGCCCTGTCCACCAGCTTGAAGCCACCAGCATTGGGACAACTCAGGTCAAGAAACTAACTGAGTGGGAACACAGCCCCACCCACCAAGAGACAGGCTGCTTTAAGATCTCCTGAGCACACAGCCACCCCTGGACTCAACCTTGCCCAACAGAGGAATCAGGAGCCAACCACACACACCAGTGTGCAGGCACTAGAACTGAGACCTTCATGGCCCTGTAGCCACAGACCCCAGGATCCACCTTCACCCACCAGTGGGCAGGCACAAGCCCCAGAATCCCATGGGCCCTGACCCTACTCACCAGCTATCCTGCTCTAGCCCTAAGGCCAGCCTCACCCACCAGAAGGCAGACAATAGCCCCAGGACAACAGCAGCCCTGCAGCTTCCCATGACAGGATCCAGCCTACCCACCATTAGGCCAGACACAGCGCTGGTATTAGAAGGGCCTCAGCCCTGCCCAGCAGTAGACCAACACAAGCTTCAATACCCTGGACCCCACAGCCAGCCACATCAGGAACTGACACCACCAGCCGTCCAGCATCAGCTCTAGGATCCCTGGACCCTGCAGCCAGACCCCAGGACCTGGCTTTACCCACAAGTGGGCCAGGATTAGTCTCAGGACCTGGCTTCACCATATTAACAAATTGAAGAATAAAACCATATGATCATCTCAATAGATGCAGAAAAGGCTTTTGATAAACTTCAACATCAATTTATGATAAAAACCTCTCAAGAAAGTGAGTATAGAGGGAACAAATCTCAACATAATGAAGACCATATTATGATAGGCTCAAAGCTAGCATCATACTCAATAGTGAAAAGCTGAAAGCATTTCCTCTAAGATCAGGAATAAGACAAGGGTGCCCTTTCTCCTCACTTTTATTCAGCATACAGTTGTAAATCTTAGCCACAGAATTCAGACAAGAAAAAGAAATAAAAGACATCCAAATTGGAAAGGAAAAATTAAATCTGTCACTGCAGATGACATGATAATATACATAGAAAATCCTAAAGATGCAACCAAAATATTACTAGAGCTCATCAATGAATTCAGTAAAGTTGCAGGATACAAAATTAATATAGAGAATACTGTTACATTTTGATACACTAACAACACATTTTCAGGTAGAGAAATTAAGGAAACAATTCTATTTAAAATTCCTTCAAAAAGATTAAAATACCTAGGAATAAACCTATCTAAGGAGGTAAAAGACCTATACTCAGAAAACTATAAGACACTGATGAAAGAAATTGAAGATGACAAAAACATATGAAAGGTATATCCTGTTCATAGATTGGAAGGATTAATAAGGTTAAAATGACCATGCTACCAAAGGCAATTTACAGATTCACTTCAATCCCTATCAAAATACCAATGGCATAGAACTAGAATAAATAAAATTTGTATGGAGCACAAAAGACCCCAAATAGCCAAACAATCTTGAGAAAGAAGAACAGAGCTGGAAGTATCACACTCCCTTACCTCAGACAGTACTACAGAGCTATAGAAATCAAAACAGTATGGTACTGGCACAAAAACAGACACATATATTAATGGAAGAGAATAGAGAGTCCAGGAATAAACTCACACACTTATGATCAATTAGTCTATGACAAGGGAGGCAATAATATACAATGGAGAAAAGACAGTCTTTTTAATAAGTGGTGCTGGAAAAACTGGACAGCTACATGTAAAAGAATGATATTAGAACATTCCTCACACCATATAGAAAAAACAAATTCAAAATGGATTAAAACCTAAATGTAAAACCAGAAACCATAAAACTCTTAGAAGAAAACATAGGCAGAACACTCTTTGACATAAATTGTAGCAATATATTTTTGAATCTGTCTCCTCAGGCAAAGGACACAAAAGCAAAAATAAATAAGTGGGACCTAATTAAACTTAAAATCTTCTGCAAAGAAAAGGAAGCCATCAACAAAATGAAAATAACTCAACATCAAAAAAAAATCCCCAACTAACAACCTGATTAAAAATGGGCAGAAGACCTGAATAGACATTTTCCAAAGAAGACATTACAGATGGCCAATAGGCACATGAAAAGATGCTCCATCACTAAACATCAGAGAAATGCAAGTCAAAACCACAATGAGATACCACCTCACACATGTCAGAACAGCTATCATCAAAAGAACACAAATAACAGATGTCAATGAAGATGTGGAGAAAAGGGAACTGTCATACACTGTTGGTGGTAATGTAAATTGGTACAGTCACTATGGAAAACAGTGTGGGGGTTTCTCAAAAAATTAAAAATAAAACTACCAAATGATCCAGCAATTCCACTCCTGGATATAAATTTTAAAAAACCCACAAAAATACTAATTTGAAAAGATACATGCACCCCAATGTTCATAGCAGCATTATTTACAATAGCCAACATATGGAAACAACCCAAGAGTCCATCAACAGATGAATGGATAAGAAGGAGTGGTATATTTTTAAAATGGATTATATCCAGCCATAAAAAAGAATGAAATTTTGCCACTTGAAACACATGGATGAACATGGAGGGTATTATGCTTAGTGAAATAAGTTAGAGAAAGACAAATACTGTATGTTATCACTTATATGTGCAATCTGAAAAATAAACTAATGAATATAACAAAATTAAACAGACTCACAGATATAAAGAATAAACTAGGGATTACCAGTGTGAAGACAGAAGTGGGGAGGGGCATAATAGGAGTAGGGGATTAAGTGGTACAAACTGCTATGTATAAAATAATAAGCTACAAGGATATATTGTACAACACAGATAATATATTCAATATTTTGTAATAACTGGAAACAGAGTATAATCTATAAAAATTTTGAATCACTATATTGTACACTTGAAACTAATATAATATTGTAAATCAAATATTCCTTAATAAAAACCCAGATAATAGTATATATAATATATAAATATAATATATTTATGTAAAATATATATGTAAATGTAAAATAAATATATTTCTAAATTCAAATATATATACATACATACTGAGAGAGAGAAATAAAGCAAATAAAATAAAATGGGAAATCAAAGTAATATCAAAGACATATAATATAAAACACAAATCAACCATTAAATGAACAAAAGAGAGTCATGGCTAATAAGGCAACAAATAAAATTAAAAGAAATCATAAAATAGTATCTAATTAATTCCCAAGAAAGCAAAAAAAAAAAAAAAAAAACAAAAAGAGAGGAAAAGGGCAAAGAAAATTTAGGACAAATGGATAAAAGAGCATGATGGTAGAATGAAACTCAAACATATTTATAACACATTAAATGTAAATGTTTAAACACTCCAATTAAAAGACAGAGATTGTCAGATTGGATGAATAAAAAGTAATGAATTTTATGCTGCTTACAAGAAATGCACTTTAAATAACAACCAAATCATTTTATAATAAAAGGATAGAAAAAAAATCATGTTAACATTAGTCAAAAAAAGCTGTGGTGGCTATATTAATATATCAGACTAAATAAGTTTCAGAGCAAAGAATTTTATCCAGGATAAAGAGAGTAATTTCTTAATGATAAAAGGGTTCAATTTATCAAGAAGACACAATAACCCTAAAGGTTTATGTCTCTAATAAAAATAGCTTCAAGATAAATGAAGCAGCAACTGATAGAACTAGGACAAAATAGATCCATTATAGTTGAAGACTTCAACACCTCTCTCAGTAATTGATAAAGCAAGTAGACAGAAAATCAGTAAGAATATACAAGCTAGCCTAAACTGCCTTAGTAGAAATCATTGCTGCAAGTTTCTTAAGTTGTGTGTTTGAAATCTAAGAATGCAATAAAGAGGTTATAGGATGAAAATTATTTTTTGTGCTAAAGTTCAAATAGGAGAGAGCTATTAACTTTTATTCTTAGAAATTTAGCTGTAACTTCAGTGTTACATATGCTCATATTTGCTCATATTATCAGTTTTAATTTTCCTTAAGTTATATAACTCTATTTATCCTGGGCTGTTTTGAAGAATTCAGTAATATCTATTGATAAAAATTTTCATAAAGTGATTCCTATATACTTACTATTAAGATATAACATAAGCATTGAATATTTTATAGTGAGAAAAAGTACCAAGTATGCTTTCTAGTACCCATCAACAAAAAAGTGTTAACAATTAGAAAGAGCTTAAATACTGATTACTCCCAGATAAGATTGCTGCTAATCACAATATGTTTAGAATAAAAATCCCAACTTTAATCAGAGCTTTATGGACTAAAAAGTCATGATAAAATACAATTAGAAAAAAATCATATTAAGGGACTCATTGATAATTCTTTATTATAAGAGTTTGATTTGATCTTAGCATTTTTTAAATGAAAACCTGAATCATAAGCTTTCAGTATAATGTGTTTGTGTCTGATGATAAGGTGAGTAATTCTTCTATTACATGATACTTCCTTTATAATGGCTAGGCTCCTAAAGATGGTGTGAAGTTACTTTACCATACATTTCTTGGAAGCCCATTTTTTACACAGACAACACATTTTCAAGGTATCAAATGCAAGTACAGTGAAGTAGATATATTCAGCTTTCATACCTTGACTACTTTGAGCACAAGATCCTATGTACACATAATTTTTCTGGAGTCATTCTGGGGCACCAACCTGAGTACTTTTATTCTCTTCTCAAATCTCCACACTAAGCAGATTTTTTCAGATGTGAAGAAAAATACTTTCTCTAGCAATTTACCTAAATTTAACTCCTCAAACTTAATTTGAACTTGAATCTCTAGGAATTGGAAAGCTGTCATCTTTCCTATCAGTTAGGGAGGTGAAATTGAGTAGTGTGTAGCTGCAGTTCTGTATATGGAAAAACCTATTCAGCCTCCTTAATTTAGGATACTGTTTATGACTTCTTTATACCAATGTTTTCTTTGCTCTGAAAAAGAAATATTACAGCAATTATAAAATAATTAAATATGAAATTAATTTCTATTGAACTTAAATATTGTGTGAATGCAGGTGAACTCTAGCATCATAGAAGGAGATGCATATCCACAGATATTACATGCAGTAAGTTGATGCTTTCACTAAACTTTATAATTACATATAATTATAAAGCTAGCATAGAATATAAAGACCACTTGGAAAAATTCTAGATGGCTCAAGAAGTTGAAAAACACTTCTGCCCAAAAATATATTAAAAGAGAAAATAAATCAAAAGAGCTAACTAAAAGGTATGATTGGGGTATATAAAAAGATGACTATGTCAAAAGTTTATAATCTGAGCAGAAAGTGCAAAACCCTGAATGGACAGAGGTTGTGGAATGGCTGTACTCCAATGGGAACAGGGAACAGAAGCCAGGGAATAAAATTCTGTGGAGTAACCCAGACTCAAAAAATACTATAAAGCAGAAAGCCAGACTCACTATTAGAAACCAAGGTTAAAGCTTCCACTTAAGAAGAGAAAAGTAACAATTACTAATATAATATAAACAGAAAAGCAAAATAATTCTCATTCAATTTTCAAATGCAAAACAAAATTCTAAAACATATGAAAATATTTACTGCAATGAAAGACAGCTACCAAAATGTACAAGTCAATTATGAATTTATTCCATCCACATATGAATAGAGGAGAACTGACAATGATTTAAAAATAAGCATGTTTATATGACTCAGAGATAATATGTAGCATCATAACATTATTTTAAAATGACAATGCAGATTAAAACCACTATAAGATATCAGTGCAAATTGATTATAATAGGTAAAATAAAAAATATTGATGATACTCACATATACTGACAATACATACATACATATGTACATACATACACAGTAAGCTTATTGTTGATAGCAACGCAAAATAGTATAACCTCTCTAAAAAAGTATTTTGGTAGTTTCTTATAAAGGTAAACATATACTACTATATGACCTAGCAAAACCACTCATGAGTATATACTCTAGAAAAAGGAAGAATTATGTTTACACAAAACCTGACCACAAATACTTGTAGAGACTCTATTAAAGTCTCCAAAAATGTAAATGACCCAAATGTCTTTCAACAAGTTAATGTATTTAAAACAAAACAGAAAGCTATGCCACATATATACAAAGGAATACTATTGAACAATAAAAAGGAACAAACTATAGATACGTGCAACAGTTTGGTTGGGTCACAATAATATTATTTTGAATGAAAATAGCTAGTGTTAAAAGATTATACACTGTGTGGTTCTACGTATACTAACCTGCATTGTGAAGATAAAACTTCATGAGGTAAGGGCAAAAAAATAGACAACATAAATTTGAAAGAGAAAAACAAGTTTACTTGACTGACACTATGTGATTTTAAAAGATCCAGTGAGTCTAAAGAGCAAATTTTTCAAACTGTAAAGATATCTTTTTAATCAAGTTTGAAATAACAACTAAATGTACATTTAGAAAAATTAACATGACCCATACACCATACAGAAAAATCAATTTAAAATGAACCAAATACTAAATAAAAAAACTAAAATTATACAATTGATAGAAGAAAATACATGAAAATATTTGCAACTCTGAAAGTGGATAGGTAAACAAATTGTGGCATATCCATGCAATGGAATACAACTCTGCAGCAGAAAGACGGAGTTATTGATACATCCATTACAATGTATAGATTTCAAAAGAGTGATGCTGAAGGTACTCAGTTGGATGCAAAAGGTAATATATTGTCTGATTCAATTTACATGAAATTCTATTACAAAATGATTCTTTGGTGATTGAAAGCAGAAGAGTGGTTTCCAGAGGCTGAGGAAAGGAGAAAGAATTAACTGCAATGAGGCGTAAGAAAATGTTTTGGAACGATGAAAATGCTCTATATGCTGATATGGCATTGATTATACTGATTAAACACATTTGTAAAAATTTAATGAACGATACACTGAAAATGGTGTGTTTTATTTTACATGGTCTATAACTTTATAAAGTTGATGCAAAGGGTATTGTTAGTGATAAACAAAATCAGATGGAAAAAAGAATAAATCTATAGATTCATAGACATTTTTAAAAATTGAAAATAAAAAACTGATAGACCCTATAAGATTATGAATGATCAAATTTTATTAAATAAGGAGAATGTCTGAATAAATCAGCAATCTGTAATTTAATTGAATTGATAATAACAATTTCCTCCCTCCGCTCCCCCTCTCAAGCCAAAGGCACCATGCCCAGCTGGTTATATCACTCCCTCAAGTAACATATTATCTTTATTTATACAAACATTCAGAGTAAAGCTAAGGAACAAAGCAAACAAACTTAGTTTGTGAGGCTAGTAAAAACTTGATACTACACTTGACACTGGACTAAGCCAGGAAAGAAAATAAAATTATAGGTTGTATTGATCAAAGTTGGCCAAACCCAAGCTGTTCAACATGGTAACCACAAGCCACATGTAGCACTGAGCACTTGAAATGTGGTTCATCTAAATTAAGATGTGCTATAAGTTTAAAGTCCTCAGTATGAGAAATGCATGTAAATATCTCAATAAGAATGTTTATATTAATAATATTGAAATGATAGTTTGGATATATTGGGTTAAATAAAATGTACTATTAATATTAATTTATCTATTCTTTTAAAAATTATTTTAATATAGTAAATTTTAAATTATATAGATTTCTCATTTTAATGACTTGTATATTATTTTTATTGAAAAGTCAAGATTATTCTGCAGTGTGATGGGCATAATGGTCCCCAAAGATATCCACATTCTGATCTCTTGAACCTGGGAATATGACTTTGCAGATGTTATGAAGTTTGCAGACCACAAAATGGGAGATTATCCAATTTTATGCAGGTACTTTGTATCTTAGATAAGCCCTTAAAAGTGAGCACTTTCTCCCACTGCAGTCAGTGAAGTGGGATGAAGGAGAAGGTGGAGTCAGAACTCCCACCACCACACCGTGTTAACAAGACTGTGCTACCCGGGTGAGTAACAGCCTGTGGGCAATAGTAACAGAGCATCCCTACCTTCTCAGATAGGGAGATTTCAGCAGGAGCCTGATAGGGAGTGAGAACTCCCACCCTGGCTGCAATAACAAAAGCCCCTCCCTGGTGGCGCAGTGGTTGAGGGTCTGCCTGCCGATGCAGGGGACACAGGTTTGTGCCCCGGTCCGGGAAGGTCCCACATGCCGTGAAGCGGCTGGGCCCGTGAGCCATGGCCGCTAAGCCTGCGCGTCTGGAGCCTGTGCTCCACAACGGGAGAGGCCACAACAGTGAGAGGCCCGCGTACCGCAAAAAAAAAAGCCCCTCCTCTTCCTGTATCAGTGGAGCTCAGTTGGGGAATCTGGACTTCATTTCCACATGACAGGAAAGTAGCATCCCTCTCCATTCCCCAGTGGAATGGCATCAGAGGAAATCAGTTAAAATAGAATAAAGAAGATTCACACTCTTTCAACATAATGTCCATACTGTCTAGGTTCCAATAAAAAATTCCTTATTATACCAAGAAACAGGAAAATTTAACTTGAATGAGAAAAGACAGGCAACAGATGTCAACAGCAAAATGCCATAGATAATAAGAGTCCTGCTAAACAAAGGAGAAAGAGGGTGGGACTGAAAACGTATTTGAATAACTGATAGCTGAAATTATCCTAAACTGGCAAAAGACATAAACCTACAGATTCCAGAAGCTGAGCAAATCCCAAACAGGATAAACCCAAAGAAATCCAAGCCAAGACACATCATAATCAAACTACTGAAAACTGAAGAAAAAGAAAAGAATCTCAAAAGCAGAGAAACAACCTATAGGGGAAAAACAATGCAGAGGACAGTGAATTTCACATTGGAAACTTTGGAGATCAGAAGGAAGTGCTGGAAGAAGAGAACTGTCAACTCTGAATTCTATATCTAGCAAAAATATCCTTCAAAAAAGAAGCAGAAATCAAGACAGAATCAGAGAATTCAGATGAAGGAAAAACTAAGAGAATTTTCACCTACTCTAAAAGAATGGCTAAAGTAGGTGCTTTAAGCAGAAAGGAAATAATTTTTAAAACTCTTGGAACAACAGGAAGGAAGAAAGAACAATGGAAAAAATAAAAATCATATGTGAATCTTGAAACAAACAAATAAATTCCACATAGATTAAAAACATACGTATAAAAAGTAAACATTAAAGCATTTGAGAAGAAAACACAGAATATGAAAGCAGGTATTTATTTCCTAAATAAGACCCCAAAAGCAAAGATATTAGAAGAAGAAAATGGTAAATGTGAGTACATTTAAATATCTTCATGAAGTGGTAATATAACAAAAATTAAAAGTGAATCTTCTGATTTGCATAACCTATTTGCAAATGTTTAAGCAACAAAGAATTAATATCTAGATATTATAAAGATCCCCTATACATTAAGATTAAAAAAACTGAATAAGTGAATAAAAAATGACATAGGATAGTAGCAGGTAAGTTCTTGAAATGGGATGCCAAATTACCAATAAACAAAATTTGCTCAATCTAGTTATCAGCAAAATGAAAGCTAAAACATCATTGCTATTGTTCCCTCCCTTAAGATTGGAAAACGTTAAGGAGTAACATAATATTATATGTTGATAATGATGTAAGATAAAATAAAAACTCTAACATACTTTTTGTATAAATGTAAATTGGTATATTTTGGAAAGCATTTGGCAATGCCTGGTAGAGTTGAAGCTGCACTTAACCCATGACCCAGAAGTTGTACCCTGAGAAGGTAGAGGAGCATTTACTTAGAGGAGAAACTCTCACACAATTGCCCCCAAAAGAAAGTGTATAATTTTATGGATATATTGGTGAAAACCAAAAAAAAAGGGAAAGAAACTAACAAAACTCCGAACAGGGAAATGGACAAATCTAGGCAAAGTTTCCACATAAATTCACATAATTAGAAAAGGATCCGAGAACAGAACCCTGCTGGAATTGGCCCTAGGCCCCCTGTGGCACACCAGAGAAACTATGTTTCATGAAATATTCACAAAGAGCTGAATTGCAGATGTAGGGATCATGCCAAGGGATTCCTAAACTGGAAGGGAATTAATAAGAGCAAATTCTGCAGCTAAAACTCAGTGTCAGACATAGTAAGATTAAACAGCATACACTCTTTTTTGCCTTTCTATTCTGTGCTGGTAACTCATTAATTCAATATGTATTTATTGAATTCCTTGAACATATTAAATGTGCCCAGTTCTCTGGTATCTGTTTCATTTTGTCTAATAAAGAGTTAATCAGATAAACTATTTGTTGGTTCACAACTTTCAGAGTTTCCCAGTTGAAACCTGAAACTAGCCCCCTTACCCAGAGGGTAGGCAGAGACGCAAGAAAGAGGAGACACTCTAGGCTGGCAGGTGGTAGTTTTGATAAGCAAGGGAACTTACACATGAGGTTTGTCTCCAGCAGCTGCAATACCGGTACATCTACATAACCACCCACCAGAATCTCAAAGTTTACAGAGGCCTTAATGGGGCTCAGCACATGCTCCATCCAGAGAGTCTCAGCAACACATGCTCTCCCAAGACTGCCTCCTTGGAACAGCTCCCGCTGTGGGAACAGTGGGCAGAACCTACATTCCTAGGACAAGGGAGGGGGGAGGAGCCTCAGATTGCCGGGTCCAGCTCAAGGGTCAACCAGTGGCCATGTCCTCTCCATGACCTATTTATGTGTTTCTTCTCAGAAGTCACACATGTAGGTAACTTCTGGAGTGATACTGATAGTGGCACTTCCAGGCATCATGCATATGAGTTGGGTGTCCATGCTAACTAGAGGTGAAATGTTTTCTTCTGGGGAAGCTGTCATCCTTCTTAGATTTTACTTCAGAAGGTATGTTCAGAAGCTGAATTTATATCACACTTGCCTGTAGTAAACAGTTTGTAAGGGAGTTTTTCTGTTGGCTTGCTTTCTATAGAAAGCAAGGACTCAATAGCAGGACTCTAGTCTGACTGGTAATACATTTTTCTTCTGACATGATCTTGGTCAGACCATTTATCTACTTATACATATTAATTCATTTTAGGTATACTCTATTCAGGAATGCCTACTCGAAAACTACTCATTTATTAATTTAAAAGTAATGATTGGATTCTTTACATTTTCCACTGTGTTTCTCTCCAACCATATCTGCAGTCAGGACTGGATCAAGAAGTCTGCTACATCTTAATTTCTTTTCCCACATAAAAAGGAAAAAAATTATCTTTGCCTCTTTGAAAATCTTGAAGTTCATTGCTATTTCAGAAATATCCAAACTGAGAATGATTTTCCCTTTGTTTAATGTTTTACTTATAGGAGTTAACAACTTCATGCATATCAGCCCCCAGTGTTATGATACTGTTTTAATTTAGAAACAGATGACCATTATTTCACTGTAAGGCATTTTCCAGATTTATAGAGTCATAAACCTGATGGCATTTGGGGATGTTCAGGATGGAGAGCAGTAATGAGCATCAGTATAATTGTAACAAATGGGAATGTAATCTCACCTTGCAATTGTTTTATGTTTTAGCAGTTTGGGTGTTTTTCTCTCAGTGAATTCACTGAAAGCCAGAATTATCATGGATATCCTGCACTTAAATGCTAAGTAGCCCTCAATGATTAGATGAGCTCAAATATCTTTTTTTTTTTTGCGGTACGCGTGCCTCTCACTGTTGTGGCCTCTCCCGTTGTGGAGCACAGGCTCTGGACGCGCAGGCTCAGCGGCCATGGCTCATGGGCCCAGCCGCTCCAGGGCATGTGGGATCTTCCCAGACCGGGGCACGAACCCGTGTCCCCTGCATCGGCAGGTGGATTCTCAACCACTGCGCCACCATGGAAGCCCAAGCTCAAATATCTTGAACCACCCAACTCTCAATCAAAAAGTAAAATAGCAATTTCTTCTTACTTACGAGTGATTATTGAAAGCCCTACAATGAGTTAATAAGTTCAGCTGATTAAAGTAATATTATAAGTAGTGATCCTCTTCACATTCAAATAGCTCTCCTCTTTTCCCTGCTTAAACATTGATTCCTAAATTCAATAAGCAATCTCTCAAGTCAGTGCTATTGATTACCAAGTGACAAATTAGTGTAAATGTGTAACTTCCTATAGGAAAAAGTATCATACTGGTGATGAATCAGTGACATGATCTTTTAAAAACAAGCGGTTATTATTATACTATTATTATTATTTCAAGCTAAAAACAAATGTTTTTACTCCTGCCACCATTTTTATATTTAAATACTAGAACCAATATGAGCATATCAATGTGTCAAGGCATACTATTCCTTTTTTATTTGAAATACAGTCAACTTTCCTTTATTCACAAAAGTAAAAGACAGTAGTATGGGTCATTCAATAGAAAGTCAATAAAATTCTTCTATATATGGAATTGCATTTTATAATAGCGTGTAGCAGATTTTCTTTTCTAGCTTTTTTGATTAAGCTAAAATGAATGGATTATTTTATTCCCCAAGCACACACATACTCACCAGATTTGGCAAATCAAAAAAACAAACCAAAAAACCAAACAGCAACAACAACAAAAAACAGTGAAGTCACGCTTGACAGTTATATTCAAATCCTGCTTGGAAATTTTACCTTGCACATAACCAACAAAGAATTAATCTGGACCTAGCCTTTCTTCAGATAATGTTGAAATACATTCCTTTTCAAATAATATTTCTTAAGATCTTGTATGCATAGCCCTCTGCTGGTCTGGGGGAAAACAGAAAGAGATACAAGCTTCACAACTGAATATGGCCTAGATAAGGAGCTAATAACTTCCCATTTTAAAGTTATCTCTACCAAGGCACCACATCAGAATTCAAGCATATTCATTCTCTCATACTGTTAATGATAACCACTTCCTTGACCCTATATCTCCCTTTATCTATAGCCCCATCTTGCTCCTGACTTGGTAATCAACTTTGTGAAAAGCTATTTACCTGCTCTGTCTCCACCTCTGTATTTGGGCTTTATCCCAATGTCCCATTGTCACATTATAAGGTCAAAGCATAGCTTTCACTTGGTTGAACACTAAGAATCTTTTTACACAAACATTTTCTTTATCTAAAAGTCAGGCCTTGGCTTCCTAATTCCACACTATGGTCCTTTTGTCTGCCTTACCCAGTTTGTGCCCTTGAAAACTGGCTAGCTTTCTTCTGGCCCTCCTCCTAATTGACATGTTTAGACAATCGGTCAATTCCCATGGCCTCAATAAGTATATTTACGCCAGTGACTCCCAACTCTCCAGCCCAGGGCTTTCTCCTGAGTTTCTGACCCATTTATCCAACTGCCTACTGAAAACATTCCCTTTCACGTTTCCCAATCACTTCAAACTTGGAATATCTAAAACTGAACAGATTTTTGACTGCCAGATCTACTCCTCTTCTAATGTTTACTTAAATCTGCTGATGGCCCCATCTACCTCTTGTTCAAATATAGCTGATCCTTAACTCCTTACTTTCTTTTACCTCCTATATTGAATTAATTACCAAGTCCCATGGACTCTGACACGAAAACAACTCTTGCATCTGGGTTCTTCTCTTGGACACCACTATGGGATGCCCTAGTTCACACTATGCCCACCATTCCAAAAGCTTGAAACTGGCCTTCCTGCCTATAAGCTTCTCCTTCTTCAATCTATTCTCCATATTTTACCAGAGATCCCATGTATCATACTTAAAAATCTTTTAATCCTGTGTCATCATTTTCATGATAAAACCAAAATCTATTTTATATATATATATATATATATATATATATATATACATATTTTTTTTTTTTTTTTTTTTTGCGGTACGGTACGCAGGCCTCTCACTGTTGTGGACTCTCCCGTTGCGGAGCACAGGCTCTGGACGCACAGGCTCAGCGGCCTAGCCGCTCTGAGCCATGTGGGATCTTCCCAGACCGGGGCACGAACCCGTGTCCCCTGCATCGGCAGGCGGACTCTCAACCACTGCTCCACCAGGGAAGTCCTATAACATATTTTGTAGATGGAAAGGAAATAATTAACTGTATGCCTGTGATACATTCTCACATTACCAAGAAATGCCCTAAAACTAGAAAAGATGACCTGGTCAAATCTTCTTATAAACGTGTTATTGACAGACCTGCTGCCAAACACAATAGTGATATTTACTAGTAGGAGAGTCATTGCCTATAGACTGCCAGCAGAACGTACCAGGTGTGTTTATGGCTAACAAACATGACCTCAGGATTTATAGGGCATGGCTCCATGGAAAATGTTATATAAGCAATGGTCAAAGTAATTCCTTTTTCTGTAAATTTTGATTCCATGCGTCCTTTAGATACTTCATCTTTTTTTTTAACATCATTATTATTGGAATATAACTGCTTTACATTGTTGTGTTAATTGCTGCTGTATAACAAAGTGAATCAGCTATACGTACACATACATCCCCATATCTCCTCCCTCTTGCTTCTCCCTCCCACCCTCCCTATCCCACCCCTCTAGGTGGTCATGAAGCATGAAACTGGTCTCCCTGTGTTATGTGGCTGCTTCCCACTAGCTATCTATTTTACGTTTGGTAGTGTATATATGTCCATGCCACTCTCTCACTGCATCCCAACTTATCCTTCCCCCTCCAGGTGTCCTCAAGTCCATTCTCTACATCTGCATCTCTTTTCCTGTCCTGCCCCTAGGTTCTTCAGAACACTTTGTTTGTTTGTTCGTTTGTTTTTTTAAGATTTCATATATACGTGTTAGCATATGGTATTTGTTTTTCTCTTTCTAACTTACTTCACTCTGTATGACAGACTCTAGGTCCATCCACTTCACTACAAATAACTTAATTTCATTTCTTTCTATGGCTGAGTAATAGTCCATTGTATATATGTGCCACATCTTTATCCATTTATCTCTCTATGGACACTTAGGTAGCTTCCATATGCTGGCTATTGCAAATAGTGCTGTAATGAATATTGTGGTACATGACTATTTTTGAATTATGGTTTTCTCAGGGTATATGCCCAGTAGTGGGATTGCTGGGTCATATGGTAGTTCTATTTTTAGAGTTTTAAGGAACCTCCATACTGTTCTCCATAGTGGCTGTATCAGTTTATAGTCCCACCAACAGTGCAAGAGGGTTCCCTTTTCTCCACACCCTCTCCAGCATTTATTGTTTCTAGATTTTTTGATGATGGCCATTCTGACTGGTGCGAGGTGATACCTCATTGTAGTTTTCATTTGCATTTCTCTAATGATTAGAGATGTTGAGCATCCTTTCATGTGTTTATTGGCAATCTGTATATCTTCTTTGGAGAAATGTCTGTTTAGCTCTTCTGCCCATTTTTGGATTGGGTTGTTTGTTTTGTTGATATTGAGCTGCATAAGCTGTGTGTATATTTTGGAGATTAACCTTTTGTCAGTTGTTTCAATTGTAAATATTTTCTCCTATTGTGAGTGTTGTCTTTTCATCTTGTTTATGGTTTCCTTTGCTGTGCAAAAGCTTTTAATTTTCATTAGGTCCCATTTGTTTATTTTTGTTTTTATTTCGATTTCTCTAGGAGGTGGGTCAAAAAGGATCTTGCTGTGATTTATGTCATAGAGTGTTCTGCCTGTTTTCCTCTAAGAGTTTTATAGTGTCTGGCCTTACACTTAGGTCTTTAATCCATTTTGAGTTTATTTTTATGTATTGTGTTAACGTGTGATCTAATTTCATTCTTTTACATGGATCTGTCCAGTTTTCCCAGCATCACTTAATGAAGAGGCTGTCTTTTCTCCATTGTATATTCTTGCTTTCTTTGTCAAAGATAAGATGACCATATGTGCATGGGTTTATCTCTGGGCTTTCTATCCTCTTCCATTGATCTATATCTCTGTTTTTGTGGCAGTACCATACTGTCTTGATTACTGTAGCTTTGTAGTATAGTCTGAAGTCAGAGAACCTGATTCCTCCAGTTCTGTTTTTTGTTCTCAAGAGTGCTTTGGGTATTCGGGGTCTTTTGTGTTTCCATACAAATTGTGAAATGTTTTGCTCTAGTTCTGTGAAAAATGCCAT
Source organism: Grampus griseus (assembly GCF_964374135.1). NCBI lineage: Eukaryota > Metazoa > Chordata > Mammalia > Artiodactyla > Delphinidae > Grampus > Grampus griseus. The sequence goes on along the minus strand of NC_139004.1, from coordinate 44,722,570 downwards.
TGGTAATTTGATAGGGATTGCATTGAATCTGTAGATTGCTTTGGGTAAGATAGTCATTTTCATGATGTTGATTCTTCCAATCTAATAATATTGTATCTCTCCATTTGTTTGTGTCATGTTTAATTTCTTTCATCAGGATCTTATAGTTTTCTGCATACAGGTCTTTTGTGTGCTTAGGTAGGTTTATTTCTGGGTATTTTATTATTTTTGTTGCAATGGCAAATGGTAGTGTTTCCTTAATTTCTCTTTCAGATTTTTCATCATTAGTGTATAGCAATGCAAGAGATTTCTGTGCATTAATTTTTTATCCTGCAATTTTACTAAATTCATTGATTAGCTCTAGTAGTTTTCTGGTAGCATCTTTAGGATTCTGTATATATAGTATCATGTTATCTGCACACAGTGACAGTTTTATTTCTTCTTTATCATTTTGGGTTCTTTTTTTTTTTTTGTGGTACGCAGGTCTCTCACTGTTGTGGCCTCTCCCATTGTGGAGCACAGTCTCCGGACATGCAGGCTTAGCAGCCATGGCTCACGGGCCCAGCTGCTCCGCAGCATTTGAGATCTTCCCGGACTGGGGCAAAAACCTGCATCCCCTGCATTGGCAGATGGACTCCCAACCACTGTGCCACCAGGGAAACCCTTGGGTTCCTTTTATTTCTTTTTCTTCTCTGAATGCTATGGCTAAAACTTCCAAAATTATGTTGAATAATAGTGGTGAGAGTTGGAAACTTGGTCTTGTCCCTGATATTAGTGGAAATGCTTTCCTTTTTTCACCATTGGGAACAATGTTTGCTGTGGGTTTGTTATATATGGCCTTTATCATGGTGAGGTAAGTTTCCTCTATGCCTACTTTCTGGGGAGTTTTTATCATAAACGGGTGTTGAATTCTGTCAAAAGTTTTTCTGCATATATTGAGATTATCATATGATTTTTATCCTTCAGTTTGTTAATATGGTGTATCACATTGATTGATTTGCATATATTGAAGAATCCTTGCATTTCTGGCATAAACCCCACTTGATCATGGTGTATGATCCTTTTAAAGGGCTGTTGTATTCTATTTGCTAGTATTTTGTTGAGGATGTTAGCATCTATGTTCATCAGTGATATTGACCTGTAGTTTTCTTTTTTTGTAACATCTTTGCCTGCTTTTGGTATCAGGGTGATATTGGCCTTGTAGAATGAGTTTGGGAGTGTCCTCCCTCTGCTATATGTTGGAAGAGTTTGAGAAGTATAGGTGTTAACTCTTCTCTGAATGTTTGATAGATTTCACCTGTGAAGCCATCTAGTCCTGGGGTTTTGTTTGTTGGAGGATTTTTAATCACAGTCTCAATATCATTGCTTGTGATTGGTCTGTTTATAGTTTCTATTTCTTCCTGGTTCTGTCTCGGAAGGTTGTGCTTTTCTAAGAATGTGTCCATTTCTTCCAGGTTGTCAATTTTATTGGCATACAGTTGCTTGTATTAATCTCTCATGATCTTTTGTATTTCTGCAGTGTCAGTTGTTACTTCTCCTTTTTCGTTTCTAATTCTATTGATTTGAGTCTTCTCCCTTTTTTTCTTGATGAGTCTGGCTAATGGTTTATCAGTTTTGTTGATCTTCTCAAAGAACCAACTTTTAGTTTTATTGATGTTTGCTACTGTTTCCTTCATTTTTTATCATTTATTTCTGATATGATCATTACTATTTATTTCCTTCTGCTAACTTTGGGTGATTTTGTTCTTTTCTCTCTAATTGCTTTAGGTGTAAGGTTAGGTTGTTCATTTAAGATGTTTCTTGTTTCTTGAGGTAGGATTGTATTGCTATGAACTTCCCTCTTGAAACTACTTTTGCTGCAGCCCATAGGCTTTAGGTCATCTTGTTTTCATTGTCATTTGCTTCTAATTATTTATTGATTTCCTCTTTGATTTCTTCAGTAATCTCTTGGTTAGTTAGTAGCATATTATTTAACCTCCTTGTTTTTGTATTTTTACAGTTATTTTCCCTGTAATTGATACCTAGTCTCATAGCATTGTGGTCAGAAAAGATTCTTGATACGGTTTCAATTTTCTTAAATTTACCAAGGTTTGATTTGTGACTCAAGATATGATCTATTCTGGAGAATATTTCATGAGCACTTGAAAAAAATGTGTATTCTGTTGTTTTTTTGATGGAATGTCCTATAAATATCAATTAAGTCCATCTTGTTTAATCTATCATTTAAAGCTTGTGTTTCCTTATTTATTTTCATTTTGGTTGACCTGTCCGTTTGTGAAAGTGAAGTGTTAAAGTCCCCTACTATGAATGTTTTACTGTCAATTTCCCCTTTTATGGCTGTGAGTATTTGCCTTATGTATTGAGGTGCTCCTATGTTGGGTGCATAAATATTTACAATTGTTATATCTTCTTCTTGGATTCATCCCTTGATCATTATATAGTGTCCTTCTTTGTCTCTTGCAATAGTCTTTTTTTTTAAGAATATTTTGTCTTATATGAGAATTTCTACTCCATGTTTCTTTTGATTTCCATTTGCATGGAATACCTTTTTCCATCTCCTCACTTTCAATCTGTATGTGTCCCTAGGTCTGAAGTGGGTCTCTTGTAGACAGCATATGTATGGGTCTTATTTTTGTATCCATTCAGCCAGTCTATGTCTTTTGGTTGGAGCATGTAACCCATTTATATTTAAGTTAATTATTGATGTACATGTTCCTATTACCATTTTCTTAATTGTTTTGGGTTTCTTCTTGTAGGTCTTTTCCTTCTCTTGTGTTTCCTGCCTAGAGAATTTCCTTTACCATTTGTTGTAAAGCTGGTTTGGTGGTATTGAATTCTCTTAGCTTTTGCTTCTCCTTAAAGTTTTTAATTTCTCTATTGAATCTGAATGAGATCCTTGCTGGGGAGAATAATCTTGGTTGTAGGTTTTTCCCTTTCATCACTTTAAATATGTCCTTCCACTCCCTTCTTACTTGCAGAGTGTCTGCTGAAAGATCAGCTGTTAAGCTTATGGGGATTCCCTTGTATGTTATTTATTGGTTTTCCTTTGCTGGTTTTAATATTTTTTCTTTATATTTAATTTTTGATAGTTTTATTATTATGTGTCTTGGCATGTTTCTCCTTGGATTTATCCTGTATAGGGCTCTCTGTTCTTCTTGGACTTGTTTAACTATTTCTTTTCCCACATTAGGGAAGTTTTCAACTATAATCTCTTCAAATATTTTCTGGGTCCCTTTTTTTTCCTCTTCTTCTGGGACCCTTATAATTCAAATGTTGGTCCATTTAATGTTTTCCCAGAGGTCCTTGAGACTGTTCTCAAGTCTCTTCATTCTTTTTTCTTTATTCTGCTCTGTGGTAGTTATTTCCACTATTTTATCTTCCAGGTCACTTATCCGTTTTTCTGCCTCATTTATTCTGCTGTTGGCTCCTTCTAGAGAATTTTTAATTTCACTTACTGTGCTGTTCATCATTGTTTGTTTGCTCTTTAGTTTTTCTAGGTCCTTGTTAAACTTTTCTTGTATTTTATCCATTCTACTTCCAAGATTTTGGATCATATTTAGCGTCATTTCTCTGAATTCTTTTTCAGGTTGACTACCTATTTCCTCTTCATTTGTTTGGTCTGGTGGATTTTTACCTTGCTCCTTCATATGCTGTGTATTTCTCTGTCTTCTCATTTTGCTTAACTTACTGTGTTTGTGGTCTCCTTTTTGCAAGCTGCAGGTTCATAGTTCCCTTTGTTTTTGGTGTCTGTCCTCAGTGGATGAGGTTGGTTCAGTAGGTTGTGTAGGCTTCCTGGGGGAGGGGACTGGTACCTGTGTTCTGGTGCATGAGTGTGGATCTTGTCCTTATGGTGGGCAGGACCACATCTGGTGGTGTGATTTGGGGTGTCTGTGAACTTAGTATGATTTTAGGCAGCCTCTCTGCTAGTGGGTGTGGTTGTGTTCCTGTCTTGCTAGTTGTTTGGCATGGGGTTTCCAGCACTGCAGCTTGCTGGTCGTTGAGTGGAGCTGGGTCTTAGTGTTGAGATGGAGATCTCTGGGAGACCTCTCACCAATTGATACTACGTGAGGCCAGGAGGCCTCTGGTGGTCCAATATTCTGAACTTGGCTCTCCCACCTCGCAGGCTCAGACCTGACACCCAGCTGGAGCATGAAGACCCTGTCAGCTACATGGCTTTTGGGAAGTCTGAAGTCTTCTGACAATATTCAGTAGATGTTCTGTAGAGTTGTTCCACATGTAGATGTATGTTTGATGTATTTGTGGGGAGGAAGGTGATCTCCATATCTTACTCCTCCACCATCTTGAAGGTTCTTTCCTAGATAGTTCATCTTTAAATTTGGGGCAAAGAATACATTTTAATGTTGTCAGTAAGTTGTATTGGTTATCCCAAACTTTTTTCTGCTAGTTCTTGAGATTACTTCTATCCTTAGTATTACTAGTAAAGCTTGATATTAGGTAAGATTGCTGATTCTTTTTTTTTTAATTAAAGTATAGTTGATTTACAATGTTGTGTTAGTTTCTGGTGTACAGAAAAATGATTCAGATATTCTTCTGTTATGGTTTATCACAGGACATTGAATAGCGTTCCCTGTGTTCTACAGTAGGACCTTGTTTTTTATCTATTTTATATACAGTAATTTGTATCTAATCCCAAACTCCTAATTCATCCCCCACCCCCTTCTTATTTGGTAACCATAAGTTTGTTTTCCATGTCTGTGAGTCTGTTTCTGTTTTGTAAATAAGTTCATTTGTATCATATTTTAGATTCCACATATAAGTGATAATATGATAATATGATATTTGTCTTTCTCTTATTTCACTTAGTATGATAATCTCTAGGTCCATCCATGTTGTTGCAAGTGACATTATTTCATTCTTTTTTATGGCTGAGTAGTATTCCACTGTACATATGTATACCCCATCTTCTTTATCTGTTCATCTGTTGATAGACATTAGGTTGTTTCCATGTCTTGGCTATTGTGAATAGTGCTGCTATGAACATATGCATGCTTGTGTCTTTTCAAATTAGAGTTTTCTCTGGGTATATGCTCAGAAGCAGGATTGCTGCATCATATGATAACTCTATTTTTAGTTTTTAAATGAGGCTTCATACTGTTTTTCATAGTTGCTGTACCAATTTACATTCCCACCAACAATGTATGAGGGTTCCCTTTTCTCCACACCCTCTCTAGAATTTATGATTTGTAGACTTTTCAATGATGGCCATTCTGACTGGTGCAAGGTGATACCTCATTGTGGTTTTGATTTGCATTTCTCTAATAATTAGCAAAGTTGAATATGTTTTCATGTACGTGTTGGCCATCTGTATGTCTTGGAGAAATGTCTATTTAGGTCTTCTGCCCATTTTTTGATTGGATTGTTTGCTTTTTTGTTGTTGAATGGCATGAGCTTTTTATATATTTTGGGAATTAAGCCCCTGTTGGTTACATCATTCACAAATATTTTCTTTTAATCTGTAGATTGTCTTTTCTTTTTGTTTATGGTTTCCTCTGGTGTGCAAAACCTTTTACATTTGACTAGGTCCCAGTTGTTTATTTTTGCTTTTGTTTCTTTAGCTTTGAGAGACTGACCTAAGGAAACATTGCTACGATTTATGTCAGAGACTGTTTTGCCTGAGTTCTCTTCTAGTACTTTTATGGTATCATGTCTTATATGTAAGTCTTTAAGCCATTTTAAGTTTATTTGTGTGTATGGTGTGAGGGAGTGTTCTAACTTCATTGATTTACATGCAGCTGTCCAGCTTTCCCAACACCACTTAAGATTGCTGTTTCTTGATTGATTTGACAATATCATGCTTTGAGTAAATTCAAATAAGTATTAATGCAAGTTAGTCTATTTTAAGTCCTTGAGACTTATCTTTTATTCATCATAAACCCTATACTCCAGGTTTACTGGACTTCTTGGACTTATTTTGGTCCCTTGAGTGTATTCTTGTTTCTCTCTGTTTCAGTGAGTTTTTGAATAAGCTGTTGTCTTACCTGGAATGCTATTTTTCTCATTCACCCCTTCCCTATACTCTCTTCAGCAACCATAGTCACTTACACCCTTTGCCTGTTAATCCCTACTTTTTCTTTAATTTTCAGTTTAATACAATTTCCTCATTGAATACTTTCTGACTCCTTTCTATATGTTATGATAGCATATAGTAAAGTGTAATATCTACTACACTTGAAATTACCCATAAGTCTTTGAAGTCCATGAAGGAAAGACTCCTGTCTTTCTTAGTTACCATTCTATTTCATAGCTTAATAAAGCTTGTTACATAAAAGGTACAGAAATGCATGTTGAAAAAAGCTACTTTGGAACACATCATAATTGTTGGCTTAAAATAGCTCCCAGCTGTGAGTGAATTTCAGAAAGGTCTATATTATATACACAGTAGTATGAAAACTTAAACAGGTCTAAAGAAGAAGTTTGAGAACACTTCATTCTATTTCACTTTATTTTCTTGTTTCATATTAGCTAAGGGCAAACTTATTTTCTACCCAGTATGTGACCTCCAAAAGTCACATAATTTTTAAATTCCTCACTATAAAATGAGAGTAGTAATAATACTCTCTTAAAATAATGGCTCTATATATTGCTTAAATTTCTAAAAAGATTGTGGAATAAAAGTATTGATATCCACTTTAAATATAAGAATTTTAAAATTGAATAGAACCCATTTTCTTAATTTTTTTCATTGTACTTTTATTTTATTAAAAGTATACATAGAATGCATTCCAACCATCAATTCCTTATAGGATCTACACTTGATTCTGTATAAGTTTCTGTCTGCATTATATTTACTACTCTTCTCCTACTTCTGACACAGTAGTTTAGAGGTATGACAGGAAGTTTGATAATCTGTAGGTGTGTTTCTTTCTGTTAAACAATGCTGAAGGACCCCTGAATATATTCTTGTTAATACACAAAAACGCTAGGAAGTATATTAGAAATGTAAAATATTACAGCCAATCTATAATAAAAATTTTTCTAGACTCCAAAATGCATATTGCTTCCACTGTAAAAGAGCCCTCATCTATTATAAATTCCTTCCTGCATTACCAATGTTACTCTTTCATCATCCATACCCTTATCTGATTACCTAAATGTATAGGATGGACATCAGTCAATACTCCTGGAAAATTGCAATGCCTGGTGGGCTTTATGATTTTAGAAACAAGACAAAAACCTTATGACTCAAAGAATGCAATCAAATGTATTTTTGTAGCTACAAGCATCGTATTTACTTAAAGGATTGTGACTATAAAAGCAAATCTCTTTTACTGGAAGCCAGGACAAAAGCTGTCAGAGAACAGGGTAGTAAATAGCTCTGAATTTGTTTTCTCTGCTTCATTTCAAAAGCTTAGGGCTACCAGTGTTTGACCTTTTACAAATGAAATGGTTTCCTGTAGGTCTTGGTTCTGCACTGCATGCTGATGGTGGTGTGGGCTTGATGCAGTCATCAAGAATGGTGAATACGCTCATCACTGGTGCATTCTTCTGCACCAAGAACATTTCTCATTTAGTGACATTTACAGGTTCCCTCTAAGAAAAGGTGGAGTGATTCTATGATTCTATTTTCCCACAAACATTTTTCCTTTAGTGTCTCTTGATCAAGCAGGGCAAGGAAAATTGAGTAATTGTCCAAAATGACTTCATATAGCTTAGTCAAAAGTCAGGTTGAAAAAGGAGGCATTTTACTGAGAACATCTGGCATCAACCTGCTATCAATCTTTGCTAGTTGGTAATAGAAAACAGTAAAATATGTTTGAGGATTATGGAGACTTGCTGCCTTTTGTCAATTGCAGATTAACATTAATCTCAGTCTCTGGTTTTAGAATATCTGCCTCAAAGCTTCAAATACATGGATATTGATCTGTTAATGTAGGATAACCTGTGGGCAGTTTCTAAAGTACCCATGGAATATAAACCTTTTTAATATTAAAAAGAAAACACTCTGAGTGACAGAATAAAGGTCTGTCTTACCTCTATTTATGCTTTATAATATTTGAGATCATACTTAACTTCTGTAGTGATATTAAAGCATAATATCGCTAACTTCTGAGCCTCTATCATATATTAGACCCTGTCTTATTTTTGTTACGTCTAAGGTACTGGTGATTATTCCTTTATTTATTTTTTTTAATTTATTTATTTTTGCAGTACGTGGGCCTCTCACTGTTGTGGACTCTCCCGTTGCGGAGCACAGGCTCCGGACGCGCAGGCTCAGCGACCATGGCTCATGGGCCCAGCCGCTCCGCAGCATGTGGGATCTTCCCAGACCGGGACACGAACCCGTGTCCCCTGCATCGGCAGGTGAACTCTCAACCACTGTACCACCAGGGAAGCCCTTCCTTTATTTTTATAGTTGAAAAAACATTGGCACATATAAAATATACAATTGCCCAGGTCACATGAAATGGTTAGTAAAGAAACTGGAGGCCAGTCTTTCTGAATCCAAACCCCATGGCAGGAATGTTTACAACTATATAAACTTGTGTGTATGTCATTCTAAAAATGGAAGGCACATTCTTGGATTTTATTTCGTCTGTTTTGAAATAAGAGGTTTATTAGAAAAGAATTGGTTTCACAAGTTAGGGTTCCTCTGATCAGAGCCTTGGGTAACTTTCAGAGGACACTTTAATACTGAACGAGTATTAACGGTGTTGAGCTTCATGCTAAATGCTTTGTATCCAATATCTCATTCAGCCCTCATTCATGAGGAGGATATGATTATAATCCCCAATTCACAGAAAGGGAAATTGATGATTAGGGAATATCTCTATTCTCTTCAGATCTGTTCTCTGCACTTTTCTGCCCCAGTCTACACCCTGAGAGTCTGACCTCTCAGGACTTCTTTTCCTGGGCTCCATGGCCCCTTGGCTTCCTGTTGGGTTTGGAAGTTGGAAAAAATAAGAGGGATGAAGTGTGAGAGAAGAAATCAGAATATTTGCTCACCTGGCTAATGTTCTGGCAGAGGCTGCCTTTCTTGGTGATTACAGCTCAGATCAGTGGTCCCACTTGGGTGCTCCCACCCCCACCACAGTCTCTGTGAATTGGTAACCCCCTTCCCTCACCTTTCCTTATCAAGCCTCAGGTGGGAACAGCTTCCTGCTGTTGCCAGTTCTGGTAACTCTGCACACTCTTTTTAGGTGCTCTTCAATGACACCCTTTGGATGGTGCCAATCGTTGACTGCTGAGGCCTCGACTGACATGAAAAAGGTTAACTAAAGTGCCTGAGGGTTTCTTGATTAGGACTTGGCAGAACTGGAGTTCAACTCAGGTTTGTTTGATGCCGACACCATTTTACTCACAGATTAATCACCACAGGAAAGAGCATGGATTGTGTCTCAACCCCTGAGGACATTTGCATTTGGTTTTAGGGTCTATTCATTATCTGGAAGAGGTGTCTGACACTGAGACACTGATGTCCAGGGAAACTGACTACAGGCTGTCAAAAGCAGCTCAAATCCTGAAGTTCTAGCCAAGCAGAAGGCTGTTGAGCAGGTAGACCAAACTTCTCAAGGTTAAAAGGTAGCAGTATTACTCTGGCCGTTGTTCGAGTGATTGCTGCGAAGAACCACTCTTGCCAGCCATACCACAAATCCAGGAGGCTCGGTACCATTATGCCTTGACCTCAGTCCCGGACACTGTCCAATTAATACATCAAGGTCTATATCATAGAATTTGAGTTATTCTTTATCTCATCAAAAATTATGTATGATATAGAGACACAGATGTAGAGAACAAACATATTGACACCAAAGGGGGAAAGGAGGGGTGGTGGTGGTGGTGGTGGGATGAATTGGGAGATTGGGATTGACATATATACACTAAAATGTATAAAATAGATACCTAATGAGAACCTGCTGTATAAAAATAAATGACTAAAATTCAAAATAAAAATAAATCACACAAAACAATTATGTATGAAACTACTGCTATGGGCTAGACATTGTGCTAACTGTAAGGCATATAAAGATGAATAAGACAAGGCTTTTGCCCACAAAGCAATCACAGAGTAGATATGCAAATGCATTGTCCAGAAGTCCAATAAAGAGTTACATAGCTATGATTGAGGCTTGTGTGTGTTGCTGTGGAAGAAAAAAAGAGTGTTTTTTACTCTTACCCTTTTGGCCTAATATCACTCAGCTGCATCACCCAGCCACACACTACTTTTTCCCTAGTGCCTAAAATTCATAACCCACACCCTAAGTTGTAAAACTTCTTTGACCATATCACCTGGGGACTTGTATGGAATAATCAGCACACATAATATGCTGAACTGCTCAACAAACCCTCAACCCTTTCACATTCAAATATCTCTCAAAATGATGACTAGATTTTGGTCATAATTAATAAAAAAAAATCTTGTTTTTTTTTTCAACCTCTAAGTCTAAACAGCAATTGTTTAGACAATATTTGAAATAACAAATGCCTAACCTAAGGTTCAGTCAGATATAAACCCAAGAGAAGTATTTTACAGTCAGTATGATTATACATTTTTTTTTTTTGCGGTACGCGGGTCTCTCACTGTTGTGGCCTCTCCCGTTGCGGAGCACAGGCTCCGGACACGCAGGCCCAGCAGCCATGGTTCACAGGCCCAGCCGCTCCACGGCATGTGGGATCTTCCCAGACCGGGGCACAAACCCGTGTCCCCTGCATCGGCAGGCGGACTCTCAACCACTGTGCCACCAAGGAAGCCCCTATACTTTCTTTTAATATGAGGTAGAATCAACATTCTGCCTTGCCTTCCCATCTTCCCTTCTCTCCCTACCTTCAGTTTTCTTCCCATCTTCTTCTGCCTGCCTCTCTCTGCTCTATCCCAAGACATCTTTTTTTCCCCTCTCATCTCCATCATGTATAGGGTTGTTTTAGGTGAGATTAAACTACAGTAAAACTGATGGCTAAAACTTTGAAGAGTAATCATGAAACGCCTCCCACAAATTACTAGTCAATTGAAAGGGAAAAAATAGTGAAGATATGATGGGAAAACCTGGCAAATACCAACATGACAAAGTGAACAAGTGATTGGATGGCAATGTGCTGCAAGTAGTACATGGAGAAAAAACATGAAATAGAACAAGAAAACAGATGGACCATCCAGCCCCCTACATAATATAAGGATTGTACTCTTTAAAGCCCTCATGGGCATGAAACACAGGAAAGGACTGTTTCAGATTAATGGACTCTGAAGAGAAATGACAACTAATGGTAACACATACAACTGGATCAGATCCTAGACCAGACATTAAAAGGAAACAGTGTTGGTACAGTTGGAAAATTTTTCATGGGGTCTGTGTATGGAATGGGTGTGAATTATCAATGTGGATTTTCTGATTTGGAGGATGTATCAGGGTTGTGTAGAAGAGTGTTTAAGTTTTGGTGAAATATTCATGATGAAATACACTCTGGGGTGTTTGTGGTGAAGGGACATCATGTCTGCAAGTTACTTTCAAAAGATTCAGAAACAGACTAATATGTGTGTGTGTGTGTGTGTGTGTGTGTGTGTAGAGAAGGCACAAAAGGTATATATTTCTAACAAATTCCATTTCCTGGGTGAAAAAATATTGGGATTCTATGTTCTGTTCTAGTAATTTCTTTGTAAGGTTAAAATAGTTTTAACGTAAATTACCTAAAAAATACTGCTGGGCTCCACTCTTATTGTCAGACAAGAGGGAACAACAGTAACCAAGCTTCCTCTGAATTAAACAACTAAAAAAACAGATAAAGTATATTAAATAATAAATGTAAGTCATTGGGCAATAGGCATAAGTTATAACTGTTGATCACTGAGAGAGGAAGAAATAAAAAATAAAAACTATCCATATTTGGTGAAAAATATACATTCACAAATTTAGGAATCATAACAAACTTTAAGCACATGATAATCAAATTGCTTGATACCAGTTATAAAGAGAAAATATTTAGAGCAATCAGAGAAAAAAAAGAAATGACATATTTTTTTTTTGCTTTTGTGTTATTTTTTTTTACATCTTTATTGGAGTATAATTGCTTTACAATGGCGTGTTACTTTCTGCTTTATAACAAAGAGAATCAATTATACATATACATATGTTCCCATATCACTTCCCTCTTGCATCTCCCTCCTTGTCCCACCCCTCTAGGTGGTCACAAAGCACCGAGCTGATCTCCCTGTGCTGTGCGGCTGCTTCCCATTAGCTATCTATTTTACGTTTGGTAGAGTATATATGTCCATGCCACTCTCTCACTTTGTCACAGCTTACCCTTCCCTCTCCCCATAGCCTCAAGTCCATTCTCTAGTAGGTCTGTGTCTTTATTCCTGTTTTACCCCAAGGTTCTTCATGACATTTTTTTTTTATTCCACATATATGTGTTAGCATACAGTATTTGTCTTTCTCCTTCTGACTTACTTTACTCTGTATGACAAACTCTAGGTCTATCCACCTCATTACAAATAGCTCAATTTCATTTCTTTTTATGGCTGAGTAATATTCCATTGTATATATGTCTCACATCTTCTTTATCCATTCATCCAATGTTGGACACTTAGGTTGTTTCGATCTCCTGGCTATTGTAAATAGAGCTGCAATGAACATTTTGGTATATGACTCTTTTTGAATTATGGTTTTCTCAGGGTATATGTCCAGTAGTGGGATTGCTAGGTCATATGGTAGTTCTATTTGTAGCTTTTTAAGGAACCTCCATACTGTTCTCCATAGTGGCTGTACCAATTCACATTCCCACCAGCAGTGCAAGAGTGTTCCCTTTTCTCCACACCCTCTCCAGCATTTATTGTTTCTAGATTTTTTGTTGATGGCCATTCTGACTGGTGTGAGATGATATCTCATTGTAGTTTTGATTTGCATTTCTCGAATGATTAATGATATTGAGCATTCTTTCATGTGTTTGTTGGCAGTCTGTATATCTTCTTCAGAGAAATGTCTATTTAGGTCTTCTGCTCATTTATGGATTGGGTTGTGTGTTTTCTTGCTATTGAGCTTCATGTGCTGCTTGTAAATTTTGGAGATTAATCCTTTGTCAGTTGTTTCACTTGCAAATATTTTCTCCCATTCTGAGGGCTATCTTTTGGTCTCGTTTATGGTTTCCTTTGCTATGCAAAAGCTTTGAATTTTCATTAGGTCCCATTTGTATATTTTTGTTTTTATTTCCATTTCTCTAGGAGGTGGGTCAAAAAGGATCTTGTTGTGATTTATGTCATAGAGTGTTCTGCCTATGTTTTCCTCTAAGAGTTTGATAGTGTCTGCCCTTATATTTAGGTCTTTAATCCATTTGGAGTTTATTTCTGTGTATGGTGTTAGGGAGTTATCTAATCTCATACTTTTACATGTACCTGTCCAGTTTTCCCAGCACCACTTATTGAAGAGGCTGTCCTTTATCCACTGTATATTTCTGCCTCCTTTATCAAAGATAAGGTGACCTTATATGTGTGGGATTATCTCTGGGCTTTCTATCCTTTTCCATTGGTTTATATTTTTGTTTTTGTGCCAGTACCATACAGTCACCATTACTGTAACTTTGTAGTATATTCAGAAGTCAGGGAGCCTGATTCCTACAGCTCCATTTTTCCTTCTCATGATTGCTTTGGCTATTCGGTGTCTTTTGTGTTTCCATACAAATTGTGAATTTTTTTGTACTAGTTCCGGGAAAAATGCCAGTGGTAGTTTGATAGGGATTGCATTGAATCTATAGATTGCTCTGGGTAGTAGAGTCATTTTCACAACGTTGATTCTTCCAATCCAAGAACATGGTATATCTCTCTGTCTATTTGTATCATCTTTAGTTCCTTTCATCAGTGTCTTATAATTTTCTGCATACAGATCTTTTGTCTCCTTAGGTAGGTTTATTCCTAGATATTTTATTCTTTTTGTTGCAATGGTAAATGGGAGTGTTTTCTTGATCTCACTTTCAGATTTTTCATCATTAGTGTATAGGAATGCCAGAGATTTCTGTGCATTAATTTTGTATCCTGCTACTTTACCAAATTCATTGATTAGCTCTAGTAGTTTTCTCATAGCATCTTTAGCATTCTCTATGTATAGTATAATGTCATCTGCAAACACTGACAACTTTACTTCTTCTTTTCTGATGTGGATTCCTTTTATTTCCTTTTCTTCTCTGATTGCTGTGGCTAAAACTTCCAAAACTAGTTGAATAAGAGTGATGAGAGTGGGCAACCTTGTCTTGTTACTGATCTCAGTGGAAATGCTTTCAGTTTTTCACCATTGAGGACGATGTTGGCTGTTTGTTTGTCATATATGGCCTTTAATATGTTGAAGAAAGTTCCCTCTATGCCTTCTTTCTGCAGGGTTTTTATCATAAATGAGTGTTGAATTTTGTCAAAAGCTTTCTCTGCATCTATTGTGATGACCATATGGTTTTTCTCCTTCAATTTGTTAATATGGTGTATCACATTGATTGATTTGCGTATATTGAAGAATCCTTGCATTCCTGGAATAAACCCCACTTGATCATGGTGTATGATCCTTTTCATGTGCTGTTGGATTCTGTTTGCTAGTATTTTGTTAAGGATTTTTGCATCTATGTTCATCAGTGATATTGGCCTGTAGTTTTCTTTCTTTGTGACATCCTTGTCTGGTTTTTTACCAGGGTGATGGTGGCCTCCTAGAACGTGTTTAGGAGTGTTCCTTCCTCTACTATATTTTGGAAGAGTTGGAGAAGGATAGGTATTAGCTCTTCTCTAAATGTTTTGTAGAATTCGCCTGTGAAGCCATCTGGTCCTGGGCTTTTGTTTGTTGGAAGATTTTTAATCACAGTTTCAATTTCAGTGCTTGTGATTGGTCTGTTGATATTTTCTATTTCTTCCTGATTCAGCCTTGGCATGTTGTGCATTTCTAAGAATTTGTCCATTTCTTCCAGGTTTTCCATTTTATTGGCATAGGGTTGCTTGCAGTAATCTCTCATTATCTTTGTCTTTCTGCAGTGTCAGTTGTTACTTCTCCTTTTTCATTTCTAATTCTATTGATTTGAGTCTTCTCCCTTTTTTCTTGATGAGTCTGGCTAATGGTTTATCAATTTTGTGCATCTTCTCAAAGAACCAGCTTTTAGTTTTATTGATCTTTGCTATCGTTTCCTTCATTTCTTTTTCATTTATTCATGATCTGATCTTTATGATTTCTTTCCTTCTGCTAATTTTGGGGATGTTTTGTTCTTCCTTCTCTAATTGCTTTAGGTGCAAGGTTAGGTTGTTTATTCGAGATGTTTCCTGTTTCATTTTGTTTTTTAACATCTTTATTGGGGTATAATTGCTTTACAATGGTGTGTTGGTCTCTGCTTTATAACAAAGTTAATCAGTTATACATATACATATGTTCCCATATCTCTTCCCTCTTGCGTCTCCCTCCCTCCCACCCTCCCTATCCCACCCATCCAGGTGGGCACAAAGCACCGAGCTGATCTCCCTGTGCTATGCAGCTGCTTCCCACTAGCTATCTACCTTACATTTGGTAGTGTATATATGTCCATGCCTCTCTCTCGCTTTGTCACAGCTCACCCTTCCCCCTCCCCATATCTTCAAGTCCGTTCTCCAGTAGGTCTGTGTCTTTATTCCTGTCTTATTCCTAGGTTCTTCATGACATATTTTTTCCTTAAATTCCATATATATGTGTTAGCATACAGTATTTGTCTTTCTCTTTCTGACTTACTTCACTCTGTATGACAGACTCTAGGTCTATCCATCTCATTACAAATAACTCAATTTTGTTTCTTTTTATGGCTGAGTAATATTCCATTGTATATATGTGCCACATGTTCTTTATCCACTCATCAGATGATGGGCCTTTAGGTTGTTTCCATCTCTGGTCTATTGTAAATAGAGCTGCAATGAACATTTTGGTACATGACTCTTTTTGAATTTTGGTTTTCTCAGTGTATATGCCCAGTAGTGGTTTTGCTGGGTCATATGGTAGGTCTATTTGTAATTTTTTAAGGAACCTCCATACTGTTCTCCATAGTGGCTGAACCAATTCACATTCCCACCAGCAGTGCAAGAGTGTTCCCTTTTCTCCACACCCTCTCCGGCATTTATTGTTTCTAGTTATTTTGGTGATGCCCATTCTGACTGGTGTGAGATGATATCTCATTGTAGTTTTGATTTGCATTTCTCTAATGATTAATGATGTTGAGCATTCTTTCATGCGTTTGTTGGCAGTCTATATATCTTCTTCAGAGAAATGTCTATTTAGGTATTCTGCTTGTTTTTGTATTGGGTTGTTTTTTTTCTTGCTATTGAGCTTCATGTGCTGCTTGTAAATTTTGGAGATTAATCCTTTGTCAGTTGTTTCACTTGCAAATATTTTCTCCCATTCTGAGGGCTGTCTTTTGGTCTTGTTTATGGTTTCCTTTGCTGTGCAAAAGCTTTGAAGTTTCATTAGGTCCAAATTGTTTATTTTTGTTTTTATTTCCATTTCTCTAGGAGGTGGGTCAAAAAGGATCTTGCTGTGATTTATGTCATAGAGTGTTCTGCCTATATTTTCCTCTAAGAGTTTCATAGTTTCTGGCCTTACATTTAGGTCTTTAATCCATTTTGAGCTTATTTTTGTGTATGGTGTTAGGGAGTGATCTAATCTCATACTTTTACATGTACCTGTCCAGTTTTCCCAGCACCACTTATTGAAGAGGTTATTATTTCTACACTGTACATTCCTGCCTCCTTTATCAAAAATAAGGTGACCATATGTGCGTGGGTTAACCTCTGGGCTTCCTATCCTGTTCCATTGATCTATCTTTCTGTTTTTGTGCCAGTACCATACTGTCTTGATTACTGTAGCTTTGTAGTACAGTCTGAAGTCAGGGAGCCTGATTCGTCCAGCTCCGTTTTTCATTCTCAAGACGGCTTTGGCTATTCGGGGTCTTTTGTGTTTCCACACAAATTGTGAATTTTTTTGTTCTAGTTCTGTGGAACATGCCAGTGGTAGTTTGATAGGGATTGCATTGAATCTATAGATTGCTTTGGGTAGTAGAGTCATTTTCACAATGTTGATTCTTCCAATCCAAGAACATGGTAGGTATATCTCTCCATCTATTTGTATCATCTTTAATTTCTTTCATCAGTGTCTTATAATTTTCTGCATAGAGGTCTTTTTTCTCCTTAGGTAGGTATATTCCTAGATATTTTATTCCTTTTGTTGCAATGGTAAATGGGAGTGTTTTCTTGATCTCACTTTCAGATTTTTCATCATTAGTGTATAGGAATGCCAGAGATTTCTGTGCATTAATTTTGTATCCTGCTACTTTACCAAATTCTTTGATTAGCTCCGGTAGTTTTCTCATAGCATCTTTAAGATTCTCTATGTATAGTATAATGTCATCTGCAAACAGTGACAGCTTTACTTCTTCTTTTCTGATTTGGATTCCTTTTATTTCCTTTTCTTCTCTGATTGCTGCGGCTAAAACTTCCAAAACTATGTTGAATAAGAGTGATGAGAGGGGGCAACCTTGTCTTGTTACTGATCTTATTGGAAATGCTTTGAGTTTTTCACCATTGAGGATGATGTTGGCTGTGGACTTGTCATATATGGCCTTTATTATGTTGAGGAAATTTCCCTCTATGCCTACTTTCTGCAGGGTTTTTATCATAAATGGGTGTTGAAATTTGTCAGAAGCTTTCTCTGCATTTATTGAGATGATCATAAGGTTTTTCTCCTTCAATTTGTTAATATGGTATATCACATTGATTGATTTGCGTATATTGAAGAATCCTTGCATTCCTGGAATAAACCCCACTTGATCATGGTGTATGATCCTTTTAATGTGCTGTTGGATTCTGTTTGCTAGTATTTTGTTGAGGATTTTTGCATCTATGTTCATCAGTGATATTGGCCTGTAGTTATCTTTCTTTGTGACATCCTTGTCTGGTTTTGGTATCAAGATGAAGGTGGCCTCGTAGAAGGAATTTGGGAGTGTTACTCACTCTGCTATATTTTGGAAGAGTTTGAGAAAGGTAGATGTTAGCTCTTCTCTAAATGTTTGATAGAATTCGCCTGTGAAGCGAAATCTCCTGGTCTGGGCTTTTGTTTGTTGGAAGATTTTTAATCACAGTTTCAATTTCAGTGCTTGTGATTGGTCTGTTGATATTTTCTATTTCTTCCTGATTCAGCCTTGGCATGTTGTGCATTTCTAAGAATTTGTCCATTTCTTCCAGGTTTTCCATTTTATTGGCATAGGGTTGCTTGTAGTAATCTCTCATTATCTTTGTCTTTCTGCAGTGTCAGTTGTTACTTCTTTTTCATTTCTAATTCTATTGATTTGAGTCTTCTCCCTTTTTTCTTGATGAGTCTGGCTAATGGTTTATCAATTTTGTGCATCTTCTCAAAGAACCAGCTTTTAGTTTTATTGATCTTTGCTATCGTTTCCTTCATTTCTTTTTCATTTATTCATGATCTGATCTTTATGATTTCTTTCCTTCTGCTAATTTTGGGGATTTTTTGTTCTTCTTTCTCTAATTGCTTTAGGTGCAAGGTTAGGTTTTTTCTTCTAGAGGCTTCCTGTTTCTTAAGGTAGGATTGTATTGCTATAAATTTCCCTGTTAGAACTGCTTTTGCTACATTCCATAGGTTTTGGGTCATTGTGTCTCCATTGTCATTTGTTTCTAGGTTTTTTTTTTATTTCCTTTGATTTTTTCAGTGATCACTTCGTTATGAAATAGTGTATTGTTTAGCCTCCATGTGTTTGTATTTTTTACAGAGCTTTTCCTGTAATCTCATAGTGTTGCGGTCGGAAAAGATACTTGATACAATTTCAATTTTCTTATATTTACCAATGCTTGATTTGTGACCCAAGATATGATCTATCCTGGAGAATGTTCCATGAGCACTTGAGAGAAATGTGTATTCTGTTGTTTTTGGATGGAATGTCCTATAAATATCAATTAAATCCATCTTGTTTAATGTATCATTTAAAGCTTGTGTTTCATTATTAATTTTCATTTTGGATGATCTGACCATTGGTGAAAGTGGGGTGTTAAAGTCCCCTAATATGAATTGGTTACTGTCAATTTCCCCTTTTATGGCTATTCGTATTTGCCTTATGTATTGAGGTGCTCCTATGTTGGGTGCATAAATATTTACAATTGTTATATCTTCTTCTTGGATCGATCCCTTGATCATTATGTAGTGTCCTTTGTTGTCTCTTCTAATAGTCTTTATTTTAGTCTATTTTGTCTGATATAAGAATTGCTACTTCAGCTTTCTTTAAGTTTCCATTTGCATGGAATATCTTTCTCCATCCCGTCACTTTCAGTTGTATGTGTCTCTAGGTCTGAAGTGGGTCTCTTGTAGACAGCATATGTATGGGTCTTGTTTTTGTATCCATTCAGCTAATCTGTGTCTTTTGGTGGGAGCATTTACTGCATTCACATTTAAGGTAATTATCAATATGTATGTTCCTATTCCCATTTTCTAAATTGTTTTGTGTTTGTTATTATAGGTCTTTTCCTTCTCTTGTGTTTCTTGCCTAGAGAATATCCTTTAGCATTTGTTGTAAAGCTGGTTTGGTGGTGCTGAACTCTCTCAGCTTTTGCTTGTCTGCAAAGGTTTAATTTCTCCATCAAATCTGAATGAGATCCTTGCTGGGTAGAGTAATCTTGGTTGTAGGTTTTTCTCCTTCATCACTTTAAATCTGTCCTGCCAGTCCCTTCTGGTTTGCAGAGTTTCTGCTGAAAGATCAGCTGTTAACCTTATGGGGATTCCCTTGTGTTTTATTTCTTGCTTTTCCCTGCTGCCTTTAATATGTTTTCTTTGTATTTAATTTTTGATACTTTGATTAATATGTGTCTTGGCATGTTTCTACTTGGATTTATCCTGTATTGGACTGTCTGTGCTTCCTGGACTTGATTAGCTATTTCCTTTCCCATATTAGGGAAGTTTTCAACTATAATCTCTTCAAATATGTTCTCAGTCCCTTTCTTTTTGTCTTCTCCTTCTGGAAACCCTATAATTCGAATGTTGGTGCATTTAACGTTGTCCCAGAGGTCTCTGAGACTGTCCTCAGTTATTTTCATTCTTTTTTCTTTATTCTGCTCTGCAGTAGTTATTTCCACTATTTTATCTTCCAGGTCACTTATCCATTCTTCTGCTTCAGTTATTCTGCTATTGATCCCATCTAGAGTAATTTTAATTTCATTTATTGTGTTGTTCATCTTTGTTTCATCTTTAGTTCTTCTAGGTCCTTGTTAAATGTTTCTTGCATCTTCTCTATTCTATTTCCAAGATTTTGGATCATCTTTACTATCATTATTATGAATTCTTTTTCAGGTAGACTCCCTATTTCCTCTTCATTTATTAGGTCTGGTGGGTTTTTATCTTGCTCCTTCATCTGCTGTGTGTTTTTCTGTCTTCTCATTTTGCTTATCTTACTGTGTTTGGGGTCTCCTTTTTACAGGCTGCAGATTCATAGTTCCCATTGTTTTTGGTGTCTGACCCCAGTGGCTAAAGTTGGTTCAGTTGGTTGTGTAGGCTTCTTGGTGGAGGGGACTTGTGCCTGTGTTCTCGTGGATGAGGCAGGATCTTGCCTTTCTGGTGATCAGGTCCACGTCTGGTGGTGTGTTTTGGGGTGTCTGTGGACTTATTATGATTTTAGGCAGCCTCTCTGCTATTGGGTGGGGTTGTGTGCCTGTCTTGCTAGTTGTTTCGCATAAGGTGTCCAGCACTGTAGCTTGCTGATCGGTGAGTGAAGCTGGGTGCTGGTGTTGAGGTGGAGGTCTCTGGGAGGTTTTCACCGTTTGATATTATGTGGAGCTGGGAGGTCTCTTGTGGACCAGTGTCCTGAAGTTGGCTCTCCCACCTCCGAGGCACAGCACTGACTCCTGGCTGCATTACCAAGAGACTTTCATCCACACAGCTCAGAATAAAAGGGAGTAAAAGTCGAAAGAAAGAAAGAAAGAAAGAAAGAAAGAAAGAAAGAAAGAAAGAAAGAAAGAAAGAAAGAAAGAAAGAAAGAAAGAAAGAAAGAAAGAAAGAAAGAAAGAAAGAAAGAGAGAGAGAGAAAGAAAGAAAGAAAGAAAGAGGATAAAAGAAAATAAAGTAAGGTAAAATAAAATAAAGTTATTAAAATAAAAAATAATTATTAAGTAAAAAAATTTTTTAAGTAAGAAACAAACCAACAAAATACAGACAGATAGAACCCTAGGACAAATAGTGAAAGCAAAGCTATACAGACAAAATCTCACACAGAAGCATACACACTCACAAAAAGAGGAAAAGGGGAAAAAATAATAAATCTTGCTCTCGAAGTGCATCTCCTCAATTTGGGAAGATTCGTTGTCTATTCAGGTATTCCACAGATGCAGTGTACATCAAGTTGATTGTGGAGATTTAATCCACTGCTCCTGAGGCTACTGGGAGAGATTTCCTTTTCTCTTCTTTGTTCGCACAGCTCCTGGGATTCAGCTTTGGATTTGGCCCTGCCTCTGCCGGTAGGTCGCCAGAGGGCGTCTGTTCTTTGCTCAGACAGGACAGGGTTAAAGGAGCAGTTGACTCGGGGGCTCTGGCTCACTCAGGCCCGGGGGGAGGGATGGGTACGGAGTGCAGGGCGAGCCTGCGGCGTCAGAGACTGGCATGATGTTGCACCAGCCTGAGGTGCGCCGTGCGTTCTCCTGGGGAATTTGTCCCTGGATCCCGGGACCCTGGCAGTGGCGGGCTGCACAGTCTCCCTGGAAGGGAGGTATGGAGAGTTACCTGTGCTCACACACAGGCTTCTTGGCGGCAGCAGCAGCCTTAGCGTCTCATGCCCGTCGCTGGGGTCCGCGCCCGTCTCTGGAGCTCCTTTAAGCAGTGCTCTTAATCCCCTCTCCTCGGGCACCAGGAAACAAAGAGGGAAGAAAAAGTCTCTTGCCTCTTCGGCAGGTCCAGAGTTTTTCTCGGACTCTCTCCCAGCTAGCCGTGGAGCACTAACCCCTTCAGTCTGTGTTCCCGCTGCCAGTCCTCTCCCTGCGGTCCGACTGAAGCCCGAGCCTGAGCTCGCAGCCCCGCCCGCCCCGGCGGGTGAGCAGACAAGCCTCTCGGGCTGGTGAGTGCTCGTCGGCACAGATCCTCTGTGCGGAAATCTCTCCACTTTGCCCTCTGCACCCCTATTGCTGCACTCTCCTCCACAGCTCCAAAGCTCCCCACCTCCGCCACCCGCAGTATCCACCCGCAAAGGGTCTTCTAGTGTGTAGAAACCTTTCCTCTTTCACGGCTCCCTCCCACTGGGGCAGGTCTCGTCCCTATTCTTTTGTCTATGCTTATTCTTTTTTCTTTTGCCCTACCCAGGTACGTGGGGAGTTTCTTGCCTTTTGGGAGGTCTGAGGTCTTCTGCCAGCATTCAGTAGGTTTTCTGTAGGAGTTGTTCCACGTGTAAATGTATTTCTGATGTATCTGTGGGGAGGAAGGTGATCTCTGTGCCCTACTCTTCCACCATCTTCCCCCTCTCTCCCTACTGTTCCCCTTTATATCTAATTAAAATGCAACATTGGATAATACTCCATATTTACTTCTGTGGCATTTTAGTATTTAAATAGTATAAATATCTGGAGTGAATATATTAAATTATTTTGGTTATGTTTTTTAACTCTTTTATAAATTTTATTTATTCTTTAAAATACCTATATTATTCAGATGTTCAACCCAATCTAATTGATGGCAAAAATAAATGATTTTTAATTTGATATCAATAAGTATGCAGAAATAAGAGCCGAACAGAAGGTTAGGCCTGGTGCTTAGCAGCCCAGGGCCTTTGCAAAGAATAAATGACTTATGAGCAATCATCAGTCCCACGTATGATAAACACTAACAAAATAACATTCCTACTCTGTGATGGAACCTACCAGTGAGGCAAAAAAAGCATCAGTCTTTCATACTCATACATATCTATGTATTCAGAATTTGTATTCTTATTTTATACACAAATAAATTATAAATTTAAATTGGAAACCCAAAAATTGATACTTTAATTGGCACTTTGTGTTTGGCAGTCTTTTCTGAGGTCTTTGTAAGATACTGTTGCAATGGTTGTACTGTCAACATTTGATGAAAATACAATTATAATTGCCTGCATTAGTAAAGCTAAAAGCATGATTAAAGAAAACATCTGTTAATCACTTTTGTAATTGATAATCTCAGTATTAAATTATAGGATGCATAACTTGGTCTACACATATCCTGTAGTACAAAATAAATATATAAATGCAGAATAGTGTCAAAACCATATAATAGTTCTCAAATACAGCCAAGCACCAAATGCAAAACAGAGTGCCAGTGTAATAGGTCATGTTTTCTTTTTTTAAAATTCTTCTCATTGGCATTCTACTCTGTCTCAGGAGGGGTATGAAAACATTCTTGACACACAGACCGAAGCCATAAAGCATAAAAAGAAAAATAAGTATCTCCCAAAAGATCAGTTTAATACATTACCAAATTTTTTATTCATAATGTTTGATCTAATTGCCTTAGCATATAAGTATATTATTTTTATGTATCATGATGATGCATGAATGTAATTACGTTAGTTGTTTTCACATATTAGCAAAATAATGTCTGTCTTTAGCTGTGAAACTTTTATTTCTTTGAAATACAACCTACAAATTACATAAATATTAAAATTATCATGTTCATTTCAATAGCTTGTGATACTATGACAAATGTAAATTATAAGCATTTTTATACATAAAGTCTTCATCTCAAATACATGGTTTCAATGCACATAGGTGAATTATAGTTCACGTAGTTTACTATCAACATAATTCCTGCTTCCAAATAATTTCCTAGGTTACTATCTCTACTTTATTAAGCCTTTAAAATTTCCTGTCCTTCTGTCCTAGGTCCAGGCATACAAATTAACCAAAAGTCAATATTGTGTATTGTCAGTCAACCAAATCAGAAAATACCAATCCTTCCAAAAAGTACTTTCCAAAAGTACTTATACTACTTGCATTACAATGCCATTTTCTTAAAAACACCTTGCTTTAAAAAAAAAAAATTTGACTAGTCTCCTCTGATTTTAAAAGTCTCATTAATATCCTTGGCCACTGGGCAACAACTTATCAAAGCTCAAGATGTCAGGATCGGTGACTTTTCAGCCAAAATATGGAAGAACTGGTTTATGATATACTTCCTTGGTTGCTTTTTTTGTTTTGTAATTTAATTTAAAAAATTTCTGAACACAGCTTACAAGCCAGTTGCACCCTGCTAGTGCTAGGGAAGAATATACTAATATCATCTTACTGGACCTTTAAGAAATAAGTCTGTCTAAAGTATTTTAACTTTTAGGACTAACATGTTTTTAACAGCTTTACTGAGGTGTAATTGTTAAACACAAAGTTGCACATACCTAATGTGTACATTTAGATGAGTGTGGACCTGAAACCATGAAACCATCACCACAATCAAATGGCAGACACAGCGGTCACCTCCAAAAGTTCCTCGAGTCCCTTTGGTTTTTGTTTGTTTATGTTTTTGTTTGTGTGTGTGCGTGTGCATTGAGAATGTTAAATATGAGATTTTAAGCTATTTAAGATATGAGCAAGTTAAACAAAAACGCCACAGATTTACTGAAGTACTTTTCCAGCAAGGCTTTTATTTTCACACTCACTTTTTGATTGACCTCCTCCCACCTCTTGAATCTGCATTTGCCTTTTAATAATATTAAAGTTCTGCATTTTGCATAAGTAGGAGTCTGAGTCCTGAAATAAGAGTACAGAAACCTGTTTTTAAAGTGATACACTGAGGAGCAGTCTCATTAAGAAAATTCACATGTGCAGTTGAAAGTTACCTAAGCTGTGACTTAGAGATTGTAGATTCTGTTACCGCATACAACAGACGCTGAGTCATCTGTCACTGCGTGTCAGCCTCCTCTGCTTACCTAGAGAGTTGTGATGCTACATACAGAGACCTAATCCTTTTGTGTTAAGAATGACATTCGCTGCCTTTTACCTTAACTGATAAATTAGCATTTCTTCAGAACAGGTTAGAAAACGTGACTAAATTGCTCTGGGATTATTAACCGAGATGAAATCTGGTTAGATACAAGGGTGTCTATGAACTAAATCAATAATACAACATTCAGAATGTACTTCTTTCTTTTTGTTGTTTTTTCAGCAGTTTGGAAGTTAAACAATATAATAGTACTTTTAAATCAGGAACTACTGTTCAATCCTGTGGGTCACGAATTAACAATGTATTTATCATAAACTGATAAAGATTTTTCTAAAACACCATGATTATAGTAACTTTAATGATATTAATTTAAGACATTATATCTCCCTGCCTAAAGTAATTTTTTAAATGATAATGGGATCTTTGACTCAGTTATAAACCACCAGCAGGAATCCCCTTTGGATTTAAAATGATGAGAAGATCCATCTTCATTTACTCACAGAGCAGAGGAGAGAGGGTTTTTTTTTCTTTCCCCTCCCACCCTCCATCCCATTTATCCTTCATTCCTTCTTTCCTCCCTCCCTCCCTTCCTTCCTTCCTCTGTCATTCTTTCCTTCTCTCCCTACTGCTCCTCTTCCTCTACCACTTCCTTATCTTCCTCCTCCTTCTCCTCCTCTTCCTCTCTTTTATTTCCCATCTCTTTCCCCTTTTTCTTGTAACTCTACTTACATCATGACACAATTAATTTTATAATGGAATCAGCACAGAAGTGATATTGCCAAAATACCCATTTTTCTCAAATATAATTATAAAATTATTGTTGACATCACACACTTGAATATCATGAAGTGAGGGCCTATGATTCCATATTTAAAATGTAAATATGAATTTTGAGTATTTTTGGAAAATATAGATATCTCTAGGAGTTGCTTTTAATATTAAGAAAGTTTTAATAAGGAATAAAAGAGAAAACTGGGAAGGATAATAATATTCTATCTCAGTAAGAACAGGGCTGGGGAAAAATCAGACAATTCTGTAGTGTGTAGATGGATAGACCTAAGTGGTTCTGTCAGCTGGTTAATCACAGCCACATTGGAGAATCAGAAAAAAACAGAAGAGACTAAGAACCACAGGACTCTTTAGCTGGAAGACATTTCCTGCTTTAGGAAATAAAGTATGAAATTTCTGTACCATGGAATCCAATTATTGCCACATATGTATGGTAATTCATGGTAAAAGGAAGATTAATTTATTACTTTAAATGTGAAAACAATTAAGAAACTGCCCACTGCTAAATTCAAGAAACCATCCTCTCAGTAATAAGGTATGAATTTAGAATTGAAATACTAAGCAAATTTTTTTTGATTTTATTTTATTATTTTTTATTTAATATCTTTATTGGAGTATGATTGCTTTACAATGGTGTGTTAGTTTCTGCTGTATAACAAAGTGAATCAGCAATATGTACACATATATCCCCTCCCTCTTGCATCTCTCTCCCACCTTCCTTATACCACCCCTCTATGTGGTCACAAAACACTGAGCTGATCTCCCTGTGCTATGCAACTGCTTCCCACTAGCTATGTATTTTACATTTGGTAGTGTATATATGTCAATGCTACTCTCTCACTTCATCCCAGATTACCATATTTCCCATCCCTGTGTCCTCAAGTTCATTCTCTACGTTTGTGTCTTTATTCCTGCCCTGCCCCTAGGTTCATCAGAACATTTTCTTTTTTTGTTTTTGTTTTTTAGATTCCATATATATGTCTTAGCATATGGTTTTTGTTTTTTCTCCTTCTGACTTACTTCACTCAGTATGACAGACTCTAGCTCCATCCACCTCATTACAAAAACCTCAATATTGCTTCTTTTTTTGGCTAATATTCCATTGTATATATGTGCCACATATTCTTTATCCATTCATCTGTCGATGGACACTTAGATTGCTTCCATATCCTGGCTATTGTAAATAGTGCTGCAATGAATATTGTGGTACACAACTATTTTTGAATTATGGTTTTAGCAGGGTATATGCCCAGTAGTGAGGTTGCTAGGTCATATGGTAGTTCTATTTTTACTTTTAAAAGGAGCCTCCCTCCTCTTCTCCATAGGGGCTGTATCAATTTATATTCCCACCAACAGTGCAGGTGGATTCCCTTTTCACCACACCCTTTCCAGCATTTATTGTTTGTAGATTTTTTGATAATGACCATTCTGACCAGTGTGAGGTGATACCTTATTGTAGTTTTGATTTGCATTTCTCTAATGCTCAGTAATGTTGAGCATCCTTTCATGTGTTTGTTGGCAATCTGTATATCTTCTTTGGAGAAATGTCTATTTAGGTCTTCTGCTCATTTTTGGATTGGGTTTTTGTTTTTTTGACATTGAGCTGCATGAGCTGTATATTTTGGAGATTAATCCTTTGTCAGTTGCTTCATTTGCAAATATTTTCTCCCATTCTGAGGGTTGTCTTTTCGTCTTGCTTATGGTTTCCTCTGCTGTGCAAAAACTTTTAAGTTTCAGTATGTCCCATTTGTTTATTTTTGCTTTTATTACCATTTCTCTAGGAGGTGGGTCAAAAGGGATCTTGCTGTGATTTATGTCAAAGAGTGTTCTTCCTATATTCTCCTCTTAGAGTTTTATAGTGTCTGATGTAACATTTAGGTCTTTAATATATTTTGAATTTATTTCTGTGCATGGGGTTAGGGAGTGTTCTATTTTCATTCTTTTACATGTACCTGTCCAGTTTTCCCAGCACCACTTATTGAAGAGGCTGTCTTTTCTCCATCGTATATTCTTGCCTCCATTATCAAAGATAAGCTGACCATATGTGTGTGGGTTTAACTCTGGGCTTTCTATCCTGTTCCATTGATCTATATGTCTGTTTTTGTGCCAGTACCATACTGTCTTGATTACTGCAGCTTTGTAGTAGAGTCTGAAGTCAGGGAGCCTGATTCCTCCAGCTCTGTCTTTCTTTCTCAAGTTTGTTTTGGCTACATGGGGTCTTTTGTGCTTCCAAACAAATTGTGAAATTTTTTGTTCTGTGAAAAATGCCAGTGTTAGTTTGATAGAGATTGCATTGAATATGCAGATTGCTATGGGTAGTATAGTCATTTTCACAATATTGATTCTTCCAATTCAACAACATGGTATATCACTCCACCTGCTTGTATCGTTTTTAATATCTTTCATGGGTGTCTTATAATTTTCTGTGTACAGGTCTTTTGTCTCCTTAGGTAGGTTTATACCTAAGTACTTTATTCTTTTTATTGCAATCATAAATGGGAATGTTTCCTTAATTCCTCTTTCTAATTGTTCATCATTAGTGTATAGGAATGCAAGAGATTTCTGTGCATTAATTTTGTATCCTGCTACTTTACCAAATTCATTGATTAGCTCTAGTAGTTTTCTGGTAACATCTTTAGGATTCTCTATGTATAGTATTATGTCATCTACAAATAGTAGCAGTTTAACTTCTTTTCCAATTTGGATTCTTTTATTTCTTTTACTTCTCTGATTGCTATGGCTAAAACTTCCAAAACTATGTTGAATAAAAGTGGTGAGGGCTTCCCTGGTGGCACAGTGGTTGAGAGTCTGCCTGCCGATGCAGGGGACACGGATTCGTGCCCCAGTCCGGGAAGATCCCACATGCCGTGGTGCGGCTAGGCCTGTGCACCATAGCCGCTGAGCCTGCTTATCAGGAGCCTGTGCTCCGCAACGGGAGAGGCCAGAACAGTGAGAGGCCCGTGTACCACACACACACACGAAAAAAAGAGTGGTGAGAGTGGGCAACCTTGTCTTGTTCCTGATCTTAGAGGAAATGCTTTCAGTTTTTCAACATTGAGGACGATGTTTGCTGTGGGTTTGTCATATATGGCCTTTATTATGCTGAGTTAAGTTCCCTCTATGCCTACTTTCTGGAAAAGTTTTATCATAAATTGGTGTTGAATATTGTCAAAAGCTCTTTCTGCATCTACTGAGATGATCATATGGTTTTTATTCTTCAATGTGTTAATATATTAATATGGTGTATCACTGATTGATTTGCATACATTAAAGAATCCTTGCATTCCTGGGATAAATCCCACTTTGTCATGGTGTATGATCCTTTTAATGTGCTGTTGGATTCTGTTTGCTAGTATTTTGTTGAGGTTGTTTGCATCTATTTTCATCAGTGATATTGGCCT
Organism: Grampus griseus; assembly: GCF_964374135.1. Lineage (NCBI taxonomy): Eukaryota > Metazoa > Chordata > Mammalia > Artiodactyla > Delphinidae > Grampus > Grampus griseus. The sequence continues at coordinate 44,693,523 of NC_139004.1, read as the reverse complement.
GTAGTATTCTTTTTTTGTAACTTCTTTGTCTGGTTTTGGTATCAGGGTGATGGTGGCCTCATAGAATGAGTTTGGGAGTGTTCTTCTTTCTGATATATTTTGAAAGAGTTTGAGAAGGATAGGTGTTAGCTCTTCTCTAAATGTTTGATAGAATTCACCTGTGAAGCCGTCTGGTCCTGGGCTTTTGTTTATTGGAAGATTTTTAATCACAGTTTCAATTTCAGTCCTTGTGATTAGTCTGTTTATATTTTCTATTTCTTCCTGATTCTGTGTCGGAAGGTTGTGCTTTTCTCAGAATTTGTCCATTTCCTCCAGGTTTTCCATTTTATTGGCATAGAGTTGCTTGTATTAATCTCTCATGATCATTTGTATTTCTGCAGTGTCAGTTGTTACTTCTCCTTTTTCATGTCTAATTCTATTGATTTAAGTCTTCTCCCTTTTTTTCTTGCTGGGTCTGTCTAATGGTTTATGAATTTTTTTTCTCTTCTCAAAGAACCAGCTTTTAGTTTTATTGATCTTTGCTATTGTTTTCTTTGTTTCTATTTATTTTATTTCAGCTCTGATCTTTATGATTTCTTTCCTTCTGCTAATTTTGCGGTGTTTTTGTTATTCTTTCTCTAATTGCTTTAGGTGTAAGGTTAGCTTGTTTATTTGAGATGTTTCTTGTTTCTTGAGGTAGGATTGTATTGCTGTAAACTTCCCTCTTAGAAATGTTTTTGCTGCATCCCATATGTTTTGGGTCGTCGTGTTTTCATTGTCATTTGCTTCTCCGTATTTTTTGATTTCCTCTTTGATTTCTTCAGTGATCTCTTGGTTATTTAGCAGTGTATTTTTTTAACCTCCAGGTGTTTGTATTTTTCACTGAGTTTTCCGTGTAATTGCTAGCTTAAATTTACCAAGGCTTGATTTGTGACCCAAGATATCATCTATCCTGAAGAATATTCCATGGGTGCTTGAGAAGAAAGTGTATTTTGCTGCTTTTGGATGGAATGTCCTATAAATATCAATTAGGTCCATCTTGTTTAATGTGTCATTTAAAGCTTGTGTTTCCTTATTTATTTTCATTTTGGATGATCTATCCATTGGTGACAGTGGGGCGTTAATGTTCCCTACTATGATTGTGTTACTGTCCATTTCCCTTCTTATGACAGTTAACATTTTCCATATGTATTGAGGTGCTCTTATGTTGAGTGAATAAATATTTACAATTGTTATATCTTCTTCTTGGATTGATGGTTTGATCAGTTTGTAGTATCCTTCTTTGTCTCTTGTAATAGTCTTTATTTTAAAGTCTATTTTGTCTGATATGAGAATTGCTACTCCAGCTTTCCTTTGTTTTCCATTTGCATGGAATACCTTTTTCCATCCCCCCACTTTCATTCTGTATGTTTCCCTAGGTCTGAAGTGGGTCTCTTGTGGATAGCATATATACAGGTGTTCTTTTTGTATCCATTCATCCAGTCTGTGTCTTTTGGTTGGAGCATTTAATCCATTTACATTTAAGGTAATTATTGATACGTATGTTCTTATTGTTATTTTCTTAATTGTTTTGGGTTTGTTATTGTAGATCTTTTCCTTCTCTTGTGTTTCCTGCCTAGAGAAGTTCCTTAAGCATTTCTTGTAAAGCTAGTTTGGTGGTGCTGAATTATCTTAATTTTTGCTTGTCTATAAAGCTTTTAATTTCTCTGGTGAATCTGAATGAGATCCTTGCTGGGGAGAGTAATCTTCTTTGTAGGTTTTTCCCTTTCACCACTTTAAATATGTCCTACCACTCCCTTCTGGCTTGCAGAGTTTCTCCTGAAAGATCAGCTGTTAACCTTATGGGGATTCCCTTGTATATCATTTGTTGCTTTTCCCTTGCTACTTTTAATATTTTTCCTCATATTTAATTTTTGATAGCTTGATAAATATGTGTCTTGGCATGCTTCTCCTTGGATTTATCTGGTATGGGACTCTCTGTGCTTTCTGGACTTGACTGGCTATTTCCTTTCCCATATTAGGGAAGTTTTCAACTATAATCTCTTCAAATATTTTCTCAGTCCCTTTCTTTTTCTCTCCTTCTTTGAGGACCTGTATAATTCAAATGTTGGGTGTTTAATGTTGTCCCAGAGGTCTCTGAGAATGCCCTTAATTATTTTCATTCTTTTTTCTGCTCTGTGGTAGTTATTTCCACTATTTTATCTTCCAGGTCACTTATCTGTTCTTCTTCCTCAGTTATTCTGCTATTGATTCCATCTAGAGAATTTTTAATTTCATTTATTTTGGTTTTTATCACTGTTTGTTTGCTCTTTAGTTCTTCTAGGTCCTTGTTAAACGTTCTTGTATTTTCTCCATTCTATTTCCAAGATTTTGGATCATCTTTATTATCATTACTTTGAATTCTTTTTCAGGTAGACTGCCTATTTCCTCTTCATTTGTTTGGTCTCATGAGTTTTTACCTTACTCCTTCATCTTCTGCATATTTCCCTGTCTTCTCATTTTGCATATGTTACTGTGGTTTGGGTCTCCTTTTTTCAGGATGCAATTTTGTAGTTCCTTTTGTTTTGGTGTGTGCCCTCAGTGGATGTGGTTTGTTCAATGGCTTGTGTAGGCTCCCTGGTGGAGGGGACTGGTGCCTGTGTTCTGATGGGTAGTGCTGGATCTTATCTTTCTGGTGGGTAGTGCTGCATCAGGTCATGTGTTTTTGGGTGTCTGAAAACTTATGATTTTAGGCAGCCTTTCTGCTAATGGGTGTGTTTATGTTCCTGTCCTGCTAGTTGTTTGGCATGGGGCTTCCAGCACTGGAGCTTGCTGGCCATTGGGTGGAGCTGGGTCTTAGGGTTGTGATAGAGATCTCTGGGAGAGCTCTTGCCAGTTGAATATTTGGGGCGGGGAAGTCTCTGATGGTCCAATGTCCTGATCTCAACTCTCCCACCTCAGAGTCTCAGGCCTGACATGAGGGCAGGACACCAATACCCTGTCAGCCACATGGCTCAGAAGAAAAGGGAGAAAAAAGTAAAGAAAAAATAATAATAAATTAATAAATAACAATGAAATTACTAAAATAAAAAAAATTAATTAAAAAATTAAAAAGTAATAATAATAAAAAAGAAGAGAGCAACCAAACCAATAAACAAACCCACCAATGACAACAAGTGCTAAAAACTATACTAAGATAAGCATAAAAATCAGGAACAAATCAGTCGCAGCAAACCCCAAGTCTACAGTTGCTCCCAAAGTCCACTGCCTCAATTTTTGGATGATTCATTGTCTATTCAGGTATTCCACAGATGCAGGGTACATCAAGTTGATTGTGGGGATTTAATCCTCTACTCCTGGGGCTGCTGGGAGAAATTTCCCTTTCTCTTCTTTATTCGCACAGTTCCTGGTGTTCCGCTTTGGTTTTGGCCCCACCTCTGTGTGTAGGTCACCCTCAGGCATATTTTCCCTGCCCAGACAGGAGGTGGTTAAAGCAGCAGCTGATTAAGGGGCTCTGGCTCACTCAGGCCAGGGGGAGGGAGGGTTATGGAATTCACGATGAGCCTGTGGTGGCAGAGGCCAGCATGATGTTGCCACAATCTGAGGTGTGCTGTGTGTTCTCCCTTGGAAGTTGTCCCTGGATCACAGGACCCAGACAGTGTCGGGCTGCACAGGCTCCTGGGCAGGGGGTGGGGTGTGTGTGGATAGAGACCTCTGCTTGCACACTGGATTCTTGGTGGCTGCAGCAACAGCCTTAGCATTTCATGTCTGTCTCTGGGGTCCGATCTGATAGCCACAGCTCACGTCTATCGCTGGAGCTTGTTTAGTTGGTGCTCTGCCTTCTGTGGGCAGACAGGTAAAGAATCCCCTCTCCTTGCACACCCCAAAACAATGGTCTCTTGCCTCTTAGGCAGATCCAGACATTTTCCCAGACACCCTCCCAGCTAGTTGTGGTGCACTAGTCCCCTTCAGGCTGTGTTCATGAGCCAACCCCAGTCCTCTCCCTGCGATCTGACCTCTGAAGCCTGAGCCTCAGCTCCCAGCCTCCACCCACCCCATTGGGTGAGCAGACAAACATCTCAGGCTAGTGAGTGCTGGTCAGCACCAATTCTTTGTGTGGGAATCTCTCTGCTTTGCCCTCTGCACCCCTGTTGCTGTGCTCTCCTCTGTGGCTCCAAAGCTTCCCTCCCTGCCCAAACCCCATCTCTGCCAGTGAAGTGTCTGCCTAGTGTGTGGAAACTTTTCCTCCTTCACAGATCCCTTCCAGAGGTGCAGGTCCCATCCCTATTGTTTTGTCTTTGTTTTTTCTTTTTTCTTTTTATCTACCCAGGTACATGGGAATTTTCTTGCCTTTTCAGAACTCTGAGGTTTTCTGTCAACATTCAGTAGGTGTTCTGTATGAGTTGTTCCATATGTAGATGTATATTTGATGTATCTGTGGGGAGGAAGGTGATCTCCACGTCTTAGTCATCCGTTATCTTGAAGGTCCCTGAAATACTAAGTAAATTTTAAAGTTCTCATCATAAGAAGAAAAATTCTATATATGGTGACAGATGTTAATTAGGCTTATTGTGGTGATCATTTTTCAATACATACAAATATCTATTCTTATGTTGTATGTCTGAAACTGTATGTTGGATATCAATTATATCTCCAAAAAAGTTGAAATACTTAATTACCATGGTATTCACATAGTATTATGGTGAAATAACCACTAACACCAACTCCTTTTTTCCCCAAAAGAAAATTTTGAGTAAAAGATTTACAAAATAAGAGGGTTATTAAAATTTTTTTCAAAAATTGGTAAATCATAATTGTCATACACATAAAAATAAAGATGTTAATTTTTTTATTTAAGTCAGTAATGACTCAACTGGTAATGTGTTGCAACTGATCCCAAGGATAATCCAAACAACAGACATTATAAATCTAGAATATTGAACTGAGTGTGTGAATGTCCACAGTTGGTGACAGAAGTCAATTTTACCTCTGCTGGACAGAATTACATGTCTTCAGGCAAGAATTATTTTGCATTGTTAGCAGCCATCTGAAATTTAAAAAGTTGTAAAATAACTCCCATAGAAACAGAAACAGATAATGCGCCAGAGAAGACATACTTTTCCAATGAAGTACAATTTTTCCCTACACTCTAATACTTTTTTAAGTATAGTTGTTTCATAATATAAGTGACAGGTAAGTAGATTAATGAAAAAATGATGGGTAGAAGCATAATGGAATGCATGAATGAACTAATAAAAGACTCTGGAAAGGGTTTTTCATAACCTCTTATCACTCCCTCATTTGTCCTCCAATAGGAACACATGTTCATCTCACTTTTCCTCCAAATTTTTTCTCCTTATCATGACTACATTTCCATACATTTTTTTTCTGTTAGCCAATCATCTGATTTCACTCTTCTGCTTCCATTTCCTGTTTTTTCTCAACCTTTTCTAATTTCCGCAGTCATACTTTTTCTTCTTGTGCTTCTTTATAACAGCCACTTTTACTCGTGGATAATGATTCAATGGCTGAGAGCAAAAAAAGTGAAATCACCTAAAACTTCAAAATATATATAGTAAAAATGAAAGCCTAAAGGAGATAGAGTTCCCATATTCTTTTCTCCCTATGTTAGTTTTTCTTTTTTAATTAAATATATTTCCCACTCTCTAAATACTTTTTAAATCCTCTTTTTTACTATTGAATGCTAAATCAGGAGACCTAAGTTAAAAATAATTTAATGTTCAAGCAACAAATTGAAGTTGAATTTTATTTAAATGCCTGTGTTGGCGTGCCAAAAAATATGAGGATGGAAGTGTGGGAGAGAATTGCAATTGATGAGAAAAGCAAAGGATATAAACAAATGTCAAATGTTTATTTTGATTTTCTAAGGGAAACAACATGATGATATAAGGTACATATACACTGTGAAGTGATTACCATAATCAACTTAATTAACACATCCATCACCTCACATATTTACCATTTTATTTTGTGTTGAGAACACTTTTAAGACCTACCCTCTTGGCAAATTTCAGATATATAATCCAGTATCACTAACTAAAATCACCATGCTGTACTTAGATCTTCAGAATTTATTCACCTGTAACTGAAAATTTGTACCCCTGGACCTACATCTTCCCTTACACTCCTCCCCAACTGACCCTTTGAAACCATCATTCTACACTTTGGCTCTGTGACCTTGACTTTTTAAGATTCCACATATAAGTGAGATCATGTAGTATTTTTCTTTCTGGGTCTGGCTTATTTCATTGATCATAGAATCATCTAGGGTCATCCCTGTTGTCACAAATGGCAGGATTTCCTGCTTTTTATGGTTGAAAAATAGTCCATCCTTTACCACGTTTTCTTATTTATTGAAGTGGGTTTGATTTATCATATTATATTTGTTTCAGATATACAACATAGTGATTCTATATTTTTATAGATTATATTCCATTTAAAGTTATTACAAGATAATGTTTATATTTCCCTGGGCATATACTTATCTTTTTTGTTTATCTATTTTACACATAGTAGTTTTTATCTCTTAATCCCATACCCTTCTCTTGCCCCTTCTCTTCCCTCTCGTTACTGGTAACAGCTAGTTTGTTTTCTACAACTGTGAGTTTGTTTCTGTTCTGTTATATACATTTGTTTCTCTTATTATTTCTATTTCACATACAAGTTAAAAAGTGGAGTATTTGTCTTTCTCTGTCTGACTTCACTAAATATAATATCTTCTACAACCACATTATTGCAAATGGCAGAATTTCATTCTTTTTTATGGATGAGTAATATGCCAGTGTGTGTGTGTGTGTGTGTGTGTGTGTGTGTGTGTGCGCGTGTGCGTGTGCGTGTGTACATATGCCACATCTTATTTATCCATTCATCTGTCAATGGGCATTTAGGTTTCTGCCATATCTTGGCTATTGTAAATAATGCTGCTATGAACATTGGGGTGCATGTATCTTTTCAAATTAGTGTTTTCATTTTCTTTGGATATATGCCCAGGAGTGGAATTACTGGATCATATGGTAGTTTTTTTTTTTTTAGTTTACAAGGAACCTCCATACTTGTTTCTATAGTGGTTGCACTAATTTACATTCCCACTAACAGTATACAAGAGTTACTTTTTCTCCACTTCCTCACCAACATTTGTTATTTGTAGACTTTTTGATGATACCCATTTTGATAGATGTGAGGTGATGTCTCACTGTGGTTTTGATTTGCATTGCTTTGATGATTAGTGACGTCGAACATCTTTTCATGTGCTTCTTGACCATTGGTATGTCTTCTTTGGAAAAATGTCTATTCAAGTCTTCTGCCCTTTTTAAAATTGGGTTTTTTTTTTTTTTATGTTGAGTAGTATGAGTTGCTCATATATTTTGGGTGCTAATCCCTTATCAGTCATATTGTTTGCAAATATTTTCTTCCATTCAGTCTTTTCATTTCATCTGTGATTTCCTTTTCTGTGCAAAAGCTTTTAAGTTTAATTATGTCATATTTGTTTATTTTCACTTTTGTTTCTTTTGACTTGGAAAACAGATCCAAAAAATATTGCTATGATTTATGTCAAAGAGTGTTCTGCCTATTTTCTCTTCTAAGAGTTTTATGGTTTCAGGTCTTACATTTAGGTCTTTAATCCATTTTGAGTTTATTTTTGTATGTGGTGTGAAAGAATGTCCTAATTTTATTCTTTTACCTGTAACGGTCCAGTTTTCCCAGCACCATTTATTGAAGATACTTTTTCTCCATTGTGTATTCTTTTCTCTTCTGCTGTAGATAATTGATCGTAAGTGCGTGGCTTTATTTCTGGGCTCTCTATTCTGTTCCAATGATCTATGTGTCTGTTTTTGTGCCAGTACCATGCTGTTTTTATTACTGTAGATTTGCAGTAGTGTCTGAAGTCAGGGAGCATGATAACTCCAGCTTTGTTCTTCTTCCCTTTTTTATAATAGCCATCTTAACAGGTGTGAGGGGATATCCTACTGTAGTTTTTTTTGTTTGTTTATTTTTCTGTTTGTATTTGCCTGACTCTCTACCCTGAATTGCAGGCTCATTTAGAGTAAGATCATGTTTCATTTGTCTTTTTCTAAACTAATGTATTACTTTTGTAAAGATTTCTGTTAGACCCACACTGATGAAATACTATCTCTTTAGAAATTACCAGAAATTATATTTTATTCATAATTAAATCAATGTAATTACTTACAAAAATATAACCTCTTATGAGGTGTGCAGAATGCAACTTTTACAATTTATCTTTCAACTAGTGAGATATTCTGATATTTCCAAGAATGTTTTATTTGTCACAAGTTCCTCATAGTTTATTTTTGCTCTTGCTTCGTTAATAAGAACAAGCAGAGTAATTGAGGATGAATAGTAGTTACCAAACATTTATGTTTATTTTCATTATGTTTACCCTCAAACTAGAATTAGTAAATATACCTGCATTACCATGTTATGTGTTATGTCCTTTTTTCATTTAGAGGGACTATATAATGATTATAAAATTTTACTGTTTCTGCCTCCAGAATGCGAGGAGGCTTGGGGGGAAATCCCATACCCCCTGTCTGTGTATCAATCTTTCCATTTTTATTTTACATTATTTTTTCCAGTTTTATTGAGGTATAATTGACATATAACATTGTGTTAGTTTCAAGTGTACAAATAATGATTTGATACATGTATATATTGCATAATGAATGCTACAGTAAGTTTAGTTGACATCCATAACCTCACATACTTACAAATATTTTTTTTATAATGAGAACTTTATAATTTATTCCTTTAGCAACTTTCAAGCATACAATACAGTGCTATTAAATATAGTCACCATACTTTACATTACATCTCCAGAGCTTATTTATCTTATAGCTGAAAGTTTGCACCTTTTGACCACCTGGTATACCATTTGTTGGTCATTTGTATATCTTTGGAAAAATGTCTATTCAGGTCATTTGTCCATTTTTAATCAGGCCAGTAGTAGTAGCAGTAATATTTTTTGCCATTGAGTTAAAGGCATTTCTTAAATATTTTGGATATTAACCACTTATCAGATGTGTGGTTTGGAAATATTTTCTCCCACACGGTGGTTGCTTTTTCATTTTTTGATTGTTACCTTTGCTGTACAGAAGCTTTTTAGTCTCATGTAGTCCCACTTGTTCATTTTGCTTATGTTACCTGTGCTTAGGTGTATCCAAAACCTAGGAATATAATGATTTCAGCTCTTATGTTTAAGTCTTTAATCCCTATTGTTTTGATTTTTTGCATATGGTATGAGTCCAGTTTTACTCTTTTGTATGTGGATGTCCAGTTTTCCCAACACATTTATTGAGGAGATTATCCTTTCCACATTGTGTATTCTTAATGCCCATGTCAAAGATTAGTTGACCTTATGTGCATGGGTTTATTTCTGGGCTCTCTATTATGCTCAGTTGGTCTTTGTTTTTATGCCAGTATCATGCTGTGTTGATTACTATAGCTTTCATAGTTTGAAATCAGGCAGTGTAATGTCTCCAGCTTTGATCTTCCTGCTCAAAATTGCTTTGCCTTTTTGGGGTCTTTTGTGGCTTCCATGAATTTTAATTTAGTTTTTCTATTACTTTGAAAAATGCTGTTGTAATTTTGATAGGGATTGCATTCATTATGTAGATCACTTTGGGTAGTATAGACATTTTGAAAATGTTATCAAATACTTTTTCTACATCTATTGAGATGGTCATATGGTTTTTATATTTCATTCTGTTAATGTGATATGACATTTATTGATGTGGGTATGTTGAGCCATTTTGTATCACAGGGATAAATTGCAAGTGATCATGGTGTACTATCCTTTTAATGTACTGTTGAATTTGATTTGTTAGTGTTTTTTTGATGATATTTGAATCTATGTTCCTCAGGGATATTGGCTTGTAACTTTCTTTTCTCATAGTGTCCTTAATCTGGCCTTGGTATGAGGGTCATATATTTTTTATAAAAAGAATTTGGAAGTGTTCTCTTCTCTTCAATTTTTTGGAAGCGTTTAAGAAGGATTGGCTTAATTATTCTTTAAATATTTGGTAAAATTCATCTATGAAATCATCTGGTATTGGGCTTTCTTTGTTGAGAGGACTTTGTTTACTGATTCAATTCCTTTACACACTATTGGTCTGTTCACATTTTCTTTTCCTTTGTAATTGTCTTGGGAGACTGTATGTTACCAGGAAATTATTCCTTCTACAATAGATTTTCCAAATTGTTGGCATATAATTGTTGATAGTGGTCTCTTTTGATTCTTTATATTTCTGTGGTATCTGTTCATTCCTAATTTCATTCCTGATTTCATTTATCTGAATCTCCTCTCTTTTTCTCTTGGTTAGTCTTGTTAAAAGTTTGCTAATTTTACTTTTTTTTGCTATCTATTTGTTGCTGTTCTTATTACTGTTCATCTTTTTTTTTAATTGTTTTTTTTTCTATTTAATTTATTCTTGCTCTAAGATTTATTTATTTATTTCTGTTAACTTTATGCTTAGTTTCTTCTTTTTTTCTGGTTTCTTGAGGTGTAAAGTTAGGTTATATATTTCAAACCTTTCTTTTTTCTTAAAATTTCTTTTCCATGCTCCCAGCTCTCCAGAGTATTCAGCCATGCTGATCTCCACAGTGTTCCGGGTGGAAAAGGAAAGAATTGGCCTCTTGGGCTGCATCTAGGTGGGTAGGAAAGCTGGGTGCTCACTACATGCTTATTTTCTCCTGTGGAAGAAATCACAGGCCAAGGGCATCTCTCTTGATATTGAAATTTGCTGCCTTAGAGAAAGAACAATGCTGGTAAAGTGAAACTATACTTCTTACCCTCTTTTATGCACCTGTTCTTGGATTATTTTTGCTCTAATGGTATGCTAGAAACTCTGCTGGATCCCCAAGTTCCCACAAAGTTATTCTCATCTGTGAGTGGTTGCAAAAATTAGTGTTTCTCTGAGTGGGATGAAGCCTGAAAACTCCTATTCTGACATCTCATCGATGTAACACAAGTGTGGAATTTTTAAAAGTTGAAATACTTGGAAAACTAAGTACTTCCATATGAATTACTTGAATCCTCTATTTCTCTTTAGAGGCACACATATAACCACAGTAATTGTTTTTGTTATTTGCCTGTTAAGTGGTAACATAGCTTTACTTATTGAGATAAATTTTCTAGACAGTATTTAGATACAAACGTGTGCAACATCTTCTTTCCATAAAAAATCCATTTTTGTATACATATTAGTGAAAGATAATTTTTCCCAACCTACCTGGAGTCAATTCTGTTAATCACAGTTTAAAAAAATCAACACTGTGTTTTGTTAGGAACAATTTTTGGTTGGTGTTGACTTATGCTGACACCCTCCATTCAGGATAAGACAGTAATTTAAACACACACACACACACACAGATACTTAATACATGTTCATTCTGCTCTGTTGGAATAATTATTTTAAAATTCTTATTTTTAGAGTTTGTTATTATACCTCATTTAAAATTGTTTAATTTATTTTGAATGAAAGCATATAATATTATTTCCTTATTTTCTTCTCTGAAGGACAGATTGTCATGCACTTGTTAAAAAAGGAAGCATACAAAGACTATTTGGGGGAATAAAGGTATACTAGAGAAAATGAAGACAGAATCTTCCACAAGAGAGTCTATATATTTTTTAGAACAGCCCATTTTTATAAACTCAGGAAAAAAAAGTTTTGTTGAGTGTCATCTGGGATTAGGTTTTCAGAACTTGAAGTCTCTTCACTTCTTGATATTTTTAGTGTTGTTCAGCTTAATGATTTTGGCTGTGATGAAAATGCACAAATTAAGGGTACGGTTTTCTCTCATAGTTAGTGAAAGACACTGAGTTATAAAACTCACATGAGAAATCAGAGTTACTTAAAAAATTATAACTGAAGAAATGCCCTTGTGTACTTGAGAAGTCTCTCATCTTCTCTCTTAACCATTCCACATTTTCTGAAGGAATTAAAATGCAGTGGTAGGAGGAAATTTTTTACATTTATTAAAAAAAAACACTAACCTTGGTATTCAGTGATATGCATGTACAGTAGCCAGATGATACATATTTCAGTACTAATTAATATGTGCAACACAGGTTTCTGTTAATTTATAAAAAAATTCAGTTAACTGTATTATTGATAGGTGGCTTTCAGGTAATATGTAGGCTAAAAGGGAAAGACAAATCATTAGGATGCATAAAATATTGGTGACGTATCTACTGGCCAAGAGTTGGTATTGATTGTTATCTTATCATAGGTACACAGTAGATCAGATAACCTAAAATGTATGTCCAAACCAGTAAGACTAGTTCTAGTTTAATATCAGACAGGATGGGAATATTAGGAAAAGTTAGCATCTCTTTGGGGATATAACAGAGAATCAGGCTAATCATAATTACATGATTTATCATGCATATTATGTAAATGGTGAATGTAACACTTAATGTAGAAGACAAAGTAGTTTCCTGCTTAAAGAATATATGTGTTGCTAACTTTTCAAGTTCTAGAGAATAAAGAGGTGAAATTGGATTTAAATACTAACTTTGAAACTTATTAGATATATGGTTATTGTTAATTTGCAAAAATTCTCTGAACCTGTGTCTCCATTTGTGATATGTAGATAACAATACTGAATTTTTAAGATTATCATGAGATAAAATGATATATCCTATGTAAAAACGTTCAGTACATGCTAAAACTCTGTCCAAATGATACTCTTTATAAGAGTATCATCTTTTACTCTTTAAAAGATGGTACACAAAGCTACCATCTTTTCATAAATTAGCTGATTAGAGCACTATGGGCCCTGTCTGGCAATCTTGAAAATCTGTTCTACAACATGGTCAGGGTCATGTCTATATTTTAGTCTCCCTCTCCCTACCTATAAAGCTATAAAGCCTATAATAAGGCTAAGTAATTTTCATAATTCCAACATTTCCTTTTGTTATCTGTATATTTTATAACTCATAATCTGAAAAGAAGATAGAAAACAAAAGGAATCAGGGATTCTTCTGACAGAATTGTCACTGCAATGTTTTATGAAAAACCCACCTCTTTAATGATGCTTGCATTATTTACTTTGGTTAGGATTCCTTAGAGAGATATCTTACCTTTAATTCCTCTTTGGTATCCCTAATTTAAAACCTAAATTTTTAGTTTATTGTGATCTTCCTCTTTTCTGCATGTTATTACATACACAGAGTATGTTAGTGAGCACTATCTTCTGTGGTTTGATATAGTCAAAGTGATATAGTCACTTTGATATAGTCAAAAACTATATTTTGATATAGTCAAAAACTGGCAAACAAAATTATACCCAGCAAAGCTGCCCTTCAAAAATGAAAGTGAGAAAAAGACTTTTCCAGACAAACAAAAATTGAGGGATTTCATCACCACTAGACTTATCTTACAAGAAATACTAATGGTAGTTCTTCAAGTTAAAATGAAAGAAACAACATGAAAACATGTAAAAGTATCAAACTCACTGGTAAATGTAAATATACAGTCGAATTTGGAATACTTTAATACTCTGATGGTGGTGTATAAATTACTTTTAACTTTAATACAATAACTAAAGACAAAAGTATTAAAAATAACTATAGCTATAATAATTTGTTAAAGTTTACAGAATATGAAAAGCTGTAAGTTGTGACATCAATAGCCTAAAAATGTTTGGAGGGAGAAGTAAACTGTAGAGTTTTTTAATATGATTGAAGTTAAGTTGCTGTCAGTTTAAAATGGACTGTTATAAGATGTTTTGTGTAAACCTCATGGTAACCACAAAGAAGAAATCTCTAGTAGATACAAAAAAGAGAAAGGGATACAAATATATCACTTCAAAAAAATCAACAAATCATAAAGGAAGATAGCAAGAGAGGAAGAAAGAAAGAAGCTACAAAGCATCAGAAAACAATGAAATGGCAATAGTAAATCCTTACCTATAATTACCTGTCTTACTTAACATCACTTAAAATGTAAATGGATTGAATTCTCCAATCAAATATGCATAGTGGCTTAATGGATAAAAAAACAGGATCCGACAATATGCTGCCTACAAGAGACTCATTTCTACTTTCTACTTTAAGGACACAAAGACTGAAAGTGAAGGGATGGAAAAATATATTTCATGTAAATGGTAACCAAAAGGTAGCAAGGGTCACTATACTTATAACACACAAAATAGACTTTCAGTCAAAATCTGTTACAAGAGACAAAGAAGGTCACTATAAAATGATAAAGGGGTCAATTCATTGAGCGAGTATTTTAACAGCTATAAATGTATATGTACCCAGTTACAGAACTAAAAGAAGAAATAGGCAGCAATACAATAATAGCAGGGAACTTCAACACCCATTTTCAATAATGGATAGATCATCCAGAGGGAAAATCAACAAGGAAAGTGTAGACTTGAATAACACCGTAGACCATATGTACCTAACAGACGTACATAGAACATTCCACCTAAGAGCAGCAGAATATACATTGTTCTAAAGTGCCTGCAAAGCATTCTCAAGGATAGATCATATGTTAAGCTACAAAATAAGTCTTAACAAATTTAAGAATATTGAAATCATACCACAATAGTATGAAAGTAGAAATCAGTAATAGGAGGAAAATTGAAAAATTGACAAATATGTGGAAATTAAATTTCACACTTCTACACAATCAATGGATCAGAGAAGAAATCAAAAGGGAAATCAAAAGTATCTTGAAAGAAACAAAAATGGAAATACAACATACTGAAATTTATGGGGTGCAGCAAAAGCAGTTCTAAGAGGGAAGTTTATGGTTATAAATGCCTATGTTATGAAAAAAGAAAGATGTGAAATATATAACCTAACTTTACACAACAGGGAACTTAGAAAAAGAAGAACAAACTAAGTACAAAGTTAGCAGGAGGAAAGAAATAATAAATATTAGAGCAGAAATAAATGAAGTAAAGACTAAAAAACAATAGAAGAGATCTATGACAATCGGTCGGCTTTTTGCAAAGATAAACAAAATTGGCAAAACTTTAGCTAAACTAACCAAGAGAAAGAGAGAGAAGATTCAGATAAATGACATCAGAAATGAAAAAGGAGACATCACAACTGATACCACAGAAATATAAAGGATCATAAGAGACAACTGTCAACAATTATATGCCCACAAATTGGAAAATCTAGAAGAAATAAGTTCCTGGAAACATACAAACTCCCAAGACTGAATTATGAAGGAAGAGAAAATGTGAATAGATCAATACTGCGTAAGGAGATTGAATCAGTGATCAAAAACCTCCCAACAGAGAAAATCTCTGGACCAGATGGTTTCACCTGTGAATTCTTCCAAAACATATATACACTCCCATGTTTAATGCAGTATTATTCACAATAGCTAAAATATGGAAACAACCTACTTGTCTGTCAATGGACAAATGGATAAAGAAAATGTGGTATAATCTATATACAATGGATATTATTTAGCTTTTAAAAATAAGGAAATCCTGCCATTAGTAACAACTTGGATGAAACTGGAGGGCATTATTCTAAGTGAAATAAGCCAGGAACAGAAATACAAAAGCTGCACAAACTCACTTATACGTGGAATCTTAAATTTTCAAACATATAAAAAATGATAGTAGGGCTTCCCTGGTGGCGCAGTGGTTGAGAGTCTGCCTGCCGATGCAGGGGACATGGGTTCGTGCCCCGGTCTGGGAAGATCCCACATGCCGCGGAGCGGCTGGGACCGTGAGCCATGGCCGCTGGGCCTGCGTGTCCGGAGCCTGTGCTCCGCAGAGGGAGAGGCCACAACGGTGAGAGGCCTGCGTACCTCAAAAAAATAAAAGAAATAAAATAAAATAAAAATATCTTGTTAAAAAAAAAATGGTAGTAGAAAGATGATTGCCAGGGGCTGGGAGATTGGATGAATGACGAGATTTTGGTTAAATGTTACAGAGTTTCAATTACACAGAATGAATGAGTTCTAAATATCTAATGTACAGCATAGTAGCTATAGTTAATAATACAGTGTTGTATGCTTGAAATTTACTAAGAAAGTAGATCTTAAGTGTTCTAACTACCAAAAAAAAAAGGCAACTATGTGAGGTGTTGTATATGATAATTAGCTTGATTGTGGTAATCATTTCACAACATATAAGTATATCAAAACATCACATTTTACACTTGAATATATATGATTTTTATTTGTCAGTTATACTTAAAGCTGGGGAAAAGCAATACAATGAAACTTATAATAACAGTATAATACTTGGGCAATATAATCAAATAAAAAGATGTATTTAATTAAAGAATCTATTCTTAGTTGTGTATGCACTCCAGTTCTCACTTTACTTGTGAGAGTAAACAAGACTTATATTTTAAGAAAAAGAAATCTGTTTTTCTTGCTATGAATGTGAAAGACATCTTATTTTTACTCTTGAGTCCCAGATAATTATTCATGAATTAAACTGAAGGATGATCTTCTGCTTGGAAGCCTTTATAAGATATAATTTTGTGATTTACTAGTAACTAGAGACTTATGTAATCACTGTAGCTTGTAATTTTAATAGGTAATTAAACTCGTATATTTAGTCTAATAAAAGATATTGAGATTAAACAATGCTCCACCCTCTTTTTTTTTTTTTTTCTCCCTGGTCGCTTTAACATTCCAAGAATGATTTTTAAATTATACATTTCCTTTTAGTGAAATAATGCATTCCTGGCATGGGCTAAATTAGATTTCCCATAATTATAATAATACAGTTTCAATAGAGTTCAATTTAAAGATTTCTTACAAATCTATTTTTGGTTAAAACATAGCATCTCTTTTGATGAAACTGAGTCATATTCATGTGTGAAATTAGTCCAGGTTCTCTCCCATTCGTCATAATGATGGTAGCACTATAGACTGAGGATATAGCCCTCTATCCACTTCTTTACTGCTGGATGAAAAGAACTGGATAGAAGCAGTGCTGCAGGAACCCATGGGGTGACTGACAGATGGACTCTCTTGTACAGGCTTTACAGGTGTGAGGTCTGACCCCCAACTCAGAGAGTCAAGAGAATTCTGTGAGTGACAGAAAAACAACTTTACAGGGATGTGGTGTCTTCTCACACACTTTTTGGTGCTATGTGTTGGTAGCAAAGAAAAAGCACCAGATCTGTCTATACAGCATCCCTGAAGTGTTTCTCCACAGTAGGAGGAAGGGGAAAAGTTAGATGATAGAATACAAAGGTAGGGATGGGGGCAGGAAGGATGAAGTATCTTCTTTTCCTCCATAAAAATGTCGAATGTATCCCTAAGTGGCTTTTTACCTGCCAACTCTCCCCTCTTTCACAGATGTTGTAAATAATGGTAGCAAAGGACATTCTTTTCTTTCTCTGCAGCTCCACGTTAATGACTTTGCTCTGGCAGAAAGTACACACATGGCTGACTGTCTGCTAACAGTCATCCTAAGCCCACTTTTATTAGAGCTTGCTCTAATATTTTTTATTGAATATTTGGATTGGATGTAATACTCTCTTGCATAGTGCCTCTTTCCAGAAATATTTCATTTATGCAACAACAAAATGGTACTTTGAGGGACTTTCTCTTTTAGACGAAATGGTAACCATGAAGCAACAAAAGAGAAATCAGGATAATTGCCCAGTTTTGTGTGCATTTAGTATTTGATATAAACTAGCAGTCCCTTTTATTTTGGATCCTGAACAATATAGATAAAACATTTAATTGATTTTATTTTCACTCTGAGTATCATTGATGCAAATATATTCATGACATTGTATAGCTCCCACACACACACACCCTGTGTTTAGTTTAACACCTGAAAACTCCTAATAATTGGTCAAAATCAAGTAGCCAAAAAGGTAAGTAAATAAAAAAGTTGTCTCAGGTGCAGCACAGCTGAGGCGAGATGAATTGGGATTGCTTTTCCACTGAAAAGTCTTTCATAATTGGGCCATATTAAGGAGTGTATTATTGAAAATCCCTGTCTTTCCCAGAAACCACTACAAGGTTCTGAGCTTGCACTGGGCACTTTATTACCAGTCGTGTGAAGGTGAGTGAACTATTCAGTCAGCTAATGTGAGCTGCAATCAAATTAATGCCACAGCGATCCAGTCCAACCTCTGTGGTGTCCTAACTACACATAAACAGAAGATAAAAGAGTTGGGAAGATGGAAAATCATTGAAGAGAAAAGAGAACAAGGGAAACTCTAAAATAGATTTAAGAAGAGGTATAAAAGCCTTCTATATGGTAATTTCTTCTTTTTTTCTCTTCATCGGTCTTTCACAAATGAAGTACTGTCACACAAGTCGTAACGTTCATTTTGTGTTTATTGGAATGTACACGTGGTCAGTGTGTTTATTTTTGTGATTTTAAGACATATTTAAGATCAATTTTATACTCTTTATATTCTATGCTAAATATTACTTCATTTAACCCATCTATCAGTTTTATTTATCAGTTAAATATTAATACAACTTTACAGATGAAGAAACCAAGTCTCACATAGGTTGTATAATTTTCACAGGACACGCAGCTAGTAAATTAAGATTGGAGCCTAAATCAGTTTGAAGCCAGAGCCCATGTTTTCCCACCATACAGCACTTCCTCTTTCAAGTCTCAGGATTTATATATGAATATTCTTTTAAAATTATGCAATGGTTGCTAGGAGTTTTTTCCCCACCACTCCCTTATTTATTTTAAACACCAGGTACACTCAGTGATAAACTGCTAATTTTTGTTGGTATTTTAGATATTTTATTCTATTTTTTCATTCTGTTAATGTGAACTGTTTCAACTTGTAACACAATTTAGAATATCAGGGCCCATAATGTTTCCAATGTATTTCTTATATGATTGAATGCAATACAAAAAGAAAAAAAATGATTACCTTGTAGGAAACTGACCATGCAAAGCCCTTGAGAGGTAGCAAATGAAGAGCTTAAGATCACATGCTTTGCTCCAGCCTAGTTTCTTGGGTTGAAATCCCTACTTTTCCACTAATAGTTAAGAGACACCCACAACTTACTTGCAACTTCAGAGTTTGAGTTACCTGGTCTGTAAAGTTAGCATAATGACCCTACTGACATTTTAGTATAGTAAATTAAATGACTTAATTGAGATTAAAGTGTTGAAACAATACCCGGAAACATGAGAAATCCACACTAAGTATTCATATTAGAAATAGAGAAACAGTTGTAAAATAAGTCACCAAGGGTACAGAGCTGAATAAATGGCAAAGCCTGGATTTTGAAAAAAGGATGCTGGCTCTAGGATGTGAAGCTGAATTATTGCCCAGGGCACTTATCAGAACCGGTGATTATTTTGGAGTCTCTCTGCCTTAGTTAAACATAAACAATTTTTATTGTTTTATTTTCTTTTGCTGAAGTTCACTCATGTTCAGAATGGCTGGAATAGAATCCAAGTTGAAATACGGATATTTCGAGGTCACTTGAAATAGTAGTTGAGCTCTTTGAACAATGTCCCTCCCCATTCACACAAGCAATCAATGGTTAAGGTAAATACATGATGAAGGTTTAGCTAATCTTTAGGACACATTCAGAACAAATCTGCATTGAAAGCAGATTCCAGAAGTGCT
The DNA here is from genome assembly GCF_964374135.1 of Grampus griseus. Classification (NCBI taxonomy): domain Eukaryota; kingdom Metazoa; phylum Chordata; class Mammalia; order Artiodactyla; family Delphinidae; genus Grampus; species Grampus griseus. Next base: position 44,673,968 of record NC_139004.1, on the reverse strand, counting down.
TCAGAATAGCAAGAAATTATGAACAAATGTACACAGTGATGTTTCACATTTCTGGCTATACTCTTAGTCCCGCCCTCATCAGCCCCTCATTGCTGAGATTTGAGAAACGTAATGGGGGGAAGGGAAACCCTGAGAATTACTTAAGACTGTTTTTCTGTCTACTAAACAGAAAGTGTATGTATATTTGTGTATAAAAAATGAAGAAATGTATAAAAATGAAAAAAGAATTCCTCTTACTGCATCTGTTGGTCTCCAGGTCATTATTATGAAGTTCATCTTCAGTACCTTCTTTTCAATATCTCATCAATAGGGAACTGCTGAATGCTTGTAAGGTGGAGGCACTTGGCAACTGAAGGCAGATCTTAAGGCATACTGCCAAATGTACCTCAAGCCCATTTTTGTAGCCTCAAGTTAAACTCAGTAAGGTCTTGAGAAATGTGAAGATTCAGGGAAAGGAATTCTTGCATTTATGAAAAATACATTTCTTCCAATGCAGAGGAAAACGGATAAACCTGACTCGGTAACTGCTGTTTTCTTTGAAGAAGGGTTTCTAAAATGATGTGGAAGAATGTAATTTCCCTTTCTGCTATCTTCCCCATTTTTGCATGGAGGACAAGGAACATGGTAGAAAAATATGTAAGCCAAGGTAGGGCGATCTTCTCACATTGATGCCTCATTAAGGGGAGTTTAAGTTAAGATACCCTGTCCGAGATAAAAATGTTTAAGAGGAATTCCCATTTTATGATCCAAAGAATAATTCAAGAAACAGATTTGTAAGATTGCCCCAGTGTCTTTGTGGCAGAGTTGCAATGGTTATAATCATGTTTGAATTAAATGTTTTCTGATAGAAATCTGATTCATTAAATCACCTGTAGACAGTTAGCTGAGAGTTCATCAACTTATATAACTACAGTAAGTCCCCTTCATACGAACCTTCAAGTTGTGAACTTTCAAAGATGTGAACGTGCATTTGCATGTCCAATCATGTAAGTTAGTTCACGTGTCTGGAGTATGTTGTCACATGCGTGCATCCTCTACAAGTGGTTGCACTTTTGTGTACTTTACCAGAGAAAGGATGAAGAGAGGCAAGAGGAGGAAGTAACTGAAGACAGTCATAATGAAGGAAATGGAAAGGGAGTTTTCTTTATTTGAGGAAGCACTGTTAGTTTTAGAGGCACAGGACCCAAACGTAGAATGGTACGTGTAGGTTGCAGCAGCCGTTCAGAGTGCAATCCAGTGCTACCATGTCTTCTATAATGAGAAAAAAAAGAGCTACTACACAGACATCTCTGGATCATTTTTTCAGGTAGATAGAATTAAATCCAGCAAGGAACCTGTGCCATCAATGTCAGGCAGGCATGAGTGAAATTGCAGCTTGCCCTCCATCTCCTATAGCAGATGATCCTTCAGCTCTACCATCTCCCACCTCCTCTCCCTCCTCCAGTCAGTAACTATTCTAGCCTGTTCACTCGATGCCAGCCCCTGTATGCCGGCTGTTGTACAGTACTACTGTACTTTTCAAGGTATTGTACTGTAAGATTAACAATGTTTTCTTTATTTTTTGTGTTTGTTTTTTATGTATTAGTTGTGTGAAAAATATTATAAACCTATTTCAGTACAGTACGATATAGCCAATGGTGTTAGTTGGGTACCTAGGCTAACTTTGGTGGACTTAGGAACAAACTGGACTTACAAATGCACTCTCAGAACAGAACTCGCTCATATGTAGGGGACTTACTATAATTCATCTAAAAATCATGTAAAGAATGAAGGACCTCCACAATTTTATATTATATTGAAAAAGAAATCTTTTTTGAGATTTTTCCCCAAACATTTAAAGAAATAACTGACCCATAAAAAAATCTTCATTATTTCTGTGCACACAAATAATATTGTCACTCTAAGCATGGCTTTTTGTAGTATAATATTAATAATACAGGCTAGGACTTCTGCATTGGGCTCATGTTTTTTGTTTTTTGATTTTTTTACGGTACGCGGGCCTCTCACTGTTGTGGCCTCTCCCGTTGCGGAGCACAGGCTCTGGACATGCAGGCTCAGCGGCCATGGCTCACGGGCCCAGCCGCTCCACGGCAAGTGGGATCTTCCCGGACCGGGGAACGAACCCGTGTGTCCCCTGCATCGGTAGGCGGACTCTCAACCACTGCGCCACCAGGGAAGCCCTGGGCTCATGTTTTTAAAAACAAATGTTTTAAAACAAAAATAAATTTTAAATCCTGATATTACTAATGTCTTTGTGTTAGAATGTATTTTTATAACTTCTTCTCATTCATATTTTTTATTTGAGACAGAAACAAGGAGCACACTTTCACGTGGACATTTTTAGGTTAATGGATTTGATGTTTGGAGTAAGCACCTTGAAGCTTAGTTCCCGACCCACATGCATAACTACTCTTCAGGGGCAGAGCAAACACATGATTCTAAAAGAGTTTCAGTCTAATTTGGTTTAATCAAATTAAAGAGAAGTAATTTCTAAACAGTGAAAGTTCTTGTACGAGGTTAAGTGAGTAATTTAGTTCTGCCACCTATTCAGCATTATTTACTCTGAATTTATCCAATATTTGATTTATGTATGTACTATAATATCATAATTTTACGGTCAAATCCCCAGCCTCCTAATAAACTTCTAAAGGGCTATTACAAGCTACACAAAGAAAGTACTTCATGATTTTATCATGATTTTATCAGGAGAATAAAGACAAACTAACTTTCTCTAACTTATCCAAACACACTGGCATGGAGTGAGAACTCAGACACAAGTGAAAGAGGACAAGAGTGCTCTAAAGCTCTCTGAGCAGCACACCTCTTTCCTCTGTAACTAGTGTGGGATGACTTTTGAAAGCCAAACCAAACCTTGGAAATGGAAATATTACAAGAAACTTGCATATGTTATTGCAGGAACTAGATCTCTTAAGATGTATGTTATGCTTACCATAAAAAATACTGCTATATAAAATATCTGTTCATTCATTAATCCATTCATCAAGTAAATATCATGTTATGAGCATGGTAAGTTAAGTACTGAAACATCCAAAGTTGAAAGTGTCTGTAGAATAAGCTCCTTAAAGGAAGGCAGCCTCTAGAATGAGCGCTCCTGAATGATCCCCACCTCCTGGTAGCTATGCCCTGTGTAATCCCTGGTCCTTACTAGGGCTGGGTGGACTGAACAGAATATAGCAGAGGGGATGGGAAGGCACTTACAGGTGAGGTTGGAAGTGAACTGTGGCCTCTGTTTGGGTCACTCTCTCATTTTCTCTTCATTCTCCCTGGAGTAATCCAGCTGTCTTGTCAGGAGAGACCTGGGCCAGGAACGTGGTGAGCTCGGAGGTGGATCCTCCCTGAAGTTGACCTTCAGAAGAAACTGCAGCCCCATCTACAGCTTGACTGCACCGTGTGAGAACTGGGACAGACACGCTCAGCTTAGCTGTGCCTGGATTCCTGACCCACAGAGGTGAGATGATAAATGTTTGTTAACCTGCTATGTTTGGGAGAAACATATTACACAGCAATTTTACCTAAGGCACCATAGCTTTATATCAACAGTGTTCTAGGCTCTCAAAATGTTCTGTTAAATGAAAGAAATGAGGAGAAAAAGCTTAAAGGTTAATAAGGTAAAAATACACGTAGTTTTGCAATGCATGATGTCTCAATATTGACACTGATTTTTTTCAGATAATCAATTCTTCTCTTTTTTGGTCATATTTTCTTATCATTAGACATATGCCAAGAATCATTTTATAAACAAGAATTAGGGAGAAATGTTATAATTCTATGTTGATATGGAATAATTTACTCTTAACTTTAAATCTTTACATCTCAAATAGAAAATTCTACATGAACTTGATTTGATATTAGCTTGAGAGCAAATGGCCTGCTTTGTTACAGGGAATTAGATGGTGCTGTGGTCATACTTTGACAGCAAACAACTAGTCCTTCTGGCACCATTGTTACCCTGACATGTGATTGTCAGAGGGAAGCCACTTGAATGGTTTATGCTACGTATATTTGTATAGATTTCCTTCCAGGTAAACAATGATGCAGTTAGTATGTTAAATGCCATTTCATTTAAGTATGTAAAAGCTTCTGTATGAAAAGTTCTATGTTTTGCTTAAATCAAGAATGGAATAAAGGTGAAAGAATACAAAGAGACCCAGGAACAAGGTAAGATGATACCAGAAATTGAATGTTAAAAATATTCATCTTTCTTTTCGAACTGTTTACCAAATGTGCATTAAAAGTTCAAACTGATGATCATAAAATCAGTGGTAGTACCCAATATATATACATAGGTATATATTTGCCTGTACTGAGACATCTGTCACTTAGATAATATTACATTTCTTATGATGACTTCAATTTTTTGAAATAATACTGGCTGGAGATGATGATTAAAATTTATATATTTTGCTTACTATTTTTGAGTTACTGTTGTTCTCAGGTATCAAAAGGACTCCTAAAGATGACAGTTAAAGAACGTATTGGAGAGCTGTCAAGATCTTATCCCATATATGGTGTATCCTATCCATTCTGTATATGCCACATCCTACTCAGGAGTGCAACCACATAGGATGTCAGGATTGGCCAGTTCTTCCAGTCTGCTGACCTCTCATAGACATAGCTTCTCTCATATTTTACCTATTATTAGCAAACCAATTAGGTCCAGGGACAGAACCTTTTAGACTATACTTACATAGCTTTATAACAGAGATCAGGTGACAACCACATAATACCTGCTGAAATTAAGTAACTTTTGAGGTGGAAATTTAATCATTCCTTTCAGTTCAAGTATTTTACTCAATTACTTTTGTCTTATGAGATAAAACACAAACTGATTCTACAATATACATGGGCACTGGAATATTTCCAATGTTTTATAGTGCTTTGCTTAAAATAAGGGCATAGATAGTAATGAAGAGACACTAAACTAAAATTTATTTTTTAGCTATAACTTCCTTCATAGTTGCAAAAGGAAATGAATTAAGCAAGACCAGTCCCCTGGTAAGAAATAGACTAACAGCTTAAATATGTAACCTGAAGCAGTTGTCTAGCCTCAAGTGAGATTCATCTTATATTGTTTCTTAATCTATTTAATAATTTCATTTTATTGAAGTTTAAATTCCTTTAGTAATGAAAGTCAGTTATATTGGATTAAACCTGACACTTATAGCCTCTCTCTGCTAAGAAAAGGAATGAAAAACTGATTTCTCCTGAATGTATGGAATCAGATCACACTAGTTTAGTAATATCTATTTTACATGAAATATTTCTTAAGAAAATAACCTAAATAAGTTTCAATATATCACGCTTTCATTTTTCTAACACTTATTTAGTAGAAGTTTAATTCTAAGTGATATATAATATAAAGAAGCTTTCTGACATCAGCAGAGACAACTATAAGCTACAAGGAATCTCTCCTATTTTGTTGTCTGTAGCTTAACATAGTATTTAAAATATACACCACATATTCTTTCAGCTTGACGTTAGTTCAGATTTATTAATTTTGTCAATCAGTGGCCCACCAAGTAATTCTATATTAATAAAAGTCAGTTTAAAAGATCATAGAAATAAATTAAAAATGGATGCAAGCAGACATCAGTCTCAGTAACACAGACCTACCCTTGGGGTTCAGAGCTACCCTGTCACGTGTCCTGTTTTCCACATTTTTTAAAACCATCTCAAAGACCCACTTTATTGAAGCATAAGAAGTCCATCTCTTCTCCAGTTGTCTGCTCTGTAAATATACTTTCTAAGACCTGTGGCAGAGTGTGGTTGCACAGGGAAAAGGGAAGCTTTCTGATTTTTGCTGCAGACACAGGAAATCAACAGTGCAGTGGTTGATGACCTTTTGCTGCCACTCAGGGTCGTTGCGCTGAATTACTCTTCATGATCCTTCCAATGTTGCTGGCTTCCTCACCATCACTGCCTCCTTGGCTCAGGTGAGCAGCCCTGTATGCTGACTACCTGGGAAATTAAGGCAGTACTGACTGTAGAGATGATAGATCATTTTACTAAGCACCTTTTATGCACCAGGCATGATCATAAGCATATTACATATTTTTACCTCACCTTGGCCAGTGTCAGATGATTTAGGGCCAGCATGTTCTTCCTTTGGACTATATCAGTACTATATTCAGTCAGATTCCCGGTACGAGTTTGCTAGGGTTGCCATAACAAAACATCACTTGCTGGGTGGCTTAAATAAGGAAATTTATTTTCTAACAATTTTGGAGGCTGGAAGTCCAAGATCAAGGTGCATGGAGGCTTGGTTTTTTCTGAGGTGTCTCTCCTTGGTTTGCAGATGGCAGCCCTCTGTGTCTTCACATGGCAGGCCCTCTGTTGGTGCATGAACCTTCCTGGTGTCTGTGTCCTAATCTCCCCTTCTTCAGTCAAACTGGACTAGGGCCCACCCTAGTGCATCATGGTAATTTGACCACCTCTTTAAAGGCCCTATCTCCAAATACATGTCACATTCTGGGTTACAGACGTGAGCATTTCAACATATGAATTTTGGGGGGAACATAATTCAGCCCCTAATTTACCCAAGTCTATACATATGTCAGAATTTTTTATGGTCTCGTGTAGGCACAGAAGACAGTGACTACCACATTCCAGGATAACAATTAACCCCAGAATAACAATTCAACCCTGGAAACAAATAGAATTTATCTGTTAAACATTTATGTTCTAACACTAAAACTTACTTTCTCTAATGGGGCCCATACTTGAGAAACACATCTCCTGGAAGGAACAGGGGGCAGGGAGTAGTCTGCGGATGTCCCACTGACAAAGTCGATGACCATGATGTATCAACAGGCATCTCATCTCTCTTCACTTGTTTATGTAAAACCTTATACACAATTAACAAAACATTACAGATGTGGGAGGATGGTGAGAATTATAAAATTAATGGTGCTGGAGCCATTAAAAACTATTGGGGTAAAATTTAGATTCTGTCTTTATGTATTAAACCAAAATAAGTTCCAGAAAAACTATAGGGTTAAATATTTTAAAATCAAGAATAAAAATTTAGAATAGACTTAAGCTTAAATATCAAATCTCTTTTGGAGGGAAAAATTCTAAGCCAAAGGGACAAATGAGAAAAAAATGCATGTGTTTGATATCTATATTTTTAAACAGTATAAGGTAATTAAAAATAATAAAGTAGGCCAATTATCCAAAAATAAATTATGTTAAACCTCACTCAAAATGTCAAAATCCCCCAAATAGCAATTAAGAATTATGCACAAAATATGATCAGATAAGTTAGAAAATAAGAACTACAAATAACCACTACTTACTAGTAATCACAGAATTATAAAATAAAAGAATGAGATATCCTTTTTCACTTTGGGGAAAGAGGATAAAAAAAGAGAAAATATCAGCCCTGGTGATGCTACAGTGAAATTAATATTCACATACAACTTAACAAAAAATTATTTTGTTTCAAACTTTTGGAAAAGTTATTACAAATATGTAATAATATTTATGTTTAATAACAGATAAAATAACACATATTTAATAGTCTATAAAAGCCACTCATAACCTTTGACCAAGTAAAAGTCTTGTCCTTAATAACAAACTCCCCAAATCTCTGAGAAACAAGTTTTTCCTTAAATCATTTGCCACCAATCCAGATCTACTTAGTGTAATTATTTATGTAATCTACTGCAGAAATAAAAATGTGTTTGATAAGAGGATGCTGCCTCAGACTTTACTGGGAGTGTCATTAATACAGAATATAAGCAAAAATACAAAATTCCTCAATTCTGAACACACCTGGCCCAAGAATCTCAGATGAGGATTGTTGACCTGTGATTCCATTTCAGTCTATCTAAGGAAATTATTATGAAATTCAGACAAAATCATATATACTTTCATCTTAATTCCAGCAATATTTATATCATTTGGTAATGGATAGGAGAAAATATCTAATAAGAAGTTGTAAAACGGTTATACAATTAATAAAATATACACCTGTGCAATGTTTAAAGGACACCTAACACGGGCTTTCAAAAGTGAATAACGGGGCTTCCCTGGTGGCGCAGTGGTTGAGAGTCCGCCTGCCGATGCAGGGGACGCGGGTTCGTGCCCCGGTTCGGGAGGATCCCAGGTGCCGCGGAGCGGCTGGGCCCGTGGGCCATGGTCGCGGAGCCTGCGCGTCCGGAGCCTGTGCTCCGCAACGGGAGAGGCCACGGCGGTGAGAGGCCCGCGTACCGCAAAAAAAAAAAAAAAAAAAAAAAGTGGTTAAAAAAAAAAAAAGTGAATAACAACATGATATATTAGAAAAGTTTCAGCTACATTTTAAAAAGTGACTTAAACATGATTTTTAAAATTCTCACATATAATTGCAAAGTAGGCAATTTAGACCTGGTCTTGTAGCCCCATGATTATCAGTTCTTAGGTTTTTCTTTTTGCGCCACTGTCTTTAGTGTGCTGCTTCAGGTCCATGGTGGCTGCCTAAGACCAGCCACTACATTCATATTACAATGAGCAGGAACTGAAAGGAAGAAGTGTTGCCTCTATTCACTGTTAAGATATTTCTTAGGAATTCCACATATGGCAATAACACACTCTCTTACACAATTAGTTAGGAATACCTAACTATGAGACAGGCCAGGAGAGCTGGTGCCTAGCTTTAAAGATGCTCATCCAGAAAGAAGGGGGGATGAATACAGTTTGTGTTGGGAAGGGAGGAGACTGCAGAGGGATAGCAGTCTTTGCACACCTGGAAAGTAATTACACTGTAATATTAAACAAAATAAAACAGGTTGAATAGTTTAATTGGTAGGATATCACATGAATACTGCTTGGAGGAAAGACTGAAAGTAAATACCACAAAATTTTAATAATATTTCCTCTAAATGGCAGCAGCATAAGTTAATTTTTTGGCTTCATTATAGTTTTCCTGTATTTTCCAAGTTGCCTTTTTTCATGAGCTTTATTGTTTTTATAACTTAAAAAACCCAAATTCCTGCCACACTCCCCCAAAATATTATAAACTAGGTTGTCAGTTGGAAACATAAACATGAAAAGGAGGTCAAACTTCAAGTTGGCTCATTCAAAATATTCAAAGGATGGAAGGGATTTAGTCATACTTATTGGATTAAGGAGAGAACTAGAGCAGAGGGCAATGGATGTGAGCATTGTCTCCTCATGTCAGAGATGACTGTGGTGAATCCAAATACCACAGAGTGGGAGGAAGAACAGGAACCTAAGGCTGGGTGCAGTCAGAACATCAGAGCACAGCTTCCTTTCACCTTCCAGATAAACATTAGTGGGAGAGCTGCAAGAGACACATACTCTCTGAGAGGCAACAAAGGAATATCTAAAAGTGTGTGTGGGTCTGACACTGAGAAAAACTCTCTGACCAGCATCCCTTACATTGGACCCAATGTGCACTGTGGGTAAACATGGCAACAGAAAAAAACTCAAACCATGCCCAAGTCAATATTTGAGGAAGAAAACTAAAAGTAGAGCTACTGTATGATCCAGCAATTCCACTCCTGGGTATATATCTAAAGAAAATGAAAACACTAATGTGAAAAGATATATGCACCCTAATGTTCATTGCAGCACTATGTACCATAGCCAAGACATGGAAGCAAACTAAGTGTTCATTGACAGATTAATGTATAAAGATATGGCATATAGATATAGATATATAAAATGGAATATTATTCAGCCATAAAGAAGAAAGAAATGTTGCCATTTTTAACAATGTGGATGGACCTAGAGGGTATTATGCTTAGTGAAATAAGTCAGAGCAATTCAAATACTCTGTGTTCTCAATTATATGGAATCTAAAATATAAAACAAACAAATGTGTATAACAAAACAGAAACAGACTCACAGATAAAGAGAACAAATAGTGGTTACCAGCAGGGAGAGGGAGGGGTATGGAGCAAGATAGGAGTATGGAATTAATAGATACAAATTACTATGTATAAAATAAAAAAGCAAGAAGGATATATTGTAGAGCAAAGGGAAATATAGTCATTGTTTTGTAATAACTTTAAATGGAGTATAATCTGTAAAAATACCGAATTACTATGTTGTACACCTGAAACTAAAATAATATTGTAAAGCAACTACACTTCAATTTATTTTAAGGTAAAAACAAAGAGATCTTGAGCAGTATAAACATTGATATGAAATTTGAAGTTAAAGCAATTTTTCCTATGGAGTTACATATCAACCAGGAAAAAGGGATAACAATAAAAATAAACTAAAATATCTTTGTGACTAAATTTAAAATAAATTGCTATTGCAGTCATGGAAAACTTTATAATCATTGAGTAATTTCATTCTTCATTCATTAGTGCACTAGACACATTTAAACAGGGAAATGCACTGTAAAATTGCTGATTTAAAGGTTAGGCTAACAAATCTTTCTATTTGCTAGGTTTGAATGTCAAAATTTATGTTTATTAATCTAGTAGTGACTAAAAATAGACTTGCTTTCAAGTAAATTGTTTTTTGAGGAACAGAAAAATCAATTCTTAACAATAGCAGTTAATCTTTACTTCCTCATTTATAAATACACTGACAAGAAAATGTTTTTCATCACCAAAGAATTACTAAATTAACAAAAAGTGATTCTAGAAAATTTCAGATGAAAACAAAATAAACACGCTTGACAGATTAAGCAAAAAAAGAAAAAAAAGTCTATTCATTAACACTAATTTCATTTAAAGAAAATGAAATTCTTCCTGTGAGAAAATCAATGCTCACAGTCTTTAATCGAGACAAAAATTGATTATTTTTTCCTTTGAGATTCATTAGATAGGAAGTTTTCTAGATTGAAACCCCTTTTATAGATTAACTCTTCAAACTCTCCAGCAATTAATAAATATTTGTTGATACACCTTGGAAATTACTTTCTACAAGGTATTGTACTTAAGCATTTCATTAAAATGAGTATAGGAATAGCTGACTGTGGGTCATATCTGAGTCAATATTACTACTGATGGCTTCAAATTTATTAAAAGAGAACAATGAGGCTCTTATGCATGCAGAATCAGACTCTCACGTGTGACTCCCTGCTAGCATCTTCTTCTGTTTGATCCTGTCCTTACAAGCCTGCGATCATCAAGTCTCAAAAATTGAAATAGGCTGAAAAGATTATTTCCAAAAGCAGATAACACAGTATTGTGCCCTACAGTGCTGTATGATACAATTCAGAGAGAGTTGTATTGCCACTTAAATTGTGGACATATGGAATGGGATCAAAACAGGCCAGCAGGCATTGTGGGATGGGTGCCAAGAAGGTCTTACAGAAAAGTGTTTCATTGTCACCTTCATTTCATGGAGATAAAAGCTTAACAAGGAACAAGTGATTCATTTTGGTGATGATTACAGAATGTAAGATGAGCTTCTGGAGCGAAGCTATAAAAAGAATAGGTTGGAAGTTTTAAGTGACACATTGTTAATTTGGAGACTTTCATCCTTCCTAAATTTTATTAGTGATGACACTACTGTGAGAAATGTGTTTGTGCAAGAAGTTGAAGGTGGCTGAATACAGAACACTAGACACTCAATTACCCTTGGCACTAACATGGGACCTTCCCGGACCGGGGCACGAACCCGTGTCCCCTGCATCGGCAGGCAGACTCTCAACCACTGCGCCACCAGGGAAGCCCAAGACTTTTATTTTTTTATCGTTTGAATTTTTATAATGAAGGTATATTAGTTGTGTAATTTAAAATAAATTTTTAGAAATATGACTTTTAAATTATTTCAGAGTAGAAATACCAAAAATATACTGACATTAACATTGATTGGTTTTTATGCATAGTTATGCACAGGTGGACGGCTGATTATTCTCTTGCTTATTAAAAATTTTCTAACTGTAAGAAAACACGTTTTACTTTTTAAGACAATATCAAATAATTTAATTTTAAAATAGCCATATTAAATTTTATATTTTAGAAAAGCAGAAAATTGGTAATAAATGAATTCAATTTTATAATAGATTTAATAATAGATATTTTTATGCACACTTATCTGCTAATCTGTAGAGGAGAGAAGAAATTGGGGAATATAAAATACAGATTAAAAAGACATAGAGAGATACACAGAATGCACGAAGACATAGAGCCAATAAATATAAACTACACTGTGGGCTCCACAGCTCATGCATTTGCAAAGGTAAGAATTTTGTGCTTGTTATCAACTATTTGTGACCTTAAAGGAGTCATTTAACCATTCTGTGTGAAATTTCTTAAATTATAGCATGAAAAAGAAAGTTTGGATTTATGGTAGCTAATTCCTCTAGGTACTTACTTTAAAAGTTAATTGCACAAGAAAAGATACTCATACTGGTACTTTTGTTCTTAATACAGAGGAATAGATGGATTTTTTTCCATCTAACTAAAATGGCAGTTAATTTTTTTAGTCCTAGAAGCAAGTCTGAAATGGAAACACATACGCGCGCGCGCGCACACACACACACACACACACACACACACACACAAAGTAAATTACAGTCATTTTAATGTTAGTGTGCTTTTGTTCCAAGGGGTATGTATTAACAAATAGATTAGATATATTTTTTTTTGAACATAAAGACAATGATCCTCACTTATTTTCTAAATACTGTACTAAGAATGTCCTTCAACCAATAGTGAATTTCTTACACTTTTGTGTAGCTTATGCTACTTTTTCCCTCATCCAACTAGTTTCATCTTGACTGGTTATTTTTAATATTGAAAACCATCATAACTAATGTATAACTTCCTTCTTTTTAGTCTGAAATAATTTTAGTTCTTATAAAGTATTTTTCCTGAAGTTTGAAAGTTTCCATTTTCTGAGCTAGAGAATATAACTTTTTATAGGAACACAGAAACCTAACGAGTCTTAGTCTCCTGGGCTCCATGCCTACTCTGAAAACACAAGGTTATAACCATGTCCCGGCAAGCCTTTCATTGTACAAATGGGGAATTCTTTCTTTTCCATAGATGAGCACTAAGACACTAGTTGAATGTTCTAGGCCCTATGAACCCTATGGGGAAGGGAAAGCAGGAGGAGGCGTCTCCTAACCCACAAACACTAAGCTCTACTAAGGGTCCTCTGCTCCAGTTCACAACAGGAGAGGGAGGTTACAAGCCAGCCCCAGTCACCATGTACAGGCAACTCCATGGCCACTGATGATCTCGCAGACATAGAAAGACTGGATGAGGAAATTGAAATGAGGCCCTTGAAGAGGGATGCTGGCTCCCTTCATTTCTCTGTTCATGAATGCATTGGCATCAATAGTCTAATGTTCTTTTGATATGGTTGCCACAGAATATATTCAATGTGTTTTCACCTGACCTAGGTGATAAGTTATAAAAGCTGATGGATTGGAAACCTCACTAATTTCTTTCCTTATTACCATTTTCTCCTTAAGAACTGACAATAGTTAAAATTCATAATCCACGATTGATTGTTTCTTTCATACATAATGCTGTTCTCGATGGTTCAGAGCAGTTAAAAAGTAACTCCAAACTGTTCGTCATTGTTTCTTCCCATCACTGTTCTGATTTCTCAGCCAGAAAAGGCAGCTAAAAGCCAGAATGGTTTACAAGCACAGATTTGCTCTAAATTTTCTTTATACCTTTGTATGCAGAGAGAAATGACCTATAATTGTCTAGGTAATAGTGAAGGAATCAAGCTCCTTTCCAACTACTCTGTTCCTGTGGTCAGAGGACACGTGCATCACCCCCCTTCCATTTATGGTGGCTGCTTTGGAGAGGGTGCTCCTTAGATGTCAAATCTGGAATCAACTCTCTACTCCTCCTAGGTGCATGCTGCCTGGAAGCTTCACAGTAGTATTTCCTCATCTCACGAAACACTTTGGGTGCCTACCTACACTGTTGAGCATGAAAAGCAACTTAGTCTTAACTGGCTGATAAAGAGAAGGTCAGTCTAGTATATGATATTATATAATTCATTCAAAAGTTTTCAAATATTCAGGATCTCCTCATTGTCTAGAAAATTCCATTCTTCTGTTGCACGACACAGAAACCTCTCTATGTTAAGTTGATTTAATAAAAGGAACAAAATGGTTGCATAGGCCAGAGGAAGGGCCTTGAGAAATGACCTCCATATCAACACTGGCACACTGGCTTCCCAGGGGAGTCTGCTTAGTCGGATGTTGGAGAATTGGACACCCATGGAACACACTACTGTACTGTCTTCTGCTTGGCATCCATGAAGCCAGAGACTGGAGAGTTGGACATTACCACGGAAAAATCCATAGTTCCAAATTTTACACAAGTGCATCAAATTGATAGAATCTAATTTTCAATCAGAATCCCAGCTATGTGGTAGGACAGAAAACATAACTTTAACTTTGCAGCCTCTGTAGTTCAGGAAGGCACAGTAGAAAGAGATCATTGCAGATGCACTGAGACATATTTATCTCCTGTAACTGCATCATCCAAACTCCAAGTCTGGTCCTCAAGACCTTCTATGACCTTCCCTGAACCTTTATTTCCAAATTTATCTCCTACCCACTATACCTTTATATGATATTTTTAAAGATCAACAGTCTCTAGTTTATGAATAGAAAGAAATTTCCAGGATTTACAAATACTGTGTTCATTCCAAAGAAAGCTTTTGATTTGAAGGGATTACCCAGGTCTTCTTCTCTTTACAATATACACAATGGAAGACTCTGAGTTCCTTTTCTTGTAATTTTGTTTCCACTCAATTGCCAATTTTAAGCTGACACTTGAAAATACCTAGTAGAATATTTTCTTCTTCAGTTTAATTAATGTGGCCTATTGCCTTACAGGGAAAATACAAAATTAAGATTATTATAAGGATCGCAGTTTAACATCAGGGCTATGTTACAAGAAACAATATCAGCAAATATAACTATACAGTTGAGAACCACCTATGGCACTATGATTCTTATTATATTATATTTCTGAATTACAATCTTACAACAAGAACCTCACCCTATTCTACTCTTTTCAGCCTTGTTTTAAACATTTGCTCCACACTTTACAACAGAACATTGTATACCTCAGTTGCACATCCAAAAATATATGTGCGGTAAGGAAAGTTCCACTTTAATTTTTTTAAATTTCACATATAAATCCAAACCTATGTTAAATATTTAATACTTTCTCCACCCACTGTGAACAGTTTCTTGTGAAATAATTTACAATGATCCTTTGTCGTAAATAGTTTCAGCAGCAGATGAAATGTGTCTCATAAATGTAATGAGGGGGAACCCATTTTCTCCTGGCATGGAGGGGGACCATCAGCTCTTGGGACCAGCTAAGTCCTTAAGGTTAAAGATGAAGTTTATACAGATTCACTGCTCTGGTGTCACTGTGCTTTTTTCTTGGCATGATACAGTCAACAAAATCCTGAGGATTGTGTAAAGTAAACAACGTGAAATGATGCATCACACCATATACTGAGGAGGAAGATGTGAGGTCCTGCTTGTGAATCATAAAATATTTAGAGTCTGGGTATCCAGGGGTTAAAGGAAGGTTTGCTTAGGTCATTAGGTCTTCATTCTGCTGTGATAGCCGCTGGAGCTACTGTAGATCCTCTATCAGAAAAACTGGTTTCCTGAATATCCTGCAAATTTCCTATCTCTGTGCCTTTGATTACAATTTTTCCTTTTCATCTGTACAAAACCTACTCTTCCCTTAGTGCCAAGTCTCTTCGTCATTGCTATATGATAGTTTTTCTCCAGTAGAAGATTATTGACCTTTGAAATCAAAGTCTCTTTTTGATCATCTCAGTCTCCCTCACTTAGAATTTTAACACAGTGTCATGAACACAGGAGCTCAGTAAACATCTAAAAAATATAATAAAAACAGTTTTATAATTGTATACCACTAATTTCCTTCCCACATACTTTATGTGGTGTGAACTTTACTATTAAGAAACAAATGCAACTCCTAGGGAATTAATTTTCAAAGTTTCTTCAAAGTTCAGAACATTTTACTGAAGCCAAAAATGCACATAGATGACTACTAGGCTTAAAGGGTTTTCTGACTTGAGGTGTGATTCACAACATCCCAGTGTGTACATGTGGAGCTCCCCTAGACCCACTCAAAACACAGTTTTGAAAATTGCTTCTTCAGATGCACTCTTTTCCAGTGTGTGTGTGTGTGTGTGTGTGTGTGTGTGTGTGTGTGTGTGTGTGTGTGTGTGTGGTGTGTGTGTTTACTCTTGTAGGCACAGCAACACCCAGGAGCATTGTGGAGTTATTATGTAATTGAATTTACAAGATGCTATACAAAAAGTTTAGACCTAGATATTTTAATTCCATAGATTCTTACCTACACTGTCTCAAAAGTTAGGTAGAAGGAGCTAGGGTGGATAGGTAGAAAGTAGACCAGATATAAAGGAAGGGAAAAAAGAAAGGATGAAGAGAAAGAAGAAAAATAAATGGGTGTGGGGATTTATTGGATGACAGGATGTGACTTTCTATATGTGAAAAAGGAAAAGAAAAAGAAGAAAAATATATGTGCCAGGTCATCGTTACCTCATCAAGGAAGCTTCCAGAGTGTCCCTGATCCATCCCTTGGGCTGGGTTAATCACTTCCCTATGTTTCTCAATATTCCTATTAATTAGAACCATTAATTAGGTCTCAATATTCTTATTAATTAGAACCATTAATTTAGAAACTAAATAAGTTCTCTGTTATGTATACACAGAGAGAACATACCTCTCACAGTGTAGACCATTATTCCAGGTCCCCGTCATACTCAAAAGGCGGCTACCACTCCAAGTGTGACACCTTCCTTCTCTCATCTAAAACATCCTTCTACTGGATGCTGCTTAAGAATTGTATGTAAGAAAACATTAACTACAGGTAGATGTTATTAGGATTTAGTAAATAAGATAAAATACAATGGTTATCACCTAGACCACTAGATTTCACAGGTTCTTTTAATTAGGAAAAATAGTGTTAATTTTATATTCCAGTCATGTAGTCAAATTTTATTTTTTATATTTCTTATTCCATGCACAGAATACAATATGTTTCTATATAGCCACAGTATTCTTCACAAACTGCCTTAACTCATGGTATATTGGGGACATCCCTATTGTGTTTCTTTTTTAAAAAAAAATATGTATTCCATAGAATTGAAATTGCTTCTTTCTGAAACTTTACATTGGTTGAGGTTTGCAGCAAGAAGACATGAAGATAATCCTGTTTGCAGGATTTCACAGACATACAATAATTGCTATTTACTATTATTTTTATTTGGATGCAAACTAATTAGTAGAATTAGAGAACTAATAACTGTGGCCCTATAGTCTTGTCAACTGTGTTTGGGTTATCAGGTGGTTACAGTAGAGGATTTACAGGTTCAAAGTGCCTTCTTTTTCATTTCCTGACCAACTACTGTTTCATCATTTGATCTTAGTCAATGGCTTCCTCATACTTCAGTTCAACTGGGGAATTATGTAAAAATTAGAATTTTGCTGATAGCTAAGTGTTGCATCTCATCTGAATATATTATGTAGAAATTATACATAGTTTTCTTTTGCCATGCAAAAACTTGACTATGAATAAAAAATATTTCTGCTTCATTGTCCTATTATTAAAATATTTCTCACAACTAAATTAGAAAAAAACCTTGAATAATTACTATATTTAAATTTAAATGAGTGATTTACTTAGAATATTTATCTTTATAAACAAGTGTGCATTAATATATTATTTATATAAAATATACTTTATATTTATCTTATTATATATACCTCATAGTTGGAAAAAAAATTGCATACATGTACACATAGGGAGGACATGACTGAGCTGTGACTTTCTCCACTGCTGTGATTTTTCATTCCCCTCTGTACTCACCAAACATCACTCAGCACCTGTTACTTAGTGGCTACTTTATATATGTTTGTCAAATGAATGAATGAGCAAAATGTCCTGACAACTGCAATTATGTAAATAATGTCATACTTGAATATGAAAAGGAAAGATACCTTAGTTCATGTAAGAAAAAGTCCTCAGCAATCTTCATTCTGAAGTACCATGGAGTGATACTGAAACCAAGCAGGACCCAGGGGGTCCTCCCAGGGTCCCCTCTGTGACCTTCCTTTCTTGTTTGTAGAAAATGACTTTAGTCTCCTAGGCCCTCTGTGAGTTGCAAAGAGCAGACTTTAGAAGTTACTAATTAGGGAAGTAAGGGAACCAGAAACAAAGGAAACAAAATGGCCTTGAAGATAACAATGGGTCCAACAGGGAATTGAAATTCTTAACCCATCACATAGGCTCTAAGTAAATAATAAAATGGCTCAAAATTACTTTTGTTCTCTCCTAGAAAGAAGTTAAGGGATCACAGGACCATGATTTACTAGTTTGCTTTACAGGAACACATAGATCAATCACAATCATCAGTGACACATCAAGTCACAAGATGGTGACATGAAATCTGCAAGGGAGGTCTTATCTGGAAATTGAAATCACAAAGACTTCCCTCCTTGAAAAGGGACCCCTCCTGCACTGTTGGTGGGAATGTAAGTTGGGGCAACCACTATAGAAAACAGTATGGAAGTTCCTCAGAAAACTAAAAATAGAGCTACCATATGATCCAGCAATCCCACTCCTGGGCATATATGCAGACAAAACTGTAATTCAAAGGATACATTCACCCCTATGTTCAAGCAGCACTATTTACAATAGCCAAGACATGGAAGCAACCTAAATGTCCATTGATAGATAAAAGATAAAGAAGATGTGCTACATATATACAATGGAATACTACTCAGCCTTAAAAAGAATGAAATAATGCCATTTGCAGTACCATGGATGCAACTGGAGATGATCATACTAAGTGAAATAAGTCAAAAAGAGAAAGGCAAATATCATCTGATATCACTTATATGTGGAATCTAAAATATAACAGAAATGAACTTATCTATGAAACAGAAACAGACATAGAGAACAGACTTGTGGTTGTCATGGGGGAGGAAGGGAGGGAGAGGGATGGACTGGGAGTTTCAGGTTACTAGGTGAAATCTATTATATAAGGATGGATAAACAACAAGGTCCTACTGTACAACACAGGGAACTATATTCAGTATCCTATGATAAACCATAATTAAAAGAATATGAAATAGAATGTATTATATATATATATTTTATATATATATATATATATATATACACATATATATCTGAATCACTTTCCTGTACAGCAGAAATTAACACAACCTTGTAAGTCGACTATACTTCAATAAAATAAAAAACAAAGATCCTCTCCCCTTTACTCTTTTTACCATTAAAACTCTTGTGCTCCAGCCAGCTGGCCAGCCCGCAAGATGGATTTAAGACAAACCAAGTATCTCATCTCTGGGGTTGGTGCCCTCTTGATTACTGAACCTTTCTCTGCTCCAAAATTGAGTGGGGCACACGAACTTGGATTTGATAAGAACATCCAGAGGAGAAGGCAGTGGAGGGAGAGAGGGTGGCAAGGAAGGTACTATTTCAACACGGTAACCACTGATCCCACATCAACTTCTGTTACTCTCTCAGAACCTCTCTGTCCCCCCTTTGAAATATGCTGTTCTTTATTCACTTAAACAATTAACAAAGAGTTTTGTGTAAAATTACTCTCAGAACTTGAGTTTGTATTAATGTTTATGGGTAGATATGGCTAATCAACATATCCTAATCACTCTCTGTGTGAGATACAGGTGCAAACTTAACACATTTAGGGAAAGAGCAAGCATATTATACAGAATTTACATATCCCTGAAATCCACTAAGGAAATTTAAAGACAAATTAAATATGCACTGAATCAGTGACTGATCCATGTCAAAATATCTGAAAAATTTGATCTATTTATTAGTATTCAGTAAGGGAAAAATTCATCCCCACCATTTATTTTACTAAACAACAGAATAAATAGTCCAACTCAATAACCCATGCCTGTGCATCTTCATTATTTGATGGCCTCTGACTCCACTGAGACTATAACTAAAGCTCTGGACTCTCAGAAAAACGCACATTTTCATGTACACACAAGTGCACACACAAATCATTTTCAGGGTATTCTTGAGCATATTGAAGTTGGACTACAATGTGAGAATCCGTCCCCTGAGCAGGAGATGCAGACTATCTTACTCATTCCTCATTTTTCCATGTCAAGCAGCATCCGCTAGAGTAACACTACTAGGTGCTTCACTCACTCCTTTATTTATCCTGGACCCATGGGGAAAACCGATAGTTATCTGATTGTTTGGTGACATCCATTGAACCATGTTTCTTACTTGGACGGGAGGGTCACCCAATCAAACTCTGAAGAAACTGAGTAACTACTTTCTTTGCTGCTTTCTTTCCCCAAGCCTCTGTGAGGTAAAAGTCCAGGATACATGTATTTGGTCTACAAACTCATTTTTAATCTCAGATGTACTATGCCAATGAATAACTTAGGAAGGGTAAGGGATGAGTGTGCTGGGGTAAACCAGATATAGCAGAAAGCCAGTTTGGCCATAGATCAAAGCCTTTAAGCAGCTGTAACAATAATAGGGCTCAGTCACTTCCAAACTTAGGAATAGACAAACATACGTTATTTATCAACCTCCTATAACCTTAACACTGGGCATGCATAGATACATCTACATGGCAGAATAAAAGGAAAAACTTGAAGCATATTATAACTAATTTTATGATATTTGATGGGAGAGTCTGTTCAAAATTTGTGAAACTCAAGTTAACACATTCTGTTGTACCCAAGAATTAAAAAAAAAATACTTATTCATTTTCTATCAGTATTACCAAAAAATCAAACACTTTTAAAGTTACTTTAAAGTTTACATAGCAAAAATCTTCATTTATGGGTAAGTAAAATGAAAATATAAAAATAATTATATTACATGGATAGATAAATACAACTAGAATTCAGATCTAATGCATTTCAGTTGTTTCTTTCAACTGCCTTTAAAAACTCCTTTAGAAAGCAAACATTTCCTCTAAGGTCAGGAACAAGACAAGGGTGCCCACTCTCACCACTATTATTCAACAGAGTTTTGGAAGTTTTAGCCACAACAATCAGAGAAGAAAAAGAAATAAAACGTGTCCAAACTGGAAAAGAAGAAGTAAAACTGTCACTGTTTACAGATGACATGGAAAGGCTAAAGATGTTACTGGAAAACTACTGTTGCTAATCAATGAATTTGGTAAAGTTTCCTGATGAAAAATACACAGAAATCTCTTGCATTCTTATACACTAACAACAAAAGATCAGAAAGAGAGATAAAGGAAACAATCCCATTTACCACTGCAACATAAAGAATAAAATACCTAGGAATAATCCTACCTAGGGAGGCAAAAACCTGTATGCAGAAAACTATAAGACGCTGATGAAAGAAATCAAAGATGATACAAACAGATGGAAAGATATACCATGTTCCTGGACTGGAAGAATCAACATTGTGAAAATGACTATACTACCCAAAGCACTCTACAGATTGAAGGCAATCCCTATCAAATAACCAATGGCATTTTTCACAGGACTAGAACAAAGAATTTTATGATATGTATGGAAACACAAAAGACTCCAAATAACCAAAGCAATCTTGAGAAAGAAAAATGGAGCTGGAGGAATCGGGCTTCCTGACTTCAGACTATATTACAAAGCTACAGTGTGGTACTGGAACATAAACAGAGATATAGATCAATGGAACAGGATAGAAAACCCAGAGATAAACCCATGCACATATGGTCACCTTATCTTTGACAAAAAAGGCAAGAATATACAATGGAGAAAATATATCCTCTTCAATAAGTGGTGCTGGGAAAGCTGGACAGCTACGTGTAAAAGAATGAAATTAGAACACTCCCTAGCACCATACACAAAAATAAACTCAAAATGGATCAAAGACCTAAATGTAAGGCCAGACACTATAAAACTCATAGAGAAAAACATAGGAAGAACACTCTCTGACATAAATCACAGGAAGATCCTTTTTGACCCACCTCCTGGAGTAATGGAAATAAAATCAAAAATAGCAAATGGGACTTAATGAAATTTAAAAGTTTTTGTACAGCAAAGGAAACCATAAACAAGATGAAAAGAAAACCCACTGAATGGGAGAAAATATTTGCAAACAAAGTAACTGACCAAGGATTAATCTCCAAAATATACAAGCAGGTCATGCAGCTCAATATCAATAAAACAAACAACTCAGTCCAAAAATAGGTGGAAGACCTAAATAAACACTTCTCCAAAGTAGACATACAGATTGCCAACAAACACATGAAAAGATGCTCAACATCACTAATTATTAGAGAAATGCTACTCAAAACCACAATGAAGTATATCACCTCACAACAGTCAGAATGGCCATCATCAAAAAATCTACAAATAATAAATGCTGGAGAAGGTGTGGAGGAAAGGGAACCCTCTTGCACTGTTGGTGGGAATGTAAAATGATACAGCCACTATGTAAAACAGTTTGGAGTTTCCTTAAAAAACTAAAAATAGAGCTACCATACGACCCAGCAATCCCACTACTGGGTATATATTCTGAAAAAAACATAATTCAAAAAGATACATGTACCACAATGTTCGTTGCAGTGCTATTTACAATAGCCAAGACATGGAAGCAACCTAAATGTCCATTGACAGGAGAATGGATAAAGAAGACATGGCACATATATACAATGTAATATTACTCAGCCATAAAAAGGAACAAAATTGAGTTATTTGTAATGAGGTGGATGGACCTAGAGTCTGTCATACAGAGTGAAGTAAGTCAGAAAGAGAAAAACAAATACAGTATGCTAACGCACATATATGGAATCTAAAAAACTGGTACTGATGAACCTAGTGGCAGGGCAGGAATAAAGATTCAGACATAGAGAATGGACCTGAGGACATGGATGGGGGAAGGGGAAGCTGGGGCAAAGTGAGAGAGAAGCATTGACATATATACACTACCAAATGTAAAAATGGATGGCTAGTGGGAAGCTGCTGCATAGCACAGGGAGAACAGCACAATGCTTTGTGACGACCTAGAGGGGTAAGGAATGGAGGGTGGGAGGGAGGCTCAAGAGGGAGGGGATATGGGTATATATGTATACATATAGCTGATTCACTTTATTGTACAGTAGAAACTAACACAACATTGTAAAACAATTATACTCCAATAAAGATATAAAAAATAATAATAAATAAAGACTCCTTTAGTTCCATACAGACAAGTAACGTGGAATAGACACTCAAGTTGTATAAGCATTGCTGTCTTATTCAGCTTGGGCCACTATAACAAAATACTGTGTGCCTTAAACAAAAGGCGTTTATTTCTCTCAGTTTTAGAGGCTAGAGTGTCCAAGATCGAGGGGCTGGCAGACTGGGTTTAAGGTGAGAATTCTCCTCCTGGCTTCTACTGTAACCAGCTGCCCTCCTGTGGGTCTTTGTTGCATGCTGCATACTGAGAGAGGGAGAGCTTTGTAAGGGCACTCACCCCCTTATGGGGGTCCCACTCTGATCACTCGTTTAAACCTAATTAACTCCCCAGGGCTTCACCTCCTAACAGCATCACACTGAGGGTTGAGGTTTCAACATATGCATTTGGGTGGGGACAGAAATATTCAGTTCATAACGATTACCACTTCTGTTTTAGATTATGTATATATTTATATGTCCACACACACACATGTATATGTACATATGTGTAAGTTCCTATATTCACACACACATATGCATGTTTCTGTAAATATGAGTGTATATATGTTCCATATTCACACACATATATATGCATGTATATGTGCATATGTGTGTATATGTTCCTATATTCACACTCATATGCTCAAGTATATGTACGCATGTGGATGTATATATGTACACACATAAAGACTCCTTTCAATTCTCTTTATTGTTGATGTGTTGTGACTAAGATTCTTATAGACACTAGAGAATAAACCATTAAATAAAATTGCCACACATAGAGGTTTGGCAGTTAAAAGAATAGTGTCCTAAACGTCTGCCTTTGAATTCGTCTCCTTATTTTCTCTTTACACCTAGCCTTTAGGACTGACCATTTAAATAGATATTTTGCTCTGCCTTCTGGACATCACACTTAAATTGTTCAATAAAATGAGTTGTATATGAACACTGCATTGGAATCATGTTCTAAAAGTGCTTTTGTTGTTTCTATTTTATTAGCCCTCATGCAGGAGTACAATGAAAGAAGTTAGTTTACATTCCCCATGTGTTCTGAAATACTAGTTCTTTTTGAAGTTACTAAAACTTTCAAGCCACATAGTCATTTTTATTACAGTTTTGCTATCAGTTTCAAGGTCGAAATTATTTGCAAAATTTTAATTGCTGGTGTTCACATTTCAATAGACACTCATGACTCTTTTCCAATTGCAGAAATACCTAATCATATATTTATTGTCCATGTTTTAAATTCTAAATTATATTTTACCTGTCAGGAAGATCAATTCGCTAGGTACACTGACCGAGGTGCAGCATTATTTTTCTTAAAAGTGTTGCTAACGTATTTCCACTTGAAATTATTTAGGACTAATTCATATAGATGCAAAATGAAATAGAAAGTGATGTGATCAGTTCAATGTTTTGACCCAAACAATAACCCATTCCTTCATTTGTCAATCAAACTGCAATGGTAATCAAAGTGTTCCTTAAGTTGGTCAGACTTTCCAGCCTCCAGCTATGAAATAATCCAGACTCATTTACACCTTACACTTAAATGGGACATATCATTCAGTTCCTCTGTAAGACAGCAGAGTAAGGTTTCCTGCATGAAGGGAGCTGGCCAAATTAATCCCTTTGGCAGTCAGATTGCCCTTTTTAGAAATAGTCGAAAATATTTAATTAGTCTATCTAGCTGAGAGACATCTTTTTTGCTATATAGAATAGTCTTTTTTTCCCCAAAAGTTCTAGTTAATTGTGCAATTTTCAATACCTCAAATTATTTAACACAAATAGGTTTATATGGAAAAAAATGTATTTTTCAAACTTGAGTGATTTTTGTACGATTATTTTAAATATTCAGCAAGTAAATAGCATACACAATGTCACTAGGTAAGATCATCTCTTCTCCACCCGCTCCTTTCTGAGTTCTGTGAATGTTGATGTGAGCAGTCAAGAATTTGGGGCCAGCTGAGAGGCAGGATGGTAATGAGCTGGGTGGTAGTTGGGTGGGGAATGCTCTCGAATGCTTCTGCTCTCTCTGTTCAAATTTCTAAATAGTCTTCTAGTGTCAACAAATTTTTAAAATGAGAATGAGAACTATGAAATCATTTTAAAAGGACATAGATTGAATGAAAACATATTCTCATCTATTTAAACTGTTCTTGCTGAATCACAAGGTAAATATTCTAAAATCTCTGTTCTTTTTTTCTAATATTCAACGTTGTGGTGTTTAGATGCATCACTTCTGAATTGCCCACCTCTTTCCATCACATATCATGTCTCCTGATGGTGGGTTCATTATTATGAGCAATTGTACACTGTGTTCCAGGGCTATGAACTTGATATTTATGACTAGCCATTTAGAAGTTGCTGAAGATTAAAAATATTTATCTTAAAGTTTAAAGGTATATGTTCATTGTTGCCTTAACACAATCAATATGGAAATCTCTGGACAGTGAAACTAAATGACAAATTTTTTTTAACCTTCTTTATCCTAAAATTGATTTTCCACTCAGACCATATCATCCTGCAACTTTTGCAGGCTTCCTAAATGTGATTTTACAAGTGAAAAAGCTTTCCTGTTGAAATTCAAGACCTAAACTAGAACTTGAATGGCATAAAAAAAGAGTCACTTTCTATGAGAAATATATCAATCTGGGTTACTTTATAATTAAACGTTTATTATAAGGACCTGAGAAAATGATGTAGTTAAATTTGTAGTTATTTGTCTTCTCTCCTCCTTTATCTTGCTGGTCTACCTTCTCCGCCTTATGTTTTCTTTTTTCCCCTCTTGATGGATATTTACTTTGTGCCTTTCTCAATGTATCCCATCTTCCTTGCAGGTCCAAGATAGATTTTTTCATAGCTTAATTTTGCTTTAAGAAATCTTCCTGTATGCTTTAACTTAACAAGGCTCAGGATGATTGCACAGCTTACTGCCTAAATTAGCTTTAGAAGTTACATTGTCGTACATGCTTCAAAAGAACTTCTTTGGAAATGAACGTGTTTGATGGCTTTTGGTCACTAGAGACATTGCTTTTACTATTTAAAAAACCCTCTTATCCAATATTTATATTTTCAGGTTAACACTATTATCCATTATCCAAATGTAGGCTGCATGTATGGAGGTGACTCCTATGTATGATTCCTTCTTTAAAAGAAGAAGACCAGCAGATGAGCTATATAAATATTCTGTCATAAATGATTTGTGCTTGTAATTTTCTTTCAAATTAGAACTGTTTTCACTATTTTTTCTTGTTTTGTTTCATACATCTTCCCTGCAATATATCAAATATATTATGTTTAACTTTATTTT
The DNA here is from genome assembly GCF_964374135.1 of Grampus griseus. NCBI lineage: Eukaryota > Metazoa > Chordata > Mammalia > Artiodactyla > Delphinidae > Grampus > Grampus griseus. The sequence goes on along the minus strand of NC_139004.1, from coordinate 44,647,497 downwards.
TTACAACTTTACTTTTTACTTTTTTACCACTCAGTCCATTTACTTTCCCCTTTCCTCATCACTTTTCCCAGGCGTCCTCCAAATAATAGAAAATATTTTTAATTATGGTAAAAAAAAATTGATATCAGAATGTATTTGGCTATCAGACATACCTGTCTAGTACCCATACAATAAAGAGTCTAGTAGCTCAAGTAACAAAATGTTATGAGTATTCAGGACAACTTCAGGTTAAATTCCATACTTCTATCTAGTAACCATTTTGATTTTTTCTTCTACAGTGATTTACTCATAATCTCATAGTTCTCAGATTAACAGGAGAAAAGCATACAAATTTATTTAAGTTTTATGTGACATGGAAGCCTTCATAAGGAAATAAAGACCCCAAGAAACAGGTAGCCCTGCATATTTTATGCTAGGTTTGATGAAGTGTGGACAGCCATGTGGAAATATGATAATTTGGGGAGTAGGAGGTGATTGGAGTAAAAGGGGGGAAACTTAGTGAGGTCTGTTGTTGGATTCTTCTCAGCATCCCTTTGTTTTCAGAGATAAGGATGCTCCTTTCCTCCAGGTGTAGGAGGGCCCCTCTCACGTGAGGGTTTCAGGGAATAAGGGTTGGGGGAGGAGGTCAGAGTGGGCTTCCTGCATCTGCTCTTTTCTCAAAGTCCTTCAGCTTAAAATATTTAATATGCCAAGATGCCATGCTTTGGGGTAGTATGTCTTGAACCCCATCATTGACACCAGTCCAGGAGCAGAAAGAGACTCCTTTACTCTCACTGATCTCTTTTTAAAACCTGGGTGTTCTTCCCAGAAGTCCATCCCTGGACTTCCCCTCAGGGCTCGTGGCCATGGTGATTGATATGCCCATTCTTTAACCAGTCTTCAGCTAGAGAAATGGCATTACCATAACGAGCTATGATCCTGCAACATTCTCTTCTTGTGATTTGGAAGGAGTACAACACAAAGCTGCCTGAATCTGAGAAAAAGAAGAGTCTATGTGAGGATGAAGGTGTGTGGATAGACAAAAAATGTGTTACCTCTCCACAGACAATAAAGCAAATCCTGTGCATCCTGGTTCAGTGCAGCAACTCAAAGGCTCAACACAGGGCCCATTTACAGTAGGTGCTATCTAGTATTTGTGAAATGAATTCATGAATAATGCAAATACTAATATTTATAAGAATATGATGTCTAGTCCTTGAAAGGCAAGCAGGAGACACATAACCCAACCTCAAATCCACTATAAGAACAGAGGACACCGTCTTTGTTACAATGATGTGCAGTATCTGGATATTCTGGAACTTTAATTTAAAGTCACCAATGACTTCCAGGTGGCTGAATCCAAGGGTCAGTTCTCAGTTATGTTATTTGAAAAATGAGCAGTATTTGACACTGATCATTTCCTCTTTATACACGTTCTTCTTTGTATTTTCAGGGTATCACACTCTCTTGTTTTCTTTCTCTCTCACAGGCTGTTCATTTCAAACTACTTTAATTGTCCTCCCCTCTGCCGTCTTAATTCTGAAGTGCCCTAGGGCTCAGTCCTCACTTCTCTTCTCTTCCCTATTTACAGTCATTACTTTGATGGTGTTTCTGTCTCTCAACTTTGTATATTATCCTACTTGCTAAAGAATACCAAAAAACAAAAATTTGCTGTTATGGTTCTATAATTTTTTCTTTCTTTCTACTTCTTCTTTATTTTTATAGACCAAGATAGAAACCAACAAGAAAATGAAATAAATTTGCTGCTGTGATTGCAGAATTACTCACAGCAATCTTTGAAGAAATGTGCCCACTGGGAGAAATGACACAATTCAATTCAGCATATACCTGTGTTGTGCCTATTATGTGAATGACACAGTGCTAAGAAGCCAAGTGGGAATCAGTCCTGCTCTCAAGATGCTTATAACAGAGGCCAGAGAATGTCAGCACACAAATAATTACAACTAAAAAGAAGGCAGAATAATCCCTAGCAACTTCTCCTTCACTATAAACTTGTTTCTTATCTCCTCTGCCTAAGAACAAGCAAAACAAAATCAAAATAAACCACAAGAGCATTTTTTTTTCTTAGAACTGCTTCCTTCCCTGCTTTTTAATTCCAAAACCTTGTAGGAATTTCTCCTATTTGCTTTGCTCACTCAATCCCTTCCTATCTGCATTGCATCACCTCTTTTGTACTGAAGTCAGCATCTTGCGGGTGAGAGCACTGCCCTGCCAGGTCAGATCTTTCCTCTAGGCCTCAGCTCCCCTGCTGCAGCTAGTGCTTGAGCCACTCTTCTTTCTCAAATTCCATCGCACTGTGCTTTGTTCTCTCTTCCTCGTTCACTTCTCATCTCTTAACTACCAAATGAGAAGATCTTGGCTTAACATAAATTTATGTGGAAGGATTTTATCTAGCACAAAGCATACTAAGAATCAGCAGTATAAAATATTCATGAAAAACCCAATGCAAGTACAAGTACCGAGAAAATGGGAAGTCATAATTGCTATGTAATCTGAAGCCATATTCTGCCAGAACCAAAGCATTGAGTTCAGTTACAAGTTCCATGTTAAAGAGATATTAACTAGTTGAAATATACCCCTAAGAAGGCAACTCAGTAAGACATTGGGGGGATCTGTAAAGCAAGTCTCACAAGGAATGGTTAATGATATAGGACATATTTAGACATAGAAGGGAACATAATTACTGACTTTAAACATTTGAATCTTATGTGTGGTGGTAGGATTAGGAAATATGGGGAGAAATTTTAGGAAAGATCCTAAAGAATTCCTAAAAATTTGAGATATCTATTATTGGAAAAGATTTTCTTGTGACGCAGTTAGTTCAAACAGAATTTAAAGGACTATATACATGAAATGTTCTGAAAAGGATTCTTGCTTTGGATGGGAGCTTGAACTAGATTAAAAGCCTCTTCATTTTTTTTTAACATCTTTATTGGAGTATAATTGCTTTACAATGGTGTGTTAGTTTCTGCTTTATAACAAAGTGAATCAGTTATACATATACATATGTTCCCATATCACTTCACACTTGCGTTCCCCTCCCTCCCACCCTTCCTATCCCACCCATCCAGGCGGTCACAAAGCACCGAGCTGATCTCCCTGTGCTGTGCGGCTGCTTCCCACTAGCTATCTACCTTACGTTTGGTAGTGTATATATGTCCATGCCTCTCTCTCGCTTTGTCACAGCTTACCATTCCCCCTCCCCATATCCTCAAGTCCGTTCTCTAGGAGGTCTGTGTCTTTATTCCTGTCTTACCCCAGGTTCTTCATGACATTTTTTTCCCTTAAATTCCATATATATGTGTTAGCATACAGTATTTGTCTTTCTCTTTCTGACTTACTTCACTCTGTATGACAGACTCTAGGTCTATCCACCTCATTACAAATAGCTCAATTTCGTTTCTTTTTATGGATGAGTAATATTCCATTGTATATATGTGCCACATCTTCTTTATCCATTCATCCTATGATGGACACTTAGGTTGTTGCCACCTCCAGGCTATTGTAAATAGGACTGCAATGAACATTTTGGTACATGACTCTTTTTGAATTATGGTTTTCTCAGGGTATATGCCCAGTAGTGGGATTGCTGGGTCACATGGTATTTCTATTGGTAGTTTTTAAAGGAACCTCCATACGGTTCTCCATAGTGGCTGTACCAATTCACATTCCCACCAGCAGTGCAAGACTGTTCCCTTTTCTCCACACACTCTCCAGCATTTATTTTGTCTAGATTTTTTGATGATGGTCATACTGACTGGTGTGAGAGGATATCTCGTAGTTTTGACTTGCATTTCTCTACTGATTAATGATGTTGAGCATTCTTTCATGTGTTTCTTGGCAGTCTGCATATCTTCATTGGAGAAATGTCTATTTAGGTCTTCTGCCCATTTTTGGATTGGGTTGTTTGTTTTTTAGTTTTTGAGCTGCATGAGCTGCTTATAAATGTTGGATATTAATCTTTTGTCAGTTGCTTCATTTGCAAATATTTTCTGCCATTCTGAGGGTTGTCTTTTGGTCTTGTTTATAGTATCATTTGCTGTACAAAAACTTTGAAGTTTCATTAGGTGCCATTTGTTTATTTTTGTTTATATTTCCATTTCTCTAGGAGCTGGATCAAAAAGGATCTGGCTGTGATTTATGTCATAGAGTGCTCTGCCTATGTTTTCCTCTAAGATTTTGATAGTTTCTGGCCTTACATTTACGTCATTAATCCATTTTGACCTTATTTTTATGTATGGTGTTAGGGAGTGATCTAATCTCATACTTTTATATGTACCTGTCCAGTTTTCCCAGCACCACTTATTGAAGAGGCTGTCCTTTCTCCACTGTACATTTCTGCCTCCTTTATCAAAGATAAGTTGACCATATGCGTGTGGGTTTATCTCTGGGCTTTCTATCCTGTTCCATTGATCTATCTCTCTGTTTCTGTGCCAGTACCATACTGTCTTTATTACTGTAGCTTTGTAGTATAGTCTGAAGTCAGGGAGCCTGATTCCTCCAGCTCCGTTGTTCATTCTCAAGATTGTTTTAGCTATTCGGGGCTTTGTTGTTTCCATACAAATTGTGAAATTTTTTGTTCTAGTTCTGTGAAAAATTCCAGTCGTAGTTTGATAGGGATTGCATTGAATCAGTAGATTGCTTTGGGTAGTAGGGTCATTTTCACAATGTTGATTCTTCCAATCCAAGAACATGGTATATCTCACCATCTATTTGCATCATCTTCAATATATTTCATCAGTGTCTTATAATTTTCTGCATACAGGTCTTTCGACTCCTTAGGTAGGTTTATTCCTAGATATTTTATTCTTTTTGTTACAATGGTAAATGGGAGTGTTTTCTTGATCTCACTTTCAGATTATTCATCATTAGTGTATAGGAATGGAAGAGATTTCTGTGCATTAATTTTGTATTCTGCTATTTTACCAAATTCATTGATTAGCTCTAGTAGTTTTCTCATAGCATCTTTAAGATTCTCTATGTATAGTATCATGTCATCTGCAAACAGTGACAGCCTTTACTTCTTTTTTTCTGATTTGGATTCCTTTTATTTCCTTTTCTTCTCTGATTGCTATGGCTAAAACTTCCAAAACTATGTTGAATAATAATGATGAGGGTGGGCAACCTTGTCTTGTTCCTGATCTTAGTGGAAATGCTTTCAGTTTTTCACCATTGAGGATGATGTTTGCTGTTGGCTTGTCATATATGGCATTTATTATGTTGAGGAAAGTTCCCTTTATGCCTACTTTCTGCTGGGTTTTTATCATAAATGGGTGTTGAATTTTGTTGAAAGCTTTCTCTGCATCTATTGAGATAATCATATGGTTTTTCTCCTTCAATTTGTTAATATGGTGTATCACGTTGATTGATTTGCGTATATTGAAGAATCCTTGCATTCCTGGAATAAACCCCACTTGATCGTGGTGTATGATCCTTTTCATGTGCTGTTGGATTCTGTTTGCCAGTATATTGTTGAGGATTTTTGCATTTATGTTCATCAGTGATACTGGCCTGTAGTTTTCTTTCTTTATGACATCCTTCTCTGGTTTTGGTATCAAGGTTATGGTGGCCTCGTAGAGTGAGTTTGGGAATGTTCCTCCCTCTGCTATATTTTGGAAGAGTTTGAGAAGGATAGGTGTTAGCTCTTCTCTAAATGTTTGACAGAATTCGACTGTGAAGCCATCTGGTCCTGGGCGTTTGTTTGTTGGAAGATTTTTAAGCACAGTTTCAATTTCTGTGCTTGTGATTGGTCTGTTCATATTTTCTATTTCTTCCTGATTCAGTCTTGGAAGGTTGTACATTTCTAAGAATTTGTCCATTTCTTCCTGGTTGTCCATTTTTTGGCATAGAGGTGCTCATAGTAATCTCTCATGATCTTTTATATTTCTGCAGTGTCAGTTGTTACTTCTTCTTTTTCTGTATTGCTATAAACTTCCCTCTTAGAACTGCTTTTGCTGCATCCCATAGGTTTTGGCTCGTTGTGTCTCCATTTTCACACATTTCTAGGTATTTTTTTAGTTTCTCTTTGATTTCTTCAGTGATCACTTCGTTCTTAAGTAGTGTATTGTTTAGCCTCCATGTGTTTGTATTTTTTTACAGATCTTTTCCTGTAATTGATATCTAGTCTCATAGCATTGTGGTTGGAAAAGATATTTGATACAATTTCACTTTTCTTAAATTTACCAAGGCTTGATTTGTGACCCACGATATGATCTATCCTGGAGAATGTTCCATGAGCACTTGAGAAAAATGTGTATTCTGTTGTTTTTGGATGGAATGTCCTATAAATATCAACTAAGTCCATCTTGTTTAATGTATCATTTATAGCTTGTGTTTCCTTATTTATTTTCATTTTGGATGATCTGTCCATTGGTGAAAGTGGGGTGTTAAAGCCCCTACTATGAATGTGTTACTATCAATTTCCCCTTTTATGGCTTTTAGTATTTGCCTTATGTATTGAGGTGCTCCTGTGTTGGGTGCATAAATATTTACAATTGTTATATTTTCTTGGATCGATCCCCTGATCATTACATAGTGTCCTTCTTTGTCTCTTGTAATAGTCTTTATTTTAGACAAAAGTCTATTTTGTCTGATATGAGAAATGCTACTCCAGCTATCTTTTGGTTTCCACTTTCATGGAATACCTTTTTCCATCCCCTTAGTTTCAGTCTGTATGTGTCTCTAGGTCTGAAGTTGGTCTCTTGTAGACAGCATATATATGGGTCTTGTTTTTGTATCCATTCAGCCAATGTGTGTCTTTTGGTGGGAACATTTAATCCATTTACATTTAACTTAATTATTGATATGTATGTTCCTATTCCCATTTTCTTAATTGTTTTGGGTTTGTTATTGTAGGTCTTTTCCTTCTCTTGTGTTTCTTGCCTAGAGAACTTCCTTTAGCATTTGTTGTAAAGCTGATTTGGTGGTGCTGAACTCCCTCAGCTTTTGCTTGTCTGTAAAGGTTTTAATTTCTCCATCAAATCTGAAGGAGATCCTTGCTGGCTAGAGTAATCTTGGTTGTAGATTTTTCTCCTTCATCACTTTAAATGTGTCCTGCCAGTCCCTTCTGCTTGCAGAGATTCTGCTGAAAGATCAGCTGTTAACCCTATGGGGATTCCCTTGTGTGTTATTTGTTGTTTTTCCCTTGCTGCTTTTAATATGTTTTCTTTGTATTTAATTTTTGACAGTTTGATTAATATGTGTCTTTGCGTATGTCTCCTTGGATTTATGCTGTAGGGGACTCTCTGTGCTTCCTGGCCTTGTTTAATTATTTCCTTTCCCACATTAGGGAAGTTTTCAACTATAATCTCTTCAAATATTTTCTCAGTCCCTTTCTTTTTCTCTTCTTCTTCTGGAACCCCTATAATTTGAATGTTGGTGCGTTTAATATCGTCCCAGAAGTCTCTGAGACTGTCCTCAGTTCTTTTCATTCTTTTTTCTTTATTCTGCTCTGCAGTAGTTATTTCCACTATTTTATCTTCCCGGTCACTTAGCCGTTCTTCTGCCTCAGTTATTCTGCTCTTGATGCCACCTAGAGTATTTTTTATTTCATTTTTTGTGTTATTCATCATTGTTTGTTTCATCTTTACTTCTTCTAATTCCTTGTTAAATGTTTCTTGCATTTTGTCTATTCTATTTCCAAGATTTTGGATCATCTTTACTATTATTATTCAGAAGTCTTTTTCAGGTAGACTGCCTATTTCCTCTTCATTTCTTAGGTCTCGTGGTTTTTTATCTTGCCCCTTCATCTGCTGTGTGTTTTTCTATCTTCTCATTTTGTTTATCTTACTGTGTTTGGGGTCTCCTTTTTGCAGGATGCAGGTTCGTAGTTCCTATTGTTTTTGGTGTCTGTCTCCAGTCACTAAGGTTGGGTCAGTGGGTTGTGTAGGCTTCCTGGTAGAGGGGACTAGTACCTGTGCTCTGGTGGATGAGGCTTGATCTTTTCTTTCTGGTGGGCAGGTCCACGTCTGGTGGTGTGTTTTGGGGGTGTCTGTGGACTTATTATGATTTTAGGCAGCCTCTCTGCTAATGGGTGGGGTTGTGTTCCTGTCTTGCTAGTTGTTTGCCATAAGGTGTCCAGCACTGTAGCTTGCTCGTCGTTGAATGAAGCTGGGTGCTGGTGTTGAGATGGAGATCTCTTTGGGATTTTCGCCGTTTGATATTATGTGGAGCTGGGAAGTCTCTTGTGGACCAGTGTCCTGAAGTTGGCTCTCTCACCTCAGAGGCACAGCACTGACTCCTGGCTGCAGCACCAAGAGTCTTTCATCCACACACCTCAGAAAAAAAGGGAGAAAAAATAAAAAGAAAGAATTAGTAGAAAAAGAAAGAAAGAAAGGAGGGAGGGAGGGAGGGAGAAAGGAAGGAAGGAGGGAGGACAGGAAGGAAAAAAGGAAAGAAAAAAGATAAAGTAAAATAAAATATAATAAAATTATTAAAATAAAAATTTATTAAGAAAAAAAAAAAAACGGATGGTTAGAACCCTAGGACAAATGGTGGAAGGAAAGCTATACAGACAAAATCTCACACAGAAGCATACACATACACACTCACAAAAAGAGGAAAAGGGGGAAAAAATCACAAAAGTTGCTCTCAAAGTCCACCTCCTCAATTTGGGATGATTCACTGTCTAAAAGAGGGAAGTAAGGAAAGAAAGAAAGAAAGAGAGAAAGAAGAAAGAAAGAAAAATAGAAAGAAAGAAAGACAGAAAAAAGAAGATAAAATCAAATAAAATAAAGTTATTAAAATAAAAAATAATTATTAAGAAAAAAATTTAAAAAAAAACGGACGGATAGAACTCTAGGACAAATGGTGGAAGCAAAGACTATACAGACAAAATCTCACACAGAAGCATACACATACACACTCACAAAAAGAGTAAAAGGGGAAAAAATCGTAAATCTTGCTCTCAAAATCCACCTCCTCAATTTGGGATGATTCGTTGTCTATTCATGTATTCCACAGATGCAGGGTACATCAAGTTGACTGTGGAGCTTTAATCCGCTACTTCTGAGGCTGCTGGGAGAGATTTCCCTTTCTCTTCTTTGTTCTAACAGCTCCCAGGGGCTCAGCTTTAGATTTGGCCCCCCCTCTGCCTGTAGGTCGCTGGAGGGCGTCTGTTCTTCGCTCAGACAGGACAGGGTTAAAGGAGCAGCTGCCTCGGGGGCTCTGGCTCACTCAGGCCGAGGGGAGGGAGGGGTGCGGAGTACAGGGCGAGCCTGTGGTGGCAGAGGCCGGTGTAACGTTGCACCAGCCTGAGGTGTGCTGTGCGTTCTCCCGGTGAAGTTGTCCCTGGATCCCGGGAACCTGGCAGTGGCGGGCTGCACAGACTCCCCGGAAGGGGGGTGTGGATAGTGACCTGTGCTCACACACAGGCTTCTTGGTGGCCATAGCAGCAGCCTTAGCATCTCATGCCCATCTCTGGGGTCCGCGCTTTTAGCTGCACCTCACGCCTGTCTCTGGAGCTCCTTTAAGCAGCGCTCTTAATCCCCTCTCCTCGGGCACCAGGAAACAAAGAGGTAAGAAAAAGTCTCTTGCCTCTTCGGCACGTCCTGCCTTTTTCCCGGACTCCCTGCCTGCTAGCCGTGGTGCACTAACCCCCTGCAGGCTGTGTTCACGCCGCCAACCCCAGTCCTATCCCTGCGCTCCGACAGAAGCCGGAGCCTCAGCTCCCAGTCCCTCCCGTCCCGGCGAGTGAGCAGACAAGCCTCTCGGGCTGGTGAGTGCTGGTTGACACCGATCCTCTGTGTGGGTATCTCTCTGCTTTTCCCTCTGCACTCCTGTTGCTGTTCTCTCCTCCGCGGCTCCGAAGGTTTCCTCTTCCGCCACCCGCAGTCTCTGCCCGCAAAGGGGTTTCTAGTGTGTGGAAACCTTTCCTCCTTCACAGCTCCCTCCCATGCCTATCCTTTTGTCTCTGTTTATTCTTTTTTCTTTTGCCCTACCCAGGTACGTGGGGACTTTCTTGCCTTTTTGGAGGTCTGAAGTCTTCTGCCAGCATTCAGTAGGTTTTCTGTAGGAGTTGTTCCATGTGTAGATGTATTTCTGGTGTATCTGTGGGGAGAAAGGTGATCTCTGTGCCTGACTCTTCCACCATCTTCTCCTCCACTCAAAAGCCTCTTCTAATGTGAAAATATTATAATTAATAAAATCATTAGAACTATATCATTAGTTTAAGCTTTCAATTTATGACATGGACATCTTTCAGTGTATGTTTCCACACCAGTTTCTGGGATTTAGGGAGGAGGTGATGAAATCTAATTGTGTTATGAATGACTAAAGTGCTCTGAGTCTGATGGGAAGTTTTGTATAAGAAATATTAGTACTTGATGTGCAAAGTATAAGATTTATACAACAAAAGTATTTTGGAGACCATTTAGCAAAAGAGAAAGTACTACAATGATAAAAATATTTTTCTGTGTGTTTTTGGTTAAAAATATTTTCATGAAATTTCTAATTAAATTATTTCATTTGTGTTTTCAGTGGAGAAATAAAAGATAAGAAAATGTGAAGACTCTATTAGTAGTTAACAGTTGTGTTATTATAACCTTGGCATGGCACTCTCTTTCAACGTATAGTACATTAAAAAAAAAACAAACACAAATTAAAAAAAACCTTGTCCCATTTACTTTAGATTAAAAAGGTTTTCAGTACCTTGAACTGTTGAACATTTGTTGAAGAGGAAGAAATTTTCCCTCTACCTTTCTAGGTTCTTCTGACTGGCCTAAGAGTTAAATTTACATGAAACAGATTTATAGGAGAAAATCAAACAAAAGTTTAATAACAAGTATACCTGGGAAAGACCCAGGAAAAGTAAGTAACTCACCAAAATGACTGAAACACTCACCTTAAATACCTTAAATACCATCTTTAGCTAAAGACAGAAGAGGATGTTGGAGGTAGTGGTTTAGGACTTCAAAGGGGAGGAAGGCAATTCATGTGGAGACAGAAAAGCAAAGGTTTGGTAAACAAATGTCTGCTGGGCCAGGCAGAAACAATGCGAAACAGAGAGGAATTTTAATGAATGGGCTTTGCTAGGCTTCTTTCTGTCCACATACCTAGTTCATCTATGGCGATAGCTCCTTTCCTGGAACAGGTCCTCTATCTACATTCTTTAGGCAGGTAGGGGGAAGTAAAAAGAAAGACTTCCTGAATCTTTTGGGCCTCAATTGTTTTCAGCTCAAAATAATTCACATGCCAAAAAGACATTTTGGCATGGCAAATTTTGCTCCCCTACAACATTTATGCACATACATACCTGGATGTATGTATGTACATATACATGTGCACACATATGTGCTTTCATATGTATATTTATCATATGTAAGTTTCACATACTTTCATATATAAATTCATATATGTGTCAAAAAGTGCACAACCTAAAATTTGAGAATTATGATTTACTTGGTTAACATACTGAGAACTCAAGCCCAGGAGGCAGCCTCTCATATAGCTCTGAGGGGCAGCTCCCAAGAGGTAAGGGAGGAGCCAGCATATACAGGAGTTTTTGCAAAAACCAAGTAGTCAGAACATCAAAAGATTACTGATAATTAAAGGAAACCAGACGTCTCAAATTAATGAGTTTAGCATTTTTCTATATATGGGAAGATACAAGAGCCTGGACTTGATGAAAGCGTTCCATTGATATATTCCTTAACTATCTAGGGCCAGTATCCTGTTTATTTCCATCCTGAATTCCCCTGAGGGTGCACCATTGGGGGTGGCTGCAACGGCTGATGGCTTGATGGCCAAAACATCCTTTGTTTACTGATATTGTTAGGGGAACCACTGACCAAAACCACCTTCCCTGGCCAGGCATGATGGCCACCACTTGCATGAGTTATCTTACAACAGGAGGTCCCGGTAAGGAATGCAGAACTAACAAGCCACCACCAACTGGAAGAATTCGGGAAAGGTCAAAAGAAGAGAGGAGATGTCAGTCCAAATGTCCTACCAACCTCTCAGAATCCATCTCGCTGGAATCCATCTTGGCTGAGTGATGAGCATGCCAGCAGGAAGGACCCTGAGTCAGAGTGATTGGCCAGAGACAACACGGAAACTAACCCCATTCCCATAAAACCTGAGACTCCGAGCCACATGGCAGAGCAGTTCTCCTAGATTCCCTTACCCTGCTGCTCTCTGCCCGGGCTCCCCGTCCCAATAAATTCTCTTGCTTTGTCAGCACATGTGTCTCCTCATACAATTCATTCCCTAGTGTTAGACAAGATCCCACTCTTGGGCCCTGGAAGGGGCCCCCCTTCCTGCAACAATATGGCAGGTGACATTCTTTGTCCACATATATATTTATCTTTCCAATGAAAGTATAAATTCCAATGGATAAGTAGTTTCTTTTGACTTCTTCCTACACTCAGACCATCTTACTTGATATAGTTCTGAGTTTAAAGTCAATTTTCAATAATAACTTGAGTTTAATTGATTTTTATTTGAGGTATCTTTAGCATGAAGAATACTGTGCATGAATTTTGCTTTTAGAATAATTTAAAATGTTTACTGCATGCAGTGTGAAGAGGGAAGGCGGGGCATTAAGGATAGAAACTGCATTCAAGGCTATTAATAGAGCAGTCCTAATGAATCAGATACAGCATGTAATCCATGAAATAATAGATTATCATGGAATAAATGAGTCATCTACTAATTAAATAGTGAGTAATAACAATTCAGGGAAACCTAATTTCATAGTAACAATTATTCCTGCCAAGAAGCATTCTCATCTTTAAGGAAACAAATGATTGTCATTAACTGGGTGTAGGTGTCTATTAAATGTTGTTACTATCAAATGATGTATTTTGGTAATAGGAGGTTATCTTTCATGTACAGATCCTCTTGCTTATCTTAAGATATGGTTTAATTTAGAAATGGCAAATTATCAATATTGTACAAGCCCCGCAGGGTCATGGTTCAATTTAAACATTCATTAAGTCTTGTTTATTTTTCGAACACATATGTCAATGTTCACTACTAAGCTACAACTTAATAAGAACAATTAATGGCTGATGCCAGACACACACCATTAAAATGAGAGTTGGGCTGAGTCATTCCAAGCAAAATGAACTGCAGCCAGTGGAGCCAAGGTAAAAGTCTAAAAATGGAAACAGAGAGCAGAATTCTCACAGCTCTTTAGAGACTCAAGTTATCTTTCTCTCCTCCACCAGGAACTGGTGCTGGATTGCAAGTTCCCTGAAGGCGGGGGTGGAGTGATTTGAAAACTTACGTGTGACCCAGTGCCTAATACATTACTTAAGACAGAGCATAGCATGGAGGAATCATTAATCTGATTTCCAAAGTTGTGGGTGGAGTGTTTTTTATATTTTCCTGATAATAAGCTATTTCTCTTTTTTAAGTCCATATCCACAAAGTATTTGAAAATATATAGAAATTGCACAGTAAAAATACAGAGAGAGAGAGAGTTTCCATTATTAGTGCAGTACTCCACAAAACTCCAGTGGCTCCAAAAATCTTGTGAGAAGGTCTTAGAGCCCCCTCCCATGAGAGAACATCAAGACCACTCCCTTTCAGGGCTCTCATTCTCTGATCCACTGGAGAACAGCACATGGAATTTCAGTGATTGGGGTAAAATCCATGCGGTCTCTCCCCACATTCATTTCACCTGATAATCAAGTATTTAGAATTCATGAAACCATTATTGAAAGCCCTTTAAGTCAGAGAAGCATATACTGAGTTTTCCACAAATGGTAATGTAATCACTACCATGTGTTTTGAAAACAATAATAAATAGTATTCATTATATCTAAGAATTATGAATTTTGCCCTTTTGTGCTGTATTTTAAGTTGGATAAAACCTTCCATTATACTTAGTTATTCACTATTAAGTCTGTTGTGAGGATTAAATGTGTTAATATTTATAAGGTATGCAGCATTGTGCCTGACACAGAATATTCATACAGCTATACTGGCAGGGATAATTATGATAATAATAATAATCCTTATTTTCAGTTGCTTTTCCATAACTGTCTGATCCTAACCAAGTCAGTGAAGGGTGCACTTGAGTGTGCACTGCAATCTGTCCAAACCCTTCATCATTTTTCTCTTCCATATACAATCTTTCTTCATCTATTTTGACATTTGTTTATTTTTAATTACATGATGTAGTAGATTAGACCCTCATGCAATTGATATCTTAAAACATTTTTTGACAATCTCATAACTACCTCTTTATTTAATATGGATTTAATTATCTTTGTTGAAAATGCATTAAAAATGTGTTAAACATTATCAGAAATGGGGGCAGATGTGCTCTGCACTCTATTCAGTGTAATTTTCAAAGTGAGCCTCTGTTTCTCTCCCATCTCATCCTTTGAGGATCAATGTAGTAAAAATAAAGTTAAGAATGGGCATGTGTTGTAGAAATAATTGTTGAGTCTTCATCAAATAAGAAAGATTAAGACAATATGCTCTAGGCTAAAGTGGAGTAATATACAAGTTTGGGCATCTAAAGACTGGAACTGACACTTCTACTATGTTACTGTGTCACCTACAAGTATGATGACTCAATCTGTAAAAGCTTCTGTTTCATGACCATACATGGCCATGACACCTATCACATAGGCTTTTGTAAGAATTAAGTTAGCAATATATGTAAAGCATCTATAGAATGCCTAGAGGGTAGTAATTTGTGAATGAGTATTATTTCCCTTTGGCACTCTGCCCCACCCCTCCAAATATTCCTCTAATTGTTTTCACCTTAGTGTTTTGAAGCACTTAAAGTGCTTCCTAACAGTTTCAATGACTTATTGTTTTGTTATAGATAATATGCATACCCAGAAGCTTTTCTTTTATTTTCTGACTTTCTTGCACACTAGTCCTCCATTCAAATATTTAACGTTTTTTGTTTTCTTGACTTAGAATTGTTTTCACTTCTAGAATTTCAGCAACAACCAGAAATGAAGAAGGACAGAAATACTTGAGACGAAAGAAAGTTTTCTATATCTACCAAATTTCATATACACTAAGACATATTTTTTTAATGTTTAACTTGTTGAAATTGGGCTGCATCTTTTAATCAACGTCTTACAATTAATGCAGAAAGGCAACAATTCCATTAGGTTTCATTCCTGGAGAATGTTCAGGTATCAGGTATTCTGGCATCAAATCTTGCTTGTTGGATTTAAACTTATAAAACTATCCAGGAAATCATAGTGAAATAATCTGTCAACCTTCAGAAACCAAATGGTGGCAAGGAAGGGATGAGAAATGTGGTGATTAAGATGTTTATTAACATTGCTTAAGCAGTAATTAAAATTACACCAGCTCTACATAACTGCAAATCTTGCTTTGAGCACACACTGCTAAAAAGTTTAATTTTTTATGGAACTTTTAAAGAACTAATGACAGAGCAGATCATACAATGTGAAAAATCATAAACATTGTTCATGAATTGAAGAATAACTTAGACTCTTAAAAATTTAGTGATACTTTGAACAGTTTATTTGCTTACTTTTCCTTTTTATGTATGCACAAAAGTATATAATAAAATTTATGTTAAATTAAGCTTAAAAGCTTACTATATATAAAGCTCAAATAAATGTCAAATTTCCATGTGAAAAGAAAGCATGTTTCATAGTTTAACTGAAGGGTGTTTATTCTTAAAAATGATGATTCTTACAATTGAGTCTGCCTTAAATTTTAAAATACATGATATCCAATTTTCTCTTCTAAATATAAAAGTAAGTTTTGTTGTTATTTGTCTATTTATTAGTTTTCATCACTTCTCCTTTCTCAGTACCCTATTTTATATACCTTAGCTACTTCTAAGCCAATAAATGAGCAAATTTATTACAGTATATTCCAATTAAATTTCCTTAGGTGGGTCTTCTGTCTGTTTCATAAAATATTAAAAAATGTAGTTCAAGAGCCCAAGCTATTCTGACTTTATTACTAACATGTCTCTTTTGCAAACAAACACAATATCTAATCTGCTCTGTGTCACACTGCATCTCCATTTTTCTCTTCTTAACAACTAGTTACTATTTTAAATAATTATCCTCAGGGGAAGTGGTTTAAGATTAACTCACTCTGAAATGCAATTTGAAAATACAGAAAATTTGCAAAGATCAAATATGCATATGCTAGAATTTCTCATGATGAGAAATTAAAATTCAGGAAATATCACTGTAGTCATTTTCTTAGTTGTCTCAGGCTGACATACAAAATACAATAGATGGGGTGCCTTAAATAACAGAAATTTATTTTCTCACAGTTCTGGAGGCTGAGAAGCCCAAGATCAAAGACTTAGAATCGCTGACCAATTTGGTTCCTGCTGAGAGCTCTCTCCTTAGGTTGCAAAAGGACAACTTCATGTTATGTCCTCACATGGTCTTTTCTCGGTCCTTTCACTTGGAAAGAGGGAGAGAGAGAGTGATTTCTCCCTTTTATAAGGCCCCTAATTCCATGAAGAGTGCCCCATTCTCATGACTTAATCTAACCTTAATTACCTCCCAAAGCCCCTTCTCCAAATACCATTACATTGGGGGAATATGAATTTACTTTTTTGGGTGGGGGACACAACCATTCCATAACAGTCAGAAAAGAATGGTATATAGGTACTGATAGTTGAGAAAATCAGGAAGCGAGACTTTTGAGCTTTTTGCAGAGTGGAGTAAAATGGTAAAAGTGGAATTTTAGAAGGATTACTTTTAGAATACAGTACCTGATAAATCAGACAGAAGACTTGAAATAAATCCCATTAGAAAAATATTTTCATGACCTAGGCATAAGATAATGAGGAATTCACATCTGGATGGTGACATCTCAACAACCACAACAACTACAATAGCAGGAATCATCTATGGAACATTCACTGTGTGCCAGGCACTATTAAAAAAGCTATGAATGCATTATTTTATTTGATTTTCAAACCAATCATGTGATGCAGCTACTATTATTCTTTTTATTTTATAAATGAGAAACCTGGCTTAGAAAGACTAGTAATACCCTGCTTCTCCAAGGGAAGGTATAGATAAAGGATCATACAAAAGAAAGTAGGCTGTGGTAATTAGAAATGCACACTTTGTATGGGACATATTATCAGAAGATGATATTATGAACTACTTGGTTATAAGTGAAAATTGAATTCTTGAGTTTATTTGAGAGAAAATAGAAAAATAGAGCTTTAGGGTAAGGGAATGGTGGAGGCAGGAAAATATGAGGAAGGAGGGTAAGAAACAAAAAACAGATTGAAAGTCTTTCAAATTAGGTAGAAATGAACAAGCAGTGTGTTGTATATTGAAAATTAAGCAGTGTGTTGTATATTGAAAATTAATAAATAGAGTTTAAAAGTAGTAGATTAATTCCCTACATCATAAAAAAGTCAAGGAAGATAAAGACAAAATAGTTGTTCAGAAAGGAGTTATTCATGATATAAATGTTTTCTTCCAATCTTTTTATCACGGGGTATATTTCAGTTAAAAAAAGTTGCCTTCAAAGAGACTGGAGACTTTTTGTAAAGTTATTCTAAGTCTAACCAAAGATATAAAAGAAGAAAAGGTAGAAACTAAAGGGAAAGAAGAGAATGAGGAAAGAAGTCCAGTGACAGTAGGAATAAAGTATATACAAAAGGATGAAAGGGAGGTAGGGAGAGAATGCAGGTTGGTTGGATAGAAAGTAGGAAGAGAGGAAGGAAGAAAGATTGTACAGGAAGCAGGGAGGGAGAGACAGAGAGAGAAAGATTATTTATTTTTCAGTCCCATATACATTACTTTTTATTAAAGGTTACCAGATATTTTACGCATAGAAACAGCATCAAAAGATTAATATCAGAATCACATAATATTATAACCAATTGACACAACAGCAAAACTGAGTGATTCCATTCAACATAGAATCTGTTCTGACAATGTTATTATGATGGCAATAGTTTAAACTTTTTATTAACTGCATTCTTTATCTAATGAAAAAAAGGAGAGTTAAAAATTTAATATGTTTGTCTTTCTTGCCCAAATGAGGGAAGGAGAGTTTAATTTATATTTTCTTAAACTGAAGTAAAATAGATACCAAGACTGGAGTGCTGGTCTAGTAAGTTTTACTCTCGACTGAGCATAAATCTTGTTAGTCGCTCTCAACTGAACACAGTTCAAAAATCAGCAACATTTAACTCCAAAGGCTGATTTTGTAAAGAAGATAACCCACAATATCCAATTAAGAGAGATAGATTAGATTAGTAAAAGTGAGTAAAAAACAATAAAAAGCATACTTCGGGCAAGTAAAGTTTAAAAAGAAATCTCCAAAATGTTTACAAATTCAGAAATAAGTTATGAAGGAAGACTAAAAATTTTAAATACTTCTTTTTTAAAAAAGCTTTAGTTTATTATTACCTACTTTAATTGTGGTAAAATGCACACCACACAAAATGTTCCATCTTCATGTTTTTAAGTGGACTGTAGTCCAGTAGCATTAGGTACATTCACATTGCTGCTTCAATGTCACCACTCCCCACCCACACAACTCTTCATCCTATAAAACTGAACACATTAAATAGTAACTCTCCACTTCCTCCTACTCCTAATCCCTGCAATCACCATTCATTTTATATCTACTTTATCATGAATCTTCTCATTATTTTTTTTAATCATAAACCTAAGTTTATTTTATTTTATTTTTTAGAAAAGAGCCATAAAATCCAGCAATTTCACTTCTGGGTGTGTGTGTGTGTATATATATATATATATATCACAAAGAAATTAAATCAGTTTCTCGAAGAGGTATCTGCACCCCATGTTCATTGCAGCATTATTCACAACAGCTAAGATATGGAAAAAACTTAACAACCTAAGTGTCCATTGATGTCCAAGAAATAAAGACAATGAGGTATATATATACAACTGAATGATATTCAACCTTAAAAAAGTAGGAAATCCTGCCATTTGCAATAACATGGATGAACCAATAAGACATGTAGTAAGTGAAATAAGCCAGACATAGAAAGGCAAATACTGCATGATATCGCTTACACATGGAATCTGAAAAAGTTGAACTTATACATAAGTTATCTGGTGAGTCACTTCCCTACAGCTTTTCTTCAAACTCGTGCTAAGAGTCTGATAGAGATACTTGTGTATTATGGGAACTTCCCTGTCTTGACCTTGGCAAAGAGAAAGCTGATGACAGTAGATTTATCAGGGAAAATATGAGGTATGTATTCAATGTTCCAGGTAATGAAAATATTCAATGGGCCATTTCAGTTTTCTTTCACAGTGCCATTAAGTGTACTCAGTTTTGTTTTTGAAGAAGATGACTGATTCGGACACATTTACAATGTTGTATCAAAGACAGAACTATGCTAGTTATCCCCAAAGGCTTAAGGGTTGACTTAGCAGTCTATAATATTTTAATACATTTTAAATTGAAGTTTCCTGCTTAGTGTGAGCCTAAACAGCCACCATTTAATGTCCTGTTTCTATATGTATCAAGCACAATGGAGGATCGCCTATAATGTTCCCAGTGTTTAAAGACAGCCTGAAGACTTCTTCATGACCATTTCCATGGCCCTCTGCAACCTCACCATACGTTCTAGACCAGTGTTTCTCAGTCTCAGTTGCACATTAGAATTACTGGGGTACTTTTTGAAAATCTCAGACCCAGACCCCCCACCCCCAATCAGGTAAATCAGAATCTCTGGGGATGGAATAAAGGTATCAGCATTTTAAAATCTCACAGGTGATTCCAAGGCACAGCCAAGATTGAAAACTGCTGCTCTAGATGGGCTCTGGTTTGCAAATTTTACTTGTAAAATGTGATTATTCAAATTGCTATAACAATGTGTTCTATGGGTTTCTGCTCCAGAAATGTTAATCTGAATTGAGAAGTGAAAATTACATTTCTTTTAGTAGGATTAAAGCGGGAAAAAAATGTTTGATATAAGGGAATACTTCCAAAAATTCACTTCTTAAATTATAGCTTTCTTCAAGATTCTTTATCCATCCCTCTTTCCCTCTATACCTACTTTCCCTGGGAGATCTCATCCACTCCCGTGAATTCAGGTGCTGTCTACCAACAAACTGCTGAGGTCCAAACTCTCATATCCAACCCAACTCTATAAAAGATAATTGTTAAAGATAATTTTCAAAAAAATGGTAAAATGGTGACTCTTGTAAAGATATAAAAATGAACTGTGTTAAAGATTTTATTTCACTCATGAGGGAACCATAACTGGTAAGCATGATATATATTATCCACTTCACAAAAGTTTAAAAAAAAATGATAGAGCATAAAGATACGTTGAGAAAAATGTGTAAATAGAGGCAAAACTAGTTTTGCCATGGAGGTGGGAGGAGTTGGGAGCAGAAATTGTTTGAACCTTTACTGTACAGGACAGAATCTGCATGTCAATCAGTTACTTAGAATCCCCAGATAGTTCAAGACAGTGTATGGAGGTAGAATTCCATGACTTAAGGTGTGTTCAATGGAGATGATGCATAGCATCTCACTGACAGATTTTTTACAACAACTGCAACACCCGCTTTTGAAGAAGTGAACTCATCATTGCCTCTTTCTCTCTTGAATCCTTTGCCAACACATCCCTTAAAGACAGTCACTGCCAAAGGAATAATCTTCAAAATTTACAAGCAGCTCAATATCAAAAAACAAACAACCCAATCCAAAAATGGGCAGAAAACCTAAATAGACATTTCTCCAAAGAAGATACAGATTGCCAACAAGCACATGAAATAATGCTCAACATCACTAATCATTAGAGAAATGCAAATTAAAACTACAATGAGGTATCACCTCACACCAGTCAGAATGGCCATCATCAAAAAATCTAGAAGCAATAAATGCTGGAGAGGGTGTGGAGAAAAGGGAGCATGCTTGCACTGTTGGTGGGAATGTAAATTGATACAGCCACTATGGAGAACAGTATGGACGTTCCTTAAAAAACTAAAAATAGAATTACCATATGACACAGCAATCCCACTACTGGGCATATACCCTGAGAAAACCATAATTCAAAAAGAGTTGTGTACCACAATGCTCATTGCAGCTCTATTTACAATAGGACATGGAAGCAACCTAAGTGTCCATTGACAGATGAATGGATAAAGAAGATGTGGCACATATATACAATGGAATACTACTCAGCCATAAAAAGAAACGAGGGCTTCCCTGGTGGCACAGTGGTTGAGAGTCTGCCTGCCGATGCAGGGGACACGGGTTCGTGCCCCGGTCCAGGAAGATCCCCATTGCCGCGGAGCAGCTGGGCCCGTGAGCCATGGCTGCTAAGTCTGTGCATCCGGAGCCTGTGCTCCACAAAAGGAGAGGCCACAGCAGTGAGAGGTCCACGTACCACAAAAAGAAAAAAGAAAAAAAGAAATGAAATTGAGTTATTTGTAGTGTGGTGGATGGACCTAGAGTCTGTCATACAGAGTGAAGTAAGTCAGAAAGAGAAAAACAAATACTGTATGCTAATACACACATATGGAATCTAAAAAAAAAAAAAAAAAAAGGTTCTGAAGAACCTAGGGGTAGGACAGGAATAAAGACACTGACATAGAGAATAAACTTGAGGACACAGGGTGGGGGAAGGGTAAACTGGGAAGAAGTGAGAGAGTGGCATGGACTTATATATACTACCAAATGTAAAATAGATAGTTAGTAGGAAGCAGCCACATAGCACAGGGTGATCAGCTCAGTGCTTTGTGACCACCTAGAGGGGTGGGATAGGGTGTGTGGGAGGGAGACGCAAGAGGGAGGAGATATGGGGTTATATGTATATGTATAGCTGATTCACTTTGTTTTAAAGCAGAAACTAACACACCATTATAAACAATTATACTCCAATAAAAATGTTTAAAAAAAAAATACACCGAGAACTACCCTATGATCTGACAGCGGCCCTCCTGGACATATATGCATAGAACACCATACTTGGAAGAGACACATGCACCCCTACGTTCCTCGCAGAGCTATGTGTGATAGCCAAGACAAGGATGCAACCAAAATGCCCATCAACAGATGAATCAAAAAAGAAGATGTGGTACATATATACGATGGAGTATTACACACATGAAAAAAATGCCAAGTACAGCAACATGGAAGTACCTGGATATGATCATATTCAGTGTAGTAAGTCAGACAAAGAAAAACACATATCATATGATATCACTTAAGTGTGGGGTCTAAAACTTGATACAAATAAACTATACTTCACAAAACAGAAACAGAGTAACAGACATAGAAATAAAAGTATGGTTACCAAAGGGAGAAGGTTGGGGGGAGGGATAAATTAGGAGGTTGGTATTAACATATGCACACTAATATATATAAAACAGATTACCAGCTAGGACCTAATTTGAACTCAGGCAACTGTTCCCAGCACTCTGGAATAACCTACATGGGAACAGAATCTGAAAGAGAATAGACATATGTAGATGTATAATGGAATCAAGTGGTGTATAGCTAAAAAATCACAACCTTGTAAATTAACTACACTCCAAAATAAAATTAAAATTCAATAAAAGAAATAAAGACAGTCACTGCATCTTCTTTTCTATTATATCTACAATATGAGATGAACATACATTTACACCCCCTCAAATTATTATGACTGCTTGTTAGAATAAGCAAGTGGCTTTTTCTTACACCTATTTAAAGGAAAGCCAATAGTTTCATACAGAACAGGAATGAGAGAGTAGGATTTGAATGGAAGGAGTTTAAGTTTCAAATTCTATATAGTGGAATTTTCTGGGTATCTTACAGATGCTCAATAAGTCCTTGCTTTTTAAAAATTAATTAATTTATTCATAATTTATTTTTGGCTTCATTGGGTCTTCATTGCTGCACACTGGCTTTCTCTAGTTGCGGCGAACGGGGACTACTTTTCATTGTGGTGTACGGGCTTCTCATTGCAGTGGCTTTTCTTGTTGTGGAGCATGGGCTACAGGCATGCGGGCTTCTTTAGTTGCAGCACGTGGGCTCAGTAGTTGTGGCTCACAGGCTTAGTTGCTCCGTGACATGTGGGTTCTTCCCAGACCAGGGCTCGATCCCTGGTGTCCCCTACATTGGCAGGCGGATTCTTAACCACCACACCACCAAGGAAGTCCCTAAGTCCTTGATTTTTGATTGATTAAAATTTGAAACTTGCAAGGCCATGTTAATCCCATACCTACAGTTACAGCAACATTGGAAAGATTAAGAAATCGAAAGTGTTATCAGCCTGGTGATTTACAGAGGACTTTATAACCGATTTGTCATTTGAAAGAAATAGAGGCTTTTAAGTATTTAAGAGATTAGCAATGTGAGGGGTACTTTCTCTTGATCTAAGCCGTAGATATCTGTTTTTCTACTTATTATCTTAAGATGGATCTTTCAAGCAATGCAATTATCTACACTTTAGACTGTGAATATCTGCTGCTATTTGTGTTACTTTTGCAGTACACTGTGACAACCTTTTATTAAAACCACAGAAACAATAACATCTATTTTAAATAACATGAATAAATAAACTAATATTTCAGTTGGGTTGTTACAAAAAAACATAAAAACACATAATTTTTCTGATAGATTTAAAAAGAGAAAAACAAATGTAAGCTGAAAATCAACCTTTTTAAACATAGGGGATATTTTTAACTCTAGGAGTTATAAATACTAACACTTAATGTATGTCTTTATGGTGAGAGAGTATTTAATTCCTGTAATTATACAACGATATTAAAAAAAGAATCAGGATTTTAATGTACTAATGGAACTAGAGGAATCTAGGGCCTCATGAATAGACTGCAGGAAAAATGCATTTCATTTTTCTTATACAGTCTTATCTCAATAAAAACCCCTAAGTTATTTTTATCCGTTTGAATTAGTGCTTTTACTGTAACAATTACTTAAATCTAATCCACTAATTTCAATTAAGCAAATTCTTTTCTTTAATATTCAGAAGATAATGCATTAACTCTTGCTAGGACAATAGTGTGGATTTTAGTTGTTGATTTAAATAAAGTGAAGCATTCTAAATTTCATGATTTCATAAAGGGCATTTTCTAACCAAATGTCCTGCCCAAATTATGGAGGTAAATATGATGGAAATATAACATTGTATTTTTACTCAAATGTTTAACCTTTAGACTTAAAAATAAATTATTTTGGGACAAATATTTGTCAGACAGACACATTTACAGTTTAGAAAATGTTTTAATTTTTACATTAAATGTGGGTAGTGCCCCCTGGTGGAAATATGTCAAAATAAATTAAAACTTTAATAGTTAATGCTGCATAATTTTAAAAAATCAGACTCAAAGGTTTGAGTTGGCATTATGGAAACAACAAACTCTATGTCAATTATTAAACCAAATTAGTATTTTATATAAGCTGTACAAGGTGATGCCTTAGAATATTTATGCAAAAGCAGCCAGTTCTCAATAATCCACCAGTTTGGATTCATTTACATTGTTTTATACACTCTTTAAAATTAAATTTGTAAAGTAGCCATCCAATATTTTAACTATCGCCTGGTCATATTCAAATTCCTTGAACCTTCTGTATATTTCAGCATTGTGAAGGCAGAGATTTTGAATGCCAATGATTTATTCTCAGTGAGTTTGTTCATATGGCAACAGCTCAGTAGAAGTTTGTTGTGGCTCATTTCATAGATTTTATCAAGATATGAAGGTAGGACTTACACTACTTTGCATGCAGAATCTGTCTTGCAAACTAGAATCTATATACTAAATACTGAATAAATATGAATTGACTCAATAATATTGGGATATTTGCTATTATGCCGTGTTGGGAATAAAAAAAAAAATCTAGTGAACATTCTGTAGTCTTCAGCAATATCTAAAAATAGTCAATATTCACATAGAGTAAGTAGAAATTTGTACTATAACCCTGTCAAAATATGAATAAGTGACATGAAACTCAATTTAAAGGATTAAAAGTAAAGTGTTTGACCTGGTTCAAGAGAGTTAAATTATTCTGAAGCAGTAGCACCAAGTTAACTCTATAGCAAAATATTTCATTACTTCAAAGACTTATTTATACTTGTCAATGGCTATGGAATGCATGTGTGACCAAACACTAAACAATTTAAAATATGTACTAAAAGTTTGAAATGTCACCACACTGAATGAAAGAATGAGAAGTCATGGTTGTTAATGTTAAATTACAATGATCATTTTTGCTTTTAAATTATGGAATAACTGAAAACCTTCAGGAGTTAAGTTTTTTGCTTATCTGCCATTACTTAGTGCTGCTATGGAATATTGGGATTGTTCATTATTTTTATCATGTTGTCTACTCTTCCCATGATATATCTGCATCAAAATTTAGATATTTTATTGAAATATCTAGAGCCATGGACATTTTTCATACATAAAAAAGGAATGCTCTAAGGTCTTAGACTTGGACTATAAAATATTTGAGATAGAAACAAATTTTCAGAAGATGTGAAGTATCTATTGTGAGGAATCATTATGTCATACTATCAGTCACAGATTATATTCAAGAAAGAGGGATTTAATAAGTACATTTTTGCTTCTTCATAAGGAAAGGTTTGAATATGTATGTATAAGAAAATATTTATATGGTGTGACTTTAATTTCATTCTTCTATTTTGATTATACTTATAAGCACTTGAAAGTCAATGATAAATTCAGCTACTGTATTTTTAAGTGTTTATTTCATATTAAACAATGTGAACAATTGAAAACAATACAGTGATTTTAGGGCTAAATTCTTGGAGTAAATTAAGAGGCATGGAAAAATGAATACCATCATATCAAAGTGAATATTTAAAAACAAAGTAAAAATTAAACATAGTCATAAACCCTCAGGTTTTTAAGGTGTATATTAGTGTGTATCACTTTTTAAACTTAGGAATAACTTCTTCACATTAAAATGTATTTCTATGATGATGAAAAATAATACTAGAGAATATAGTTATCTGTGCTATACATTCTGTGTGTGTGTGTGTGTGTGTCTCATGCAGTACAATCTTTCATTGAATTCTTTCCATGAGGTCAAAATAAATTTAGAACATATAAAGATTATTAAGGAAAATGAGGCTTATATATATTCTTACTTTTAAAATGACCTGAAAAATATTTTTGACTGTGTAGATATTTTGTTTATGAGAATGATCCATTTGAAATGGATAGGGCTTTAGCCAAACTCAGTTTGCTGTTACAAAAGAGCTGTCTTGAAGTGCTCTAAATATTTACTTTTCTGCACTGCCAAGCAAAAGAGTTATGTACAATTGGAGTTCTTGGTAGAACCTTATGTGCTGGATATACTCTTGTTAGTGTGACTTAAAGCAAAGAAATTAAATTGTAACAATGCCTTTTAGAAATAACATTTACTCTGGGTGCAATGATAATATTTTCTCATATTTTGAAGCAGGTAAGTTGGCAGGTATAACATTTTTATTTGGCACATAAGTTGATAACTTATATTAACTTTCTCAATATAGCCAGCTCCTGGTTTTCACCCATTCTGAGAATTTTGATTCCATCAAAGAAAAATTCTTATTTGACAGAATCATTTTATAAACTGCAATATGGATCAAAAAGTTGAAATTCAACAAGCAAAATTTAGATCAGAAAGAAAATATCCATGTTCTATGCACAGCTAAGCAGGACAGGGCTTGGAAACACATCCAGTTTTGTTTAACTTGATTTAGGAAAAGCACCATCTGATATTTTGCCTCACTGCTTTAGTATCAGAGATTCTGCTAATAATCTACATGGACTCTTGTCCATCACCTCAAAAGTCAAAAACATCATATCTGGCAACTTGACTTATTTTTCCATGGTTTTCAATAAATGGCAGATACATATAATATTCCTTTCAACACCACAGTTTTATTTTTGCCTTCAAGTGGATAAAAATGGAAGCTCTTGATGACCATTTGAGCAGAGATTTCACATTTCTGGAAAGTAAAGCAAACCCAACTCCCAGACTGGTATGATAAAGAGAAGTTATTCATAACATGACTGAATTTGTGAGTATTTTTGGTCATAAACTGAGGAATAGCCTGTAATTTAGGGTTAATAATTCACTATTATTGTTGATGCTAAAAATATTTAGACAAAATGCAACTCTGGAAGGCAAAATTGGAGCTTATTAACTATGAAATGGTTCCAAATCTAAAGGGAGTGCAAAATGCAGAGGAATATGAAAAAATAGGTAAAGCTTACTGTTTTATCCCCAAACTGATATCTTCAGAGGTTTCTGGAAACCTTGAAAAAGTCTTCGTTTTTAAAAAAAGTAGGCTGAACAAATTCAGGCAACTATGAATGTAGAGAAAAAATGAAACAGCACAAATTTATCACCAAACATAATAAAGAAGGATTACAAGTACAAATACAAGCACCTAGGTATTTCAACCTGATTGTTTCCACTCCTTTCTGGGATGTCAACCACTATCTTGAAGCTGAGTTTCCTAACTTCTGGTACTTCTTTGTTTTATTAAATAGGAATACAGCTTTACTAAACAATATAGAGCACCAGCTCTCTTTATATCATCCTCTACATATTCTATTACAATTACTCATAATCATTGAGGAGAGATTTGTTCATGTTTGGATGTATAATTCTAGTTCATTAATTTTTCATAGCTGTGTAGTATCCCATTATATTAGTGTTCTACAATTTATTAACTAATTCTCCTGCTGATGACATTTAAGTTGTATATCAGTTAGGAGAGGCTAAATTTATGCTGTGACAGGAAACAGCCAGAAAATATCAGAAAAAAATGTATTTCTTGCTCAGGAAGTCTGCTATAGTGGAACAAGATATTTAGTTCCACAGAGTACTCAGAGATCCTGATGATAAAGCCTTCCCACCTGTAAAGTCACAGTCATCATGGTGTGGGGAGGGAGTTTGCTGGCCAGAACCAGCCACATGGTTCATCTCAGAGCAGTAGTTTCCAGAAACCTCAAAAGGAAATGAGGTGTTGGTGAGCTGGGATAATGCTTACCACCACTTGTCTCTAGTTTTCACTATTGCAAACCTTACTGATGTCCCCTTGTATTCATGTGAGAGAAAACTTAGGAGTGAAAATGCTGGCCTCGAGGAATACCACCTCTTCAGCTTTCATAAGCAATAACCAAATTGCATTTTCAAAGAGTTCTGCTGTACTCCCATCACAAGAGAATAAGAGTTCCTGTTTCTTATAGTATTTGCCAATAATAGGTACTATAAGTCTACCCCCTACCCCGTGATCTGATTGGTAGTCATATCATTTTATTGTGATTTTAATTCATATCTGCCTGGTTACTGGTAAGATTATCTCTTTATCTGT
This sequence comes from Grampus griseus, assembly GCF_964374135.1. NCBI lineage: Eukaryota > Metazoa > Chordata > Mammalia > Artiodactyla > Delphinidae > Grampus > Grampus griseus. The sequence continues at coordinate 44,619,236 of NC_139004.1, read as the reverse complement.
TTTTTAGCCACTTAGTTTATCTTTATGAATTTCCTATTCATATCCTTTGCTCATTTTTCAATTAAGTTGTTTGTCTTTTCTTATTGTTGAAGATTTTATATACAATGGCAAATATAGGCTCCAAATCTATGGATTATCTTTCTAATTTTTATCATGCCTTAAAGGTGCATAAAAATTCTTTCTTGTAGATGCAAATGATTTTTTATAGATGAAAAAAATTCTAATGCAATCAACTTATCAGCCTTTTTTTTTGACAATTGGTATGTTTTATAAACAATCCTTACCCAAGAATTAAAAAAAATTATTTATCTTCTAAAATTGCAGTATTTTGCTTTTCAAATTTAGTTTATTCTCATGTAATTCTCTCTTATGTTATTCCTGAAGGAGTAAATAAAAATTTTAAATATAGATAATCAATTTTTCCAAATTTCTGAATAATACATTCTTTTTTTCTGATCTAAATGTCACTCTTCCCATATATATATAAGATTCTGCACACATTGAGGTATTTTTCTTGATGCTCTATTTACTTAGTTGATCAGTATGTTCATCCAGACAACTCTCTACAGCATTAGAGTAAATATTGATATCTGTTAGGACAGGTATCCTCACTTTGCTTTAATTTTTAAAATTTTGGCAGTTTTTGGTCCTTTACTCTTCTGTACAAATGTCAAATCACCTTAACAATGTCTATGAAAACTCTGTCAGGATTTTCAATGGAGTTGCTTTAAATGTTTAAGTTATTTGGGGAGGAAATTGATCATTTTGTAATAGTAAGTCAAAATAAATATAGTTTATCTGTTCATTTATTGAGAATTTTTAACCCTCTAGTAACAAATGATATAATCATCTCCATTAAAGTAATACACATATTTTGTTAGGTTTATTCATGATAGCTTTCATTTCTTTAGTTTTGTTGCTATAATAAATTATACTTTTTTAAAAATTACATTTTTAATAATTTTGTGGTTGTATAAACATGCAATTGATTAATTATTGTATTGGTATATATTGGTATATAAAATTAATTCCAATGTTATCCTTGCATTTTCTCTTATGTTTCCTACATAGAGAGTTATATCACCTGTAAATAATGATAGTTTTACTTCTTCTTTACATATTTATTAATTTTTCTTGTATTACTATACTTACTAGGGAATTCTGGAATAAAAGTGAATATAATCAAGGGTAGAAAACATCCTTATCTATTTTCACATTTTAAACAGAGTGCCTCTAATATTTTCCTATTAATTGTAACATTTCATAAACGTTTAGTAGCTAGCCTTCAACTGAGTTAATACCCTTCAATATGTTGAGTGTTTTCCTTTGCTTTTATTTTTAATTAGCAATGGCTTTTATCATAAGTAGATATTGATTTTATCAAATGGTATTTTTTGTCTCTATTTATGTGACCAGATAGATTTTCTTTTTATTCTTCTTTCATCTAATTTAATCCTTTTGTTTCTGAGATTATCCTAGCTTTTATTATACCACCACAGTTTTTCTGCATTAGAGCTTTCTTTTTTTTTTTGCGGTTCGCGGGCCTCTCACTGTTGTGGCTTCTCCCGTTGTGGAGCGCAGGCTCCGGACGCGCAGGCTCAGCGGCCATGGCTCACAGGCTCAGCCGCTCCGCGGCATGTGGGATCTTCCCGGACCAGGGCACGAACCCGTGTCCCCCACTTTGGCAAGTGGACTCTCAACCACTGCGCCACCAGGGAAGCCCTGCATTAGAGCTTTTGCGTCTGTATTTGTAAGTGTAATTGGTCCACAACTTTTTATTCTTATCCTGTCCTTGTCTGATTTAAGTTCAATGGTTATTCCAACTACATAAAAATAGTTGGGAGATTTTTTACCTCTTTTTCTAACACTGAAAGAGTTTCTGTAAGATTGGAACTATCTGAATCTTAAATGTTTAGGGAGCATGCCTCTAAATCTGGTATATTATTATCTAGTAATTTATATAAACTTCACTATCTTGTCTACAAAACAGGCATTATTATTTTTACTGATTATACTGATATAGCCAAGTTGAAACTAATACAGCTTTTAAAAAGTCTTACTGACTGATTTTTGAATCCTTATATATCTTGACATGGTTAACTAACATTTTGTGAATATGGTGAAGTGTTAGATTCTTAATATTGAAACATTTTCTAAATAAATAAAATAAAGAAGAAGACCTGTAAAATGAACAAATAATTCACAAAATAAATACACATAAAAAAACACGTGTGAAAAAAACCTCTCTAAATTGAGATTTCTCTCTCCCTCTGAGGAAAGGTCATAGAGTTAAGGAACGTGAAGTCAAATAATCACTTTTTGTATACAACTGGAGCAATATAAATTGGTACCAGGCTATTTATCATAGTTATTGATAAATTTTTGAATATCTAAGATCTTAGAGGAAAGATAATTATCACTGTAATGAAGCTAGATTATTAGCATCAATATTGTCTTTGTTATTCCCGTAACACCTATTCTAGTGTTTTGGAATAGAGTAGGATCTCAGAATTGTTATTCCCTAATAACTGTATAATTATATCTGAATCCCTAAAGTATACCAGCATTTCACATATTGGAAAATTATATTTGCACACCTATGCTTCTAGTTAAGTCATCGATATTCCTCATTTTAAATTATTTCATTTAGAATATAATGTAAACCAAAAATCAACTTATCCTCCATGAAAGCTGTTATAATATTAACTGAATTCAGTTGTAGATTTTATGGAGACTAGTCATTTGTCCAATAGTCTATAATAACCTTTACCTTTTCCCCTTTTCCTAAAGTCAAAATGACCTGCAGTCTATCGAATACATTTCTGGAGAGTTAACATAATGAATGTATCTCCAGCTTGTTAAAAATAGTAAGTTGACTTTGTTTAAGGAAGCATGGTACCTACTTTTTTTATTAAGGGTAGAACTTTATGGTAGATTAGCTTGGCTCAACGTAAAATATAGATTTATTTGGTGAAGCCTCAGTAAGAAAATTTGAAAACAGTTTACCAACAATTTTTTTTTTTCACTTGACCTGATGAGACAAATCAAGCCTGTGATGGTGATTTAACGATGCAATCAGCAGTGAGTCACACCTGACTGATGGGTCCCTCCAGAGTCTGGCAGGCAAACTTGACCACCAAAGTCTCAGACAAATTTTTCCCAAAGACCCTCTGACTAACCAGCCTCCAGTCAATTGTCTTCTGTCTTGTCCTTGACGCACCGTGATCTTTTGTTGTTGCTGTTGTTCAGCTCCTCTGCTTTGAATTGAACTGCACATAGTGACCTCTAGATGTAATTTATAATAGAGTTACACTTACCCTTCAAAATGTCAAGTATGTAGTCAGGTGGCAAACACTGAATTCTCTGTGGAGACTTCGGTAAGAAAGTAATAAATGTAATTTGCACAGAACACCAGTGTTAATAGCTATCAGTATAAACACAATGAAATGTACAATTGCACTGAGTCAGCACCCAGTCACCCTCGCTCCTTAACTCGCACGTCCCTGGGTGTGGACGTGCCGCTGAGGCGGTGATGTCCTCATCTGATACACATGTCAGCTGACTGTCACTGCAATTCAAAGGTGAATCAGATGATATAGTCTCAAAATTAGTGTGCTTTTTCTCCTTGTCATCTGTATACGTTGGGAAGTTTTACTAAAAGTTTTAACAAGTTCAAGGACATTTGTGCGATTTCACAGGTGCATCCTGCTCTGCGTCTAAGGGCCTCTGCATGTGGAAGAGTAGCAGGGGGCAGTGCAGACTGTGGTGATGGAGAAGGTGCAGGAAAAGATGTGTGGTTTATCATAAGTCTTGTGGCTCCACGGATCAGGGTCTGGCCATTACCTGAGAGCTAGTTAGGAACGGAGACTCTCAGGCCCACCCCAAGACAACTGATTCAGAATCTTCTTTTTTTTTTTTTTCTTTTTTTTTTTTGCGGTACCGGGCCTCTCACCGCTGCGGCCCCTCCCGCCTCAGAGCACAGGCTCTGGACGCGCAGGCTCAGCGGCCATGGCTCACGGGCCCAGCCGCTCCGCGGCATGTAGGATCTTCCCGGACCGGGGCACGAACCCGTGTCCCCTGCATTGGCAGGCAGACTCTCAACCACTGCGCCACCAGGGAAGCCCCAGAATCTTCTTTTAATAAGACCCACCAAGTGAATCACATGAACATTAAAGTTGGAAGCACACTCATTTTAAATATTGCTCTACTTTATTTGAGTATAGGAAACCGATGGCTACGTCACTCATCAGCCACACACCCAGTGCTGATCCTTAACCCCTCTGAGCCTCGCATTCCATGTCAATTACCCTTAACACCTCATCTGTGCTGATACCAGAGTGGACTTGTTATCAGAGCAAGTCATGACACAGTCAGGTGTCTGGCAACCTCAGATAAGGTTATCAATCATGGTTATCATTATTAATTTTTCTAATAGGGAGCTCCCCTTTCACCAGTTCAGGAATATTGACATTTTCCAATACCTTACAATTTAAATGTGTTTTTGTCTATAGCAGCATAGTGAATTTTTCTTCTAATGCTCATCATCTCATCTATATCTGCTCCGTCTTTGCTACCAGGCATGTGAAGGGATTTTACTTCACTGCCCCCAATGTCTTCTGTTGGTCAGAGCCATGTGACCAGTCTGGCCAGTGGTCCTGGGCCACAGTGACAATTTTATGTAAGAACCTTTATTTAACAGTGTAAGACTCTGTAAGGGTCTCTTCTCTCTTCAGAGTGGCCCTTTTAGATGGCAGAGTTTCCATCAATCTGAGTCCCTGAGTGGGGAAGATGTTGGAGGGACCTGCTGTTGGCATTTGGTGAACACAGATCATGAATGAGAAATAAACATTTCCTGCTTTAAGTCTCTGAGATTTTGGAGTGGGTTGTTAATACACTGTGAAGAAGTAGATCTTGACTACAGACACATCTGCTTTGCAGTGCTAACCTTCAAGACTGCACCCTGCTTTTAGACACTTCGGTGGAAGTATAAGTCTTCTAGGGGTACTTGAAAAAATAAATACCCTAGAAAAACAAAAAAGATGTTGTGAGGAATCTGTCTGATTTATTTTAACAACCACTTAGTCTCTGATTCAGCCTTGCCATTTCAGTCTGCCCTACACAGCTTACTCAAACCAATCTTCCTTCAAGACTCTAGAATGAGATTTCTCTAGAAATTCTCCCTGTTTCTGACCACACAGTCTAGCTCAGTATTGCAGACACAGCTCACATGTCCTTCCATATTTCAAGGCAGACATTGATAATTGATGGCAGTAAGTTTTCTTGAAGAGGTAAGACATGCTCTTACAATCATTTTCAACTCAGAAATTTTGAAAGCCTGTAGTAATCCATCAGAGTAAACCAGAAAGATATAATAAATTTGTTATCATTGGTCTAAATTCTTCAGCTTGATGTCCTAAATAAACACTCTCTAAAATCTGGTCTTACTCTTTTAATTTTCACTTCCTACAACTCCCCAAAAGGATAACCTTTCCTCAAACCAGAACACTCTCCACACTTTTTGCAACAAGTAAAATAAAATAATGTGAGGTCTGATTGAGAACTTTTATTTCCATAGAGTTTATTAAGTAGATTACAATGCAGGTAGTAACCTGTTGAAAACTAATTTGAAAAACTGTCCAGCCCTTGTCATGAGACAGTTGTGTTTCAGGTATGAAAAGACTAGCTGGTTTATCCATTCTTATTAATGAGAAGTTTAAGAAAGGTTAAGAATGGACAAACCAGCTCAGTTTCTCATAGATCACTCCACTCATCAAAGAACCTAAAATACAAGGTCAGCATGACTCTGAGGATGTGAGATTGTGGCTGTACACTTGTCATATTAAAGGGCTAGAAGAAACAGAAATAACATCAATAGCAATGGTAGTAATAATAACTATTACATATTGAGTACTTACTATGTGACAAGTACTGTGAGAAAGGCTTTTCTTGCATTTAGTTTTCCCACATGCCTTTAAGAGATAGGTTTTATTATTATTCCTACTTTATGGATGGGGAAACTGAAACTCAGAGGTTTTAATAAACTTGCCCAAGGTCACATAGCTAATAGATTTTGAAAATAGGACTTTTTTTCTTTTCTTTTCTTTTTTTTTTTTTTTTTTGCAGTACGCGGGCCTCTCACTGTTGTGGCCTCTCCCGTTGCGGAGCACAGGCTCCGGACGCGCAAGCTCAGCGGCATGTGGGATCTTCTCGGACCGGGGCACGAATCCGTGTCCCTTGCATTGGCAGGCGAACTCTCAACCACTGCCCCACCAGGGAAGCCCCTGAAAATAGGACTTTCTATCTCCAGAACTTACATGCCTAACACCTTTCTCTAGACTGCTCCAGACAGTGAGACAGTTGTGGTCACACTCCTTGGAGTAATGGGGGGAAAATCAACAACTGAGGAAGAGTTACACCTCAGCTCTGGTTCCAATTCAGTTTCAAGTGTCCATTTTACTTTGGGTAAGATTACTAATGTGCTTCTATAACCAAGATCCGGTGACTGTTACATAGTTCGCCAGCTTTTACACAGATACTCCACTGAAGAGCAACTTATGAACTGCTTTTCTGGGTCCACAATTATTTTATATGTCTAAAATGTATGTCATTGACTGAATCTCTGTATACATATATTTTCTAAAATGAAGAATCCTTTTTCTCATGAAAACAATAATTTGTGGTTCATCTGGTTTATTATTTGCAATTTTATGTATTGATATTTCTCAACAGCCAATCTCTAGAAGAACTGGATTTCTCATTTTTCTCAACTGGTTATATTTTTTAAACCTTGTAAAAACTACTTCCAAGTTGTTCCTCAATTATTCAATATTAAGTACCAATTAATTTAAAAGTTTTCCAAGGTTCAGCTTTCAATATCTCTGTATCTGTGAAGCTGAGAACCTGAAGAAGGTACTGAAGGAGTTTTGAAAGTGACATAAAGATTAGAACCAAGGAGAACTGAGCCATTGTTCACTGAAGACATTGGGAGTATATTTTATGCTCATGAGCAGAAAGAATCTGTTTATAATCATAATTTTTCATGGTATATATGCCAAGGTAAATTCAGAAAGTATCCAGAATATTGAGAAAACATTAATTTGGTTATGAAAATGTTCTAGCTACAATTTACACTTACCAGTTTGTATGACTTTGAGCTGTTCCTTTAATTTCTCAGTGTCATTTACTCATCTATAGAACTGCCCTGACAAGTGAATGAGATTGTTATAAGGATACAACCAGACCAGATATATGAAAGAGCTTTATACACTGTAAATTTTGATAAAAACAAAGTTCTGCTATTACTGTGAATACTGGTTTGCCTTTTGAATATCTGTTGTTAAATCTGCAAAGATTAAAATTATGTGTAGCCCAGATTACTTGTTTTATCAATAAAAAATAACTAGATTACTCTTTTTGAATTATGGTTTTCTCAGGGTATATGCCCAGTAGTGGGATTGCTGGGTCATATGGTAGTTCTATTTGTAGTATTTTTTAAGGAGCCTCCATACTGTTCTCCATAGTGGCTGTACCAATTCACATTCCCACCAGCAGTGCAAGACTGTTCCCTTTTCTCCACACACTCTCCAGCATTTATTGTTTCTAGATTTTTTTGATGATGGCCATTCTGACTGTTGTGAGATGATATCTCATTGTAGTTTTGATTTGCATTTCTCTAATGATTAATGATGTTGAGCATTCTTTCATGTGTTTGTTAGCAGTCTGTATATCTTCTTTGGAGAAATGTCTATTTAGATCTTCTGCCCATTTTTGGATTGGGTTGTTTATTTTTTTGTAATTCAGAATTCAAAAAGTGTCATGTACCAAAATGTTCATTGCAGCTCTATTTACAATAGCCCGGAGATGGAAGCAAGCTAAATGTCCATCATCGGATGAATGGATAAAGAAGATGTGGCACATATATACAATGGAATATTACTCAGCCATAAAAAGAAATGAAATTGAGCTATTTGTAATGAGGTGGATGGACCTAGAGTCTGTCATACAGAGTGAAGTAAGTCAGAAAGAGAAAGACAAATACCATATGCTAACACATATATATGGAATTTAAGAAAAAAAAAATGTCATGAAGAACCTAGGGGTAAGACAAGAATAAAGACACAGACCTACCAGAGAATGGACTTGAGGATATGGGGAGGGGGAAGGGTAAGCTGTGACAAAGTGAGAGAGTGGCATGGACATATATACACTACCAAACGTAAAATAGATAGCTAGTGGGAAGCAGCTGCATAGCACAGGGAGATCAGCTCGGTACTTTGTGACCACCTAGAGGGGTGGGATAGGGAGTGTGGGAGGGAGGGAGATGCAAGAAGGAAGAGATATGGGAACATATGTATATATATAAAACTGATTCACTTTGTTATAAAGCAGAAAATAACACACCATTGTAAAGCAATTATACTCCAACAAAGATTTAAAAAAAAATGACTAGATTAAAGCCTGTTCATTGTCTATTTTGCCTTTATGAACACAATATTTATTGCATATCCTTTGCCTGTGTCTGCACTTTACTCCTGTCTATAAGATCTGCTGAGACACAAAGAGGAAATAGAAGATGTGTGTGTGTGTGTGTGTGTGTGTGTGTGTGTGTGTGTGTGCGCGTGTGTGTGTGTGTATAAGGTGATTAGGGATAAGAAGAGGTGATAAGATTATTAACTTTTGACATCTTCATTGTAAATCTTTTCAGTGTTAGCTAGTGAGTATCCAAATGGAGCTCATTATTACAATCAAATGTGTAAAATATAATTATTAATTGTATTTTTCTGTGATAAATTGTTGGTAAATTAACCGTGGTGAAGTAGCCCAATACAATGAACATTATAAAGTTGAGTATTCCTTTGATCCTTTGGTTAGTAAGTGACAATTTTAAGCACTATAATATTTTGGTGAGAAATTTCTGTCTTACAGGGTAGCAATATTTTGAAGTCTCATAATTGAATTCATTTAAGTCTTCAGCATCCAAACCATGGGATAGTGTCCAAAACAGAGAAGTATTATCACTAATTTTATTCTACAGAAGCAACTTCAATATTTTATTTTCTTTTTGTCCATAGTAAACAAACTTCTAACCTCAGAGCTATTTCAGAAAGTAATTATTTAAAATGCTTTTACATTAATATGGATTTCATTACTGAGAGTATATGGAAATGACTAGATAAGAGAAGACTTTTTCAGGTAATTCATAGTTATAATTAACAATATGCAAAGTTAGGGTCAGCTAGTTTTGAAAAGTGACAGAAAATTCATTCTACTTTATTAAAACATAGTCTGATTCCCAAACCAAAATCAACTCTAACAGTCCATTTCTATAATAACGTTTAAATTTTTAATTATAAAATTAATTTTCCAGACTAGCAGGCTGTAATTAGATATTATAATATTTATGTTGACTTTTGTTCTGGATTACTTATCTAAATAACTAACTTTTGCCATTTTGTAAGTCCAAATAATGAATTTTAGATATTCTAACAGCAAAGCAGAGCCCCAGAAGGGTGATTTCTAAAGTTTCTTTTCTAAAATTGCTGTATAGTCTCAGATTGTGTCATTGTTTTTGAATAATTTAAATCATGCTTTAGTATTTAAAAGTTATTTAAAATTTTTCATTGAATTATAACATAGTTACAGAAGAGTAAACAAAACAGTTCAATCAGTTGCCACAAAACCAAGTCCCCAGTGGAGCAAACTCACAGGTCAAGAAATAGGACAGTGTGAGCCACGGTGCCAGCCTTTGTGTTCCCTCCCAATTCAACTGTAACTTATCTCTAAATTTCAAATACCTTAGCATGGTTTTACTGTTTCTCAGTTTTTTAATACTTATGCAATAAGTATGCTTTTTTTTTCAAGCTTCTTTCACTCATCATTATTTTTGTGAGATTACTGTGTATGGTTTATAGTAACAGTTCGTTCTTTCTCATTGTTTTGTATCATATGCCATCATGAATGGTCTCTACTTTTTTTTTTTTTTTTTCGGTTCACGGGCCTCTCACTGTTGTGGCCTCTTCCGTTGTGGAGCACAGGCTCCGGACACGCAGACTCAGCGGCCATGGCTCACGGGCCCAGCCACTCCGCGGCATGTGGGATCCTCCCGGACCAGGGCACGAACCCGTGTCCCCTGCATTGGCAGGCGGACTCTCAACCACTGCACCACCAGGGAAGCCTGAATGGTCTCTACTTTATCCATCTATCTATTTATCCACTTATTTATCTTTTGATGTATATTGGAGTTTTTATAAACAAAACTGATAGTGGAATTCTATTTTATGTCTCCTAGTTGTGTGTACCTAGAGGCTGAATTGCACAAATATATTGCAGTCTACAAGATGCAGCCAGACAGCTTCCCAAAGGGAGTGAACATAATTTACACTCCCAAGAGCACCTAGTAAATTCTCCATTACTACAATATTGTTAATACATGGTATTAGCAATACAGTCTTGGTCATCTTACATCTTGTGGAGGGTATATAATGGTGGCTTATGGTGTTTTTCTTTAGCCTTGCCCTAATGACTAATGAAGCTAAGAATCTTTTCATGTTCTTAATTGACCTTCTATTATCTTCGCCTATGAAGTGCCTGTTCAAAATTCTTGCCAATTTTGCTACTGAATTTTTTCTATTTTTCTCGGTATTTGAAAGATTTCTTTTTATTTTATTTGAATTTTATTTTATTTATTTTTCTATACAGCAGGTTCTTATTAGTTATCTATTTTATAGAAAGATTTCTTAATATATTCTGGATGTGTTCATTTTCAAATTCTCAAAATCTTCTGTAACTCCTTGTGTTGCCTTTTCACTTTCATAATGGTGTCTATAGTGAAATGAAGTTCTTCCTTTAAAATAGTTCAGCATACCAATCTTTTCCTTAAATTATAGTTACAGCTCTTCATATTTTGTTTAAGAAATATTTGCCTACCCCAAGGTAATGTAAGAATTCTTCTATATTATCTATAAGTTTTATCCACATGGCATTGATGGTTTTAAGGCAGGAGTCAGCTTTATTTCCATATGTATATCTATTCACCTAACAAAGTTATTGAAGTTGTCATCTTTCTCAACACCTCTGTACTGACACTATTTTCATAAATCAAGTGCTCATATCATTGTGAGTCAGTTTATAGACTCCATTCCATTTTCATGAAAAACATCGACCTGTATTTCTTTTTTGTTGTTAGGGTCATAAAATGAGTTAGGAAGTATTCTGTCTTTTTCTAATAATATCCAGAAGAATATGTGTGTGTATTTGTTTGTGTGTGTGGTGTGTGTGTATATGTTATTTTTTCCTACAGTGTTTGGAAGAATTCAGCAGTGAAGACAACTAGAACAAGAGTGTTCTTCATAGAAAGGCTTTAAATTATAGATTCAATTTCTTTACTAAACATAGAATAATTGTTTAAATATTCCATTTTTCTTCTTGATAAATTGTGTTTCTCTAGGATATTTTTATTTCATCTACTATTTCCTAATTATTGCTATAAAATTATTCACTGCTATTAAAAAGTTTGTCAAAACTTATGAACAATGTAATGTCTATAAGGTGTAAAGTGATACCACTTTTTCATTCCTGATATTAATTAATTCTGTCTTCCCTCCATTTTTTTTCTCACCAAATCAGTAAAAGTCATCAAAACTCTATCAGTTTGATTGGTCCTTTCAAGAAAAACAAATGATTCTCTTCTAATTAATTTATTGTGTATTTGATCAATTATTTACTTTAGCTATTATCTTTACCACATCTTTTCTTTATTCTTCCTTTCTAATCTATGCCTTGAAATGCACTTGATTTTCCTCTAAGTTCTGATTTAGCTTCATCCTACAAGTTTTGATGTGTTTTTGCCTACTATTATGATGTTAAAATTATTATTTGATTTCCATTGTGAGTTCTTTTTAACCCCTTGTGTTTTCAGAAGTACATAGCTTAATTACCATATTTATGAATATTTTCTAGTTACAGTCTATCCTCATTATTTATGAATTCTGTATTTGAGAATTTGCCTATTCACTAAAATTTATTTGTAACCCCAAACTCAATACCCTGTCACTTTACTGCTCATCAGCAGATTTGCACCAAGTGCTGAAAAATTTGAGTCACCTGATGCATAGTTCTACCCAGCTAAGGCAGAACAGGGGAGCACAATTCTTCTTGTTTCAGCTTTCACATAGAAGCAACCAGAGGATGGACAGGGAAAGGAATGATGAAGTACAGCACAAGAAGCTCTGGTTCTGGGACCTGTTGGATGAGGTCTGAATCCCAAATCTGACACCTGTTAGTGGGACAGCACCAGGGAAGTCACTAAACACATCTGAACCTCCTTTTTCTCTTTTGCAAAATAAAGAAAATAGACTCTACCAGGATAAGTATTTTTAATATTTAAGAGTATAATTTATGTGAGATATGTATAAATATGAACATACTTCCCTAGAAGCAATGTTTCATGTTCACCTAGTCAGTGTTCACTCTAAAGAACATAACTACTGAAAATAAGGAGAATTAATTTGTTTCTTTTTCTTAAAGAAATTTCTAGCTTACTTGACTTGTGTTCCTAATTCTTTTAATTTGTAGAGGCTAGTTTTATTGCCCTTACCTGTCAAGCTTGGTGAATATTCCAAGTGCACAGCTGGGTCAGTGATATGTTGGTACTGAATGATGTCCCCCTCCAAGCTCATGTGTTAAAGCCCTGCACATCCTCACTGCCTGGGGGCCTACATGGTACCTTAACACTGATTTTTTTTTTTTTTTTTTTTGCGGTACGCGGGCCTGTCACTGTTGTGGTCTCTCCCATTGCAGAGCGCAGGCTCCGGACGCGCAGGCTCAGCCGCTCTGCGGCATGTGGGATCTTCCCGGACCGGGACACGAACCCATGTCCCCTGCATCGGCAGGCGGACTCTAAACCACAGCACCACCAGGGAAGCCCAACACTGATATTTAATGTTCAGCTTTTCTAGTTGTTCTCAGTAGTAAAGCTGGTCTTTAGTCCACTATTGCTGGAAGCGGAATTCTTTTGTTGTTGTTGTTGTTGTATTTTCTTATAATTCCATCTAACTTGTCTGTCATATTTATATGTAATTTTGCAAAACAGAACAAAAGAATTGTATCTGCCCCCTCTGCATGTGACTAAATCTAAGTTTATACCATGAAACTGGCTGCTGGGTTATTATTAAGGCCAGAACACTGGGAGAGCTTTTGTCTCTTTTTTTGTTTTGTTTTGTTTTTTGCGGTACAAGGGCCTCTCACCGCTGTGGCCTCTCCCGTTGCAGAGCACAGTCTCCGGACTCGCAGGCTCAGCGGCCATGGCTCACGGGCCCAGCCGCTCTGTGGCATGTGGGATCTTCCCGGACCGGGGCACTAACCCATGTCCCCTGCTTCGACAGGTTGACTCTCAACCACTGCACCACCAGGGAAGCCCTGTCTCTTTTATTTTGATCAGTGTATCAGTCAGGATAGACAAGGTTGGCTGCACTATGGAAATGAACAAATTCCAAACTTAGTGACTTCAAGCAAACAAGATTTATTTTCTTCTCAGTTACATTTCATGTGTCTCTGGTTAGTGGTGGGCTCTGCTTTTGCTTGATTTTATCAGAGATCCAGACAGATCTGAAACATCTCTCATCACAGTGAAAGACAGGAAAAGTCATAGCAAATAAAGCTCTGGATATAACACGTCTCTTCTCACGTGCAATCATTCAAGTGGCATAGCTAGGCCTGACTTCAAGGAGGCAGAGACATTAAATCATATTATGTAGAAGGAGAAACAGACTATCTCTGAACAGCACTAATGGCTAACACAACCAGTTTTTTAAGTGACCAATGGGCACCATTTCCTAGTAACTGAAAGACAAATTCTCAAGAGTGGAGAAACTATCCTGCTCTTAAATGTTTTTGTAGTCTCTAACATAGTTGTATTAGTTTTGTATTGCTGACATAACAAATTTCCACCAACTTAATGGCTTAAGACAACACAAATTGATGGTTTGACAGCTCTGTAGGGGGAAATTCAGAATGGTGTTAAAATCAGGGTGTCAGCAGGCTGTACTCCTCTCTGGAAGCATGAAGGGGGACCCAAGTCTTGGTTATTTGAGTTGGCAAAAGTAAGTTCTTTGTGGTTCTAAGATGGAGGTCTCTGGTTTGTTGCTGGCTGTAAACTGAGGGCCACTGCCAACTGCTGGAGGCTGCCTCAGTCTTTGGCCATGGCCCCTTTCTTCATCTTCAAGGCCAGCAAAAGTGGTAGAGTCTCTCTCTCTCTCTCTCTCTCTCTCTCTCTCTCTCATATATATTATGTATATAAATTTTAATTTAAAATACTGAAATAGATTTTTTTAAAATGCTATTTGTGCTTTATCAATCTCGATTAGCTAAGCGAGGGCCATCTGGTCCTATATAGGGAGAAGTATAACCATAAACAACTTCATTCTTTTTCTTTGTAACTTATTAATCCTGATCCTTTAAAGGATAACTTAAATTAATATGTTATAAAGCATAAAATAGATTAGTCTATGTTAATGAGTGAAAAGGTTTCAACAGTCTACTTTTTTACATGATTCAAAGAGTTTTGCTGAATAATCAACTCAAATATTGAGGAACGACTTCTATACATGGTGAAAATAGTGGATATACTTCTAAGGCATAAGTGGTTTTCACATAGATATCATCCATATTATCCCATCACATTTTCACAATTGCTCTGTGATACAGGCAGGGCAGGAATAATTAAACCAATATAACAAATGGGGAAACTGAGACTTGGGAGTAAGTGACATACCCACAGTGTAGAGTGAGTTGTGGGAAAGTGAGAAATCCCTTAATATAGGTCTCCTTCTACTTCCTTTGTTTTTTGTGTTTTCTTTTAATTTTTTTTTACATCTTTATTAGAGTATAATTGCTTTACAATGGTATGTTAGTTTCTGCTTTATAACAAAGTGAATCAGTTATACTTATACATATGTTCCCATATCTCTTCCAACTTGCATCTCTCTCCCTCCCACCTTGCCTATCCCACCCCTCTACGTGGTCACAAATCACCGAGCTGATCTCCCTGTGCTATGTGGCTGCTTCCCACTAGCTATCTATTTTACGTTTGGTAGTGCATATATGTCCATGCCACTCTCTCGCTTTGTCAGAGCTTACCCTTCCCCCTCCCATATCTTCAGGTCGTTTCTCTAGTAGGTCTTTATTCCTGTCTTACCCCTAGGTTCTTCATGACATTTTTTTTTAATTACATATATATGTGTTAGCATACAGTATTTGTCTTTCTCTTTCTGACTTACTTCACTCTGTATGACAGACTCTAGGTCCATCCACCTCATTACAAATAGCTCAATTTCATTCCTTTTTATGGCTGAGTAACATTCCATTGTATATATGTACCACATCTTCTTTATCCATTCATCCAATGGTGGACACTTAGTTGGTTTCCACCTCCTGGCTGTTGTAAATAGAGCTGCAATGAACATTTTGGTATATGACTCTTTTTGAATTATGGTTTTCTCAGGGTATATGCCCAGTAGTGGGATTGCTGGGTCATATGGTAATTCTATTTGTAGTTTTTTAAGGAACCTCCATACTATTCTCCATACTGGCTGTACCAATTCACATTCCCACCAGCAGCGCAAGAGTGTTCCCTTTTCTCCACACCCTCTGCAGCATTTAGTGTTTCTAGATTTTTTATGATGGCCATTCTGACTGGTGTGAGAGGATATCTCAATGTAGTTTTGATTTGAATTTCTCTAATGATTAATGATGCTGAGCATTCTTTCATGTGTTTGTTGGCAGTCTGTATATCTTCTTTGGAGAAATGTCTATTTAGGTCTTCTGTCCATTTTTGGATTGGGTTGTTTGTTTTCTTGTTATTGAGCTGCATGAGCTGCTTGTAAATTTTGGAGATTAATCCTTTGTCAGTCGCTTCATTTGCGAATATTTTCTGCCATTCTGAGGGTTGTCTTTTGGTCTTGTTTATGGTTTCCTTTGCTGTGCAAAAGCTTTGAAGTTTCATTAGGTTTCATTTGTTTATTTTTTTTTTATTTCCATTACTCTAGGAGGTGGGTCAAAAAGGATCTTGCTGTGATTTATGTCATAGAGTGTTCTGCCTATGTTTTCCTCTAAGAGTTTGATAGTTTCTTGTCTCACATTTAGGTCATTAATCCATTTGAGCTTATTTTTGTGTATGGTGTTAGGGAGTGAACTAATCTCATAATTTTACATGTACCTGTTCAGTTTTCCCAGCACCACTTACTGAAGAGGCTGTCCTTTCTCCACTGTATATTCCTGCCTACTTTATCAAAGATAAGGTGACTATACATGCATCGGTTTATCTCTGGGCTTTATATCCTGATCCATTGATCTATCTTTCTGTTTTTGTGCCAGTACCATACCGTCTTGATTAATGTAGCTTTGAAGTATAGTCTGAAGTCAGGGAGCCTGATTCCTCCTGCCCTGTTTTCTTTCTGAAGATTGCTTTGGCCTTTCGGGGTCTTTTGTGTTTCCATACAAATTGTGACTTTTTTGGTTCTAGTTCTGTGAAAAGTGCCAGTGGTAGTTGGTTAGGGATTGCATTGAGTCTGTAGATTGCTTTGGGTAGTAGAGTCATTTTCACAATATTGATTCTTCCAATCCAAGAACATGGTATATCTCACCATCTATTTGTATCATCTTTAATTTCTTTCATCAGTGTCTTATAATTTTCTGCATACAGGTCTTTTGTCTCCTTAGGTAGGTTTATTCCTAGATATTTTATTCTTTTTGTTGCAGTGGTAAATGGGAGTGTTTTGTTGATTTCACTTTCAGATTTTTCATCATTAGTGTATAGGAATGCCAGAGATTTCTGTGCATTAATTTTGTATCCTGCCACTTTACCAAATTCATTGATTAGCTCTAGTAGTTTTCTCATAGCATCTTTAGCATTCTCTATGTATAGTATAATGTCATCTGCAAACAGTGACAGCTTTACTTCTTCTTTTCCGATTTGGATTCCTTTTATTTCCTTTTCTTCTCTGATTGCTGTGGCTAAAACTTCCAAAACTATGTTGAATAAGAGTGGTGAGAGTGGGCAACCTTGTCTTGTTCCTGATCTTAGTGGAAATGCTTTCAGTTTTTCACCATTGAGGATGATGTTGGCTGTGGGTTTCTAATATATGGCCTTTATTATGTTGAGGAAAGTTCCCTCTAGGCCTACTCTCTGCAGGGTTTTTATCATAAATTGGTGTTGAATTTTGTTGAAAGCTTTCTCTGCATCTATTGCGATGACCATATGGTTTTTCTCCTTCAATTTGTTAATATGGTGTATCATGTTGGTTGATTTGTGTATATTGAAGAATCCTTGCATTCCTGGAATAAACTGAACTTGATCATGGTTTATAATCCTTTTAATGTGCTGTTGGATTCTGTTTGCTAGTATATTGTTGAGGATTTTTGCATCTATATTCATCAGTGATATTGGCCTGTAGTTTTCTTTCTTTGTGACATCCTTCTCTGGTTTTGGTATCAGGGTGATGGTAGCCTTGTAGAGTGAGTTTGGGAGTATTCCTCCCTCTGCTATATTTTGGAGGAGTTTGAGAAGGATAAGTATTAGTTCTTCTCTAAATGTTTGATAGAATTCGCCTGTGAAACCATCTGGTCCTGGGCTTTTGTTTGTTGGAAGATTTTAAATCACAGTTTCAATTTCTGTGCTTGTGATTGGTCTGTTCATATTTTCTATTTCTTCCTGATTCAGTCTTGGCAGGTTGTGCATTTCTAAGAATTTGTCCATTTCTTCCAGGTTGTCCATTTTATTGGCATAGAGTTGCCAATAATGATCTTTTGTATTTCTGCAGTGTCAGTTGTTACTTCGCCTTTTTCATTTCTAATTCTATCGTTTTGAGTCTCCTCCCTTTTTTTCTTGATGAGTCTGGCTAATGGTTTATCAATTTGGTTTATCTTCTCAAAGAACCAGCTTTTAGTTTTATTGATCTTTGCTATCGTTTCCTTCATTTCTTTTTCATTTGTTTCTGATCTGATTTTTATGATTTATTTCCTTCTGCTAACATTGGGAGGTTTTTTGTTCTTCTTTCTCTAATTGCTTTAGGTGCAAGGTTAGGTTGTTTATTCGAGATGTTTCCTGTTTTGTAAGGTAGGACTGTATTGGTATAAGCTTCCCTCTTAGAACTGCTTTTGCTGCATCCCATGGGTTTGGGTCATCGTGTCTCCATTGTCATTTGTTTCTAAGTATTTTTTGATTTCCTCTTTGATTTCTTCAGTGATCACTTCGTTATTAAATAGTGTATTGTTTAGCCTCCATGTATTTGTATTTTTTACAGATCTTTTCCTGTAATTGATATCTAGTCTCATAGTGTTGTGATTGGAAAAGATACTTGATACAATTTCAATTTTCTTAAATTTACCAAGGCTTGATTTGTGACCCAAGATATGATCTATCCTGGAGAATGTTCCATGAGCACTTGAGAAAAATGTGTATTCTGTTGTTTTTGGATGGCATGTCCTATAAATATCAACTAAGTCCATCTTGTTTAATGTATCATTTAAAGCTTGTGTTTCCTTATTTATTTTCATTTTGGATGATCTGTCCATTGGTGAAAGTGGGGTGTTAAAGTCCCCTACTTTGAATGTGTTACTATCAATTTCCCCTTTTATAGCTGTTATTATTTGTCTTATGTATTGAGGTGCTCCTATGTTGGGTGCATAAATATTTACAATTATTATATCTTCTTCTTGGATCAGTCCCTTGATCATTATGTAGTGTCCTTCTTTGTCTCTTCTAATAGTCTTTATTTTAAAGTCTGTTTTGTCTGGTATGAGAATTGCTACTCCAGCTTTCTTTTGGTTTCCATTTGCATGGAATATCTTTTTCCATCCCCTTACTTTCAGTCTGTATGTGTCTCTAGGTCTGAAGTTGGTCTCTTGTAGACAGCATATATATGGGTCTTGTTTTTGTATCCATTCAGCCAGTGTGTGTCTTTCGGTGGGAGTATTTAATCCATTTACATTTAACTTAATTATCAATATGTATGTTCCTATTCCCATTTTCTTACTTGTTTTGGGTTTGTTATTGTAGGTCTTTTCCTTCTCTTGTGTTTCTTTCCTAGAGAAGTTCCTTTAGCATTTGTAGTAAAGCTGGTTTGGTGGTGCTGAACTCCCTCAGCTTTTGCTTGTCTGTAAAAGTTTTAATTTCTCCATCAAATCTGAAGGAGATCCTTGCTGGGTAGAGTAATCTTGGTTGTAGATTTTTCTCCTTCATCACTTTAAATGTGTCCTGCCAGTCCCTTCTGCTTGCAGAGATTCTGCTGAAAGATCAGCTGTTTACCTTATGGGGATTCCCTTGTTTGTTATTTGTTTTTTTTCCCTTGCTGCTTTTAATATGTTTTCTTGTATTTAATTTTTGACAGTTTGATTAATATTTGTCTTGGCGTATTTCTCCTTGGATTTATTCTGTATGGGACTCTCTGTGATTCCTGCACTTGATTAACTATTTCCTTTCCCATATTAGGGATGTTTTAAACTATAATCTCTTCAAGTATTTTCTCACTCCCTTTCTTTTTCTCTTCTTCTTCTGGAAGCCCTATAATTCGAATGTTGGTGTGTTTAATGTTGTCCCAGAAGTCTCTGAGATTGTCCTCAGTTCTTTTCATTCTGTTTTCTTTATTCTGCTCTGCAGTAGTTATTTCCACTATTTTATCTTCCAGGTCACTTATCCATTCTTCTACCTCAGTTATTCTGCTATTGTCCCTATCTAGAGTATTTTAAATTTCATTTATTGTGTTGGTCATCATTGCTTGTTTCATCTTTATTTCTTCTAGGTCCTTGTTAAATGTTTCTTGCATTTTGTCTATTCTATTTCTAAGATTTTGGATCATCTTTATTATCATTACTTTGAGTTCTTTTTCAGGTAGACTGCTTATTTCCTCTTCATTTGTTAGGCCTGGTGGGTTTTTATCTTTCTCCTTCATCTGCTGTGTGTTTTTCTGTCTTCTCAGTTTGCTTATCTTACTGTGTTTGGGGTCTCCTTTTTGCAGGCTGCAGGTTCATAGTTCCCATTGTTCTTGGTGTCTGTCCCCAGTGGCTAAAGTTGGTTCAGTGGGTTGTGTAGGCTTCCTGGTAGAGGGGACTAGTGCCTGTGTTCTGTTGGATGAGGCTTGATCTTGTCTTTCTGGTGGGCAGGACCATGTTTGGTGATGTGTTTTGGGGTGTCTGTGGACTTATTATGATTTTAGGCAGCCTCTCTACTAATGGGTGGGGTTGTGTTTCTGTCTTGCTACTTCTTAGGCATAGGACGTCCATCACTGTAGCTTGCTGGTCGTTGAGTGAAGCTGCGTGTGGGTGTTGAGATGGAGATCTTTGGGAGATTTTTGCCATTTGATATTATGTGGAGCTGGGAGGTCTCTTGTGGACCAGTGTCCTGAATTTGGCTTTCCCACCTCAGAGGCACAGCACTGACTCCTGGCTGCAGCACCAAGAGCCTTTCATCCACACGGCTCAGAATAAAAGGGAGAAAAAGTAGAAAGAAGGAAAGAAAGAAAGAAAGAAAGAAAGACAGAAAGAAAGAAAGAAAGAAAGAAAGAAAGAAAGAAAGAAAGAAAGAAGGAAGGAAGGAAGGAAGGAGGGAAGAAAGGAAGGAAAGAAAGAAAGAAGGAAAGAAGATAAAATAAAATAAAGCAAGATAAAATAAGGTTATTAAAATAAAAAATAATTATTAAGAAAAACAAATTTTTTTAAAGAAAAAAAAATGGACGGATAGAACCCTAGGACAAATGGTGGAAGCAAAGCTATACAGACAAAATTGCACACAAAAGCATACACACTCACAAAAAGGGGAAAAGGGGAAAAAATAATAAATCTTGTTCTGAAAGTCCACCTCCTCAATTTGGGATGATTATTTGTCTATTCATGTATTCCACAGACGCAGGGTACATCAAGTTGATTGTGGAGCTTTAATCCACTGCTTCTGAGGCTGCTGGGAGAGATTTCCCTTTCTCTTTGTTTGCACGCTCCTGGGGCTCAGCTTTGGATTTGGCCCCGTCTCTGCGTGTAGGTTGCCATAGGGCATCTGTTCTTCGCTCAGACAGGACGGGGTTAAAGGAGCAGCTGCCTCGGGGACTCTGGCTCACTCAGGCTGACGGGAGGGAGGGGTGTAGATGTGGGGTGAGCCTGCAGTGGCAGAGGCCTGCAGGACGTTGCACCAGCCTGAGGTGTGCCGTGCGTTCTCCCGGGGAATTTGTCCCTGGATCCCGGGAACCTGGCAGTGGCGGGCTGCATAGGCTCCTCGGAAGGGGCGTGTGGATAGTGACCTGCGCTTGCACACAGGTTTCTTGGTGGCAGCAGCAGCAGCCTTAGCGTCTCATGCCCGTCTCTCTGGTCCACGCTGTTAGCCGCGGCTCGCTCCCGTCTCTGGAGTTCCTTTAAGCAGTGCTCTTAATCCCCTCTCCTCGCGCACCAGGAAACAAAGAGGGAAGAAAAATTCTCTTGCCTCTTCGGCAGGTCCAGACTTTTCCCCGGACTCCCTCCCAGCTAGCCGTGGTGCACTAACACCCTACAGGCTGTGTTAACGCCACCAACCCCAGTCCTCTCCCTGCGCTCCGACCGAAACCCGAGCCTCAGCTCCCAGCCCCTCCCGGCGGGTGAGCAGACAAGCCTCTCGGGCTGGTGAGTGCCGGTCGGCACCGATCCTCTGTGCGGGAATCTCTCCGCTTTTCCCTCTGCACCTCTGTTGCTGTGCTCTCCTCCGCGGCTCTGAAGCTTCCCCCCTCCGCCACCCGCAGTCTCCGTCCGCGAAGGGGCTTCCTAGTGTGTGGAAACCTGTCCTCCTTCATGGCTCCCTCCCACTGGTGCAGGTCCCTTCCCTATTCTTTTGTCTCTGTTTATTCTTTTTTCTTTTGCCCTACCCAGGTACGTGGGGACTTTTTTGCCTTTTTGGAGGTCTGAGGTCTTCTGCCAGCGTTCAGTAGGTGTTCTGTAGGAGTTGTTCCACGTGTAGATGTATTTCTGGTGTATCTGTGGGGAGAAGGGTGATCTTCGCGTCTTACTCTTCCGCCATCTGCCCAAACGCCCCCCCCCCCATCCTCCCGATCGCCCCCTTTTTTTTAATAATAGCTTTATTGGAGTATAATTGCTTCACAATGGTGTGTTAGTTTCTGCTTTATAACAAAGTGAATCAATTATACATATATATATGTTCCCATATCTCTTCCCTCTTGCATCTCCCTCCCTCTCATCCTCCCTATCCCACCCCTCTAGGTGGTCACAAAGCACCGAGCTGATCTCCCTGTGCTATGCGGCTGCTTTCCACTAGCTATCCATTTTACGTTTGGTAGTGTATATATGTCCATGCCATTCTCTCACTTTGTCACAGCTTACCCTTCCCCCTCCCCATATCCTCAAGTCCATTCCCTAGTAGGTCTGGGTCTTTATTCCCGTCTTGCCCTTAGGTTCTTCATGACCTTTTTCTTTTTTTTTCTTATATTCCATATATATGTGTTAGCATACGGTATTTGTTTTTCTCTTTCTGACTTACTTCATTCTGTCTGACAGACTCTAGATCCATCCACCTCACTACAAATAACTCAATTTCATTTCTTTTGATGGCTGAGTAATATTCCATTGTATATATGTGTCACACATTAATATCCATTCATCTGTTGATGGACACTTAGGTTGCTTCCATCTCCGGGCTATTGTAAATAGAGCTGCAATGAACATTTTGGTACATGAATCTTTTTGAATTATGGTTTTCTCAGGGTATATGCCCAGTAGTGGGATTGCTGGGTCGTATGGTAGTTCTATTTTTAGTTTTTTAAGGAACCTCCATACTGTTCTCCATAGTGGCTGTATCAATTTACATTCCCACCAACAGTGCAAGAGGGTTCCCTTTTCTCCACACCCTCTCCAGCACTTAATGTTTGTAGATTTTTTGATGATGGCCATTCTGACTGGTGTGAAATGATATCTCATTGTAGTTTTGACTTTCATTTCTCTAATGATTAATGATGCTGAGCATTCTTTCATGTGTGTGTTGGCAATCTTTATATCTTCTTTAGAGAAATGTCTATTTAGGTCTTCTGCCCATTTTTGGATTGGGTTGTTTGTCTTTTTGATATTGAGCTGCATGAGCTGCTTGTAAATTTTAGAGATTAGTCCTTTGTCAGTTGCTTCATTTGCAAATATTTTCTCCCATTCTGAGATTTTTCCTGGATCTTTTTAGAAGACACTTTCCTAGGCATTAAGGGCTAACAAATGACTTGACACTTTTCCTGAAGATTCTGTGACCTTTGTTTCAGAGAATCATCCAGCAATACAGAAATAACAAAAGGTGCTTCCTCACCTCATGGGAAGGGTGGGGGTAGGCTTGTGCATTGGCTGATTGGCATGTGGTCAGTTCAATGGAGAGCTGGGTTCTTCTTTGCCATTTACTAGCCATATAATTGTGGGCAAAAAAAAATCACTCTGAAAAATACATGTATTGCTATTTTATCTGATTTATAGTTTTATGACTATCGAAATATATATGTGGAAGTGAGTTTCTATAAGCAGAGATGAGATGCAGTGTGAAACCCTGGAACATGCCATTGCCAAAGCTCTTTCTGCATTCTCTATTAATAAAATCAATCCTTCATTTGAGGATAAATCATTTCATAGACTGTATGAGATCACCATGGTGGATGACTCTACCAGCGCTCTACCAGTTCTAGGTAGCTCATATATCTTCCTTTAATTAGAGGGACTTGTGCGTTATGATGATATACTACATACCATGGGTTATCAAAACATGCCACCATCTCTGAAAGCCTTGTCACCAGTAGAAGTGGCCAAATATTTGCCCTCTTTCAGTGAGAAGTAATGGATATGTATTAATCCAGCCATGTCCCTCTTCACAGCAAGTGTGTATCAGACTCTTTGCACTTAGTTTAGACTTTTAGCATAGATTATCTTTCTTTAGCCTAACCACCTGTTATATGGGTTTTAAAGTTTATTTCACATCATAGATCAGAAACCATGAAACCATCATCATTCATATTGTGTCAGAACTCAAGAACTAGGTAAATATTTTTCTTCCTCTTTTCATTTTAATTCACCTTATTTCTTTTCAGAGTAACTGTAAAATTTAGATGTCACTCTCATCAAGATCAAGACACTTCTTTAAAATAGCATGTTCACATCCAACTATCATTAAAAAAAATTATCTTTTAAGATGAAACCTTGTCTCTTCTCCCTGAATTTTACTGCTTTCCCAATTTCTGTTATCTGCCCATTTGTAAGAATTCTATTCCCCCGCCTTTCTTTTTAATGCAGGTAACTCTGAGATATTAATGAATAGTTCAAGTACAATAAGAATCCAAAAAATTGTGTGGATAAACATACCAAATGACATTAGAGCATCTGCTTGAATATTAATTTATTATTTCATGTATTCAAATTCATACACTGAGTGTTTGCTTAGACATGAAGTCTTCTCTCAAGGAAGTCATTTATGACAAACAGACGTGTAAAAACAAATTCCAATATGGCATGATTAGTATCAACAAGGATACATAAAAAATACTCTGAAAAGACAAGAGCAGGTATGATTCACCCATGGTAGTAAATAAGAAAATGATTCATGGAAGAGGTGACATTTATGTTGATTCTTAAAGGACTATTTTAGTGGGCTATAGATCTAAGTAGAGAGTAGGGTGCAAACATATTGCAGGCAAAGATGATAGTGAGATTTATTAGTCAACTACTGCCGCATTACAAAGTACTACCTTCTTAGTGGTTTAAAGCACACGTTTATTATCTCATAGCTTCCATGTCAGATTCTGGGTTTGCTTAGCTGAGTCGTCTACGCAGAGTCTCCCGTGGCTGCAGCCAAGGGGTTGTCCTGGTCTGTATTCTTCTCTAGAGGCTCAATTAGGGAAGAATTGGCTTGAAGCTCATTCAGTTTGTTTACAGGATTAATATTCTTGTGGCTGGATGGCTGATGTCATGACTCGTCACTGACTGGTGGCTGGAGGTGTCCATATGATCCTCAAGGTCATGTCCAGCTCTCTTCCATGTGTCTCTCTCCATGGGCCCTTCAAACATGGATGTTTTCTGCTACAAGGCCAGCAAGGGGGTATCTAACTTTTAAGGGTTTTCAGCTGATTAGGCCAGACCCACCTTAGATAAGTCTCTCTTTTAACTAACTCAAAATCAACTAACATGAGACTTTAACAACATTTACAGAATCCTTTTACCTTTACTATATAATGTAATTTTATCACAAAAGTGATATCTCACCAAAAGATTTGTCATATTCTATTGATTGGAAGCAAATAAAACTTTCTAACCACACTCCAGGGACAGGAATTATGCAAAGGTGTGGCCACCAGAGGTTGAAAATTATTGGGGGTTTACCTTAGGGTCTAACTGCCATATGGGCAAAGATAAGTCTTCATGAAATAATATAGTATTGCAAAACTGCAAGTACTAGGTAGTTCCATGTGGTAGAAAGATAGAATGTAAAAGACAGAGGAGGGAGCTTCCCTGGTGGCACAGTGGTTGAGAGTCCACCTGCCGATGCAGGGGACACGGGTTCGTGCCCTGGTCTGTGGGTCCATGGGCCATGGCCGCTGAGCTTGCGCGTCCGGAGCCTGTGCTTCACAGTGGGAGAGGCCTGCCTACCGCAAAAAAAAAAAAAAAAAAAAAAGACAGAGGAGGGTAAAAGCTAGAGCTCTGAGTTTTGAGTATCTTGTGAAAAAGTTTGGATTTTGTGCTACAGGTGGTAAGAAACCATTGCAGAACATTCACAGAGTAGAGTGATGCAATGCAATGCAATTAGTCTGGAAGCAGTGAGCAAGGTGGAATACAGTAGACTGATCTGGAAGAAGGGAGACCAGTTAGAACACCCTGGCAATAATCCAGACAATGGAGGGTGGGGACTTTTATAAGACCAAGGAGATGAAGAGAAATGATATATAAAAATATATTTAAGAAAATGATTACCATGAGCATTGAAGTTGGGAAAGAGGAAGGGGTGTGTGGTGACTTATTTTTGTCTAAACTGGTTATAATCTCTGGCACAGGGCCTCCCAACCTGAGTATGAACATTGACAAATGGTCTTAACCATTGTGTCAAAAAATATTGATTGAGGATATATTTTATACAAAGTACTCTATTAGGTATTTCATGGATTTCAAATATTTACTAAATGTATTTTCCAACTCAAGGAATGTATAGGACACATAATCTAAAAGGCTGGATACATAAGGGAGTGTGTAGTATCATATGTGATAGAATGTAATGGCAAGATATCTAGAGAAGTTTATATTAGCTGTAATGTAATTTATATAGGATAGTAAATAAAGGCAAGATTTAGATATGGAAATTGGGGCTAATATAGGACTTTTTGAGTGAGGTTAAAGAACTTGAGCTTTAGTCCATAAGCAATGGAGAAATCAATGATGGTTTTTGAGCCCAAGAGTGACACTATGAAAACAGTGCCTTCTGAAAATTAATCTGCAAGTCGATATGCAAATAATAGATTTGATGGACAAAGTATGGAATAGGAGACTATGTTAAAGAATATATTTATATACTTAGCCATAAAAAGGAATTAAATTGGGTCATTTGTAGAGACGTGGATGGACCTAGAGGCTGTCATATAGAGTGAAGTAAGTCAGAATGAGAAAAACAAACATCGTATATTAACACATATATGTGGAATCTAGAAAAATGATACAGATGAACCGGTTTGCCATGCAGAAATGGAGACACAGATGTAGAGAACAAATGTATGGACACTAAGGGAGGAAAGTGGGATGGGGGGATGAATTGGGAGATTGGGATTGACATATATAAACTAATATGTATAAAATAGATAACTAATAAGAACCTGGTGTATAAAAAAAGAAAAAAATAAAATTCAAAACAAAATAAAAACAAACTTACATTAACACATTAAAAAAAGAATATATTTATAATCTAGGGTTGAAGACATATGGATTTGGGCCAGTGGGATTGGAAAATCATACAAGTTGTAAATGATTGTCAAGAACCTTCACCAAAACTGCACTAAGTTTGTGGTTGCAGGAAATCACTGCAGTGGGTCCCTCCTTATTTGAGATTTTCACTTTCTAACCAGCATTTTAAATATATCCCCATCCTACAGATCAAAGTCACCATTAGTGCACATTCTACTTTTCATGTGATTTTGCCTTTACCCTTGGTCACAGCATAACAATCAATCATGGTTGTTTCCTTAGAAATAAGTAGTTTTATCCACCCAAAGCCTAGAGATTTCTACTCTAATGAATAATCATTATTTTATTAATACTACTAAAATTGCTACATGTAGATAATATTCTGAATACTCAAAAATAATTATCCCTTAGAATAAACCCAATGACAGGAGAAGAAGCTGAGGATAGATATCTTGCTCAAATTCAAAGGACTCTAGTGTGGAATATGGACAGACATCTATTGCAGAGCTTATGGCCTTGACCACTATGTGATTCTCCTAAATTTAGCACTGTAAACAAAACAAACACACAAACAGAAACCTTGACTACTTTGTAATACTTTAATTGGTTCTCACTATTTTCTTCCTTTTGGATTCTTATCCCACTAACTTTCTGCAGGTGAATTATATGGATTTTCCACCTTACATTATTTCCCCCAAGTGGGGAAAATTTAAATGTTAATAAAGATTGCTTAATATTTTTGCATAGTAAATTGGAAAGGAGAAGAAGGAATCTGTCATCTGAAAAGAAATGTACTCAAAAATATATTTGTGTGGGGCTTCCCTGGTGGCACAGTGGTTGAGAGTCTGACTGCCGATTCAGGGGACACGGGTTCGTGCCCCGGTCCGGGAAGATCCCACATGCCGCGGAGCGGCTGGGCCCGTGAGCCATGGCCGCTGAGCCTGCACGTCTGGAGCCTGTGCTCCACAACGGGAGAGGTCACAAAAGTGAGAGGCCCGCGTACAGGAAAAAAAAAAAAAAAAAAAAAAAAAATATATATATATATATATATATATATATTTGTGTGTTGATGCGGTTTGAAGCATAATAATAATCTAGCTTTGAGTATTATAGTTGTCATGGGCAAAACTAGCATATAGCCTATTCAGTGAAATGCTCCCTATGGTATAATCTAAAGTCACTAAGAAGTCATGTATTCAGTAATAAAATTCTCCATTGTTTAGGAAGCTGTTATAGCCCCCATTTTCCAGTTAAGAGTTTTTCTCTAAACACATGTGAGTATAACATCAAACCATATCATACAGCTCAATACATAGGCAGCATCAAAGTTACAGAATGAACCACTCTTTTTTACCCATTCATTCAATCATTTGGTCTTTCAGTGTAGATCTATTGAGTGATAGATGTGATGAATATATTGGCAATGGAGAAATGAAAATAGGATAGTCACTTTTTTGTCTTTCTGGGGGCAGACTTTGAATTACCTTTGTGATTGGAAAAGAAGTATATAGAGAGAAGTGATTCCAATTTCTGAACAGATTTCTTCCCTCATTTGATAAAGAGATCTGTCAAGGGAGATGGCCAATGTCAGGGGTGTGGCAGGAAACAAAATTCATAGTAGGACTCACCTAGCACAAAGACTCATTAGGGAGCATAGGGCAGAGGATGAAAAGAAGGTGTGAAAGGCAAAGGCTGGGAGATGTTGAGCACATTGATATTCATCCACTGATTTTGTTTGTTCAGGGAAGAATGTTCCCTACCCCAGTTATGAAGCTAAAACAGACTTAAAACAATATAATACTTGTTATAAAAAACAAAGAAAAAAATTAGACAATGGAACAATTAGGGTGAAAGAGTTGTCTGTTGCCCATATTAACTCAATGACCAAAATTTAAAAAACAAAAAAGTGAATTAATGTAATTAGCCAGTATATTTTGACAAGACTATGCCAAAACAGCTTCATTAAAATGAACTGTTTCAAGAATCATAGACATAGAGAATTGACTTGTGGTTGCCAAGGGCAAGAAGGGTAGGGGAACATGAACTGGATGTTTGGGATTAGCGGATGCAAACTATTATATATATGATGGATAAACAAGTTCTTACTATATAGCACAGGGAACTATATTCAATATCCTATGATAAACCATAATGGAAAAGAATATTAAAAAGTAATTATTTTGGGGCTTCCCTGGTGGCACAGTGGTTAAGAATCCACCTGCCAATGCAGGGAACACGGGTTCAAGCCCTAGTCCAGGAAGATCCCACATGCCGTGGAGCAACTATGCCCATGCGCCATAACTGCTGAGCCTGTGCTCTAGAGCCCATGAGCCACAACTACTGAGCCCACGTGCCACAGCTACTGAAGCCCACACGCCTAGAGTCCATGCTCTGCGACAAGAGAAGCCACCGCAATGAGAAGCTCACACACCACAAAGAAGAGTAGTCCCCGCTTGCCACAACTAGAGAAAGCCCGCGCACAGCAACGAAGACCCAATGCAACCAAAGATAAATAAAAAAAAAAATACTTTTAAAAAAAATTATTAAAAAAAATGTATTTATACGTATAACTGAATCACTTTGCTGTACAGCAGAAATTAACACAACATTGTAAATCAACTATACTTCAATAAAAAAATCATCTACCTTGAAAGACTCAATAAAAGGGACAATTTCTTTGCTCAAAAAAAAAACACTGTTTCATATGTTTGTAATATGCAAAATACCATTTTGAGGTAGATCAAGGGTTCTACCCTCCTTTCACTTTACAGACAGGGAACGTGAGTTTATTACTACACTTTTGTGGATGGGTAGCAATGCTTAACTTTTCAGTCACTGGTCCATTTAACCTCTTTTCTGTTTGAAGAATGAGATAGTTTTATCACTGGTCTAAATAACAAAACTATTGTTTTATATCATATGTAGTCTGGAAAATATGCAGATACAAAAAATACAAAGAGATTGGAAAATTAACTTTTTAGCTAATAAGCAGGGCAATTTCTGACTACTGTGGAGTTTGTTTTCCTAAAAGTGTGAAAGTGCCTAATGCACCCTCCCTAAACCACCACGGAGCAGTCTTAATCCACTTTCAGGAAAAGCAAAACTTCCCCATAATGTGGAGAAATTTATTTATTTTTTTATTTATGTATAGTTGATTTACAATGTTGTGTTCATTTATGCAGTAAAGCAAAGTGATTCAGTTATACATATATATACATTCTTTTTCATGTTCTTTTCCATTATGGTTTATCACAGGGCATTGAATAGAGTTCCTTGTGCTATACAGTAGGACCTTGTTGTTTGTCCATCCTATATATAAAAGTTTGCATCTGCTAATCCCAAACTCCCAGTCCATCCTTCCCCCACCCATCTCCCCCTTGGCAACCACAAGCCTGTTCTGTATGTCTGTGAGTCTATTTGTTTCACAGATAGGTTCATTTGTGTCATATTTTAGATTCCCCATATAAGTGACATTATATGGTATTTGTCTTTCTCTTTCTGACTTACTTCACTCAGTATGATAATCTCTAGTTGCATCCATGTTGCTTCAAATGGCATTATTTCATTCTTTTTTATGGCTGAGTAGTATTCCATTGTATATATGTACCACATCTTCTTTATCCATTCATCTGTCGATGGACATTTAGGTTGTTTCCATGTCTTGGCTATTGTGAACAGTGCTGCTATAAACATAAGGATGCATGTATCTTTTTTTTTTTTTTTTTTTTTGTGGTGTGTGGGCCTCTCACTGTTGTGGCCTCTCCTGTTGTAGAGCACAGGCTCCGGACGTGCAGGCTCAGCAGCCATGGCTCACGCGCCTAGCCACTCTGCGGCATGTGGGATCTTACCGGACCAGGGCATGAACTCGTGTCCCCTTCATCAGCAGGTGGACTCTCAACCACTGTGCCATCAGGGAAGCCCTACATATCTGGTCTTTAGATGTACACAGTACATTTGTCTAAAATCAAAGAAACAGTTTAGTCTTATTGATATTTAAAGAGATATGTGTTATATTTCTCCATCTGGGGCAATTTTTTAAGTCAGTTTTCATGCATCCATCCCAAAGCGAGCACAATGGGCTAAGTTTCAGTGACTGTGACTCTGAAGAAAGATTGTGACTTTATGTTATTTCAGGCCAGTTTTTTCTAATTATGCTGCTAACTCAGCTCTAGAGCTTGGCTGCGGAGTAAAGGGCACAATGTGCTTAAAGCTTTATTTTTACCATCTCCAGTTTTTAAGAGCTTTTTGTTTGGTAGCATTTCATACATATGCCCTAGTAGCTTTTTTCTTGCCTGCAGTGCTTACTTAAAGATGATTCTAACATTTTTTTTAAGATCTTATAGTTGCCTTGATGGCATTGCTCTGCTTCTCAGGGAGATGCTTTGAAAAATAAAACACTGTAATTTTTAAAGATCCACTGACAATTATTTACCTTCTGTAGATGTGCTATAATACTTCACAGAAACTGAAAAGTTTCTTAATGGCTAGGAGCATTTCTTGTAAGGATACACAGTAAATTTTATGTTTGAATGAATTCTCTTTTCTGAGATGCTGTGTACAGATTCTGTACATAATTTTCCAAGGTAGAATATTACATCCCATTTTTTTGTCTCCACTTTTCCACCACGAATTTCCTCTGTGATACACTATACATGTCTGAGGACACACACACAATAGGAGAGGATGACAATGAAAGGTACTTAGGAAGCTAATCCTCACAGCATTCCACGTTGCTCTGGTATACTAAACACCAAGAATGAGACCTTTTCTTTCTGACTCTTTCTATTTTTCACATTTTCTTCTTCACTAAATGCCTCATTAGCTTTATTTTAAGTGGGCTTTGTTTACCTAGGAATTTGTGTTCATTGTTAAATAAGACTATTTTTCAAAGTGACAAAAGCACTGCATTGCCATTGTGATGCTTTGAAGTCTGTTGCTAAAAATGTTCTGTTTACAAATCAAAACACAAATTGTATGCTTACTCTAAATGCTGTATGATTAGATCTCCCTGTGGCATCCTATGAGCTCACCCTGGTTTGTATTAGATCCAGACTCCCACCGCCCCACACTGTGATTGATTCTCTGCTCTAGGGTGCACAGCACACGTCCCTGACCCAGCCATCAAGTGTTTATCTGACCTTCTGTGTCTGTGCTGTGACAGTCCTCACTTTGGGAGTGTCTGCCATATAATTTGTATGCTAGGTGTTAACCAGATGTCCAGTACTAGGAGACAGGATGGCTCAAAGTTTACCTAGAGGTTGGATGCCTGTGGTGACCATTTTTCTAAACCAAAAATTGAGACAAATTGGTTGACAAGTATGAATAAACTTGGGGGCAAAGAGGGAGATACTATTTTAAAATAGAACCATCCTGGAAAAGTCCACAACAGGAAGATTAGACACACAAACAAACCCAAGAACACACACATGCACACACACACACATCCTTGGTTAAAAGCATAGCCATCCCATTCCTCTCAACAGAAATTATCACTAATCAATCAATTTCTAATCAGAAATTACCGCTGATCAGAAATTACCACTTATCAACAGTAATTTTCCAAGTTTACTCTTTATGAAGCTATCTATACATTGTGTGCAACTTCCATTTTAACCCGTTTAATTTACACAGGTTTTTGGATTCATCTCAAGAATGCAGTTAAATATTAGATATTTCCTATTAATCCAGTGAGTCCAAATATTTTAATTTTATGTTTAAATATAGCAGCTTATTAATTTAATAGTAAATAAAAATTTGAAGCCCTTAACCATTGGGATTTCATATTTATTTCCTGAGTTCCAAACACTCAAACTATATAGAGTATTGAATTTGGTTCAATAAGAGAAGAAAGAAAATATTATTTTGGTCATGTAAGTTATATAACAGTCTCACAACATATTAAAGTAATAATCAATCCCTGGCATCATCCTGACATTATATTTTCTGTAAACACATACCACACATATACACATTTATTTACTTCTATTTAAAGTTGTAGATCAATTTTTGAGTTTTATACTGCTTTTAAGGAATAAATATTTCCAAGTAGCTTAAAAAGTAATTGCTGCAATTAAGGCAAGGATTTTACAGTATAATTGCCAATAAAAGTATTTTAAATAATTTATATTCAGTTGTACAGAGTTTCTAAGTGTCCACACAGACAGCTACAAGTCATCTTGGAGAATCTATAATGAAGGTAATTCTTAGGAGACTTATTCTCTTCAATATGGAAGAAAATAATACAGCCTTAATATTGATGTATGCATGTATTTTTAAGATGACATTTACACAATACTGCTCTTGCCTGTTAAAAAGTAACAATTCAAAGAAGAGGGTTTTTCTATAGTGTGGTACAATATGACTGAAAAGGCCTAATGTTCCAATTTCTACACTTTTTCTACTCACTGTCTGAACAAATCAATCCTATCCTAATGGAAATATTTTTAAGATAATCCAATATGTATAGAACTAAAATATGTATTTATCTAAGGAAATTTAGAAGGAGATCAAATGTGATTCTAAAAAAGACACAAAAAGATAAATATTATACAATGCTGTAAATTTTATTAATTGTAAGAAATGAGTGCACTGTTGCATGTTTGTAACCTGGGTCTGAATGCAGATGAGGAGCTGTTTAAATAACCTGGTTGTCAACAACACACCATGTATCACAGCATGGACTTTGGATCATGAGATCAAATGAAAAGCACCTTGAAAAGGCAATGAGGGGAAAAGGAAGAGAATTAACTTCAAGAGCAGGTTGATTTTCAAGGTCAAAACTATTTACTCCACAAATACAATACAGAAAATAATTAATAGGCATAAGACATATGAAGCTCAGCTCACAAATTCAAGTATTAAAGAATTATATTTTCTATAACTTAATTTTAGACTCCAAGCCTCTATTCTGTTAGGCAGGTAAAAAATAAATTAACATCTACTGTTCATGACCAGCTCCTCCTCCCACCATTGGCTTCTGTGACATGACCCTGAGATCTGAACCATGTTGTGCCCAGGCTGGGTTTCCTGGTACCTCCATGTCACCCAGCACCGAGACTTCAAAGCCAGCTTGGTCTCTGCAGATATAGACAATCCCTGCTGCTCTTGAGACCCAAGGCCCTTTGTGTTGGGTCTTCACATAGGCATTTTCTCTGGGTCATGTTACATTCCTGGTGAGCTGACCTGACTGTAAGCCTAGAACCCACCAATTTCTCTCCCTCTCTCTCTCCCCCTCTCCCCCTCCTCCTCTTTCATCTCTTCTCTTCCTGGAGAAAAATATCTTCTTAGTCTTATGTGGCAAGGGCTACTGAATGACAATTTCAGGTAGGCCTGGCGTTGTAGTAAGAAAAGACGTTGGAAGTGCATGACTGTGGCCAAAACAAAATCCACTTACATGACAATGTCATATGGAGCCTGGTGGGGTCACCAGCCTCCCACCATCCTACAGCCTGGAGCACAGTTGGGGGAGGGACCCCACAGTTCTGGGTTCCTCATATCTGGTAAATTCTTCATTTCACGCAGCCTCCTAAGACCTGTGGACTCAGAAGCACCTTTGTGTGGAAGCAGGTCTCCTCCTAATCTTGTGTTTGTCCTGTGCACCAAATTTAGATTCTGGTTTGGTAGTAAATCAAACTGAAAGCAGACTGATAAATCTGAGTCATCTTTCTCCCCAGATTTGGAACCTGTGCCAGGCTTGGTGATTTAACACAGTTCACTTTGCTGTTCCTGTTCCATCCTCCCCCCACTCTGGGCTACACGTTTTGGAAACAGAAGGAAACAGAGGCAGAAAATATGCTGTCTTGAGCAGAAAAAGAAATATGATGAGTGCAAGTAAGAAAATAAAAGGTAATATCTTAAACTATTACCCCACCAGTCCAAGTATAAGTGTAAGAGAAAAACACCTCTGTGTCAAAGAACATGAGAATAAGTAATCGAGCTATTATTTTTCAAATTTACAAGATATAGAGACATATGTATAAAATTATGAAAGAATTCTTATATTTAGCAAGAAAAAAGATGCAAGAACTTACATTTTGAAAAAACACGATTCACCGAGTCTGCCTTGTTTCTGAATGATCTTAATTGATAATTCAATTGCTACCAAAGATTTGGGACCTCTCTAGGCTGGATCTGGTAAAAACTGCAAAATATGTAGGTTTTTTTAACAAACCTATGACATTCCACTACTTTTAAGAGTGATATGCCTGGTTTCTTCATGTTCTCTTCCATTCTTTCCTCCTGCAACCTACCCTGGAAAGGACGTAACACATTTACAGCACACTTAGAAAACAACTCAGTAAGCAAGCAAGTTATATTTGGAGGTGAGCAAATGTTTCTGGAGTCTCAAGCCTCCAATCAGGGTCCACCTCTGTGCCTCTTTTCTAAGGAACACAGAGGATTTCAAATTTCAGACCAGCAATTTTTCCAGTGAGAAATTCTCTGATAAATTTTTCTCCCTCCACAAATTAAATATTTAAGAGTCTTAATTTAGTCTCTTACCAATATATTTTACTAAACATTAAACAGAATTCTACAAGATTAATTTAGTACTTTGCTTTGAGGGAAATTCCAAGCAAGTAAAAAGAACTTACAGAGCTTACAGAGCCAGAAACATGTGCTACAGATATCGGGGCCTCTGGACATCAGTACACAACTGGAACCTCTTCTCTCTCCCAAGCTCCACTGTCCTGCCCATAAATAGAAGTTGACAAGTTCATTTTCATGCCAAGACTACAAAGATACAGGAAAATATAGTTAAATGAAGTTCTCAATTTTGGATAACAACAAATCCATGAAATTCAGGGATTGGAGGGAAGAGAAGCTTTCTTTACCTAAAATATAAGCTAGATGATGAGAATAGTTTTCAACTTAAAGATTATTTTCAACCTTTTCTTAATTAAATGGTAATAACCTTATATATGGATAAGAAGATAGTACAGTGAAAAATATAGTGACTTAGGTTTGATCCTCTCAACTATCTGTGGCGATACTGCCCTATTTGTCCAAGTACCGCTCAGAGGAGATCACACCAAGTCACATACAAAGTAAGTCACAGATGTGTTAGTCATGAATATTCAGATATAGGAATAAGTTTCAATACCTGAGTTATATAACCTAATGGGGTTATCGTTGCTTTAAAAATGGATCTTCTCGTTAAGCTTTCTTGAAAGTTTTGTATCAAATGTGTATTTGGAAACCATCTAACACTTAGAATCAATTGCATCCTAAGGGTTCTAATCTGAGGTGATGCTCATGGTTCACATTCACCTGAATTGGGACAGAAATGTTGTTATGGTTACAGTAATTGGCATATTTTTATGGATTCATTTTCTAATTTGGACCCCATTCCACTTCACTACTTAAACTTACAGTAGTGGCATGGTTTATTACTGTGGGTTCTTTTCATTATTATTAAATTTAATTACTTTTTGCTCCTGTACCCAGATGTGAATAGCATCGGGCTTCTAATCTAATAACACAGACTGTTTGGAAAATATGTACTGTCAATTAGAGACATTTTGTACTAGAAACAATAAAAAGAATCATTAATGAAACGTAGTTTGCCTGTCAATGTACTTGATGCTAGTTAATCAACAGTACCATGAAACTGAAGTCATTAATAAACTTTTCTTGCCTTTATACCAGTGAAGTACTCTGAGTTTTTTTTTTTTTTTTTTTTGAGTTACGTGGGTCTCCCACTGTTGTGGCCTCTCCTGTTGCGGAGCACAGGCTCCAGACGCGCAGGCTCAGCGGCCATGGCTCCCGGGCCCAGCCGCTCTGCGGCATGTGGGATCTTCCCAGACCGGGGCACGAACACGTGTCCCCTGCATCGGCAGGCGGACTCTCAACCACCGCGCCACCAGGGAAGCCCTCTGAGATTTATTTTTGAAATTAGAATTGTATACCAAAGAAATGGATAGGTGCATTTTGCATATTTCCAGATATGGTTTTCTTCACCACCTACATATAGCAAAACTATAAGAAAAACAACAAAGAAAATAACATTTTGAATTTTCAACCAAAACAGGAAAAAAAATCCCTGTAAATTTAATTAGTATTTTCATAGATATGGATGTGATGAAGATGAAACTCTTTAGTTATTCTGCTGGTTATTCTCCATTTGCTCCCACATCAATCGTTCCTAAATCACAGGAGGTATTACCTGAACACCCTTGTCCTCTGACTTTGAGTGATTTTGGCCAACAAGAGGCAACAGTGGGAGATTGAAGGGTGGAGAGATCTCTCTCGGTTGGAATATTTCTGTCTGCTTTCCTTCCTTCATCAGAACTCCTCCTGTGGTAAGAACTGCATCTCTCTCTTTCCAGCTCTTTTACTGACTCTGGTAAAATGCCCACCTCTCTCCTGGGTGGTGTTGCTTCCCTACTATTGTGAGTCTCTGGATGCTACAACTTCCCTTATCTGGCCCTGTCCTCCTATCTGTACATATACTTTAACTAAAGGTCTCCATTTAAGCCATCTCAAAGGATTCTGAGACATGGACTCATATACTGTCAATACATAAAATTAGTCTGTTTTTGGAATCATGGACTAAGAGTTTCTATACTTTTTCATATATGATTCCATGAAAAATATAAGGATAAATTTCAGTGTATTATAAATATAAGGATAAAATTCAGCATATCAAGAATTTTACATGCTGTGAAATTTTTCTGGAGGAAAAACCTCCTATTCTATGTACCTTTAAGGAGAACATCCTTTCTTCACTAGGTGTTTCTCATGACCTGAAGCAATAATGCATAAGAATATAAAAGCACGTTAGTCTTTATTTCATTTGGAGGTAATGTGGCATTAAGAAAATGATGTCACCACTGAATTTTTCAGTAAGTCAGGTCAATCTTATTACTTATGTGTGTTATAATCATGAAACTCTTAGTAATTTGCACCAAAGTGTTCGAATGATTGTAATTTCAGAAATAATTATTTGCTACCTAAAATCCTGCAAGGGTTCATTGAACCTATCTCAGTGCTTCTATTTTAATATACTCTCAAATGTGCATTACTTATAGTGATTTTAATGTTAATAAAATATTCCATGTTGATTAAAAATCAATAAAATGTAGAGAAAATCTTTATGATCTTCCCTTTGAGGGTACCATTATTATTAAAGAAATACTTCTTTGTAACATTTATCATAAAAGAAATGAGTCAGTCAATATACCACTGAATACAGTAATATTTTCTGATAGATTCATGGGCACCTATCAACACATCATTTCCAATGTTAATGTGTACTTAACATTGGAATTTTAATCAAATGTCAGCAATATGTGATATGTTCCTAATATGAAAAACTATAAGCAATTGTTTTAAATATCTAGTATACTTTACATGTAGGTTCAAGAAGGGCAGTGATCATTTCTGACAGATTTGTGTCCATTCTGTCGGATTTATAGCGTAAGGGTCTAATGTAATCCCTGCAACATAATAGGTGCTAACCAAATGCTTAAATAAATGAATGAGTTTCTGGCTTGAAATATCTTCAAAGCATTGGTTAATCTAGAAAAGATTAAAAATTAAAAAAAAATTTTTAACTGAAATTATTTAATTTTCATTTAATGTATTCTCTTCTTTGCTTTAGCATCCATTAACTCTCCCCAAATGTCCATTTAACTGATTATCAGTTGCATTACTAGCTCATTTTCAGTTATGTGCAATCTGCTGTTAAACCCAACCACTGACTCCTCAACCTTAAATATTGTATTTTTTCAGTTCTAGAACGGTCAATTGATTTTTATACCTTCCAACGTTCTGCTAAAATCCCCAATCTCATCTGTTATCCTCTTCAACATATTAACCATGGTTGTTGTAAAGTCTACATCTAATTAGTCCTCTATCAGGAGCACTG
This sequence comes from Grampus griseus, assembly GCF_964374135.1. NCBI lineage: Eukaryota > Metazoa > Chordata > Mammalia > Artiodactyla > Delphinidae > Grampus > Grampus griseus. Next base: position 44,580,439 of record NC_139004.1, on the reverse strand, counting down.
TGGGTATGTTTCTATCGTCTATTGTTTTTCCTTTATTTTTTTCCTTATTTTCTTTATTTGTGTGCCTATTATTTTCAAAGGACTGTCAAACACTGCAAGTTTAAAATTGTAGAAATAATAACAGGCTTTAGTTGAAGATGATATAATACCCAAGAGAGGATTTACCTGTGATAGACTGGGAGCATTTTGGGAGAACGTTCCTCCAAAGTTAGGGCTGAAAATGGTTCAAAGTTGAGCTTCAACCTGTACAAGGCTGACCTGTTTTGACTGCATCCTTACTCCTAGAGTGCAAGACTTCAAGATCCCCACGAAACATGGGAGATATAAAGTACCCTCTTTTGGAGAGCCTAGACCTGGATTTTCCTTTCTCTGAAGTCCTAACATTTTCAAAGACCCCTTTCAGTTTCTCAGCCACTCATCCACCTCACCTGAAATCTACAGAAACCCGTGGGGCTGAAACAGCCCTAAATGACTGGGTAATCCCTCTTATTCTTCACTGCCTTATTGGTTTTTCATGCCTTCAAGTAAGTATTCCTCAACTTCTCTCATTTTTCTCAGCAGGCAAGTTGGCCAAAATTTCCCAAGCTGCCATGCCTGAAAACATAAATCTACCCATAAATTTATTACTGAAGGCACAGGAAAACAAGTTCTAATCAATAGATCCACAAGGATCAGAGAAACAACAACATTAGTTCGTTGTTTGCTAGTTTTCAAAACTCAACCTTAAGATTTTATCTCCCAGCTCCAATAACTGAACCAAATTTTAATCATGTAAGCTGCATAGTATATAAGATGTTTGTTCTATTTATGCTTTTGTTGCAAATATCACTTGTACTTAGAAATGCAATAGGGCAAGAAACAGGAAAATTTTTTTCAATTGACTTCTCTGCATGTTCTCGACACCAACAATATACAATGTACAAATGTGACCTTTCAATCATTATTGCAATAATAGAATGTCCCATAAAGAGAAATGAATAGTTTGTTGGTCTCAGTGATTTCAAAACTATTTTAATATTTAGATAAGAAAAGGGGATATTTTCCCTGCAATTAAGGAAGATAATAAAATGATGCCATTACATAGTAAATTGCCACCTTTCAGAAAACTGTGTTTTTCTCCCTAGGTTCATATCAATCAAATCTAAGGAGTGTCAGTTCCTAAGGACAAAGGACACATACTTTTTATTAGATAGTGAAGAAAACAAGTTATGCATATTTGTCCTTTATTTTTTCTCTTTTCATGCTTTATCATTTAAAAAGAAGGAACATATTTTCACAGAATTTTAACCTTCAACTCCTTCCTTATAAGTAAGAGATATCCCTCAGAATCTCTATCTTTTAACATGTCAGTGAAGGGTTTGGAGCTCAAGTGTTTGAAAGACCAAGATTCAAAAGTGGGTGGAGGCAGTGAGAGGAACAGATCGAAGGAAGGAAAAGGAAAAGAAGTACAAGGAAAGGCACAAGATGGAAGAATTTTCCCAAGAGGACAGGTTTCTAGGAATGTCTTAGTTGAGTCTACTATAAGAAAATGTTTACAAACAGCTGGAATTTATTGCTCATAGTTTTGGAGGCTGGAGAGTCTTAGATCAGGTGCCAACATGGTCTGGTTCTGGCGAAGCCCCTCTCCCAGGTTGCAGACTGCCCACTTCTCACTGTGTCTTCACCTGGCTGAAGGGGCTAAGCATCTCTCTGGAGCCTCTCTAATAAGGGTATTAATCCCATTCATGAGGGCATCACCCTCATGACCTAACCACCTCCCAAAGGCCCCACCTCCTAATACAATCACCTTGGGAGTTAAGTTCAACATATGAATTTAGGGAGACACATTCTGACCACAGCAAAAAAGAAGACCAAAATACACATAAATATGTGTACATAGAGTTAAAATATATCCCGAATCTTACAAAATGTACTTATTTTTATTCATCTAATTCACTCATTCAAAGTTAATTCAGTCTTTTTTTTTTTTTTTTAAACATCTTTATTGGAGCATAATTGCTTTACAATGGCATGTTAGTTTCAGCTTCACAACAAAATGAATCAGTTATATATATACATATGTTCCCATATCTCTTCCCGCTTGCGTCACCCTCCTTCCCACCCTCCCTATCCCACCCCTCCAGGCGGTCACACAGCACCGAGTTGATCTCCCTGTGCTATGCGGCTGCTTCCCACTAGCTATCTACCTTACGTTTGGTAGTGTATACATGTCCATGCCTCTTTATTGCTTTGTCACCGTTTACCCTTCCCCCTCCCCATAGCCTCAAGTCCATTCTCTAGTAAGTCTGTGTCTTTATTCCTGTTTCACCCCTAGGTTTTTCATGACTTTTTTTTTTTCTTAAATTCCATATATATGTGTTAGCATACGGTATTTGTCTCTCTCTTTCTGACTTACTTCACTCTGTATGACAGACTCTAGGTCTATCCACCTCATTACAAATAGCTCAATTTCGTCTCTTTTTATGGCTGAGTAATATTCCATTGTATATATGTGCCACATCTTCTTTATCCATTCATCCGATGATGGACACTTAGGTTGTTTCCATCTCTGGGCTATTGTAAATAGAGCTGCAATGAACATTTTGGTACATGACTCTTTTTGAATTATGGTTTTCTCAGGGTATATGCCCAGTAGTGGGATTGCTGGGTCATATGGTAGTTCTATTTGTAGCTTTTTAAGGAACCTCCATACTGTTCTCCACAGTGGCTGTATCAATTTACATTCCCACCAACAGTGTAAGAGGGTTCCCTTTTCTCCACACCCTCTCCAGCATTTATTGTTTCTAGATTTTTTGATGATGGCCATTCTGACTGGTGTGAGATGATATCTCATTGTAGTTTTGATTTGCATTTCTCTAATGATTAGTGATGTTGAGCATTCTTTCATGTGTTTGTTGGCACTCTGTATATCTTTTTTGGAGAAATGTCTATTTAGGTCTTCTGCCCATTTTTGGATTGGGTTGTTTGTTCTTTTGTTATTAAGCTGCATGAGCTGCTTATAAATTTTGGAGATTAATCCTTTGTCAGTTGCTTCATTTGCAAATATTTTCTCCCATTCTGAGGGTTGTCTTTTGGTCTTCTTTATGGTTTCCTTTGCTGCGCAAAAGCTTTTAAGTTTCATTAGGTCCCATTTGTTTACTTTTGTTTTTATTTCCATTTCTCTAGGAGGTGGGTCAAAAAGGATCTTGCTGTGATTTATGTCATAGAGTGTTCTGCCTATGTTTTCCTCTAAGAGTTTGATAGTTTCTGGCCTTACATTTAGGTCTTTAATCCATTTTGAGCTTATTTTTGTGTATGGTGTTAGGGAGTGATCTAATCTCATACTTTTACATGTAGCTGTCCAGTTTTCCCAGCACCACTTATTGAATAGGCTGTCCTTTCTCCACTGTACATTTCTGCCTCCTTTGTCAAAGATAAGGTGACCATATGTGCGTGGGTTTATCTCTGGGCTTTCTATCCTGTTCCATTGATCTATATTTCTGTTTTTGTGCCAGTACCATACTGTCTTGATTACTGTAGCTTTGTAGTATAGTCTGAAGTCAGGAAGCCTGATTCCTCCAGCTCCATTTTTCGTTCTCAAAATTGCTTTGGCTATTCGGGGTCTTTTGTGTTTCCATACAAATTGTGAGATTTTTTGTTCTAGTTCTGTGAAAAATGCCAGTGGTAGTTTCATAGGGATTACATTGAATCTGTAGATTGCTTTGGGTAGTAGAGTCATTTTCACAATGTTGATTCTTCCAATCCAAGAACATGGTATATCTCTCCATCTATTTGTATCATTTTTAATTTCTTTCATCAGTGTCTTATAATTTTCTGCATACAGGTCTTTTGTCTCCTTAGGTAGGTTTATTCCTAGGTATTTTATTCTTTTTGTTGCAATGGTAAATGGGAGTGTTTTCTTGATTTCACTTTCAGATTTTTCATCATTAGTGTATAGGAATGCCAGAGATTTCTGTGCATTAATTTTGTATCCTGCTACTTTACCAAATTCATTGATTAGCTCTAGTAGTTTTCTGGTAGCATCTTTAGGGTTCTGTATGTATAGTATCATGTCATCTGCAAACAGTGACAGCTTTACTTCTTCTTTTCCGATTTGGATTCCTTTTATTTCCTTTTCTTTTCTGATTGCTGTGGCTAAAACTTCCAAAACTATGTTGAATAAGAGTGGTGAGAGTGGGCAACCTTGTCTTGTTCCTGATCTTAGTGGAAATGCTTTCAGTTTTTCACCATTGAGGACGATGTTGGCTGTGGGTTTGTCATATATGGCCTTTATTATGTTGAGGAAAGTTCCCTCTATGCCTACTTTCTGCAGGGTTTTTATCATAAATGGGTGTTGAATTTTGTCAAAAGCTTTCTCTGCATCTATTGAGATGATCATATGGTTTTTCTCCTTCAATTTGTTAATATGGTGTATCACGTTGATTGATTTGCGTATATTGAAGAATCCTTGCATTCCTGGAATAAACCCCACTTGATCATGGTGTATGATCCGTTTAATGTGCTGTTGGATTCTGTTTGCTAGTATTTTGTTGAGGATCTTTGCATCTATGTTCATCAGTGATATTGGCCTGTAGTTTTCTTTCTTTGTGACATCCTTCTCTGGTTTTGGTATCAGGGTGATGGTGGCCTCGTAGAATGAGTTGGGGAGTGTTCCTCCCTCTGCTATATTTTGGAAGAGTCTGAGAAGGATAGGTGATAGCTCTTCTCTAAATGTTTGATACAATTCGCCTGTGAAGCCATCTGGTCCTGGGCTTTTGCTTGTTGGAAGATTTTTAATCACAGTTTCAATTTCAGTGCTTGTGATTGGTCTGTTCATATTTTCTATTTCTTCCTGATTCAGTCTTGGCAGGTTGTGCCTTTCTAAGAATTTGTCCATTTCTTCCAGGTTGTCCATTTTATTGGCATAGAGTTGCTTGTAGTAATCTCTCATGATCTTTTGTATTTCTGCAGTGTCAGTCGTTACTTCTCCTTTTTCATTTCTAATTCTATTGATTTGAGTCTTCTCCCTTTTTTTCTTGATGAGTCTGGCTAATGGTTTATCAATTTTGTTTATCCTTTCAAAAAACCAGCTTTTAGTTTTATTGATCTTTGCTATCGTTTCCTTCATTTCTTTTTCATTTATTTCTGATCTGATTTTTATGATTTCTTTCCTCCTGCTAACTTTGGGGTTTTTTTGTTCTTCTTTCTCTAATTGCTTTAGGTGCAAGTTTAGGTTGTTTATTCGAGATGTTTCCTGTTTCTTAAGGTAAGATTGTACTGCTATAAACTTCCCTCTTAGAACTGCTTTTGCTGCATCCCATAGATTTTGAGTCGTCGTGTCTCCATTGTCATTTGTTTCTAGGTATTTTTTGATTTCCCCTTTGATTTCTTCAGTGATCACTTCGTTATTAAGTAGTGTATTGTTTAGCCTCCATGTGTTTGTATTTTTTACAGATCTTCTCCTGTGATTGATATCGAGTCTCATAGCGTTGTGGTCGGAAAAGATACTTGATACAATTTCAATTTTCTTAAATTTACCAAGGCTTGATTTGTGACCCAAGATATGATCTATCCTGGAGAATGTTCCATGAGCACTTGAGAAAAATGTGTATTCTGTTGTTTTTGGATGGAATGTCCTATAAATATCAATTAACTCCATCTCATTTAATGTATCATTTAAAGCTTGTGTTTCCTTATTTATTTTCATTTTGGATGATCTGTCCATTGGTGAAAGTGGGGTGTTAAAGTCCCCTACTATGAATGTGTTACTGTCGATTTCCCCTTTTATGGTTGTCAGTATTTGCCTTATGTATTGAGGTGCACCTATGTTGGGTGCATAAATATTTACAATTGTTATATCTTCCTCTTGGATCGATCCCTTGATCATTATGTAGTGTCCTTCTTTGTCTCTTCTAATAGTCTTTGTTTTAAAGTCTATTTTGTCTGATATGAGAATTGCTACTCCAGCTTTCTTTTGGTTTCCATTTGCATGAAATACCTTTTTCCATCCCCTTACTTTCAGTCTGTATGTGTCTCTAGGTCTGAAGTGGGTCTCTTGTAGACAGCAAATATATGGGTCTTGTTTTTGTATCCATTCAGCCAATCTGTGTCTTTTGGTGGGAGCATTTAGTCCATTTACATTTAAGGTAATTATCGATATGTGTGTTCCCATTCCCATTTTCTTAATTGTTTTGGGTTTGTTATTGTAGGTCTTTTCCTTCTTTTGTGTTTCTTGCCTAGAGAAGTTCCTTTAGCAGTTGTTGTAGAGCTGGTTTGGTGGTGCTGAACTCTCTCAGCTTTTGCTTGTCTCTAAAGGTTTTAATTTCTCCATCAAATCTGAATGAGATCCTTGCTGGGTAGAGTAATCTTGGTTGCAGGTTTTTCTCCTTCAACACTTTCAATATGTCCTGCCACTCCCTTCTGGCTTGCAGAGTTTCTGCTGAAAGATCAGCTGTTAACCTTATGGGGATTCCCTTGTGTGTTATTTGTTGTTTTTCCCTTGCTGCTTTTAATATGTTTTCTTTGTATTTAATTTTTGACAGTTTGATTAATATGTGTCTTGGCATATTTCTCCTTGGATTTATCCTGTATGGGACTCTCTGTGCTTCCTGGACTTGGGTGGCTATTTCCTTTCCCATATTAGGGAAGTTTTCAACTATAATCTCTTCAAATATTTTCTCAGTCCCTTTCTTTTTCTCTTCTTCTTCTGGAACCCCTATAATTCGAATGTTGGTACGTTTAATGTTGTCCCAGAGGTCTCTGAGACTGTCCTCAGTTCTTTTCATTCTTTTTTCTTTATTCTGCTCTGCAGTAGTTATTTCCACTATTTTATCTTCCAGGTCACTTATCCATTCTTCTGCCTCAGTTATTCTGCTATTGATCCCATCTAGAGTACTTTTAATTCATTTATTGTGTTGTTCATCGTTGCTTGTTTCATCTTTAGTTCTTCTAGGTCCTTGTTAACTGATTCTTGCATTTTGTCCATTCTATTGTCCATTCTATCTCCAAGATTTCGGATCAACCTTACTATCATTATTCTGAATTCTTTTTCAGGTAGACTGCCTATTTCCTCTTCATTTGTTAGGTCTGATGGGTTTTTATCTTGCTCCTTCATCTGCGGTGTGTTTTTCTGTCTTTTCATTTTGCTTATCTTACTGTGTTTGGGGTCTCCTTTTTTGCAGGCTGAAGGTTCGTAGTTCCTGTTGTTTTTTGTGTCTGTCCCCAGTGGCTAAGGTTGGTTCAGTGGGTTGTGTAGGCTTCCTGGTGGAGGGTACTAGTGCCTGTGTTCTGGTGGATGAGGCTAGATCTTGTCTTTCTGGTGTGCAGGTCCACGTCTGGTGGTGTGTTTTGGGGTGTCTGTAGACTTATTATGATTTTGGGCCGCCTCTCTGCTAATGGGTGGGGTTGTGTTCCTGTCTTGCTAGTTGTTTGGCATAGGATGTCCAGCACTGTAGCTTGCTGGTCGTTGAGTGAAGCTGGGTGCTGGCATTGAGATGGAGATCTCTCGGAAATTTTTGCTGTTTGATATTATGTGCAGCTGGGAGGTCTCTTGTGGATCAGTGTCCTGAAGTTGGCTCTCCCACCTCAGAGGCACAGCACTGACTCCTGGCTGCAGCCCCAAGAGCCTTTCATCCACAGGGCTCCTTAATTTGGGATGATTGGTTGTCTATTCAGGTATTCCACAGATGCAGGGTATATCAAGTTGATTGTGGAGCTTTAATCCGCTGCTTCTGAGGCTGCTGGGAGAGATTTCCCTTTCTCTTCTTTGTTCTCACAGCTCCCAGGGGCTCAGCTTTGGATTTAGCCCCGCCTGTGCGTGTAGGTCGCCGGAGGGCGTCTGTTCTTTGCTCAGACAGGACGGGGTTAAAGGAGCCGCTGATTCGGAGGCTCTGGCTCACTCAGGCCCGGGGGTAGGGAGGGGCACGGAGTGTGGGGCGGGCCTGCGGCGGCAGAGGCCGGCGAGACGTTGCAGCCTGAGGCGCGCCTGTGCGTTCTCCCGGGGGAGTTGTCCCTGGATCCCGGGACCCCGGCAGTGGCGGGCTGCACAGGCTCCCCGGAAGGGCGCGTGGCCAGTGACCTGTGTTCGCACACAGGCCTCCCGGTGGCGGCAGCAGCGGCCCTAGCCGCTCTGGGCGGCCCTAGCCACGTCCGTCTCTGGGCTCCGCACCCCTAGCCGCGGCCCGCGCCCGTCCCTGGTGCTCTCTCAAGCAGCGTTCTTAATCCCCTCTCCTCGTGCACCAGGAAACAAAGAGGGACGTAAAAGTCTCTTGCCTCTTCGGCAGTTCCAGACTTCTCCCCGGACTCTCTCCCGGCCAGCCGCGGTGCACCAACGCCCCGCAGGCTGTGTTCACGCCACCAACCTCAGTCCTCTCCCGGCGCTCCGACAAAAGCCGGAGCCTCAGCTCCCAGTCCCGCCCGCCCCGGCGGGCGAGCAGACAAGCCTCTCGGCTGGCAAGTTCCGGTCGGCCCGATCCTCTGCGCTGGAATCTGTCCGCTTTGCCCTCCGCACCCCTGTTGCTGTGCTCTCCTCCGCGGCTCCCAAGCTCCCCCACTCCGCCTCCCGAAGTCTCCACCCGCGAAGGGGCTTCCTAGTGTGTGGACACTTTTCCTCCTTCACAGCTCTCTCCCGCTGGTGCAGGACGCGTCCCTATCCTTTTGTCTCTGTTTAGTTTTTTCTTTTGCCCTACCAAGGTACGTGGGGGGTTTCTTGCCTTTTGGGAGGTCTGAGGTCTTCTGCCAGCGTTCAGTAGATGCTCTGTAGGAGTTGTTCCACGCGTAGATGTATTTCTGGTGTATCTGTGGGGAGGAACGTGATCTCCGCGTCTTACTCTTCCGCCATCTTCCCGGAAGTCCAATTCAGAGTCTTTAATAAAAGTTGCATTTAAGAAAATCTTGATAGATTAGAACAGTCAAAAATGACCAAGATAAAATTTAATAGAGATTCATAAAACATTCTACACTTAGATTCAAAATACCATTTAAAATTATGAGTAAGGTACAATTGTTTATAAGAAACTCTACATTTTTTTATATATGCAAGATTAATGTGGGTATCAGAAGCATAAACATCACAATATTAGGTTAAATTGAGAAAGAGTTATGATTTTCTCTGCAAACTACATGGGTCAGGCCACTTCAGCACATTCATATCAACATCAAAAAACTAAAGTACAATCTGCAAAGTGCCCTCACAATACTGAAATACACTGCAGTTTAAATCCACTGTATGAGAAAAAATTACAAAGGAACAGAGCTATGTAGCCTCAGGACAGAGGATGCAGGTTAAGGAAAGTGCAGTTTTGTTCAAACTAAGGTAAATGTTCTTAGCAACTTTAGCTATCAGAAAAGAAAAAAAAGCAAAAGCTTCCTTTGACAGTTTGTGAATTGGTGATTACTGGACATTATCACAAAATTGTGAAGGAGGACCCATCATCGTTTCATTGTTTCAGATGTATTTTATTTACGTTCAATGTAATCCCCATCCTTCCAAGATCTCCTCTCTGGCCAGTTTCCGGATAGATGGTAGCACTGAGTTATTCATGCTGGATTTGGAAAGAGAGGGGAGGATGGGTTAGTCTCTAAGGACGAGGAGTTTTTCCTGTGCTCTCACTGCAGGTGGCTGAGATCACTGGTAGCCCCTTCCTGCTGTTATCGGGTGATCTAAGTGTCCTCTGGAGAATCCTCACTCTGTGCAAAAGATGCTTTCCAGTCGTATTCCCTGGACTAAGCCTCTTCTTACTCAGAATTCCTAGAATGGCCTGCATTTCCCCCCTAATCCACGATTGAATGGGCGTTACATCACCTGAGTTCCACAAAGCACACTGTGAGATACATATGTAACTGTAAATAAAATAATTGGTGGAATAAGAAGTTAGCTTCTCTTTCATATATTTATTTATTTGACTCAAGGACAAATATGTTGTCATATAATGTTTCCAAAAAATGTTATCCTTTTAAAACTCATGCACTTGATACACTGGTTCGAGAAGCAAATTTTATATATATTTGCTGATTACTCTTAAAAAGTGAAACATTGGCTACTTTTGAACTCTTCCATTAATAAAACTGGAACATGAGTAAAATCATCTGTCACTAGTTTTCTACTCCCATTTTTAACGTCTGAAAAATTAAACCTGTCAGATTATATTCAAAGTACTGTTTTCCATTTGAAGTTTTATTTCATTTGTGAGTTTTGCTTTCAGTCTGAATATAGGAAGAAGGGTAAAGCCAAGTATATAACTGAGATATGGGAACAGCCTATCCAAACGTGCAATCAATGGGAGGAAGCCACTAGTTTCGGCTCATTTTGAAAGGTTACTTGTAGGTGTTGAACTCAGAATTATTCCTACACTTAAGGGAAAACCTGTCAATCAGAGATCAGAAATCAGGCTACAAGGACATTAAGCTGGAAAATATGGACAAGCAAGAGGAACGGTCCAGAAACTCAGGTAGGCAAGGGGGGTGCAAAGTCAGGATGGGACTCATGGAGCATTGAGAAATTATTGAAGATTTTTCTTACAAGATGTAAAGATCAAAGTAAAAGGTGAAAAAGAAAACACTGGGCAAAGTAAAGATCAGTGAGAGAAGTAAAGTTGCAGCTTGAGGCTGGGAATAAACATCAAAATTTTCCCACTACATAAATACACACACACACACACCATACAATAAGAACATGCCATTGTGTGAGATAGTGTAATGTCAAATATAATGTTAATTGATAATAATGTCAAATAAATGTACAGATTCATTTTTCAGGACCCAGTCTGAATTTTAATAATGCTTTAACTGTTTCCTTTCCATAATCCTAATTAACTTCATCTTTTTTGTACATGTCTTAGCCACCTTACTTTTGGAAGATGGTACACACTTTTGTGCAAAATTAGGAAATTATTGAAAGAAACTACAGTTCTTTATTGGTCTCTATCCCCTGCATAAAAACTAAAACAATTTTCCCTTCACTAATTCTTTATCTTTGCTTTAGTGCTTTGGATTTAGTTCATGATATCGTTAAAAAGTATTTCCTGTAAAAGTCTTTTTTTCCTTGCCCTCATCACATTGAACATTCACAGATTTATTTAGTAGTATTTGTCAGGTTTTTTTCGGCCACACCACGTGTCATGCAGGATCTTAGTTGGAACACATGCCCCCTGCACTGGAAGCTCGGAGTCTTAACCACAAGGGATCACAAGGGAAGTCCCACTTGTGATGTTTTTATAAGGTATAATATGTTTAATGGATTATAGTGAAAAGCAGAATCTCATTAGACTTTGATGCTGTCAATGAAAATAATCAATAAACAATCTATAATAAGAATAGAAAAAAGCCAAACTGAGGACTACCCAGAAGACAGCCTCTTGGATAACTCTACAAAGCTGCTCCAGAGAAACAAGGTTTTCATCACAGTTTCATATCTTGTCAGAACAAAGAACATTAAACAAGTCAGGTCTACATTTCTTCAACGTTTTAAAAAAAGAATGGACAAGCACGTACACAGCAAGTCAGCATGGCCTTGGCACCTGGGAAGGGAGTTATAATCAAAGGAGGACCAGGAAGAGAGGCATTTAATCTTTCTTTTTAACATAGACATTCTTTATTTCTGGTCAGTGCACCCTTTTCTTAAAGCAGATGTACAATGTATGTATGATAGGCCACAGAAAGGCTATTTTAGTTGGCAAAAAATTCAAGTTAACTCCTGTGTAAGCCAGAATGACTTCCCTGTATCTCAATATGTGTACATTTCTTTTATCAATGCTAAAAAACTACATTTAATTTCCAGCTTTGCTACTTAATGAATTATGATTCTAAAATTGTAATAATAGTGTCCAGCCCTTGGAAGGCATTGGGAATATTGAGACATCACGGGTAAACCTCCAAGCACATCGAGTTAGCCCCTGCTCAATTAATACTCATTCTTTCCTCTTTCCCTTGAGACAAATTTTTAAGTTTCTCAGAAATAGCAGATCCCAAATTCCTCTCACCTGTGTTCACACATATCCAGTTCAGAGTTTCTCAATGTATCCAGAGATCACCTGCTTCAGAATGACTGTGCTAGTTAAAAGAAAAAGAATTCATGAGTTCCAATTCTGGAGGTATCTTCGGGACTAAGAGACAGAAATCTATGTTTTTACAAGCTCCCACATGCTATTGATGTTTGAGAGCAATTAAACCACACTTTCCATAACAGTTGACTACTGAAATTGTCCACTTCAATTCTATATAGAAGAAAATCATGAAAAATAAACTTTTTTTAAAGTTTTAAAAATGGACATGAGGATTAATTGTAGAAAATAACACTGGGTGGACAAATAGGGCATGCTGACTGATAAGGAGGTGAAACGTGGGACCTAGCTGACTTTAGAATTTAAGGAAGGGGCTAAAATACATTCTTGAAAGTGCATATTAAATGGAGAGTCTTCATGGTTTCTGTGTAGCTTAAGCAATGCAATAACTGCATTGTGTGCTGTGAGCGGTCAGTTTCTTTTTCGTCATCTTAACAGCCTAAGATTCCTGCTATCAAACTGACTCAGTTTCCAACCATGTTCTTCAGTGCCCTTCATCCTCAAGTGTCCACCTTACAAATGCACCAGACCGCAGAGGTGCAGGAAAAGAGAATCTTGATTTTCTTTTCCAAAGCTTCCAAATTGTATGATCTCTCCAAAAAGATTCAAAGCTTTCCATAAATGATTCTAAGTGAGACCAATCTCAGGTTTAGCAAATCAGTTATATTTTAAATCCTCTGGGACACAAACAGAGAAAAGTTGTCTTCAGGGAAGTTAACAGGCATATTTTTAGATTTTTTAAAATGTGGACAGAATGCATATATGAAAATACTCAATTTATTTTTCTTAATCCCATTATATTGCATTTTCCTTCCCTCAAGTTTGATAACTGGTTTCCCTACTTTCTCTTCCAAATTAATTATTTAATGTTTCATTATAACATTTATCAAGACCAAATTGAATCACAGCAGTTCAACACTGAGTTAGTTTTCTCAAATCATCCAAAAAATTGATGATCATTCCTTTTATTCCTCTAGGCCACTGTCAAGTGTCATATTTTCCTAATAGCAAACTATTATTTGGTTCTTTGAAAACTGTGCTTACTATCGCACTACTGGGCATATACCCTGAGAAAACCATAATTCAAAAAGAGTCATATACCAAAATGTTCATTGCAACTCTATTTATAATAGCCAGGACATGGAAGCAATCTAAGTGTCCATCAACAGATGCATGGATAAAGAAGATGTGGCACATATATACAATGGAATATTACTCAGCCATAAAAAGAAACAAAATTGAGTTATTTGTAGTGAGGTAGATGGACCTAGAGTCTGTCATACAGAGTGAAGTAAGTCAGAAAGAGAAAATCAAATACCATATGCTAACACATATATATGGAATCTAAGAAAAAAAAAAAGTCATGAAGAAGCTAGGAGTAAGACAGTAATAAAGACGCAGACCTACTAGAGCATGGACTTGAGGTTATGGGGAGGGGGAAGGGTAAGCTGTGACAAAGTGAGAGAATGGCATGGACATATATGGACATATATACAGTACCAAACGTAAAATAGATAGCTAGTGGGAAGTAGCCGCATAGCACAGGGAGATCAGCTAGATCTACCCTAGAGGGGTGGGATAGGGAGGGTGAGAAGGAGGGATTCACTTTGTTATAAAGCAGAAACTAACACACCATTGTAAAGCAATTATACTCCAATAAGGATGTTAAAAAAAACTGCTTACTAAATGACATACTATTTGGTAAGTTCCTGCTTCAAATGTCTAAATTCAGTCATAATGGACTATAGGCCCATTAGTAAAATATACTGTTTAATAATAACACCTTCCATTTAAAAGCATTTTATAAAGTACCTCATTCCATTTATTTTTTAAATTTATTTTTGCAGAGTTGAGAGGCAGACAAAATTATTGTCCCTGTTTTACATACAAACAAAATTTAAAAGGTTAAAAATGGATTAACACAAGTTCATATGGCTACTGAGTGGTAGACCCAGAGCCTAAGAGAACCCAAGCCTTCTCATTCAGATTCACTGGTCTCTGCCTTGTACCAGCCTCTGGTTGGTACCACTTTACCACCTCTAGGTGATAACTGGGAACAGTACAGTCCAATCTGTTTAACTTCCAGTTGTAACTTTAGTAAACATATAAAGATATGAAGTAAATACAACACTGTAGACATAGTTGGACTATAGTGAGGGGCAATCAGATATTTGACCCAAGAAGTGTAGCTATTCTGAATTGTTTGCAGCTTTTATGAGGGACCACATTTTAGAAATAGCTACTGAATTTGAACTCTATTTTTCCCCTAATCCGATATTTTATTAGTAGGGAAACACAGAACAAAAGTTCATCTAAAGCAATTGAGCAAGTAGTCCAGTGGCCTGACATGGTCCCTAGGATCCTGGTCACAGAGCTTGCACGGTGGTCCACAGCTAAGGATTGATTTACCTGAACAAGTTGTGGTTGTAGACCTTGAATAAATCCAGCTTATCCTGATTGTCCAATGGTCTGTTTAGAATGTAAACTCAGTGGTCAGTATTTCTTTTATCTCAGAGATTAAAAACAATACTGCATTGTAGACATAGAAAACAAATTTATGGTTACCAAAGGGGAAAGGGGGTGAGGGAGGGATAAATTAGGGATTTGGGATTAGCAGATACAAACTACTATATATATAATAAATAAACAACAGGGTTAAAAACAACAAACACAAAAACCCCCACAAAAACAAAAACAATACTGCATTGTAAAGAGCACAGAGACAGTGTCCAAAACCCTTCAAAGTCCCTTTCCACTTGGTGACCTGGAACAACCTAAATGTCACCAAGGCTCAGATTCCTTGACATTGACACAGATTCAATGACAACCCTGTAGGCAGGCCAAACACCTAATACATATGCGATCTGTCATATTTACCACTTGTGATTATTTTATGTTAATTAGATATTTGATTATTTATGTGTGCAAAGAGCACTGCTGTAGTACATAAAGACAAAACTTCCATCCTGGTTTTGCCGTGAACTGGCCATTTATCCTTAAATAGGTCACTTCTTCTCTCTGGGCCTCATTGTTAAAATGAAATGGCAAATCAACACCACAATGAGATACTGCCTCACATGTGTCAGACTGGCTATAATCAAAAGACAGCAAATAACAAATGTTGGAGAGGGTGTGGAGAAAAGGGAACCCTCCTGCACTGTTGGTAGGAAAGTAAATTAGTACAACCACTATGGAGAACAGTACAGAGGTTCTTCAAAACCTTAAAAATAGAACTACCATGTGATCTGGCAATTTCACTTCTAGATATTTATATGAAGAAAATAAAAATATGAATTTGAAAAGATATATGTACCCTGTGTTCACTGCAGAATTATTAAAATAGCCAATGTATGGAAGCAACCTAAATGTCTATCAACAGATGAATGGATAAAGATGTGGTGTATATATGATAGAATATTATTCAACCATATAAAAAGAAATCTTGCCATTTACATCAACATGGATGGACCTAGAGGGTGTTTTGTTAAGTGAAATAAGTCAGACAGAGAAACATAAATACCCTATGATCTCACTCATATGTGGAATCTGAAAGCAGAACAAACAGACCAAACAAAAAGAAAACAGATTCATAGATACAGAGAACAAAATGGTAGTTGCCAGAGGAAAGGGGGCTGGGGTCAGGATGAAATAGGTAAAGGGGGGCAAACCTACAGTTTTAAAATAAATAAGCCACAAGTGATGTAACATACAACATAAGTAATATGGTCAATAATATTTTAATAACTTTGTATGGGGACAGATGGTTACTAGAATTGTTTCATAATGTATGCAAAGGTCAAATCACCATGTAATACACCTGAAACTAATATAATAGTGTATGGCAACCATATTTCAGTTTAAAAAAAAAGAAAAGAAAAAATAAAATTACCTTTCAAGATATTAGATTTAAAAGTAAAATAAAATAGTTTCTTTTTCCAAATATGCAACTACTATTCTTTAATGATTTACTTCTAAGTTGCTAGAATTTAGTTTTACATCTTTTATTCCCCTCACACAAAGATTTTCAAGCACTAGCTCTCAGTGTATTTGTAAATAAATGCTCTATAAGATTAGTTATATTCCTAGCTACCATCTCTATATAGATTTTTACATCTGAATAGCATAATCTCTTATATCAACTCAGCTGGGAACTGACCAAACACTTACAGCCTAAAGTATATGGAAAAATCACTTAATATGAGAATTAATTTATGGAAGAGTAAGATATCCTCTATGTTCATCAGAGTAGGGGCTGCCTGTCTTTTCTTAAAAGATTCTGTTGCATTACTTAGTTGAATATAGCTCAAAACACTGAAATGGGGGAGATTTTAACAAAAGATATGGCTGCTGTACTATCTAGTAAACTTAAAGTCAGTAATGTTTTAAGGGAAATATCTGTTAATCAAAATAAATTATAACTTGGTTTACTTTTTGCAAACTTTTTCCAACTTATCAGTTAGCAGTATAATACAGAAATATTTTTAAGAACTGTATTTTAAAGGTGGAATAAAGCCCAAGCACAGGAAATGCTTGTTTTCCAAGTACAGAAATAAGTTACTTTATGTCCACCACAAGCACAGCTTGCTCTATTACTCACAAGTTTCACATTCAGCCAAGGTCAAAGCATACATTCCCACATCACCTTTGGAAACTTTGTAGTAAGGTTTGCTATAAATTCACCTTTGTTTTATGAGCAGGTAGTTTTTCATTCCTCTTAGAAAAAAGAAAATGGCTTTCGGAGGTTGATTCCTTGCTACCATAAATTTTTAATCTTTACTGAGCCCTCACCAAGCACAGAGTCATTTGTGAAGAAGTAAATGTTTCTGTAGTTTGCATAGCACAACCATCACTGGTGAGCATCAGATGATCACCCCACCTCTGCTTCCACATTTTAAGAAGGAAGCATAGAAACTGAAGACAATTTACAGTACAATGAAAGGAAGAAAAGAAGGAAGGAAGGAGGGAGGAAGGGAAGGAGTTATAAAAATAGAACCTAAAATGGTAGATCAGGAGATTAAAGTTACCTGGGTGTTATGGACAGAAGTGTGTGCCCCCAAGATTTGTATATTGAGATTCTAACCCCTAGTACCTTAGAATGTAACTTTTTTTGTAGATTGGGTCTTTAAAAGGTAATTAAATTAAATTACATCATTAGGGCAGGCGCTAATCAAATATAACATGTCTTTATAAAAAGGAGGTTAGGACACAGACACACAGGGAGGGAAGACCATGTGAAGACACAGGGAGAAGATGGCTGTATGTAAGCCAAGGAGAGAGGCCTCAGGAGAAACCAACCTTGCCCACACCTTGATCTCAGACTTCTAGCCTCCAAATCTGTGAGAAAATATATTTTTGTTGTTTAAGTCACACTCAGTCTCAGATACATTGTTGTAGCAGCCCACCAAACTGAAACAGTGGGTAATGGAAAGAATACTGTGTATCAGTTTAATATATGTGTTTAATTAGAAGATTCACTTAATGGATAGTTTTCATTAAATGTATCGGATACATAATTAGGTGAAAGGAAAAGGGCAAATAATTGGACTTTTCCATCATTTTTTTAAGTCAACTGTTAGGTTATTGCAATACATTAGATTAAAATATTCATTATAATTTTTCATTAATGAAAGTGTTGATATCAACTTCATAGACAAAAAAAAAAAAAAAACCCAAAATACAGCCTCCATTCAAAAATCAATCAATCAAGTGACATCACTGAGCAAATTTATGGACAATGTTTTCAGTCCTGATTTTGAAAATCACCCTTAAAGACATAACAGCCTGTCTTGAGAGAGGGCTTTACCATACTGAAGAACTGATGGATCTCACTTCCTACTTGAACCTCACCTGAAAAACCCAAAGATCTTTTATACTTAAAAGATTTCTTAAATATGTAATGAAAAATAACACAGAACTAGTAAAATGAAGGGAAATTTTACAAAACAGTGAATCAAGCCTTTTATGAGATTGAATTTTTGGTGTTGAAAATATCAAGATCTAACTGATAATTGCTTTAAATTCATGAGGATTTATTGGTTTATATAACTAAAAAGTCTAGGGAAGGAACTTAAGCATGGTTTGATTCTGAGGGTCCCTAAATTGCCAGATTTCTATCTCAAGTTCACAGTAATTCTCTCAGCCCTGTTTTCCTTCACGTGCCAAATACATCCCCTTATGTCTCTCTACATCATAACAAAATAGATGCCTCTGTTACAGGTTTTGTTTTCAGATGACACATAGTCTTTACCTTGAGATAATCGCTCCAATTGCGGCCCATGACCAGCATCATCAGCATCACCTACTAACTTGTGAAAAATTTAAATTCTAGGTCATTTGTCAGGTAATTAGAACAGGAAACTTTACAATTTATCAGATCTCTGAATAAGAATTTCTGGGATTGGGCCCCAAAATCTGTCTTAACAAAACCTCCAAATGATTTTAATAAACACTAAATTTTGAGAAGCACTGTTCCAGAGCAGTGGTTTCAAATCTGGTTGTATGTAAATATCACCTGGGAGAGACTTTAAAATAATATCATGGCCTGAGTCCCATCTCAGAGATTCTAATTTTGTTGGTCTGAAGCAGGAACCAGGCAGTCTTTGCTTTGTATGCAGATTTCAGTTACACAGTTTAGTCAAATAACACCAGCGCCCAACGACATGGCTGAAATTTCAGTTGCAATGGCGCATTAGCTGCCAGTAATCGCATAAGAGGCAAATTTCACTGCTGCTTCTTCAGCCCACAAATCTCTGTGTGAACAACAAATGTGCATTGGAATTGGTGACCCCACTTTTTCTAAAGCAGGTCTGAGATTGGTCACGGCATGTCCATTATTCAGTTCTCACACAGAGCAAATGCGTCTCTCAGTGATATACCCACGTGGTATTATAAAAATGGATTATCACAAAAGGAAATTGGCCAACAAAGCTAAAGGGAAGCAAAGAAAGGAAAAGTGATAATGCTGCAAGTGAAATGCAAGTTAAATATAAAAGAATTTTAAAAGAAATAGCTGACAGTGGGAACATGGTCTCTGCTGCTGTTGCACAGACTCTAGAGGTGAAGCCAGAGGACCTCAGTGAAGGCAAAGTTACAGCATAGACAAGGAAAGTGGTGTGAAAGGAGGGACAAAGTCTTCCTTGAGGAAGTGACATCCACAAAAAGTTTCACGTTGAAGAAACTCTTGGAGATATTTCACAACTTTGGACACCCAAAGGGTAAAATGTTGGAAGCTGATCTAAACTCAGAAAAGAGCATGAAGGGACTTCCCTGGTGGTGCAGTGGTTAAGAATTCACCTGCTAGGGCTTCCCTGGTGGCGCAGTGGTTGAGAGTCCGCCTGCCGATGCAGGGGACACGGGTTCATGCCCCGGTCTGGGAAGATCCCACATGCCGCGGAGCGGCTGGGCCCGTGAGCCATGGCCATTGAGCCTGCGTGTCCAGAGCCTGTGCTCTGCAACTGGAGAGGCTACAACAGTGAGAGGCCCGTGTACCGCAAAAAAAAAAAAAAAAAAGAATCCACCTGCCAATGCAGGGGACGCGGGTTCGAGCCCTGGTCCGGGAAGATCCTACATGCCGAGGAGCAACTAAGCCTGTGCACCACAACTACTGAGCCTGCACTCTAGAATTCATGAGCCACAACTACTGAAGCCTGTGCACCTAGAGCCCGTGCTCTGCAACAAGAGAAGCCACCACAATGAGAAGCCTGTGCACCGCAATGAAGAGTAGCCCCCCCTCACTGCAGCTAGAGAAAGCCTGCACACAGCAACAAAGACCCAACGCAGCCAAACTAAATTAAAAAAATAAAGAAAAAAAGGGCTTCCCTGGTGGCGCAGTGGTTGAGAGTCCACCTGCCGATGCAGGGGACACAGGTTTGTGCCCTAGTCCAGGAAGATCCCACGTGCCGTGGAGCAGCTAGGCCCGTGAGCCATGGCCGCTGAGCCTGCGCATCCGGAGCCTGTGCTCCACAATGGGAGTGGCCACAACAATGAGAGGCCTGCATACAGCAAAAAAAAAAAAAAAAAAGGAGGTATGTATGACCAGAAAAAGTAGATTTCAGAGCAACAAATATTATTAGATATAAACAGAATCACTACATTGATCATAAAGTGTTGATTTATCAAGAAGACATCACAATCTTAAGTTCTACCTCTGATTACAGAGCTTCAAAATATGAGAAGGGAAAATTTATAGAACAGCAAGAAGAAACAGACAAATCCAAAAACTTTAGTTGGATATTTCAACACCTCTCTCTCAATAATTGATAGGACAGGTAGAGAACATATCCATAAGTATATAGAAAACTTGAAAAATGCTATAACCCAAATGACAATTAACATTTATAAAACATTTCACACCATGGCAGAATACATATTGTTTTCAAATGCACATAGAACATTTACCAAGATCAACCATATTCTGGACTATAAAACATGCCTTAATATATTTACCAGGATTAAATTAATAAATTTTTCTCATGACAGTGGAATTAAATTAGAAAAAAAATCAATAAGAGAACTATATCTGGAAAATCCTAAATATTTGGAAATTAAGTAGCCTATGTTTCGAAGAACAAACAAAAGAGAAATTAGAAACTGCATTGAACAAAATTAAACACACACTAGCAAATTTGGTGAGATGAAGCCAAAGTAGTATTTAGAGGGAAAGTGTTAGTATTACAAGCTGATTTTAGAAGAGAAAATGTCTCAATTTAAAAAGCTCAGCTTCCAACACAGAAAACTAGAAAATAAGGAGCAAACAAAACCCATAGTTAGCAGAAGATGGGAAATAATAATTATGAAGGCAGTTATTAATGAAATAGAAAGCCAAAAATAATATGTAAAGCAATGAAATAAAAAGCCATATTTCCAAGAAATTTTTAAAAATCACAAGCTCTAGACAAACTGCTCAAGAATAAGAGAAGAAACAAATTACCAATATTAGAAATGAGAGCAGTAACATTACTACAGATTCTACAAATATTAAAATAATAATAAAGGAATATTAATAACTTTATGATAATATATTCAACTTAGATTATATAGATAATCTTTTTGAAAGAATAAACTATTAAAAAAACCTCCTAAAATAGATAATCTAAATAATTCTATGCTATTAAAGGAAGTAAATTTGAAGTTTACCAAAAAATAAATAAATAAAAACTTCTGGCATGGATAGATTTGATGGCAAAATTTATCCATATTTATGGAAGAAATAATACCAAATTTTCATAAACTCTTACAGAAAAATTGAAGAAAACACTCCTCAGATGATTTTATGAGGCTATTATTAAACTAATAGCAAAACCATACAGAGATTACAAAAAAAGAAAACTATAGCCCAATATCCCTTATAAACATATTTTAAAAAATTTTAACAAACCAATTCAAAGGGCAATACATCATGACCAAGAGGGAGATTATCAACATTGATTTAACATTTGAAAAACAATGTAGCACCATTTAACAGATTCAAGAACAACAACAATAAATCATCATCTCAATAGGCAGAAAAAGCATTTCACAAAATTCAACATCCATTCCTATTAAACACACTTAGCAAATGAGAAATAGAACTGAATATTCTCAGCTTTATAAAAGGCATCTTGAAAAAACCTACATTTAATATCATATTAATAATGAAAGACTGAATACTCTGACATCAGGATCAGGGTCAAGTTTAAGATGCCTGCTCTCAGCACTATTATTCAACATTATACTGGAAGTTCTAGCCATGGAAAAAGGGGAAAAAACAATAGAAAATAATAAAATGAACCCAGATCAGAAAGAAAACAAAATTGCCTTTGTTCAAAGATTCATGATCATCAATTAAAAAAAAAACACTATGGCATCTGCAGAAATGGTCCTAGAATTCATAAATGAGTTTAGCAAATTTGTAATAGACAAACTTAAAATTTAATTATATCTCCATGTATTAATTGTGACAAATGGAGATTGAAATTTAAAAACAATGATATTAACAAAAGGATTTAAGTACATAAAATGTGCAGTTGTACATTTTACAAAGTTATACATTTTACAAAAGTATATGAAAGTTTTATAAACTGAAAACTAAAAACAACTGCTGAGATAAATTTAAAAATTAACTAAATGTATAGATATACTGTGGTCATGGGGTCAACTCTTCCCAGGTTGATCAATAAACTCAACACAATCCTGTGAAAATCTCAGTAGACTTTCGGTAGCAATTGACAATCTCTTTCTAAAATTGTATGGAAATACAAAGAACCTAGAAGAGCCAAAACAGCTCTTTAAAAGAATAACAAAGTTGGAAGACTGAAACTACCTCATTTCAAGGATTACTATAAACCAATAATTAAGACAGTGGTGTATTCTGTAAATATACAAAATAAGATATTTTTATCTTATTAAACCCACACATATATGGACAACTGATTTAAAATGGTGCTAGAAAAATTGGATAGCTATATGAAAAAGAAAATATAAAACTTGACCATGACTTTATACCGCATTTAAAAAATTAAGTCAAAATATATCCAGTTCTAAATGTAAAACTCAGAATTATGACTTCTTAAAGGAAACAAAGGGGAAATGCTCAGGATCCCTTGATTTGTCAAAATTTCTTAGCTGCAATATAAAAAGTGCATTCGTTTAAAAAAATTGATAAATTTGACTTTTTCAAAGTTAAGCATTAAGCTCTTTGAAAGACATTGTTAAAAGAATGAAAAGACAAGCTTCAAATCTTTCCAAATTGGACACTTTAAATAGGTATAGTTTACTGTGTGGCAATTATTCCTCAATAAAATCTAAGGAAAAAAAAAAGTCATGAAGAACCTAGGGATAAGACGGGAATAAAGACACAGACCTGCTAGAGAATGGACTTGAGGACATGGACTTGAGGGGGAAGGGTAAGCTGTGACAAAGTGAGAGAGTGGCATGGACATATATACACTACCAAACGTAAAATAGATAGCTAGTGGGGGGCAGCTGCATAGTACAGGGAGATCAGCTTGGTGCTTTGTGACCACCTAGAGGGGTGGGATAGGGAGGGTGGGAGGGAGGGAGACGCAAGAGGGAAGAGATATGGGAACATATGTGTATGTATAACTGATTCACTTTGTTATAAAGCAGAAACTAACACACCATTGTAAAGCAATTATACTCCAATAAAGATGTTAATAAAAAAGAAAAACACAAGCCAGAACCTTGAGAACATATCTAATAATCATTTGTCTATCAAAAGATTTGTATCTAGAACAAGCAACTTCAATAACAAGAATATGAACACCCTTCCAAAAAAAACCCAAAAAGGTAAGAAAATAGCCAAAAACTTTGAACAGACATTTCACCAGTAATAGTATATGGATAGCATGTAAGCATATGAAAAGATGATCAACATCATTAGTCATTAGGGAAGTAAAAATTAAATCCACAAAGTCTAAAATTTAAAAAGTCAAGCATATCAAATATTGGCTTTATAAGATTGAAACCCACATGGATGGCAAATGAGAATGTAAAATGGTATATCCTCTTTAGAAAAAAGTTTGGTTGTTTCTTGAAAGTTAACTGTAAAGCAATTATACTACAATAAAGATGTTAAAAAAAAAAAGTTAACCAGATATACAACATATGATCCAGCCATTTCACTACAGGGTATTACCCAATAGAAAAAAAAGGCATATATTCACACAGATTTTTTTCTGAATATTCATAGCATTTTTATTTGCAATAGCCCCAAACTAAAAACAACCCAATATCCATGAATATGTGAATGGTAAAGGAATCATGGTATGGAATGGAATATTACTTAGCCATAAAAATAATAAATTATTGATACACCCAACAACAAAGATACAGCTCAAAACAATTATGCTGAGTGAAAGAAACCAGGGAAAATATTACATAATACATTATTTCATTTATATTAAATTCTATAATATGCAAGCTAATGTATAGTGACATAAAGCAGGTCAGTGGTTGCCTGGAGATAGAGGTGGTTGCAGTGAAGGGAATGAGAAAGGTTTCAAAGGTGCCCCAGGAAACTTTTGGGAGTGAAGGATATATTTATCTTGATTGTGGTGATTCTCTCATAGGTGTGTACACATATGCCGAGACTTATCAAAGTTTACACTTTATTTGCAGTTTGTTGTATGTCAATTTCACCTCAGTTAAGATGATACTAACCAGAGAGAGACAGACAAACAGAGAGAAATTAATTTTGTCTCATAAATTGACACATCTTTTTTTTTTTTGCGGTACGCGGGCCTCTCACTGTTGTGGCCTCTCCTGTTGCAGAGCACAGGCTCCGGACGCGCTGGCTCAGCGGCCATGGCTCACGGGCCCAGCCGCTCCACGACATGTGGGATCTTCCCGGACCGGGGCACGAACCCGTGTCCCCTGCATCGGCAGGCAGACTCTCAACCACTGCACCGCCAGGGAAGCCCTAAATTGACACATCTTTAATGCTATATTAACTCTCAATTTTCTGTTATTCTTTGCTGTATATTCTCAATCAGCAACTGAACTGACATCTTAGGCCTAATTTTTACGAAGATTATTTCCTATACACCCTTGAGTTTTGTGATTTTTTTCTGTAAGTTGCTAATAAACTACTGAAGTATAAAATAGTACTAATATCGAAAATAATTTCCAAATGCTTTAGTGACAAATGTTCTTGGTTTATTTCTTAGATCTCCTGACTTATTTAGAATAATTAGCAAATTAAGCATAGAATTCTGAAGTAAAGGATTAACATTTTAGTAGACATCAGCCTTCATACAGTTTCACAAAAATATATGAAAAAAATAATAATTACATATTTAGGTGACGGTAAGTTAAATAAGACGGTATTATATGCAGTTTGTTATATGTCAATTTTACCTCAGTTGAGGTGAGAGAAAATCCACAGATAATTAAAATATTAACCAAAATATACTAGTGTATTCAATATTTTTTCTTAAAAATTACCCAATAGACATGCAATATATTATACTATTCTCTTTCAGGTAAACAAATGACTGAATTTCAAAAAATTATACAAAAAACCTCAATATTTAATCTTTGCAAAATAAGAAGGAATGTAAAGATGAGAAGGAAGAAAATTAACCAATATTGAGCGCTCATTATCTGCCAGGGACCATGCTAGGTCCTTATTCGATGTTTCATTTAACCAACAGAATCAATCAATCAACAGTTTCAAATTTAATAACAAAGCTTCAGTCTGGAACTTTGATCATGTTTCAAAACCCAATGACAAAAGAGTAACTCTTGTTTCTTTTTTTCTACCATACTTCAATGCCTAATATAGTGTCAGACTTATTGTAGAAGCTCAATAATTTTTTTTCTTGATGAATGCATGAATTATCCATTTACCCCCAAATTTTTTATTTCCCATGATGAACGTTAGAGTAAGACATAATTTTAGTCTAGAGACTATTACATTTAAGAGAAGAGAGAAGCCTAAGTAGATCGCTGTCTGGCTACAAAAGTGAAGACTCCCAAAGCTGGAAGCACTGTGAAGAGAGTCTATGTTCAGGTCCAAATCAAAGAGAAAACTGATTTTTTCAGGACCTCCACAATGTATCAGCCTCAGTGACAAGCTCAATTTAATCAAGCTCGTGAAAGAATAACCTATAAAACAGATTGCTGATGTATTCATTCAAGTGAAATAGATCTTTCAAAGGTCAAGAATATTCTTGTCAGCTGGTCAGTACATCCTGATCACAGTAATAAAGCCTTTATGGAGAGCAGGTATCATCAGAATATTGCTGGTGAGCAGGGCAATTAGGAAGATGATTATAATGGTCAGGGCCATCAGGCTGTGATTGCCTGAGGCAGCCATCAGATACATGTCCCTCTCCTTGGACGGTCCTGAAATCACTCTGATGTATTCTTGCTCTTTTATTATCTTTTTTTGTGGACTCCATACAGAACTACCTTCACTTAACATATTCTCTTTCAAAATGTTCCAATAACCCAGATTAGATTGCCTTCTTTGTATATCAATTGCATTTCAGTAATGTCTTCTGAAGTTTATACCTAAATTCCTTGACTAAAGTTCAACAATGCCTTTCTCATTTTGATTTCACTTAGGGAAGTATTTTCCCATGGCTATGAACTGTGTCTTAGCATGGAATTGTTGGTTATTGTTTTTGTAGATAGATGATGTCATATATTATAGGTTTAATTTCAATTACCTTAAATTATCATGAAGTTATAATATACAATTTACCATAACCAAGTATGTGTAGTACATTTTTTTAAATAAAGCAAATTGTTTAAACAAAGGAGTTCACTGGAGATATGGTTATTAAAAAAATAACAACCCAAAAGTAATCCAGTACATCATATTCCAAAATATGAAATATCATGAAACTATTTTAAAAGCAAGAACTCTAAGTAAAATATTTAAAATGTAAGTTACTGTGCATTGATTCTATTTTGTTAAAAAGTGAGGGGGAATGTGAATAAATATACACAAATATATCTAAATATATATGTTTACATACAAATGTATCATGGAATTAGTGAAAGGTAATATTACATCAACATGTTAATATAATCATTCAAAGGAGTAGATGGATGGGCAAATGAGGTGAAATTATTCACTGTCTTAATTAACTGTTCTTCATATTGATCAATTTGTTGCAATAAGCCAGTATTTTGATTTTTTAAGTTAAAAAGAGTAAAGGACTAATAAATTCAAATGTTGCATCCTTTGGGTCTTCATTTCCACTTTGATTCCATTCATGTTCATTTTCCATTCATATTTTCTAGGACTTAGTCTTCTTTGGTACCATGCTTTATGGCAGCTCAGAACGATTGATCATCTTGAAGCCACTCACAATATATACATCATTTTATAAGATTTTGTTGTTTTATTGATTTGGGGGGTAGATGTTGTTCCTCTGATTATTCAGTATTATTTTCTACTTATTCTATCTCTGTTCATCACTGTATACTTACTGGCAGGGAGAGGAGGAAGGCAAGAGTGAATATTTTGTGTGTTGGACAGGGAGTGAGTATTGGTTTTGGTACAAAGAGCTACGTGGAGGAGAATTTATTGACATGAAGGCACTCACCCCTGACTTACAATTCAAAGTTCTGAGAAGGACATCTAGATCTAGTCCCTATTTGAGGTTTTTATGGATTGAATTTTGTCTCCCAAAATTCATCTATTGAAGCCCTAACTCCCGATGTGATGCTGTTTGGAGATTGCCTCCCTTTAGGGAGGCAATTAAGGTTCAATGAGGTCATAAATGTGGGGTCCTAACCCAATAGATGTCCTGTCATTTTAAGAAGAGAAATGAGACACCAGAGCTCTCTTTTTCCTGCTCTCTGTCTCTATTTCTCTATCTCTCTCTTGCTCTTCCTCTCTCCCTCTCTCCGCACCTAACCCCCACCCTCTCTCTTCTATACACACACAGAGGAAAGCCATAAGAGGGCCCAGTGAGAAGGCAGCTTCTCACTTCCACAAGCCAGTAAGTGAGCTCTCATCAGAACCCAGCCCCTTCCAACTCCTTGAGCTTGGACTTACAGCCCCCAGAAGTGTGAGGGGAATAAAGCTTCTGCTGTTTAAGCCACCCAGTCTGTTAGAGCAGTACAAGTAGACCAGTACAAGGGTTACATGGCTTCCTAAGACACGGCCTGCAATAAATTATGGGTTTATACTGGAACTTCATTAGCCTGTTATTGACAAAAACTGGAGGCTCCAGTAACTGGGAAATTAGCACTGATTATCACATGAGATCAGAGACACTCACCATGTATGTTTCCCAGAAAAAATCTAATAGGACAATTCCTTAACTAATGCTACATGGAATACACTAATGAAAGGAGCCCCAGTATCTTTAGGAAGCTATCCTTTTTTGTGACTACCCTTCATAAACCAGGTTGACTGAGGGAAATATCACCACAGAATATGCTCCCCAGTATCAAGAGGAATCATGGAATTCTGCAAGGGCTGGAGTCACATGGCAGTCGCTTACCTTCAAAGACAGTGTGAATATGAGCTATTTTTATCCACAACAGTCCTGTATGTAGGCATTTTCCCACACCAACAACAAATTTTCTAACTCTCTGGACACCGACTTGGTGTCCTAAACTGAATTCTGACACTAACTACCCAGAGAGTTAGCTTCAGACTCCACAGTTTTAAGGTTCAGACCCACAGGACTGTCCTTACTTAAACATCAGTCACAAGTACTGGGTACCCAAGGTACCCACCCTCCTCCAGAACCTGTCAGGCTCAATAATTTGCTAGAATGTCTCACAGAACCAAGAAAAGCACTTACTTGCTCTTACTGATTCATTATAAAGGACATAACTCGGGAGCAGCCAAATGGAAGAGATGCACAGGGAAAGTATGGGGCGTGTACACACATTCCAGCCCTCTCTGGGTGCACCCCCTCCCTGTACCTCACTGTGATTACCAACCCAGAAGCACCCTGAGTCCCTTTCTTTAGGGCTTTTTATGGAAGTTTCATTAGGTAGGCATAATTGATTAAATTATTGGCCATTGGTGACTGACTCAATCTCTAGCCTCTCCCCTCACCACAGGTCAGGGGGTGGGAGTGAAAGTTCCAACTTTCTAATCACTCCTCAGTTTTTCTGGTATCCAGCCCCCAACCTGAACTACCTAGGGAGCCCCAGTCATTTTCCTAACATACAAAGACATTCTTGTCACTTCAGCAATTCCCAGAGGTTTTAGGAGTTGTTTGCTAGGAACCAGGGACAAACACCAAATATTTATGTTTTATAATATCACAGAATATAATTACCACAAGGTGTAATACATTCCTAGTTTGCCCTTATGATGAGCTCATTGGACATATGCCTAAGCTGTGGCTCAAATCCTGGACTTAGAAGTGGAAAGTTGGTGAGCAGAAGGCAGATATTAGCTGCCCCATTGAAAAATTAGAGTTCATCACTCAGTTTCTGATGTCAGTCATTCACCAAAAACTAATGATTGAAAGAGAGACCTGGTCCCCTTGGCTGATGTATATATTGTACATACAGTGTGTATACATATATACAACAGATAAAATTGTGATCATTTCTCCACGAGACCTAAATCCATTTTCTTCCACAATCGTGCACTGGAGAAAGGAGAATACTCAGGATTTGTTGAAGCCTGTTAGATATGGGGCCTAAAGTGATATTAATAACAGAAAATTCAAAATGCCATCCTGTTTCTCAAGTTAGAAGGGTTCTTAAAGAACAGACAATGAGATACATATGTTCCAGAAGGTTGGAGATAAACTCCCTGACAATTCAGAGTAATGCCACATCTGTGGAGGTTGTAGGTGTTCAGTGATCTGGAGAATGCCAGGGCATACACACAAAGGAAAGGACAAATTGCTTCAACTTGCATCCCCTACAATTAATAAAGTATTGTTGCACTTTGGGGGCCTCTTTTGATATTGGTGACTGCATATATTGTACTTGGAAATAAACCTCTGAGTCATAGGACAGACTCCTGAGATTCTGGAACAAGACCTTAATTACTTTCCATATGCAAGACATTTCCTGGAATGTTACTAAGCATCTGATCTACAAGATACCACAAACTACATGATTAGAGCTTTCCAACATGAACCATAAAATCATAAAAGTAGTCACAGAAGGCATCCATTTTGTAGAAGAAAAGGTACATTTGGGATTGGACCTCAACCTACCCAGAAGGCACAAATTGATTACCTGAAGAGGTGGCCCACATTTCCATGAAGACAGGTCACAAGGAAATCTTGGGAAGAGACATGAGGATGGATGCATGGGAGTGGACACAGAGCATACAGATATTTTTTTTTACTATGTTAAGACTCATCAGAGAGCATCCATCACACACAAAAACATTACTGAACAATGAGATGGACAGGAATACAGCCAGCCTTTCTCTTCAGTCATCCCAGAGCTGATGCAATAGCCAAAAGATGGAGAAGGCATAGGAATAAGAATCAACTTATGGACCCAACAACTGTGCTCCTTCTCACCTGCCACTACTGAAGTCCAGTCTGCTAGTAGCAAAGACTGATTGTGAGCCCTCAGAAAGATGAACTCCTGAAGAAGTCCAGAGTCACATTATGGCATGTAGATTATTTCAGAACACTTCACTCTGTATGGGGGTGGCTATTTATCCACAGTAGAAATCAATCTAATTATGGTTTGTCTTTTCTTCCCCTAATGCCCCCACCAGTATCCTCATCTGAGTGTTTACAGAATATCTGATTTATTATCATTGTATTTTCCACCATATTGCCTCAGATTAAGGGACTCATTTTAAAACAAAGGAGTTATAACATTCGGTGCCTGCCCTGAGGTCTATTTATCTTACTCCTGCTTGATAGAACAATGAATACTTTGTTAAAAGCTCAGCTGAAGTGACAATTTAAAAACAATCCTCAGCAGGGTTGAACCCTCTGCTCCATTGTTGGTTGTATATTCTTCACCAACCAGCGATATATATAGTACTGAGTTCCAAGCAGCTAGAATTTATGGTCCAAAGCCAAGGGGAAGAAGTTGGATTGGAACTGAAGCCAAATCCAGCCTCTGTACCCTGACACTGGAGTTAAATCTCAGAGACAGAGTTTTAGGTGAAGCAGAAAAGAATAACTTTATTGCTTTGCCAGGCAAAGGGGACCACAGCAAGCTAATGCCCTCAAAACCATGTGCCCTGCCCTGGAGGGGGTAGTGAGGCATTTTATAGTATTCAAGGAGCAGGGCATGGTCAGCTCGTGGACATTCTTCTGATTGGTTGGTGGTGAGGCAATCAGGAGTCAGCATCATCAATCTTCTGGTTCCAACCATCTAGGGTCTTTGTGCTTGTGGGAAGAGTAGTTAACTTCTCCCACCTGGTGGGGATTTCAGTATGTGCAAAACAGCTCAAAGATATTGTTATGTGTATCCCTTGAGGGGGAACCAAGACCCCGCCCCAAGGCTGTGTTATTGTTTCTTATGACCTTTCACCATCACTTCCTGTGTCCCAAATTCTGAATTTTCCTCTTTGTCCGTGCAACCTTATATTCTACCTGTCCTGGTTCTCAGACTCTGGATCAACTGGATCCCTGACTGAATCAACAGGCAAAGAGAATAATTATTAAATTGAATGACTAATCAATTTCCATAAGGACCCACAGTTGCTGCTAAAAATGGGAGAGTATATATGGTATCCAGAGTCTTTATCAGAGTAACTCTTGATGCATCTATGCCCAGAGATAATGGTTAAAGGGCTATAAAGAAACCTGGCACAACAAAGGCACGTCAACTAAGAGCTCATCACTTAGGGGTGGGGGTCTGGATCTCCACACAAGGGCAGGAACACTTAATGGCTCAAGAGCTATGTGAAGGTAAGGGCTATCCAGCATTAGTGGAGGAAGAGGCAGATTTTGATTAAAAGCAGTTAGCCTCAGGACCAGTCACAGCAATGAAGACTGCAGCTTTTTTACTAATATTCTTTCATTAAGTATTTGTAAATATGGCTGCTGGTACCACCTGGAGTGAGACCTTAGGACCTAACAAAGGGTACAAATGAATCTTAATGGTGTTGCATTTGGACTGTATTGCACATCTTTTAAGAATCACTTTAAAATCAAATCCTGTTGCCCTACCTATTCATCTAACTGGTGCTAGAGCAACAGATATCCTGCAGGCTTCCATCAGCTCCACACAGGAACAGACTGACAGTGCCTGAATCAGGCCTGCTCGTCTCCATTTTATTTACTGCTCAGGGTCTTCTATGATGCTGAAGGGTGACTACCCACCAGAACCTGCTTGGAAATTCCCTAGAACCCAAATGTGTGGAACAGATAATGCCCTGTGGGGGAAACGCTTGGTCCCAGGTGGCCTCTAGAAGCTAGAAGACACAAGGAAATAGACTCTCTCCTGGAGCCACTAGAAAGGAATGCAGCCCTGCCAACACCTTGGTTTTAGCCCTGAGACTCTTGTCAAACTCCTGACCTACACAACTAAAAGATAATAAATCTGTGTTGTTTTAAGCCACTAATTTTATGGTAATTTCTTACAGCAGCAGAAAAGTAACATGCCACTTGACCCACTTTAATTAATGATTATTTCCTTGACCATTTCCCCTTTACAAGACGGCAATTACCTTCAGAGGGTCTTAATTTCTCCACCTCAGTGTCAGGGTAGTATTTCAAAGTGCTACAACCTGAATTCCAGACCCTTCATCTAACTCCTACCCATTTTTCTGTCTTTACCCCTTCAGTTTCTTAATTTGAACTCTAACCCAACCAATCTGGCAACATATTTATCAATTAGATCTTTAGAAAGTAAGCTTTTTATGGCAGATATTTTTCTCTCTTTTACAATCATCATCAATGTGCATTTCCCACCATGAGTGGTATCTGGATGTAGGAGTGTTAAAAAACAAAATTCAGCTGAGTAAATCTGAAGATCTAATTGGCTTTATTGAACAACTCACAAATCCATAGCATCCCACTTAGCAAATAGAACAGAGCTCCGAGGAGCTGGACAAAATGGAAGGATTTTAAAGAAAAAGGTGGTGGGACGAGGAAGGGATAAACAAAAGAAAGGATTGTTTCAGACAAGGTTACCTTCTTTTGGGGGAAGGCAGGGGTCTATGTGGCAAATTAACCTCACTGCTTCTGGCCAGGAAATTTCAGATTGACTGATTAAATGTCACACTGTTACCAAACCAGGTTTCAAGGTGCAGCAAGCCCGAGGTTTGCAGCAGAGAAAGGGAAAGGTGATTGGAGGTAGGAAAAAGGTGAGGTGATCAGTGTTCTACACAGGTGAATCTGAGTTATATGCTTCTTCATGGGACTTATGTTCAGAAAATGGAGGCATCAGCATGACCTGAAGGTGGGGTTTTGGCCCTCTGACATCAAGATGTCATTCACTGGACATTTGCACAGGCCCAGTTTTAGGGTCAGTGGTCCCAAACGGTTCAACCTAGACAAGAGCTGAGTCCAAGTTCCTGAAAAACTTAAGCCCCAGTTACTATAGTGACCTATACGTAAGAGGGGGGAGGGGTGGGGGGGTGGGAGGCAAGGGGTTAAGGAGACTTGTGATATACTATCTAGGCTTCATGAAGCTTGGCGGGTATGCAATTTGCAAAAATGATTAAGGCAAGCTTGATTAGTGAAGGCAAGTTACAAGTGAACAGCGTTTTTACTAAGCTGTTAGACAAGCCTAAGAGTTTCTGGATGTGACATCATAAAACTCCTAGAAGAGAACATAGGCAAAACATTCCTTGACATAAATTGTAGCAATATTAGATGTCTCCCAAGGCAAAAGAAATAAAAGCAAACATAAACAAAAGGACCTAATCAACCTTAAAAGCTTTTGCACATCAAAGGAAACCATCAACAAAACAAAAAGACAATCTACTGAACGGGAGAAAATATTTGCAAATGGTACAACCAACATGGGGTTAATATTCAAAATACACAAAGAGCTCATATAACTCAATATCCAACAAACAAACAAAAAATCTAAAAATGGGCAGTAGACCTAAAGAGACATTTTTCTAAAGAAGACATACAGATGGCCAACAAGCACATGAAAACTCAACATCACTAATTATTAGAGAAATGCAAATCAAAACCACAATGAGGTATCACCTCACACTGGTTAGAATCATGAAGTCTAAAAACAATAAGTGCTAGAGAAGATGAGAAAAGGGAACCTTCCTACACTGTTGGTGGGAATGTAAATTGGTACAGCCACTGTGGAAAACAGTTCCTTAAAAAACTAAAAATAGAACTGCCATATGATCCAGAAATTCCACTTCTGGGTATAAATTCAGACACTAATTCGAAAAGGTACACACACGTCAATGTTCATAGCAGCACTATTTACAATAGCCAAGACCTGGAAGCAACACAAGTGTGCCCATCACAGACAATTGGCTTAAGAAGATGTGATATACACATATACACTCCCAAAAGGGAGAGAGTGGAGGAAGGGACAAATTAGTAGTAAGAAATTAACAGATACCAACTACTATACATAAGATAGATAAGCAGCAAGTGTTTAGTGTATAGCACAGGGAATTATACCCAATATCTTGTAATAACCCATAATGGAATATAATCTGCCAAAAAAACAAAATCACTATATTGTACACCTGAAACTAATGCAATATTGTAAATCAACTATACTTCAATTAAAAAGAAAAAAAGAATTTCAGTTAGTCATCTCTTTCTGTAAACCCTGTGGGGCACAGGTTTAACATTCCTGGGAGGGGCTGAAACTGCAGTTAGGTATTGTCTTGATTTGCTGATGTGGGCTTAGCACAAGGGATTTCAACTTTGGGCCTATTGTTTCTTTGTTTGTTTGTTTAACATTATATTAGTTTCAGGAGTACAACATAATGATTTGATATTTTAATTGATTAGACCCCATATAAAGTTATTATAAAATATTGGCTATATTCCCTGGCTGTACATTATATCCTTGTTACTTATTTACTTTATACTTAACTGTTTGTACCTCTGCATTCCCTTAATCTATTTAGTCCCTGCCCCAACCCCTCTCCCCAGTGGTAGCCACTATTATGTTTTCTGTATCTGTGAGTCTGTTTCTGTATTGTTATATTCATTTGTTTGTTTTATATTTTAGACTCCAATATAAGTGAAAACATATAGTGTTTGTCTATCTCTGGTTGACTTATTTCATTAGTTTAATATTCTAGAAGTCCCTCCATATTGTTACAAATGGCAAAATTCCATCCTTTGTTATGGCTGATATATAACAACTTCTTTGGCCATTCATCTCTTGATGGACTCTTAGGTTGCTTCTATATCTTGGCTATTATAATGTTACAATGAACATAGGGGTGCATGTTTCTTTTTAACTTAGTGTTTCCATTTTCTTTGGATGAATACCCAGGAGTGGGAGTGCTGGGTCATATGGTAGTTCTATTTTTAGTTTTTTGACATACATCCATACTGTTCTCCACAGTGGCTGCACCAACTTACATTGCCACCAGCAGTGTTCTAGGGTTAATTTCCTCCACATCTTTGCCAATATTGGTTACTTTTAGGTTTTTTTGATGATAGCCATTTTGACAGGAATGAGGTGATATCTCATTGTGTTTTTGATTTGCGTATTTCCCTGGTGATTAATGATGTTGAACATCTTGTCATATACCTGTTGGCCATTTGTGCATCTTCTTTGGAGAAAGGTCTATTCAAGTCCTTTACCAATTTTTTTTTTTTTTTTTTTTTTTTGGGGTACGCAGACCTCTCACTGTTGTGGCCTCTCCCGTTGCTAAGCACAGCCTCCGGATGCACAGGCTCAGCGGCCATGGCTCACGGGCGCAGCCGCTCTGCGGCATGTGGGTTCTTCTCAGACTGGGGAACGAACCCGTGTGTCCCCTGCATTGGCAGGCAGACTCTCAACCACTGTGCCACCAGGGAAGCCCCTTTACCAATTTTTTAAACAAGTTATTTGAGTTTTGTTGTTGTTATTGAGTTATAAGAATTATTTATATATTTTGGATAGTAATTCTTTGTCCAATATGCAGTTTTCAAGTATATTGAAATGGGGAAGTATTTTCTCCCATTCCATAGGTTGCCTTTTCACTCTGTTGATTCTTCCCTTTGCTGTGAAGAAACTTTTTAGCTTGATGTAGTCTTACTTGTTTACTTTTGCTTCTGTTGCCTGTGCTTCTGGTGTCATATCCAAGAAAGTATTGGTAAGACCAATGCCATGAAGACTTCCCCTATGTAGTGCTCTAGGAGTTTTATAGTATCAGGTCTTATGTTTAAG
Organism: Grampus griseus; assembly: GCF_964374135.1. Lineage (NCBI taxonomy): Eukaryota > Metazoa > Chordata > Mammalia > Artiodactyla > Delphinidae > Grampus > Grampus griseus. The sequence continues at coordinate 44,544,674 of NC_139004.1, read as the reverse complement.
ACTTTAATATATTTTGAGTTGATTTTTGTATATTATGGGTTCAATTTAATTCTTTTCCATGTGAATATCCAATTTTCCCAACACCTTTTATTGAAGAGACTATCCTTTCCCTATTGTGTATTCTTGGCACATTTGTTCACAATCAGTTGACGATCATGCATTGGCTTATTTCTCACTACTCTGTTCCATAAGTCTATATGCCCATTTTATGTCAGTCCAATAAATACTGTCTTGATTACTGTAGCTTGGTAATATATTTTGAAATCAGAAAGTGTGATGTCTCCAACTTTGTTCTTTTTCAAGATTGTTTCGGCTATTAGGGGTCCTTTGTGGTTCCATATGAATTTTAGGATAGTTTTTTATTTCTGTAAAAAAAAATACCATTGATATTTCAGTAGGGATTGAAAATAAATTAATATGGAAAACATCCTCAATGCATATAAGATAATTTTCCAATTTGGTATATTGAACCCTGGTATGGAATATTTTACAAAATTCCAGGAAAAAAACCCAAAGCTACTCAACAAAGATTTCACACACCTCCAGTGGAGAATATTTACCCAAATTAAGGGGAAAATGAAATCTGAGTACTGTAAGGGTACACTATGTTCTAGGACAAATAATGTTGATCATATTGTATCAAAAACATTTTCTCATTTTATTACTGATTTTCAAGGATAAACAAAGAATACTTTAGGAAGAAAAAAACAAATCACCTTGAATACAAAAGCTGTGATAAAAGAACTAGTATCATGCTTTATGACAGGTGATAATGGAACAATATCTTCAAAATCTAAAGGGAAAGTATAAATCAAAAATTTTACAAATAACCAATTCAGAATGCACTAGGAGTATAGGATAATAAAAAGTAATCCTCAAACAAAATATAACTCACAAAAGACTGAACGTTTGAATGTTTAAAAAAGGTGACTTGACTAATTTAATGGATAAGTATAAGTTTGGATTTCTAGCACTTGAACCCACTACCTATTTTGAAGGAATCCCACACAGGTGAGCTCTGTCTCAGGTCTCCTATACAGAATATAGAGGATATTAACTGTTCCCTTTTCTCATGTTCTGACAGCTGGTCTGTGGACGTGTGCAATAAGTGTGGCCAAGATGCTCCCATTCAATAGTGAGTGTGGCATCCTGTTTAAGGATATTTAGATATTTTTATGGATACTGGAATCAAAGAAGTATACTGTTGAAAGGGAATAAACATCCAAAAGCCGGGCTTCCCTGGTGGTGCAGTGGTTGAGAGTCCGCCTGCCGATGCAGGGGATGTGGGTTCGTGCACTGGTCCAGGAAGATCCCACGTGCTGCGGAGCGGCTGGGCCCATGAGCCATGGCCACTGAGCCTGTGCGTTCGGAGCCTGTGCTCCGCAATGGGAGGGGCCACAACAGTGAGAGGCCCACATACCGCAAAAAAAAAAAAAAAAAAAAAAAAAATCCATAAGCCTAGAAAGAAATAAGCAAGGGCAACAAAGTTCATCATTGCAATATGTATCCAGTCTTTTCAATGATCAAATCAGTAGCAAGTGCCCAGCTGTCAAATGGTTAAATACTGAGAATGCTGGTCATGCAGTAGCATCTTGTTCATCACTTGCTTCCCTGATCCCTGCCTGAGCCTAGTTCTTTAACAATCCTATAAATCCTTTGAGCTACTCAATAGCATTAGAATAAACTTATTTATTCTCTCCTCATGTTACACAGTGAATTTCTACTGTTGGTGACCAAGAACCCTCAACAATGCAATAATGAAATTCACTTAGCCAAAACATAAATCAAAGTTAAGAACTCGAGTTTTGAGTGGCTGGCTATAATTAAACAATTTTTAAAATTTCAAAATAGTTGACTTTTCAAGTTAAATTCAAATTAATTTTAAATATATTTAATTTAATTTAAAACTATATACTAACATATAGAAATACTATAGTGTTTTTATAAAACTATTTCTATGTGTCTTACTATTTGGTTTTGCATCTGTGTTTATCCTTCGAAAGATATATGGAAGAATATTTATCTTCTATTAGTGTTTCTTACTTTGGAGTGTTGGGTTTAAGTTCATTATAGAAACTTTTTTTATACTTTTCTACATTGTTTAAAATATTACAAAGTATATTTGTAATTTTTATATAACTAACAAAATTATTATTTTAAAAAGTTAGAAAGTAAGATTTATATGGCTTAAAACAAATAATATTTGCAAGTTCTGTTTTCCTCTGAAAGGGCTACATGTTAGTCAAGGAAAAGGATTTGTGATTGAATGACAGCGTGCTGTAATGAAAAAGGCATTAAGACCTAGAATTATTCCAGAGTTGTGGCTGTGTTTCACTGAAATATTGATTACTTTCACTGAGTCTCTTTTCTTATCTGGAAAATGAAAGAATCTAACCAAGAGTCTTTTTGTTCTTACATTTATAAAATTCAATTACTAATGTTTAGAATCAATTATAAAGGCAAACAACTTCCATACATTATACATATCTTCAATATATAACTTGTACACACATTTGATGAGTATCTTTAAGCCAATGACACATGATCATTTTGTTCTCTTGTATAAGAAGTTTGGGGAATAATTTCCCTCATTTTTCTGTGAATTAGGTCCCATATTTGATCAGTAAGCTTCTTTGAGAAGTCCAGTTTCAATCGTCACTTTATCAAATACTGTAAGCAAAAGAAAATAGATCAATTTCCTATTTTCTTTGCCAACATCCTTAGTTTTATAGAAACTGCTCCTAACTTGCAAGAAAAATAATGCCATATTAAACTTAATATAACATTTAACATGCTGGCACAGTTTAAAGCACTTGACATATATTCATTCATGTCATCGTGACAATGTTATCATTTCCTTTCTATAAAGGAGGTAATCACCCAAGGCTATACAGTGAGTGGTGGAAGTTAAATTTAAACCCAGGCACCAGTCTCCTGACTCTTCAATATAGCACAGTATGCAATACCTTCTAAGAAGTTAATAGTTTGATTCTGATCATCAATATGGAACATTCACCATGTCAGACATTGTTAGGCACTAGAGATTCAAAAATGCATAGCCGCTCCGCGGCATGTGGGATCTTCCCAGACCGGGGCACGAACCCGTGTTCCCTGCATCAGCAGGCGGGCTCTCAACCACTGCGCCACCAGGGAAGCCCTGTTTATTTCTTTTTTGTAAGCTTTTCCCCCTTTCCTTTTAGTAAAATAACCATAAAAATGGTAATATTGTATTCTATACTAAGTCACTGTCACCTCATTAACTTTCTTTACAACTTCTCAAAAACACAGGTTTTCCACTTGTATCAATGCAGTTTGATTTGCTTCCCTCATACACAAGTTGTTTGTTTCTCTTCAACACTCCTAGTACCACATTTGAAAGTCCTTCATTGTTTCCCATCTGTCTGTCATCTCCTCCAAACTCAAGGAAAGCTCAGGGACTAATGTATCCACCTGCATCCTCTCTCTAGGAATGGGATCATTTGGATAGACAATGGTTTTCAAGTTTTCAATTAGCTGTAGGTCTCAGTAAAGCATCCTCTACATTGTTTCAAATGCAAGGGTTTATGTGCTTGTGTTTGAAGGTGTGTTTGTGTTGTGGAGGTCAGGAGGATGCAGAGGGAGAGAGGGGAGGGAGAGAGCTACTGGTCAGAAATATTATAAATTCCTTCATTCTTGAAATGATTTTATTCCACTCAATAGCACTTAACTAGAATTAAATACCAATATTAAAATCATCCACTCATGTAACAAACATTTTGTGAAGTGCCTACTAAGCCCTTTATAAATTTCATATTATGAAATCAAATTTGCTTAAACTATTAAGAACTTTGAGCTATCTAAATTAAAGATGTGTATATCTTTATAATATCTTTATGTATCTATATCTTCATAATATCCATTTTTAAAGGTCTGAGGCTTTTATCCTTAAATATCAATTTAACCATAAAATGCTGATTAACTAGTTAAACATTTAATAACTAATTAAAAAATATATTCCTCTGCTTTTATTATAAGCCATTATTTTATTCATTGTTTTGTATTGGTTAATAGTCACACACCGTAAGATGCCAACCAAAAGTCTTTACTAATCTGGTCGGAGAAAGAAACATCAACCCACCTCTGTGGAACACCTCACTGCATTTTATCAGCTGTTGAATTATCACTTCAGTTCTATCACTCCTATTCTTCATCTAAAAATAAAATATAAACCTACCATTATAAGATTAAGTAGTCAATATCCCTCATATCATTTTCCAGATTCTGGAGAGTACTTTTGAATGTTGACTTTAAAAAAAAAATTATAGATTAATTAATGGAAATATTTCCAGATACAGTTTTTCTCTAAGCAGCATTAGTTATGGTATCATTTGTCATCCGAAATTATCCCTTGAACTGCTGAAAAGCAGTTGATCCCTAACTAGCCAAAAAAGAAGATAATTTGGTTTTCAAATGTAGTTTAAATTGACATATTTTTTAATCATGTACTAGAGGACAAAATGTAGGAGTTTTTAAGTATAGGATGTGTCTACATAATAGCAACAGCCCCACCCTCCCTCAGCTAACCTAATATTTTAAATAGCAAGGAGTACCATTTGATGAGACTACCTCTAAAGGCTAGTTTGTGTGAAACTAGCAAGTGCCTTGGTGTCAATGAACATTAGCTATCTGAGAATCCTGTTTTGCCTTCTGAATGTGAGACTTAAGGATGTGGATGGAAAAAAACTGTGCCATTTTATTCTAAAGGATATAGTTTTGTTGCATGTTTATGAAAATTCTGAAGACAACGAATTAAATGCAGATATTACATTAGAGAATTAGAGGTTCTCTCCTTGAATGTGAAAAGATAGTCTTTGGACAATGAAAGAGAAAATGTTAAGTTTTAAAGGAATGATAAATGGAATTTATACTTATAACCCTCTCCAAAGAAGAAAGAATGTGAACTCCACAGCTCTATTTTGTCCAGTGTTATTCCATGTGGTTTTAGGAGGGATTTTGTGGGAAAAACTTTGCGTTAAAATAAATTAGGAAATACTGAGTTGAACAAAGTGAAACAAATGTCTTTATTACTGAACTGCTCAGATCCATGGAGGCCCTACCTTATGAGTTTCTAAGAGGAGCACATTGGCTGCAGTAGGTCAGCACACACAAGACAAGGCAAAGCAGGGTCTGAACAATTTGACTGGTAAAGACGAGACAAGACACTTTTAGACTCAGACAGTTGATTATTTATACACTGAAAGGAAGATCTGCCAAAGGTGCCAGGTCCCTGCCGTCCTGTCCACACACCCAAAATGACGACACTGAAGTGAAAGAGGCCGATGACTCTGATGCGTTTTGATGTTCTCTAATGGGTTCAAGACTGCAGCTAGGTGGTTCAAGATTCTGCAGCTCTGTTCTGAGGAGGGCAGGGCAGAGAACCCCACAATTCATCAGAACCCAGGAGTGATAGGAAAGAGTTTCACCTTATTTCTGGGTGTGTCTGTGAAGGTGTTTCTGGAAGATTAACATTTGAGTCAGGCCTTTGGACTTGAACTGGGACTTACACCTTTGGCTCCCCTGGTCTTCCGGGTTGGTGCTGGGACTCCACTACCAGCTTTCCTGGGCCTCCAGCCCAGACCTGTGACAGCAGGTCACAGAACTTCTCAGCCTCCATGATCACAGGAACCAATCCTTCAAAATAAATCTCTTTCTGTTTCTCTCTTTCTCTCTCTCTTTCTCTATCTATCTATCTATCTATCTGTCTATCTATCTATCTGTCTTATTGGTTCTGTTTCTCTGGATAACTCTGACTAATGCACCAACCAAGTGTAGAGGAATGTGCAAAGAGGGGGACAGGAATTTGAGGGGAGCAGAAGCTTCTATCCCAGAGGAGCAGAAGAGTAGAAAGCAGGATGTAAGTGAAAAGCTACAGGCAGATGGGCTACATATGTAATGGATTAGGTTCATACGGGCAGCAGAATTCTTCCAAGCTCAATTTCTTAGGATGAACGAGGAAGTTCCAACTATACAGCTATATTATAGTCTGGTTTGAAAATATCCTTAAACAGGCTTATTCGTGAAGCTCATCTTTCTACACACCACTCTCTGCCTATCTCCTTACTCTATATTTCAACATTACTGAAATATTCATCTATAACTAAATAGACCAGGAACTCTAATGCTAGTAGGAATTAGCACATACTGTTCCTTGCCCCTGAGATGATCTTCCAGTCCACCACCTCCCGCTCATCTGGCCCAGTCCTGAAGCATAGGTGGGGGCAGCCATGCCACCCAGGCCCAGGCTCTTGGGCATGTGATGGGAGTGGCAGCCCTGATGATCTCTGAACTACCTCCAAGGTAAATCTTCCACTGTCTTGAATAATAGCACCTGGTTTCTGATGAGATGGCTTATCCATATAATCTTATCAAACAATCACTTGGCCACATCCTAACTGTTCTTATTTTTTTGAAATATAGGTAGCTCTGCTTCCTTTTTGCTTAACAATTCCATCTTCAAGTAATTTCTCTCCTTGCGTTTTACTATAAACAGTCAAGGAATGAAGCTGCACTACCAACACTTTGCTTAGAAATCTCTTCAGCTAAATGTCCAATTTCAATGCTCACAAGTTCTATCTTCCATAAACAACAGAACATGAACATGACTCAGCCAAGTTATTTGCCCCTGTATAATGAGGATCGCCTGTCCTCTAGCTTCCAATACCACAGCCCTCATTTCTGTCTGAGACCTTATCAGAGTGACCTTTATCACACATGCTATTCATGAGTATTTATGTATTCTTTGAAAGGATTAAGGTTTATCTACAGCTCTCATCTTCTCTTTCTAAGTTCTCACCAGAATCACCCTTAACTTTCGTATTTCCAGCAGGCACCTCCAAACTCTTCCAGTCTCTGCACATTACCCAGTTCCAAAGCTACTTCCATCTTTTTAGGTACCAATTTCTGTGTTGGTCAATCCGGGCTGCTACAACAAAGTACCATAGACTGGGTGGCTTACAAATAACATACATTTATTTCTCACAGTTGGAGAGACTGGAAGTCTGAGACCAGGGTGCCAGCATGTCAGGTTCTGGAGAAGCCCTCTGCTGTGTTACAGGCTTCTCACAGGGTGCAGAGCAGATAAAGAAAGTAAGCTCTCCTGTGACTCTTGTAAAAGCACTAATCACACTCCACCCTCACGTCCTCATCTAATCCTAATTACCTCCCAAAGGGCCCACCTCCCAATACCATCACATGGGGGGGTAGTATTTCAACATATGAATTTTCAAAGAGTACAACATTCAGTTCATAACAAAGTCATAGATCAGACTGGGGAAAGGACCATCAGAGGCAACAGAGGACAGACCAGGAATTTCACCCACTTGTGCATCAACATCAAATGTCTTCTGGGAAATAAAATGATCCATATTCTAGATGTGAGATGAGAAAGACAAGTGGAGAAGAGGTCTATTAGCTAAACCCTCTTTTTTCATGCAGCATATAATTAATGTCTCCCCTCAATAAAAACCACTATGTTTGCAAAATATTTCACTTCATCTAGATCACTCAAGCTTTTGGGAGTTGCCAACTAGATGAATTAAATTAAATTTTTAAACCAGAGTGATTCAGTACATTTACTCTGCAAAAACAGAGTCATGTAGGATCAGAGCAAGGAAAGATTTAGTGAGAAAAAAGAAGAAATGTATTTCAGGTAGAAAATTTATAATTCCTTGTGCTGTTCCTGAATTTTTTATGTTAACTATTAGGTACACCGCCAACAGAGAAAAAGTGAATATTTTACTTCACTGTTTTTTCTTTGAACACCTACAAATTCAATTTAAGTTAAATTTATTCTGATTTCACTATATTTTTATAAAAAGAACAGAGAAATGACTTAATAAAATATGATCAGATGGCTTATAGACAAAGAAGCATCATCAATTTTTGTGTACAGTTTAAAAATTACACAAAACATCTGTAGACTAGTAATGAGTTTTGCTAGTTTTCCATTTTGTGCACATTCTTGTTCAAGATACATAATTAAGTGTGCATTTTGTTACTGAAATCTTCTGACTCAGTCATTAAAATAAACTTTTTATTTTCAAAACGGTTGCACTCACATTTGTTAATCTGTTGTTTTATTTGTCTCAGTTTTCAAAATATAATTAATCTGTATTGATCTGCTTGACAAACAAAATGACCTCTTTGCGGAGCTGTCATCCTATAGTTGGCATTGCCTTCTTTCCACTGAAACTCTACATTGGATTTAATCTTTTTAAAAAAGTTTACAGACAAATAAAAAGAACATAGCTCTTGAATAATAAAAGTATAAAAAGAATACTCAAGGCTCCCCAAATCTTGGCTCATTATGACACTGGAAAAACTAGAGCATTAGGTCCCAAAGGCTATATATTTGAAAATATAATAAACTCTATGGTAAAGAGAAGAGTTAAAAAATATTTCTACCCAGTAACCACTTCCAGTAACAACTTTCTTTCCCAAATTTTCAATTAATTATATCATTAGTTCACATTTCAGATATGACTTATTGCTATTAAACCTAGTTCAGGGCTTCCCTGGTGGCCAGGTGGTTAAGTGTCCACCTACCAGTGCAGGGGACATGGATTTGAGCCCTGGTCCAGAAAGACCCTACATGCTATGGAGCAACTAGGCCCATGCACCACAACTACTGAGCGTGAGCTCTAGAGCCCACAAGCCACAACTACTGAGCCCACATGCCACAACTACTGAAGCCCATGTGCCTAGAGGCCATACTCCACAACAAGAGAAGCCACCACAATGAGAAACCTGCACACCACAATGAAGAGTATCCCCCGCTCGCCACAACCAGAGAAAAGCCTGCGTGTAGCAACGAAAACCCAATGCAGCCAAAAATAAAATAAATAAAATAAAAAATAAATTTATTAAAAAACCTAGCTCAAATCAAGAATAAAATAGCAATAAAATTTCTCAAAGCAGTGCTTAAAATTTCCTATTATATGACATGTGTATATGTCAATTAATTTATGACAAAGGAATTAAGAATATACAATGGAGAAAGGATAATCTCTTTAATAAATGATATTGAGAAAACTGGACAGCCACATGCAAAAGAAAAAAACTGGACCCCTATCTTATATCATAAACAAAAGTCAACTCAAAATGGATTAAAGATTTGAAGGTAAGATCTGAAACCATAAAACTCCTAGTAAAAAACATAGTAGATAAGCTCCTTGATATCAGTCTTTATGATTTTTTTTTCAGTTCTGACACCAAAAGCAAAGGTAACAAGAGCAAAAATAAACAAGTGGCTCTACATCAAACTAAAAACCTTCTGCACAGCAAAGAAAGCCATCAACAAAATGAAAGGCAACATATGGAATGGAAGAAAATATTTGCAAACCACATGCCCAATAAAGGGTTAGTATTCAAAATATTCAAGGAATTCATACAACTCAATAGGAAGAGAAAAAAAATTTTTAATTGGCAAAGGACCTGAATAGACATTTTTCCAAAGACATACAAAGGGCCAACAGGTACAGGAAAAGATGATCAACGTCTCTAATCAAGGAAATGCAAATCAAAACAACAATGAGGTATCACCTCACACCTTTAGTATGACTAGAATCAAAAAGGTAATAGGTAGATGCTAACAAGAATGCAGAGAAAAGGGAATTTTTGTGCACTGTTGGTGGGAATATAAACTAGTATATACATTAATGAAAACAGGAGGAAGGGTCCACAAGAAATTAAAAATAGACTTACCTTAAGATCTAGCAATCAGGCTTCCCTGGTGGCACAGTGGTTGAGAGTCCGCCTGCCGATGCAGGGGCCACGGGTTCGTGCCCCGGTCCGGGAAGATATCACATGCCGCAGAGCGGCTGGGGCTGTGAGCCATGGCCACTGAGCCTGTGCATCTGGAGACTGTGCTCCACAACAGGAGAAGCCACAGCAGTGAGAGGCCCACGTACCACAAAAAAAAAAAAAAAAAAAAAAAAAAAAAAAAAAAAAGATCTAGCAATCAAACTTGTGGATATATATCCAAAGGAAAGGAAATCTCAAAGATATATGTGCACTCACATAATCATTTCAGCATTATGCACAATAGCTAAGGTATGGAAACAACCTAAGTGTCCACTGATGGATTAATGGATAAAGGAGACATGGAATATATATACAAAGAAATATTATTCAGCCATGAGAAAGAGGGAAATCCTGCCATTTGTGACAACATAGTTCAATCTGAAGGGGATTATGCTAAGTGAAATAAGCCAGATAGAAAAGGACAAAAACTGCATAGTATCAATTGTATATACAATCCAAAAAAAAAAAAAAAAGTCAAACTCATAGAGACAAAGAGTAGAAAAGCAATTGCAAGGGGGCTGGGGGCTAGGGGAAATAGGGAGGACTTGGTAAAAGGGTACAAACTTTCAGTTATAAAATCTGAGGGTCTAATGTATAACATGGTGACTACTGTTGATAACACTATTGTATAATTGAAATTTGCTAAGGGAAGAGAAATTAAGTGTTCTCAGCAAAAAAATAAATAAAAGGTAAATATGTGAGATGATATGATGGGTAATTAACTTAGTAGAGGAATATTTTCACAATGTATACATATATTAAATCACATTGCACACTTTAATATCTTACAATTTTTTCAGTTATACCTCAGTTAAAAAATCTCATGTTATATGCAAATTGTATTTGAGAATTTTGTGAAAAGTGCATGCCACATCAAAATGAATAATTATTGAAATTTAGTATTGTGTAGTAGAATAGTAAAACTGTACTTTTATAATAAATAGTATTTTTGATACATATTAGTATGTTTTTGCCTATTTTCTCACTCTACTTTGAATATTCATGTGTTAGAATTATCCAAAATATCATCTAAAATATTGTAGAAGTATAGAGATTTTTACTGTTTGTTTTTCTATAAAGAGAACAACCTATGTGGCTATGCTCTTCCTAAATTGTCAAAGAAAATTACTTGATTTTAATACTATGATTATAATTCAGATGACAACATTTCACAAGCCAATGATTTGGAAGTACACCGTCTTATTTTATGTATTTTAACACATGTTTATGGAGTATCTTAAAATCATAAAATGTGGGAAACTTATGAGAAACAAAGATCATACAATCATTTAATGTATAGGATTTAATCTTGGTTTTCATAAATAATAAAAGTGCTTCAATATATTTTTATTTTTCTAAACATCTTTATTAGTGTGTTGCTTTCTGCTTTACAACAAAGTGAATCAGCTATATATATATATATATATATATATATATATACATCCCCATACCTCCTCCCTCTTGCATCTCCCTCCCATCCTCCCTATTCCTCCCCTCTAGGTGGTCACAAAGCGCACTGGGCTGATCTCCCTGTGTTATGTGGCTGCTTCCCACTAGCTATCTATTTTACATTTGATAGTGTATATATGTCCATGCCACTCTCTCACTTCGTCCCAGCTTACCCTTCCCACTCCCTGTGTCCTCTAGTCCATTCTCTAAGTCTGCATCTTTATTCCTGTCCTGCTCCTAAGTTTTTCATAACCATTTTTTTTTGGATTCCGTATATATATGTTAGCATATGGCATTTGTTTTTCTCTTTCTGACTTACTTCACTCTGTATGACAGATACTAGGTCCAGCCACCTCACTACAAATGACTCAATTTCACTTCTTTTTATGGCTGAGTAGTATCCCATTGTATATATGTGCCACATCTTCTTTAACCATTTATCTGTGAATGGACATTTAGGTTGCTTCTATGTCATGCCTACTGTAAATAGAACTGCAATGACCATTGTGATACATGACTCTTTTTGAATGGTTTTCTCAGGGTATATGCCCAGTAGTGGGATTGCTGGGTCCTATGGTAGTTCTATTTTTAGTTTTTTAAGGAACCTCCATACTGTTCTCCATAGTGGCTGTATCAATTTACATTCCCACCAACAGTGCAATAGGGTTCCCTTTCCTCTACACCCTCTCCAGCATTTATTGTTTGTAGATATTTTGATGATGGCCATTCTGAGTGATGTCAGGTGGTACCTCATTGTAGTTTTGATTTGTATTTCTCTAATGATTAGTGATGTTAAACATCCTTTCATGTGCTTCTTGGCAATCTGTATATCTTCTCTGGAGAAATATCTGTTTACGTCTTCTGCCCATTTTTAGATTGGGTTGTTTGTTTTTTGATATTGAGCTGCATGAACTGCTTGTAAATTTTGGAGGTTAATCTTTGTCAGTTGCTTCATTTGCAAATATTTTCTCCCATTCTGAAGGTTGTCTTTTCATCTTGTTTATGGCTTCCTTTGCTGTGCAAAAGCTTTTAAGTTTAATTAGGTCCCATTTGTTTATTTTTGTTTTTATTTCCATTTCTCTAAGAGGTGGGCCATAAAGGATCTTGCTGTGATTTCTGTCATAGAGTGTTTTGCCTATGTTTTCCTCTAAGTGTTTTATAGTGTCTGGCCTTACATTTAAGTCTTTAATCCATTTTGAGTTTATTTTTGTGTATGGTGTTAGCGAGTATTCTAATTTCATTCTATTACCTGTAGCTGTCCAGTTTTCCCAGCACCACTTATTGAAGAGGCTGTCTATTCTCCACTGTGTTCTTGCCTCCTTTATCAAAAATAAGGTGACCATATATGTGTGGGTTTATCTCTGGGCTTTCTCTCCTGTTCCATTGATCTATATTTCTGTTTTTGTGCCAGTACCATACTCCCTTGATTACCATAGCTTTGTAGTATAGTCTGAAGTCAAGGAGCCTGATTCCTCCAGCTCCGTTTTTCTTTCTCAAGATTGCTTTTGTTATTCAGGATTTTTGTGTTTCATTACAAATTGTGAAAATTATTGTTCTATTTCTGTGAAAAATGCCATTGGTAGTTTGATAGGGATTGCATTGACTCTGTATATTGCTTTGGGTATTATAGTCCTTTTCACAACATTGATTCTTCCAATCCAAGAACATGGTATATCTCTCCATCTGTTTGTATCATCTTTAATTTCTTTCATCAGTGTCTTACAGTGTTCTGCATACAGGTCTTTTGTCTCCTTAGGTAAGTTTATTCCTAGGTATGTTATTCTTGTTGTTGCATTGATATATGGGAGTGTTTCCTTAATTTCTCTTTCAGATTTTTCATCATTAGTGTATAGGAATGCAAGAGATTTCTGTGCATTAATTTTGTATCCTGCTACTTTACCAAATTCATTGATTAGCTCTAGTAGTTTTCTGGTAGAGTCTTTAGGATTCTCTATGTATAGTATCATGTCATTTGTAAACAGTGACAGCTTTACTTCTTCTTTTTCGATTGGGATTCCTTTTATTTCTTTTTATTCTCTGATGGCTGTGGCTAAAATTTCCAAAACTATGTTGAATAAGAGTGGTGAGAGTGGGCAACCTTGTCTTGTTCCTGATCTTAGTGGAAATGGTTTCAGTTTTTCATCATTGAGAATGATGTTGGCTGTGGGTCATATATGCCCTTTACAATGTTGAGGTAAGTTCCCTCTCTGCCTACTTCCTGGAGGGTTTTTTTCCATAAATGTGTGTTGAATTTTGTCAAAAGCTTTCTCTGCATCTATTGAGATGATCATATGATTTTTCTTCTTCAATTTGTTAATACGGTGTATCACATTGATTGATTTACATATATTGAAGAATCCTTGCATTCCAGGGATAAACCCCACTTGATCATGGTATATGATCCTTTTAATGTGCTGTTGGATTTTGTTTGCTAGTATTTTGTTGAGGATTTTTGCATCTGTGTTCATCAGTGATATTGGCCTGTAGTTTTCTTTCTTAATGATGTCTTTGTCTGGTTTTGGTGTCATGGTGATGACCTTGTAAGATGAGTTTGGCCTCATAGAATATCGCTCTGCTATATTTTGGAAGAGTTTGAGAAGGATAGGTGTTAGCTCTTCTCTAAATGTTTGATCGAATTCGCCTGTGAAGACATCTGGTTCAGGGCTTTTGTTTGTTGGAAAATTTTTAATCACAGTCTCAATTTCAGGACTTGTGATTGGTCTGTTTATATTTTCTATTTTTTCCTGGTTCAACCTCTGAAGGTTGTGTTTTTCAAAGAATATGTCCATTTGTTTGAGGTTGCCCATTTTATTGTCATATAGAGATAACTTGTAGTAATCTCTCCTGATCCTTTGTATTTCTGCAGTGTCAGTTGTTACTTCTCCTTTTTCATTTCTGATTCTATTGACTTGAGGCTTCATCCTTTTTTTCTTGATGAGTCTGGGTAATGTTTATCAATTTTGTTTATCTTCTCAAAGAACCAGATTTTAATTTTATTGATCTTTGCTATGTTTCTTTCATTTCTTTCTCATTTATTTCTGTTGTGATCTTTATGATTTCTTTCCTTCTGCTAACTTTGGGGATATTTTATTCTTCTTTCTCTAATTGCTTTATGTGTAACGGTGGTTGTTTATTTGAGACGTTTCTTGTTTCTTGAGGTGGGATTGTATTGCCATAAACTTTCCTCTTCGAACTGTTTTTGCTGCATCCCATAGATTTTGGGTCATCGTGTTTTCATTGTCATTTGTTTCTAGGTATTATTTGATTTCCTCTTTGATTTCTTCAGTAATCTCTTGGGTATTAAATAGTGTATTGTTTAGCCTCCATGTGTTTGTATTTTTTAAAGATTTTTTCCTGTAATTGATATGTGGTCCCACAGCATTGTGGTCGGAAAAGATACTTGATATGATTTCAATTTTCATAAATTTACCAAGGCTTGATATGTGACCCAAGATATGAGATCTCTCCTGGTGAATGTTCCAGGAGCACTTGAGAAGAAAATGTATTCTGTTGTTTTTTGATGGAATGTCCTATAAACATCAGTTAAGTCCATCTTGTTTAATGTATCATTTAAAGCTTGTATTTCTTTATTTATTTTCATTTTGGATGACCTGTCCATTTGTGAAAATGCAGTGTTAATGTCCCCTACTATGATTTTGTTACTGTCAATTTCCCCTTTTCTGGCTGTTAACATTTGCCTTATGTATTGAAGTGCTCCTATGTTTGGTGCATAAATATTTACAATTGTTTTATCTTCTTCCTGGATAGATCTCTTGATCATTATGTAGTGTCCTCTTTGTCTCATGTAATAGTCTTTATTTAAAAGTCTATTTTGTCTGATATGAGAATTGCTACTCCAGCTTTCTTTTGATTTCCATTAGTATGGAATATCTTTTTCCATCCCCTCACTTTCAGTCTGTATGTGTCCCTAGGTCTGAAGCAGGTCTCTTGTAGACAGCATATATACAGGTCTTGTTTTTGTATCCATTCAGCCAGTCTATGTCTTTTGGTTGGAGCATTTAATCCATTTACATTTAATGTAATTATCGATATGTATGTTCCTATTACCATTTTCTTAATTGTTTTGGGTTTGTTATTGTAGGTATTTTCCTTCTCTTGTGTTTTCTGCCTAGAGAAGTTCCTTTAGCATTTGTAGTAAAGCTGGTTTGGTGGTGCTGAATTCTCTTAACTTTTGATTGAGGTTTTAATTTCTGCTTCGAATCTGAATGAGATCCTTGCTGGGTAATCTTGGTTGTAGGTTTTTCTCTTTTATCTCTTTAAATATGTCCTGCCACTCCCTTCTGGCCTGCTGAGTTTTTGCTGAAAGACCAGCTGTTAACCTTATGGAGAGTCCCTTGTATATTATTTTTTGTTTTTCCCTTGCTGCTTTTAATTTTTTTTCTTTATATTTAATTTTTTATAGTTTGATTAATCTGTGTCTTGGCATGTTTCTACTTGGATATATCCTGTATGAGACTCTCTTAGCTTCCTGGATTTGATTATCTATCTCTTTTCACATATTAGGGAAGATTTCAATTATAATCTCTTCAAATATTTTCTCCGTCCCTTTCTTTTTCTCTTCTTCTTCTGGGACCCCTATAATTCGAATGTTGGTGTGTTTAATGTTGTCCCAGAGGTCTCTGAGACTGTCCTCAATTCTTTTCATTCTTTTTTCTTCATTCTGCTCTGTGGTAGTTATTTCCACTATTTTATCTTCCAGGCCACTTATCCGTTCTTCTGTCTCAGTTATTCTGTTTTGATTCCTTTTAGGGAGTTTTTAATTTCATTCATTGTGTTGGTCATCATTGTTTGTTTGCTCTTTAGTTCTTCCAGGTCCTTGCTAAACATTTCTTGGATCTTCTCCATTCTATTTCCTCGATTTTGGATCATCTTTACTATCATTACTCTGAATTCTTTTTCAGGTAGACTGACTATTTCCTCTTCATTTGTTTGGTCTTGTAGGTTTTTACCTTGCTTCTTCTTCTGCTCTATGTTTCTCTGTCTTCTCATTTTGCTTCACTTTCTGTGTTTGGGATTTCCTTTTCGCAGGCTACAGATTTGTAGTTCCTGTTGTTTCTGGTGTCTGTTCCCAGTGGCTATGGTTGGTTCAGTGAGTTGTGTAGGCTTCCTGGTGAGGGGACTGGTGCTTGTGTTCTGGTGGATGAGGCTGTATCTTGTCTTTCTGGTGGGCAGGACTGTGTCCAGTGGTGTGTTTAGGCATATCTGTGACCTGATTATGATTTTAGGCAGCCTCTCTGCTAATGGGTGGGTTTGTGTTCCTGTCTTGCTAGTTGTTTTCATAGCCTGTCCAGCACTGTAGCTTGCTGGTTCTTGAGTGGAGCTGGGTCTTAGCATTGAGATGGAGAGCTCTGGGAGAGCTTTCACTGTTTAATATTATGTGGAGCCGGGAGGTTTCTGGTTGACAAATGTCCTGAATTTGGCTCTCCCACCTCAGGGGCACAGGCCTGACACCCGGACAGAGCAACAAGATCTTGTCAGCCACACAGAAAAAGAGAAAAAAGAAAATATATATATATATATATATATATTGTTGCTCCCAAAATCCACTGCATCAATTTGGGGATCATTCATTGTCTATTCAGGTATTCCACAGATGCAGGATACATCAAGTTTATTGTGGAGATTTAATCAGATGCTCCTGAGCCTGCTGGGAGAGATTTCCCTTTCTCTTCTTTGTTCGCACAGCTCCTGAGGTTCAGCTTTGAATTTGTCCCCGCCTCTGCTTGTAGGTCCCCTGAGGGCATCTGTTCTTCACTCAGACAGGATAGGGTTAAAGTAGCAGCTGATTAGGGTGCTCTGACTCACTCAGGCCCGGGGAAGAGAGAGGTACAGAATGTGTGGTGAGCCTGCAGCAGCGGAGGCCATCATGACACTGCAACAGCCTGAGGTCTGCCATGTGTTATCCCGGGGAAGTTACCCCTGGATCACGAGAACCTGGAAGTGGTGGGCTGCACAGCTTTCCAGGAGAGGAGGTGTGGATAGTGACCTGTGCTTGCACACAGGTTTCTTGGTGCCTGCAGCAGCAGCCTTAGCGTTTCATGCCCATCTCTGGTGTCCTAACTGATAGCCATGGCTTGCCCCTCTCTCTGGACCTTGTTTAGACAGTGGTCTGAATCCCCTCTTCTCGCCACCCTGAAACAATGGTCTCTTACCTCTTAGGCAGGTCCTGAACTTTTCCCAGACTGCCTCCTGTCTATCTGTGGTGCACTAGCCCCCTTCAAGTTGTGTTCCCACAGCCAACCCCAGTCCTCTCCCTGGGATCTGAACTCTGAAACCCGAGCCTCAGCTCCCAGCCCCCACCCACCCCGGTGGGTGATCAGACAAGCCTCTCAGTCTGGTGAGTGCTGGTCAGCCCCAATCCTCTGTGTGGGAATCTCTCCACTTTGCCCTCCGCACCCCTGTTGCTGCACTCTCCTCCGTGGCTCCAAAGCTTCCCTCACCACCCCCCATCTCCACCAGTGTGGAAACTTTTCCTCTTTCACAGTTCCCTCCCAGTGGTACAAGTCCCATCCCTATTCTTTTGTCTCTGTTTTTTCTTTTCTCTTTTGCCCTGCCCAGGTACATGTGGAGTTTCTTGCCTTTTGGGAAGTCTGAGGTCTTCTGCCAGGGTTCAGTAGGGGTTCTGTAGGAGTTGTTCCACTTGTAGATGTATTTCTGATGTATTTGTGGTGAGGAAGGCAATTTCCACATCTCACTCCTCCACCATCTTGAAGGTCTCCATAAGGTATAATTGATGTGACACTTTACAGTGACAGCAGTGTCTATTCTCAGACCAGCTGTGCTTTAGTTTTTGTGGTATGTGTAAGATGTGGTCTGTTCCCTCAGAACTATTAGTGCACAGTAATCACCCCTGCTGTCGCATCCCCTCATCCTTGGTGTAACTCAAGCCCTCAAACCTGTGTACTCCCAGCTCTGTCCTCATCAAGCTGGGGGAGCCTCCACATCCTTCATCTAGGCTCTGATTGGAGCTCCTCTGCTAGAGAATCTCTTGCCAGGGAGAACTTGGGTGGGCAGCTAAGTCTCTGGTGTGCAGGGCTCCACTTCCAGGGCTTCAGGAAACAAAGGAAGTGTAATCTGCAGTCCCAGGATGCAATGGGCTCTGGCCATCTCTGAGACCTATAAGTTCTAAGTCTATTTATCTCTCTGGCTCTTCACCCCCAATTCATCTCCTGCAGCCTCAGAAGGAGCCGTCCTCTTCTCTGCAAGCCAGGAAACTTCCCTGAGGTCATTTTCTGCATTCTCTTTACTCTGGCTCACAGGACCACAAATCTTTATTCTTTCTGGTTTCTGCAAAAGAAATCTGAACTTTCAAGACTACTTTTTTTCCCTCTGTGGGTATTAAAAATTGTGTTTGAAAATCAAAGCTACCCATAATTTCTTTGTTCCTTTTCTCTGGCTGTATCTCCCTTTCCCTAAACAAAGAAGGGTCCATTCCATGAACAGAAAGCCAAAGAGTAATATGAGTTCCTGGCATTGTTTTAAAGGTGATATTTCAAAAGTATAATCCCACCATTACACATAAAATGGCATGCGAGCTGACCCATGTGTTTTAATTTGTTACCAAAGTATTTTGTACCATGTTGAGCGCTCTGATGCAAACTCTTTGCCTGTTATTTGTATATTGATTTACATGTTTTACTGAGATGAAGTGGGGTTATTGTCATGACTTAGAAATGTTTGGGGGGGATAGATGCTTCTGCTATCTAATTATTATCAGAAACCAGTCCTGTGTATACATTAGTAACCAAATAGTTGATTAATTATTACCAAAGCCATTTTAGCAAACATCTTTAAAATTTGATTTTTAAAAAATTTGACACGTAAAACTAAAATGATACTCCACTATATTCTCCAAGCCACATCAATTCATTACCTATATACAGCTTGTTTCTAGTTTATCTTAGAAGGTACATAAATGGCATACATAGCTCCAACCTCAACATTCTCTAGGTGTTTCATATGTGTATGTTTGTGTGTGTGTGTGTATGTGTGTGTGTGTATTTGCCTTGGCTTTTCTTACAACTAAAACAACCATCTCTTCAAATACTACATGATATCACTTACATGTGGAATCTAAAAGAGTTGAACTCATGGAACCAGAGAGTAGAATGATGGTTACCAGGAACTAGAGGGTAGGGGAATTAGGTAGATGTTATTTCAAGTATGAACTTGTGATGAGTAGATAAATCCTAGAGATCTAATGCACAGCATAGTGATTAGGGTCAACAATACTATATTTTAAACTTCAAAGTTGCTGAGACTAGGTCTTCATTGTTCTCACTTCAAAAAAAGTGACAATTATATGACAATATGGGGCTGCTAGTAACACCACAGTGGTAATTATATGGTAACACATGTGCATCAAATCAACACAGTTTTTACACCTGAAATGTATACAATGTTATATGTAAATTATACTTCAATAAAAAACTAAATAAATAAATAAAATAAAGTAAAGCAAAATTGTCTTTTTATCTTCTTTGGAAGTTTATTAAGCCCCAAATCATCTAGAACAGAAACGAGGTTTCAATTGTCTCTTTTTGCTCACTTCCACGAAGACTAAGAATGGCATTCCATATCAACTCTCTCCCCCTTTATTGGGTTCTAAAATTTCTGCCCTACCCCCAGCTCAGCTATTAACAACACACAGTTGTGCACTTATTTCATAAAGCATATACAAGTGCTCCAGCCACCTGTCAAGGAGCATAACTTCAAAAGCTTTTTCTCGAAACAGAAAGCTTACGAAAGCTCAGTAGAGAGAAACGGAGTTAATGGGTGTTCAATTCTTTATCCCAGTAATATAGCAGGAAGGATACCGACTCATTTATTCTTAAAATAATTTAAAATCTCTCCCCCAAATAAGCTAGATTATCAGAGAGCCACACACCTGAGTCCCATTACTTTTGTTGTTCTCTCCTTCTGTAAGCGTGTTTTGTGCTTTGGTATTATGCCATCAACTTATATTAGGAAATTATCCTATGAAATATGTCACCAGGTTTATGGTATAAATTGAACTTCAGTATCAAGAGTAATCATGTTTCTCTTTATAAAAGTGTTATCCAATAAACTCTAAGTTTCAGGACTTGCATTCCCCTCCGCCACACACACACAGCTGCTAAAAAGTTTAATGTCCCATTTGCGCCACACTCCTGGCAAGCATACTACATCCTAACCCAAATAACTTAAATAAGCTGTCTACAACATGTTCTCAACCCTATTTTCCCTTTACCTTTCATTTACTAGGGTTTTTGTTTTTTTTTTCTTTTTTTTTGCGGTATGCGGGCCTCTCACTGCTGTGGCCTCTCCCGTTGCAGAGCACAGGCTCCGGACGCGCAGGCTCAGCGGCCATGGCTCACGGGCCCAGCCGCTCCGCGGCATGTGGGATCTTCCCAGACCGGGGCACGAACCCGTGTCCCCTGCATCGGCAGGCGGACTCTCAACCACTGCGCCACCAGGGAAGCCCTACTAGGGTTTTTATCCTTGTTTTTTTTAATTTAATTTTTATTTTATATTAGAGTATAGATGATTTACAATGTTGTGTTAGTTTCAGGGGTACAGCAAAGTGATTTAGTTATACATATATCCATTCATTTTTAGATTCTTTTCCCCTATAGGTTATTACAGAATATTGAGCAGAGTTCCCTGTGCTATACAGTAGGTCCTTGTTGATTATCTATTTTATATATAGTACTGTGTATATGTTAATTCCAAACTCCTAATTTATCCCTCCCCTGACCCTTCCCCTTTGGTAACCATAAGTTTGTTTTCTATGTCTGTGAGTCTGTTTCTGTTTTATAAATAAGTTCATCTGTATCATTTTTTTTTAGATTCCACATGAAGTGATATCAGATGATATTTGTCTTTCTCTTTATGACTTAGTTTGATTTGATTTATCTTTGTAAGTTGTCTTGCATCTTTTTTTTTTTTAGGAGGAGGGGGGAAAATAAAGAAGTGTAAGTATATTCTGTTTTGAGTTTTTAATCCTATGTCATCAAAATTATAATTTAGTGTTTCGTCTTTTCTCCTTGCTCAAGTACATGCCCTTGCTGTTGGGCACCAGAATCAAAACATAGGATAAAACACCTTCCAAGAAACTTCAGACCACGTGATATTTAACATGAAACTTTAAAAAAATATATAAATTATATGGGTTTTTGTATATCCAGACATTTGTGTTTTACAGCTGTGGAGAAATATTTTATTTATCCTATAGAAAATGATAGCAGTCTGTGTGTACTACATTACATTTATGAAATGCCAATGCTCTACGCCAGATTTCATTCTAGTATTTTCATTCTGTTTCTTTCATTATATATGTTGGAGGTGTTGTAAATGTTCAGCATTATTTTGATTTTCTATTTGTCATGGCTATGATTTTAGGTGGAACTAGTTCAGAGCAATTTTGCAGTTGTAAAAGCTGGCTTGTGGATTCCTTGTTTGTTATTAGCTTATTAAAGAACCTCTTACAAGTTATTGTAATGAATAATGAATTGTTTGCATGCCTGTTTCCTTCATTAGACTCCAAGTTTCTGCAAGGAATATTGTCTTACTCATTTTGAGATCTCTAGTACCTGTACGGGATACAGAATACAGTAGGTATTTCATGACTATTGAATCAATTTTTTAATGAATAAAATAAATCAGAGTTTTTATAATATTCAACCAAGACCTTGTAAAATGAGATAATTTGTGGTGCCTCTTTTATTCAGTGCTTTAAATTTCCAACTTCTTCCATCTCCTGGGTGTATTGCTATCCAGTAAGATTTCCCTCCAAATAATACCTAAAATTTTAACCAAGCAACAGCATAATTTCCCCTCAAGATTACCACCTTTAGAGATTATACATTTATACATGATCCACAACATTTTTGGAACTCTACTATTTGAAATATCTTGATAATGAATATATGTACATACATGCATATATTTATGTCCACTAATTATATATCCTTAGCATTCAGGGATTGTAACATTAAATGAGAAATAAATTTCTGCACAAATATTCACAATTCAGTGGAAGAAACAAGCACAGATGTTATTCTAATATAATATGATTACCATTAAATATTAAATATTTCATTGTTTTGAACATTTCCTCATTCTTAAGCCATTATCAAGTTCAAGCCATATCAGTTAATTTATTTTTCTAGTGCACAAAATATGTGCCTTCTCAGCTTCTTTCCCTTGGCTCCTTCTTTCTAAGGAAGGTTCCCTTTGCCAAGCTCACCTACCTGGCTGATGTGCTGAATCACTGAGCTCCTCACCTGCCTGCCTTTTCTTATTCAGACAAGATGCCACCCTTGGTGGAGCATGGGCTGTAGCCTCCTGAGTGGTTGCCAAATGAAGGAATGACACAGCCTAGAAAGGCAGGAAATGTTCTTGCGTAGAAGTTTCCTTGATCAGTGAGAAATGGGCAGGAAAGGGAAACACACAGACCCATCCCTCCTTCTTTTCCTCTCATCCTCTTCTCTCAGGTGTGATTTCTCCTCTTGACCCTCCCAAGGAAATTTTCACGTGTACAGAGAATGTGCCTCTTGCTAAACATGGTCCTATGTTACTTTGCTGGTTGTGCCGTGGTGGCCAGTTTCATCCTTTTCTTTGTGTTGTGTCCTTTGTCCTTCATCCTCAATGCCTTGGGCTTGAACTTCCCAAAGTGTCAGCACTTCAATCCTCCCTCAGGCTTTGATTTCTAAAGGAACAAGTCTAATACTATATTTAAAAAATTAAACGCAGCAGAATTTGGAACTTACTATTTTTTTAGGACATAATCTCTATTACATAAATCTTATATTAAGACGTTCATTGAAGGTAACTTTTCCTTATACAGAAAAGGTAAAGATGCTAAGTGATGTAATTAGTTTCCTATATTAAGACAATACTTATAAATGAGTTTTTCTGTTGTTTTTTTTTTTCTGTACATATACACACATACATTATGTTTGTTGTCTGGAGAAGTTAAGCATGAAAATGTATTTGGCTGGAAACTATTTTGAAGGATACAATAAAAACTGGTTATGCTCTGAACTCTAATTTTTTATGATATGAAATTATGAAAACTTTGGAAAATTAAAGTGAAGTAAATTTCAAGTCAATAAAAAGAAGTAGCTCTAAAAATAAGATATATTTTGTATAGTGAACCAGGACAGTACCTTCCACTGCAGGTCAGTAGCATATATGCTGCAAGTTGAATATTGGAAGAGAGAAATCTAATTTTATGACCACTCATAAAGATTTTCAAAGTAGGACAATGATATGGGTAATAAAACATTACATTCAGGATGCAAACAAGTCACCTACATGGGTCAGGAACAATTTCCTTTTGCCTATGTATTCAACATTTGATTTGTGTGTGTGTGTGATGTGATGGTAGAAAAAAAAAGCACTTGTAGATAGCACAATGGGTACGTTCCAGAATATGGAAAAATATTTCCTCACATTTAGGATTACTTTTAAAAAGCAACATAAAATAAACTAAATTAGTTACAAAGGCCACTCTTATCAGCATGAAGGGGCTGAACTCCAACTTATGACTCCATTCTCTACTTGGTTGATGTCACAAGATTGTAATGTTTTTGTCTTGATAAGAGTGGTGGGGGAAAATAGAGGTTGGCCTGATTTTCTAAAGCAAAACATATTTTTCCCACTGTATCTTACAAGATCAATATAAGTGTAAAAGACAATAGTGACCAGAATATAACATTCAATAAAGTATTTTTAAACTTAAGTTTTCAAATTAAACTCATGACAAAATCTCAGAAGAGGGCTTCCCTGGTGGCGCAGTGGTTGAGAGTCCACCTGCCGATGCAGGGGATGCAGGTTCGTGCCCTGGTCAAGGAAGATCCCACATGCCGCAGAGCGGCTGGGCCCGTGAGCCGTGGCCAGCCTGTGCTCTGCAACGGGAGAGGCCACAACAGTGAGAGGTCCACGTACCACAAAAAAAAAAAAAAAAAAATCTCAGAAGAAAAATAAAAGAACATAGCACACTGGAGAGATCTCCATTTCCCCTCCAAGTTTGTCCTCTACACTTACCCACCTGTTCTCTGTCTCTGACCTGGATGGACTGGATCATCACCCAGAAAAAGGGCTTCCCTGCCCTCTGGATTCTGGGCACATTGATCGATAGGGAGCCCTACAACAGATCAGAGGAAAGAACACGAATATGAGCAGTTTATTATTTACTCCTCTAGGCTAGATGTTTCCCTGACAAAGGAAGGCGGCACCCTAAGTTGATGTTGAATATGGATGCACATCACCTGTGTCTTCTGCCTGGTCACTCAGTTAGTCTGGGCATCAGCCTCCTAGGCTCTATCTGAAGTAAAATGTCTAAACTAGTGGAGCAATGCATTGGCATCCAGAGCCCATATTCTAGCAAATATCTATTTTCTAATATAAACCATTCACTTTAATGTATTTTATTACTATTTTCTTTGACTTATGTCCACATCTGAATATTCCCCCAATGCTTACTTCAACACCATGGTGCCCATGCATTTCCAAGTGTTAGAAACAACCAAAGCAAAATTTTTAAAGAGGTAATGAGGAGCAATGGAAGATTGCAACTAACACACTTCCAAAAGTATTCCCCTTCCCATCAACCATCGAATGACTTCTCACTTGCTCTCCTTTTTAAATTTCTCCTCCATAAACCACATAGTAATGAGCTCACAAAGTATGAAGGGCCTCCTCGTGGCAAGCTACACTTATTAGGGTCAAAATTTGGAGAAATATGTTTGTTGTGTAGTGGGATAATACTTAAAGATTTTAACTTGAAAGTTCCTCTTTTCCATCTTCCATTTTCTTACTGACAGAAAAGCTCTTCCTTGTTTTTTGACCCTGAAAAGAGCCATAATCACACCCTAGAATACTGAAAGGCTGGATACATTTCTTTGACTAGAGCACACATAAGAGTCTGAAGCCAAATCATTTTATCTTTGCAGTATTTCTAAAGTTGGAAAAAAATATTTTTGTTATGGTTTTGAGTTTCAAAAGGACTTAGCTTTAGAATCTGTGGCCAAATGTGAAGGACAAGAAAAACAATTTACAAAATTAATGAGAAAGTTTAGAAGAAGATCGCATATTAGCATAAATTCAACTGCTTTGCATGCGTGAAGGTGATCAAAGCCTTCCTTGAGTAAGGAAGGAGCAGATGTGGAGAAGATCAAAGGGAAGCTGAACTGGGTTGCAGTGCTGCCTGGGCCCTGGACAAGGTGCCCACTGTCTTCCCTGAAGTCACAGGGGACAGAGTCCCTGTGGTGTGGTCACAGCGCTTCACTTCATTGAGGAAATGAAGGCTACTAGCTCTACCAGTAAAGTAAATCTTGGAGCCACTACAAGGTTTTTATGGAAGAAAATTTCCTTTCAGTAATTCCAAACGTTACCCCTAAAAGTATGGTCACAGTTTTAGACTTAGCTGTGTTTGAGTGACTTCCCAGTAGATTGTAAACTCAGGACACAATGCCCACAGGCACATGGCAGGCACTCTGTAGGTATGATCCTTAAATGTTTATTGAATGAATAACTAAACCTTGTAATGTAGCTTTTCTTCACTTTTGTGGTGATGCAATCAGTAGAACTAAAACACAGCAAGATTTTCAGGGAGTTACAAAAGTCTACGTTTGCCAATAATGTAATACTTTATGTTCGTTTTACATGTAAGGATACCATCCACAGAATGTTTTTAAATATACTTTTTAGCTTCAAAATTATTTATATTGTGTGATTTTACCAATAAAACCCCAAACACAACTTTCAAATTAAATCAGATTTTCCATTCTGATAGAATTTCTCAGTAAGTTTAAAGAAACTAGCAGATTGGCAATCCTGGCAAATATGGGAATCACTCAATTCAATTTGGTTAAAAGGCAATTCCTTTATACCCTCTTAGAATGAAGTTGTTCTCTCTGATATCTTATATACTCAGGGTTGTTGAGAGCTATGTCAATGATTTTGCATTGGTGTGGAAGTAGACAAAACACTTGTAAAAATGTCTTAATAATTGTAGAGATTGGTGCTTCCTTGTTTATCCGTACTTTAACCCAGTATAGATTCTAGCTGATAATGAAAGAATGGATTGTGTGGGTCCTTTTAGCTCTACAACTGTGTATAGATTCACCCTGCATTATTGATTCACCCACTCAGCTACTGTCCTTCCCTTAACAAAGGCTTTACAAATGCTGCCCACGTCTGGTGCTGAAAAACCCCAAAGGTCAACTGAAAAACACACAGCATTTTTTTTTCTGAATGTCTGCTGATACAGTCATGACATTTTTTTCTTTTTACTATAAAGTCATCAATACTCCCAGAAGCTATGAATATCTTATTCACCAACGTACATTAACTACTACATACCTAATACAGTGAAACAGAGTTAGCATTGCACTTGCTTTGAAAAAAGAGGTGGGAAAAACTTTATTTAAGAAACATATAGTTATTTTCTAATGTAATCCTAAATATAATTTCAAGGAAAAAATATTGAATACAAATATGTTTTGAAAGCACAAATTCCAAATATTCATATCTGTTTTTATATCATAGGAAATAGCAGTTACAGATTCAGAAACAGACTCTTATTTTCCAAATTAATGCTTTCAAAAAATATTTGGGTTTTATGCCACTTCTTGTGCAAATTACAGTTGGATTATCACTGGTTCTTTTATTTCATAATCTAGTAGCAAACCTCTGAAACTTAAAAGAAATTATAGTGGTTCACTTTGAAGAACAATTTTAAAATCTACATTAAGTATATATTTAATATATTTCGAAAACTGTATATTAATATACTATTTAATATATTAAAATTATATAATAAATATACATATATAGTCATTCTCAATTAAAATTGTAACATGGAAAGAAGTCTATTGACTATGCCAAATTCTTTTCTAATAAGTTTCATGAGAGAGACTTACAAATTAATTATTCTACAAGGATTGTTGTTTGTTTGCTGTTGGGTTTGATTGAGGTTTCAACTTTCTCATTTACTTAAAAAAATCTAATTCTTTGTCTTACTAATTTATAAACCAAAAAGATAAAGCTTTATAGGATATTTGATAAATTCTTTCTTGAAATAACAAAGAAGACTAATATAATAGTAGTTAATGGCTATTTAACAGAGTATGTTTTTCCCCAAAGAATTAAAATGTTTACCATTTTATCTCTAATTATCAGAATTATATTTAATTTAATTATACCTATTCAATAAATGCTATGTCTATATAATATGGGAGAATCAGTCATTTTGATCTTGGATGTCCTCGGCCTGCAGTGGCTTGAAGCAGGGTTTCGGTTCTCGGCCAGGGATTGAGGTTGGGTTGCGGCAGTGAGAGCACCGAATCCTAGTTATTAGACCAGTGGTCAGTGACAAGGCCCTGGCCCTTCGGCTTTGCAGAAAATAATTCCCACAAAGACAGAAGGTAGTGAAACAAGTAAAGTGTTCATTAGGAGGAAAAGAGTACAGTACATGTGGATAGACACACAGGCAAACTCAGAGGGAGAGTCGCACCCTTGTGGTAGAATAAATCACTTATATGGGGTATTTCTTCTGGGTTTCCTTTGGCCATTCATTTTGATTTGCCTGGTTCTGAGTCTGTATTTGGTTTATCGCAGGATCCTCCCATGTGTGCATGAGTGTCTCTCAGCCAAGATGGATCCCACGGAAGAGGCCTATGAGTGGATTTGACATCACTCCCCTTTTGACCTCCAAGGAACTTTCTAGTTCGTAAGGTCTCTTTGACTTCAAAAATGAGAAATATGTGGTCGCTTATCTTTTATCTGGGCAGGGCCCAGCGTACTCTCTCGATTGTCCTGCTATTCTCATCTTGGAATATATCCACAGGGAATGAATCTCCAATTGCTTGCCCTGGGGGGCCC
Source organism: Grampus griseus (assembly GCF_964374135.1). NCBI lineage: Eukaryota > Metazoa > Chordata > Mammalia > Artiodactyla > Delphinidae > Grampus > Grampus griseus. The sequence continues at coordinate 44,516,495 of NC_139004.1, read as the reverse complement.
ATCTACATCCTACCTCAATTTGGTTAAAAACTGATGTAATTGGTTTAAAGGCTCTGCATATGTCTACTAATAGGTGATTGATAGGACTTATTTTTACTACTGTAAACTGAGTAGTACCAATGAGGACAATGTACTTTACTGACATTAATGTAAATTTCACTGGCCTCATTTGTTATCCATCTTCCACATGTTTTATGTTTATCAGATATTTTCTATGGAGCTCCCAGTACAAAATAATGTTTCCAACTTTAATTCCCTAATAATATAAGTCCCTATAAAAGAAACAACAGCCCTTGCTTTAATTTTAACTACTTCAGTTCAGTTTTAAAACTCCTTGATATTTAAGTTAAATAATTTTTCTGACATGTTTATGGGTAAACTTTATTAGCATACTTTCTAAAAGCCTTATGTATGTGATCCTAAAAAGACATATCTTTTCAGGTTGCCTATTATTCGTTATCTATTTCTATTCAACTAATTTCACTTTGAGTAGTAAGAGTTACGGGAGTTTTAGAGGAGATTAAGAAGTTGACATTGTTGTAGAATTATTTCTACAGACTTGGTGCATATGAACTTTCTAAGCAGAAATCAGATGAATGTAGATTATAAAATGAGGCACCTATTCACTTCATGATGCAGTTTCTGCCTCCAGCTTTCTAATGACTATAAGTTATTACCATTAGACTGTGGTTTGGAATTTAGAGAGAAAGCAAAATTCCTAGTCTGTGAAAGAATTAAGCATCAAATCAGGTCACTTTTACTTTAAAGAAGATTTCTTTTTACCTATACTTTTCCAGGGGGATTTGTGCACAGTAGGAGAAATGCCCCACAGCCAAGGGGCAGAGGGGTGGGGGACAAGGGCCTAGACTGCAGAAACATTTAGGAGAGTCAGTAACAACTTCTGAAAGAGCACTAAGACTGGTTAAACATATTATGCTGGATTTATACGTAATGTTTCAAAATTTTGACCTTTCACAGTACACAAAAAATTTAGACAAAGGAGCCAATTCAGGTTAAGTATTTTATCATATTTTAGTCATAAATAGACACTTAAAGTTTAAGACCCTCTGCTAATTATAAAAAATTCCAGTAGATATTTTTCCATCCCAGAGGAAGCTCTATTATGATTTGAGTCCTCAAAGTAAGCCACTTACAACAGCCCCATTAAAAAAATCACTTGAAATATTTCAGCCTTCTTAGGTAAGTTATATATGTGACTTATTAAAGCTTTTCTTATTGCAAATTGTGTAAATCTGGAGATAGGCATTATGAGTTTTAAAAGAATAACAATAGGAAAACTTTCAGAATAGGATCGTCAAACTTTTAGGCTCTATTGAAGACATTAAGATTACCCGATGTGTTTTCAAGGTGCTTTCTCACATATTTTAAAAAGAATGGTGATTAATTCCTGTGGCATTTTTAAAAAGTCATTTATTCTTTGAACGTATTTTTTTGTTTACTAGAATAACTGAACCTTTTAAAATTTTTATCATTTTTTCTTACTGGCATTGTTGAAGAGCAGATACCTGAATATATGAATTAATGAAAATATTGGCATTATTATTTTTAACTAATTTTAAATTAATATATAGAAACTTTTAAATGTAATTTTTATCATCTCAAACTAAACATTGAAGAAAACCTTCAAATAATTTTAACATAAGCTAAGACTTTGCAGTTTTCCTCTAAGACTCAGAAAAAGAATACCAATTGTAACCTTCAGATTTTCTCACAATTTGAAGAAATATCCAGAATTCATGATCTTAACTTTCTCAGTTTTGATGGGTAAATGCAGTCAGTAACATAAAATAAGGTGGTATTTCAATGGATAAAAATAGAATAAAATGATTTATTTATTTTGTTTTTTGTCTTTCACATCTCTATTCTATGCTTATTATATTACCAATAACGTATTTCCGTAAATGCTGAGGTGGTCTAAACAGCATCCATTCCTTTTTTCCTCCTTTAAAAAAAAATTAGTCTGTGCTCTGAGTATTCTAAGCCAATCATATTAACCTTTGATAATGGTTGTTTTCGTTTGTTTGTTTGTTTGTTTCAGAAAGTCAGAGTTAGGCCAAAGGTACTTTACATTCTCCTGGAGATTGTTACTGTCCTAGGACAGGATATATAGATCAATCAGACTGAAGAAGAGGGCTTACTAAATTCCATAATAAAAGAGAGTTTCTTTTTCTCACCATAGGTGAGTAGGATAATGTTGCCCAGTAGGTGATGACAATCATCATCTGAACAAGAGAAAAGCCAAAGCCAAGACCAAAAAGAAAGAAATGCTGAGTGGCAAAGAGATGGAAGCAGAGCCCTGATGGTGTGAGGCCAGAAGGTCCTACCTCCAGACCTCCTGCTCTGTGAGATGAGAAAAAGTATTATATTCAAGATTTATTTTACGTGTAGCCAAAAGCATCCTAAATGATACATCTTCTTAAGCATATCTTTAAGTACATTGTAGCAAATTTTTACTGTTGAAAATTTATGTTTATTGGTTCATCCATTCATTTTAATACCTCAGATGACTTCCACATTAATCAGATAAAACAAAAACAACCTATTTTATTCTTCCAGTGACCTGACTAGTCTGAGAACTTAAGACTGGTTACTTACAAAAAGTACAAATGGTACCACATCCTCACTGCCTCTATCATAGAGCAGTATACTGTCACAGTGGGTAATTACCCACTGAGGATGGATGCCTGTTGTGGTATCAATAGCTCCTTTTGGCTCTGCTAGCTGACTTCTAGGTCCCCTCCAAGTTTCTTGCTAAGAAAGCCTAAGAATTATGGTTTTCTCTAGATATATGCCTAAGAGTGGGATTGCTGGATCATATGGTAACTCTGTTTTTAGTTATATCTGGAGAAAATCATAATTCAAAAAGATACATGCACCCCAATATTCATTGCAACACTATTTACGATAGCCAAGACATGGAAGCAACCTAAATATTCATCAACAGATGAATGGATAAAGATGTGGTACATACATATAATGGAATGTTACTCAGCCATAAAAAAGAATGAAATAATGCCATTTGCAGCAACATGGATGGACCTAGAGATTATCATACTAAGTGAACTAAGACAGAGAAGGACAAATATCATATAATATCACTTATATGTGGAATCAAAAAAAGTGATACAAATGAACTTATTTACAAAACAGAAACAGACTCATAGATTTTGAAAACAAACTTATGGTTACCAAAGGGGAAAGGTGGGGGGGATAAATTCAGAATTTGGGAGTAACATATACACATTACTATGTATAAAACAGACAATCAACAAGGACCTACTGTATAGCACAGGGAACTCTACTCAATATTCAGTAATAACCTATATGGGAAAAGAATCTGAAGAAGAATGGATATATGTGTATGTAAAACTGAATCACTTTGCCATACACCTGAAACTAACACAACATTTTAAATCAACTATACTCCAATATAAAATAAAAATTAAAGAAAAAGAAGAATGAAAGAATGTAAGGAGAGTTCTTGAATCCAAACTCCTTTCAATTAAAGGGGGCACACCAAATTGGACCAATCTTACCCGCTGCTTAAAAATAAATAAATAAATAGCTGCAACAACAACAACAACAACAACAACAAAAAGAAATCCAAAGATGATGCCTTTGTTCTCAGGAAAACATGCAGGTAAGAATTTCCCCTCAGCCTCAAGCCTTCGTAGTGTCCTCCACTTCTGCCCTTGTTCATCTTTCAATCAAACACATACCTAACCCTCACTCATAATCCAATCTTATCAATTTTACATCAGATATGTTAGGTTATTTTTCAGTAGCTTATTTCCTTCTAAGGCCTACTTCTATTAACAAGAGTTTATCAGCTCCTACTTGATTTTGCTTCAGATAGAAATGAATAATGCATTAAAATTAAAGTTAGAATATCTTCATGACCAAGTCTCACTAAATTGCACAAAATGAGTTCTAATTCACTTTCTCATAAATATACATTGATGCTCAAACATACAAAATAGCTAAATTTAAACACCTTCAACATGAATATTACCTTCCTCTTTTACCAAGAAAGGATCATAATATCTTTCAGTAATTCCTCAGTACAAACAGGCTAGCAACTTGTTTTTCCTCATAAGAAAAAAAAAATTACAAAAGGAGTTTTAAGCAGTCTCTTATACATCAAAAATATTTACTGAATACTCTACATTCATGGAAATTTTAAGTGTTTAAGTGGATATGTATATTTACAGATGATGTGAATGCAAGATGTGACTCTTGCATTCAAGTGAGTCAAAAAGGCTAGAGAAAGAGAAATAAAGCAAATGAAGAAATAATTTAATGTTAAGTAAAAATTTCCAGCACCAAAGGAGAAGAACAAAAATGGTAGAAAAGAAACGAGGAAGGAGAAAGCATTTCCAGTTGAGAAAGGCATTCAACTGACTAGATGACACTTTGACTAATTTTATTTCATCATTTACAAGAAGGTGAAGTTACTCTACATGTATAAGTTAAGGCAAAAAAAAAAAAATTAAGATTTATCATTAAAAATGGGTGAATATTATTTGCTAAAGGAGTGTGTCTGAAATTGACTTTTTAAATTACTGTTTAAATTAAGGACGTATGAAAGCATTATTTTCTACTTCTTTGTCTGAAGAATGTCTTTCATTCCAAAATTTCTGTTAAAAATAGGAAACTGCAGTTGAAATTGTCTACCTTAGAATGTTAGCCATTATTTAACCTGGATCTCCCAGAAACTGTGCTTTAGAATATATTCTAGTTTGTACAAATTGAGACCAGAAGACATCTTTAAACAGAATTCTGTACCCTACATAACCAACCTTCAAGAATAAAGAAAAATAGGAATTTTTCAGATTAAAAAAAAAAAAACTATGAATTTTTCACCAGTAGACCTGCACTACAATAAAGGCTAAGTAGACTAAAAGAGTGTGATACCAGATTGAAACTCAAATCTTCAAGAAAATCTGAAGAACATTGAAAATGATATACATATGGATAAATTTAAAAGACTGTTTTCCCTCTTAATTTAATTAAACATATATTACAGTTTAAAATATAATATTGTCTTGTGACAGATAGCACTCATGTAGCTCTAATATGACAACTGTTATGTATGCAGTGGGAGGTGAGGTAAATAGACCTAGACAGTAGCAAGATTTCTACATTCAGTGTCAAGTGGTACAATAGTAACTCTATATATATTGCAAGATTTGAAGGATACATATTGTAATTCCTAGAACCACCACTAAAAGAAATGCAAAGTGAGATAGGTGAAAAACAATCAATAAATTAAGACTTTATTTGAATTCATATTTAATAATTCTAAACAAGGCAGAAAAAATGAAAAAGAGCAAAATAACAGCAACAAAAACAAAAAAGGTAAAATTGTAGACCTAAATACAACTGTATAATTAATTGCTCACTACCTAAGGTCTCAGAATAAAAGCCAGCCATAGATTATCAACATGGATTTAGAACAAACAAATGAAAACTAACCCTATGCTATCGACAAAACCTACTTTAAAAACAAGTTGGTTAAAAGTAAGGGAAGGAAAAATAGATGTCCCATGCAAACAGGAAATATAGAAAGGTGACAGTGACTGCTTTAATGTCCTATAAAGTAGACTTCAACACACAGAGGACAACCAGAAATAGAAGCTGCATTTCATATGATAAAGCTTCAATAAATTGAAGAATCTGTATTGTAAATACATAACTTACAATAAGAGAGCTTTAACTAAGTGAAGAATCAAATCAAATGCTTTTGTTGTTTTGAGGATTAAAACTTTTATCCCTTTCAAGAGAAAGCTTTGAGCTATTTGTGTAAATATATTGAAATCATGTGGGTGAGATTTTAGAATCCCTTCATATGAAAGATCAGCCAAGGAAATTAAATAATTTTGCAAATAATCTAACTAAACCCCCAGCCACAAAAAAATTTTAAAGAAAGGAGTAGGTAACCCCCAAATACCTTTTCACTTTGAAAATGTGTCTAGGACACTTTTTTGCATTTCAAACTTTCCACCTATTCCTGAAAGAGGCTGGAGTCAAAGCATAGATTTACTTTCCTGTCTATATCTTCTCAGGTGGGTTTTTGAATAGTTGGTATCTTTTGCTGCAACCAAATCTAAGAGATCGCCCTCCCTTAGATATAGAAACAGTCTTAGGATAGAAAATAGACCCTTATAGAAACTCTTATCAAAAATAGTATTTGGAATTCAACAGTATGACAGTTTTGGGGTAAGGGAAAGAACACTTGGTTAGCAGGCCTGTGAGCTTTCCTGTCTCATGCACCTATAACATGAGGGGCTGTGATAAAGGAGCTGAAGGCTTTCTGAGCCTCATTTTTCTCATCTGCAAAATGCAAGTTACAAAGTATGTGGCTCAAGGTTTTCCCCACCTCTGACCTTAGGGACTTTGTCTTACAGATATGGTGGAGAACAATGACAAGCATCTTCAAGCAAGTAGTACACTTAGTGCGTTATGTAGCAGAGAATTTGTAAACAGTTACCAACACTAAAAAGTATTTTAAGTTACACAGCTTGTTCATTTTTACATTTTCTTAACAACAAAAACAAAAAGAAATCATAAGTATTCGATAAATCAATGAAAGAAGTTTTTTTTTCTTTTCCTAAAAGAGGAAGAATATCTTAATTGTTTCTATTTTTAAAAAATCATTTATTTCAATGTCACCATATCCTCAGTAATGTGGAAACAAAGCAGATTTAGATTCACGCTGAGCCTTTACTTATACTGACTTTTATGCTTGCATAATAAACACAAAGCATTTATGTGTAAAATACATGAAAGACAGTGCTGTGAAATACAAAGCCAGTTAAGTCTGACTCAGAATTCACTTATTATTTCCACTTACCCTCAGAAATACACAATACTGAAATAAATCACTAGACTTATTTTACAATGGTGGCAAATGTCAAAATTACAAACATCTGGGCTCATTTAACTTTAAACACAAATAAAAGATTTTCATGTCCAACATGACATATGTTCTATAAGATACACTGGAGAGAAATTAGATCTGAAGGAAGGATATTAACATGTGATTTGAGAAAATTCAAATGGCAATGAATACAAGGTACTGATTTTCATCTCCTTTAAAAGTATAATTGACACATTTATAAAGAATTTACTATGGGCTTCCCTGGTGGCACAGTGGTTGAGAGTCCGTGTACCACAAAAAAAAAAAAAAAAAAAAAATTTACTATTACATGCAGCATTTGTGTTTCAATTTGAAATTTAATATTTATGAAATATAGAACATATAACAATTCTATGTTCATGCAAATCCTGGTTTCTCTAAAATTTAAATAGCTTAATAAAGAATAGGAAGTATATTTTACTTCATAATAGAGACTCATTCATTTCTTTTAATGAATAAAATAGCACATTTTCTTATTTTGTAAATGGTAATTTGCATTTTGTGCTCTAATAGGTAAACCTAAATTTATATGAAAACTCATCTAAGTAGTAACCATAATGTTAAAGATGACTATAAAATTCTTCCATTATTAAATATCTTAGATTTTGAGTAAATGTGATTTTGTAGTCTTTGTTTTTCATCCTCCTAATTACTTTGACTAGATTTCATATCTGAACTTTCTTGCTAGATCAATCAATTCTGTTTAAAATAAGTTTGTCCAATTTAATCTCTGTTATAGTATTAAGGGGACATTCCCCTAAGAACTTAAAAATAAAAGAAATAAGATTACTCTGAGACTTAATCTTTAAAATCAACACCTAAGAAAAGAGTTATGAAGCATCTTAGAAAAACACACTGGCTCTCAGCCCTGTGAGACTGGCACATACCATGAAGGCTTAGGTATCCCAGAAGTCCACAGCCCTCGGGAGGTAAGCTGCCCAAAGCAGGAACTTGTTCACAAGTATCCACATCTTCTGTACTTAGACCACAGATCAACATTCTAACCAAGGCAGTCATCACATACTGAAAGTAAGAAGACAGAGGGCTTATGGAGAGACACCGTCTGGGAACCCCACCCAGTATGGGTGTTTTCTCTTAGTAAGTGTGAAAAGTGAAATAAAATGGAGTCACTAGTGCCAGAGGGTTTCAAGTGGAGTGGGAGGCGATTAAGGAGGTGGACCTTACCTATGTCTTCATCAGGTGGAACCATGAACTTTTGAACTGGATCGAAAAACAAATATTCCAAGGACTCTGCTAGGAAAACTGCAACTTGTTAGCCTCGCTGCCTTTTCCCTCCCTCTAGTGATGGTCTTAGCGATCAATAGCCTTCAGCCAAGGCTAGCTTCTGCCTCGGGCTCCAATTAAAATTCTTTGTAATGCAAACCTTCCTTCTTTGCCTTTAAAAGCCCCTGACTGGGCTTCCCTGGTGGCGCAGTGGTTGAGAGTCCGCCTGCCCATGCAGGGGACACAGGTTGGTGCCCTGGTCTGGGAGGATCCCACATGCCATGGAGCGGCTAGGCCCATGAGCCAAGACCACTGAGCCTGCGTGTCCAGAGCCTGTGCTCTGCAACGGGAGAGGCCACAACAGTGAGAGGTCCACATACCGCAAAAAAAAAAAAGAGGTCATGAAGCAAGAGCTGGTGCAATTCAGGAAAACATAAACAGACAGCAAAATCATTTCAGAAAGGAAGACAAAAACTATGAGGAACTCTAGAGTCTGTCATACAGAGTGAAGTAAGTCAGAAAGAGAAAAAAATATACCGTATGCTAACACATATATATGGAATCTAAAAAAAAAAAACTACATAAAGGTTCTGAAAAACCTAGGGGCAGGACAGGAATAAAGATGCAGACATAGAGAATGGACTTGAGGACACGGGAAGGGGGAAGGTAAGCTGGGATGAAGTGAGAGAGTGGCATAGACATATATATACTACCGAATGTAAAATGGATAGCTAGTGGGAAGCAGCTACATAGCACAGGGAGCTCAACTCGGTGCTTTGTGACCACCTACAAGGGTGGGATAGGGAGGATGGGAAGGAGACGCAAGAAGGAGGAGATACGGGGATATATGTATATGTATAGCTGATTCACTTTGTTATAAATCAGAAACTAACACACCATTGTAAAAAATACCCCATAAAAATTAAAAAAAATAAAAAATGTGAGGAACTCAACAGAGAATAGATCCTATAGAGAGCCCAGAAAGAGACATATGGAAAGAAAGGAGAAAGAACAAAATGCAATGTAAATGAAGGCAGAGAGGGAGTGAGAGGATTGGGCCACAACAAAAATATAAGTGATAGGCAGAGGCAATCCAATGTAGCAGAAGTGGAGACTTCTGAGAACAAAATAAAAGCAATAAGATAGAAATTAAAAATATAGTTCCAGAGAAGTTTCCTGAAATAAAAGAAGGTTCAATTCTACATATTGAAATGTCTCCTTGTCTATTAATCTGAAAGGTTTAACACTAACATATTCTGCAAACACATTGAATTTTGAAGTTAATTTTTAAAATATGTTGGTCAAATATGCAAACAGATTAATTCATTTGAAAAAGAAGAAAATCAGTTTCGCATCACATTTCTTCACAGGAACAATCAGTGTCAGAAGAAAGTGAAGCAACACATAAGACATTCAAGGAAACAAAGTGAGGGCCAACCTATCCTTTAAATAGAACTGTTTATAGCTATAAAAAGTTTTGAACAGCAGAGATTAGAAAATGTTTGCATAAGCCTTTTTGAGAAAACTACTAGAAAACTCTGGCCATGCAAGAGTTGACTAATGAAAATTTAGCTCCTTCTGCCAAAATTGTCACTTGATACATTTAGAAGATTTTATAATCAAAAAGTAAAATACTCTAGTGGATGAACCAGAATATAAACCAACTGTTAATGCACCAGAGTTAACTAGTTGTTCTTCTGGTTTATGGCTCTAAGTAGAGAAGTGCAGGGGACACACTGGTGATGCCTGTGAGGTGGGGGTCAGCAGTTCTACTACTAACCAGCTATGAAATGTTGCTAGAAAATTGTCCTGTATTTTGGAATTTTTATTTCTATGTGGACACATTTATAATCTGATGTGTAACTGAGATGAAAATTAAAGATCAATTGCTTAGTTTTGGAAAGAGAAAAGGTATATATACAATGTAGTCTTGTCCCATCTGTGTGACTCTGGGATGTCAGAGCATCACTCTAATTCCTTGTCTCTGTTTTCTTTTTGTAAATTGTGGTGGCATAAACAATAAAATAGTTTTTTTATGCTTTTCTGTGTATTTTATTTTGCTGTTCTTTCTGTGAAGGCTGAATAATTTGTATTTGTTTGTTCAGAAAATATTTATTTAGCACTCATTATATGCCATAGACTGTTCTAGTGAATAATAAGACAAAAATCCCTACTCGTCTGACCTTACATTTTAGTTGCTGCTGGAGAAGAGAAAATAAACGATAAACATGATAAATACATTGTATAATATGTTACAAGGTGAGAAGTACTATGAAAACAAATAGAGAAGAATAAGAAGGTATAAGAAGTACCTGGGGGGGCTTCCCTGGTGGTGCAGTGGTTGAGAGTCCACCTGCCGATGCAGGGGACACAGGTTTGTGCCCCGGTCTGGGAGGATCCCATATGCCGCGGAGTGGCTGGGCCTGTGAGCCATGGCCGCTGAGCCTGCGCATCTGGAGCCTGTGCTCTGCCATGGGAGAGGCCACAATAGTGAGAGGCCCACGTACCGCAAAAAAAAAAAAAAAAAAAGTGCCTGGGGAATGATCCTGTTCTTAAAAGGGAATTCATAGTAGGCCTCATTATTGGCCATGATTAGGCAAAACTTAATCATTTTTTAAATGAAAAGTTTTGCCTTTTGAGATTCTCTAGAACAATTTCCAAAGCCTGGAAATTAACTCTCCTTTTTAAAAAATTGGACTAATTATTGATTTTGTAACTGACTTTGCTCTCCAAAGAATCAACCCAGCATTTACACCAAGTCTATTTTATTATTCCAATATATTGATTCTGATTTTAAGTATATTTGTTTCTTTTATTTTCTCTCCTTAGATAAGTTTTGTTTTTCATTTTCTAGCCTCTTATGCTAAAAGTTTTGTTGTTTTATTTTCATTCTATCTCATTTAAGAAAACAAGCTTTTAGGACTATGAATTTTTATCTGAGTAATTTTTGTTACATCTAATGAATTATGATAAAGAATGTACTAATTACTGTTATTCTCTAATTTGTAATTGCAATTTAAATTTTTATTATACCCAAGAGTCATTTAGAGACAGTTTTCTTTTTTTTAATTTCCAAGACTTTTTGTTTATACTCTAGCTATTAATTTCTGGTTTATTGTATTATGGTCAGCAAAAGGGATCTGGATTATTTTATATTTTCTTCTTATTAAACTATTCCTCATCATCTAATATGTAGTAAACTTCAGTAAATGATACCTGGAAACTTGAAAATAGAGGATATTCTTGTCAGTTGGAAATAGATTTCTATGTATGGCTAGATATATCACTACTGTATATATGATTATGCTTTTGTGAGTTTATATCTCCAATGTTTGGTGTAGTATTCATTAAATACAAAGGTGTCTATTTTAATGTGTATTCTATTTTGATCAATAAAAGACTCTTCTTTAATAAAAAAAATTCTTCTTGTTTCTAGAAAAAGAATTTAGCAAAAAAATGACAAAATAACAAGCAGATTAAAATGTGTTGGCTGAATTCACACATGCAAAGAAAGTAGACCAATACACACACACACATACACACACACACACACACACACACAGAGTAAAGACAAAGTTGGAAGAAGTAAAAAGAGACTAAACACTGGGAAATACAATAAGGGATAGTGAGAAGTAAATAAAGTGAAAAATCTTTAAATTTTTAAATTACTGGAGATAAAATAATTGAAATATGTACAATCAAAAGAGAACCAATATTCTCATAATTTGGGTTCTCTAAGAAAAACAAAATCAGCTATTCATAACTGAAAGCACTCTAATAAGTTTAAAGTGTCCGTGCATACCGACTTGATGAAGAGAGTCCTGGTTTGCACCTGTTTACCCAGTGTCTGTGCAGTTATTACTCTATTCCCTATCAAAAGAGACTTGTTCTTGAAGATATATTATAAAATCACTCTATGTACAAAGGGAAAATAGAGGGCAACTTCTTTCTCTGTAGTACCATTCAGTATCAGAAGGTAATTGAATAATATTTAAAAACAATTCAAGTTAAAAAGTTTGAACCTAGAAATTTACATCCAGCAAAGTTCTATCTTTGTTATAAACACTACAGATAAACAGTTTTGAACATGCAAGAACTTTGGTAATACTGTTCTTGAAGTAGTAGCTTACTATTACTTCAAAAGTTAGTAATAACTTTTTAGCTTACTAAGTTAGTAATAACTTTGGTAACAGCTTTTCTTGAAGAAACTGCTAGATGCCAACTTTAGCTAACTAAAATATGGCTAGAGGAATTCAGCAAAAAGATGAAAAATGAGCATTTAATATTTAACTACCTAAGATAAATAATAGAGAAAAGGGGATAAAAATATTTAATAAAATTTTTATGTAGAAATAAGGCTTTTAAAACTTTGAAAGCAGAAGGAGAAAAGTTGCAAAATAGAATAAGATTGTTGTTTAATACATTTTAAAAGCTAAGAGGCAATAAAAATATTATTTAAATTAAATAATAAAGGTAGTAGCATATTTAAGACCAAAAATGTAAACACTAAGAAAATTTACACTGTTTACTAGAATAATGGAAGAAAATGAACTTCCTAACTGTGATAAGAAACACAAAAACAAACAATAAGTGAAAACAGACAATAAAGTAAGAGACCTTTAAGAAAAAAACCTAAAAAGAGAAAATATCGCATATGGCAGAATTAAAACCTCACATACCTGTCATAACATTAAATGTAAATGAATTTAACTCACCTATTAAAATAACATATGCAGATTAGATCATAAGCTAAATAGCAATGCTAGGATGTTTATAAGAGACACTCACAAAGTGATTCTTTAAAGTTAAAAATAAAAGAATAGGGCTTCCCTGGTGGTGCAGTGGTTGAGAGTCTGCCTGCTGATGCAGGGAACACGGGTTCGTGCCCCGGTCTGGGAGGATCCCACATGCCATGGAGCGGCTAGGCCCGTGAGCCATGGCTGCTGAGCCTGTGCGTCCAGAGCCTGTGCTGTGCAACGGGAGAGGCCACAGCAGCAAGAGGCCCGTGTACCGCAAAAAAAAAATAAAAATAAAATAAAAGAATAGGCAACTGTAAACAAACAAGCAAATATTAATGTTGCAGCCATAGTATAAAACCACATGAATTTCAACCCAAAAGTATTAAATTTGGCAAAAAGTAAATTTCATGATACCAAAAGCTACAACTAATAATAAACATAGTACAGTTATGAATGTCATAACTGAATATCAAATAAGAGCAAAAATGTTATGTCAGAAATTATAGGAGATAAAAAGAGCAGCAGCAACAAGATTTTATTTCACTTCTTTTACTTTATTACATATTGAATTAGAGAAAAATAAGTGTCCATTGAAAACTTGAATAAATAATTAATAAGATCAATCTAATTTATGTATATGAATTTGGTCACTGAAAATAAACAACATGCCTTATTTTTAAATGCCTGTAAAATACTGAATGAAATTAGAACACTCCCTAACACCATATACAAAAATAAACTCAAAATGGATTAAAGACCTAAATGTAAGGCCAGACACTATAAAACTCTTAGAGGAAAACATAGGCAGAACACATAAATCACAGCAAGATCCTTTTTGGCCCACCTCCTAGAGAAATGGAAATAAAAACAAAAATAAACAAATGGAACCTAATGCAACTTCAAAGCTTTTGCACAACAAAGGAAACCATAAACAAGATGAAAAGACAACTTTCAGAATGGGAGAAAATATTTGCTGATGAAGCAACTGACAAAGGATTAATCTCCAAAACATACGAACAGCTCATGCAGTTCAATATCAAAAAAACAAACAACCTAATCCAAAAATGGGCAGAAGACCTAAATAGACATTTCTCCAAAGATATACAGATTGCCAACAAACTCATGAAAGGATGCTCAACATCACTAATCATTAGAGAAATGCAAATCAAAGCTACAATGAGGTATCACCTCACACTGGTCAGAATGGCCATCATCAAAAAATCTACAAACAATAAATGCTGGAGAGGGTGTGGAGAAAAGAGAACCCTCTTGCACTGTTGGAGGGAATGTAAATTGATACAGCCACTATGGAGAACAATTTGGAGACTCCTTAAAAAACTAAAAATAGAACTACCATAGGACCCAGCAATCCCACAACTGGGCATATACCCTGAGAAAACCATAATTCAAAAAGAGTCATGTACCACACTCTTCATTGCAGCACTATTTACAGTATCCAGGACATGGAAGCAACCTAAGTGTCCACCGACAGATGAATGGATAAAGAAAATGTGGCACATATTTACAATAGAATATTAGTCAGCCTTAAAAAGAAATGAAATTGAGTTATTTGTAGTGAGGTGGATGGACCTAGAGTCTGTCATACAGAGTGAAGTAAGTCAGAAAGAGAAAAACAAATACCGTAGGCTAGCACATATATATGGAATCTAAGCAAAAAAAAAAAAAAAAAAACGTTCTGAAGAACCTAGGGGTAGGATAGGAGTAAAGATGCAGATGTAGAGAATGGACTTGAGGACATGGGGAGGGGGAAGGGTAAACTGGGACGAAGTGAGAGAGTGACCTTGACATATATACACTACCAGATGTAAAATAGATAGCTAGTGGGAAGCAGCTGCATAGCGCAGGGAGATCAGCTCTGTGCTTTGTGACCACTTACAGGGGTGGGATAGGGAGGGTGAGAGGGAGACGCAAGAGGTAGGTGATATGGGGATATATGTATCCATATAGCTGATTCACTTTGTTATACAGCAGAAACTAACACACCATTGTAAAGCAATTATACTCCAATAAAGATGTTAAAAAATATATTACTGGGCTTCCCTGGTGGCACATTGGTTGAGAGTCCGCCTGCCTATGCAGGAGACACAGGTTCATGCCCTAGTCCGGGAAGATCCCACATGCCACAGAGCGGCTGTGCCTGTGAGTCATGACCGCTGAGCCTGAGCATCCAGAGCCTGTGCTCCTCAACAAGAGAGGCCACACCAGTGAGAGGCCCGTGTACCACAAAAATAATAATAATAATAATAAATAAATAAAATAAATACTGACAGTCATTAACTATTGAGAAGGCTACAGAATGATCAATAAGGTAGGTCTGACTGATATATACTAACTCAGGCCAAAGGGAGGAAACATTAACATTTACATGCCTAATATCTAGAACTAAATCAAAAATTACCAGACATGCTAAGGTACAGAACCAAATAACTTGAAACAAAAGCAGAAAAAAAAGAAAAAAGAATAGTAACAGACCCAAGAGGACTGAAATCTTGGCGTTAGACATGGAATTTAAATAACTATGATTAATATATTTGAACATAGGTGAAAAATGAAGAACTGTACCACATAATTGGAATCTACATAGAAAATCAAGTAAAAATGATAGAAGTTAAAAATAGTATTGCTGAAAATAAGAATTCAACAGATAGATTTAAAAGCAGGTTAGACATGGCAGAAACTAGGATTAGTATAGCTTTAAGATAGAAAATATGTAAAAGATAGATAACAAATTCAGAAAGTTTTTGGAGTCCAAGAAGTAGAAATGATGAGGAACAAACAATAAAGGGTATTAGCCAAGAATTTTTCAAAACTGGTGAAAGACATCAAGACAAAGTTTCAAGAAACTTTTCATACTTCAGGCAGGGAAAAGCAAACAACAACATAAAATAAAGGAAGAGGGCTTCCCTGGTGGCGCAGTGGTTGAGAGTCCACCTGCCGATGCAGGGGACATGGGTTTGTGTCCCTGTCCGGGAAGATCCCCATTGCCGTGGAGCGGCTAGGCCCGTGAGCCATGGCTATTGAGCCTGCGCGTCCGGAGCCTGTGCTCCACAACAGGAGAGGCCACAACAGTGAGAGACCCGCATACCGCAAAATAAATAAATAAATAAATAAAAATAAAGGAAAAAAGAAAAGAAAACCACACCTGGCCACTAGCACAGAGGGATGATGAGTGATATTTGGGAGAGAACAAGAGGGAAGTGTCTGGCTGCTGTTCATATTTTACCTCTTGACCCAGAGGATGGTTACAGGTATTTTCACTCTGTGAAAAGTCATAGAGTGTGCATATTACTGTTTGTATATTACACTTCAGATTACAAGTTTAAAAATGACTCTAAATGTTTGTTTCTTGTTTAGTAAGCTACTAACTTCCCTCCCCTGCCCCATGGCCACTGAGTCTCATAGAAGGAAGAAAGATAGATAACACATTAGAAAAAATGGGATATAACATGATATAGGAAGTGAAAAGTAAAATCTGTCCATTCCTGCTGGGCAGATTTCAGAAAAATGAAAGACAGGAATAAGGGGGAGTGAATACAGTACACATCTTTGTTTCACTGTCTCCTAGTGGAGCTCCAGAGGGGAATGTCCAGTAAAATATATTAAACCATGTTTATGGAGACAAGGACCACTGGGAAGATTGTATTGGGTTGGGCAAAAAGCTTGTCTGTTTTTTTCCGTAAGGTGGCTCTAGTAGCACTTTGTTGTCTTTAACTTCATTCAAAACAATTTTGTTAGATTGTACTGTGACAGCTGTCATATCACCGTGCATTTAAAAAAAATTAAAATTGGTAAATGTATAGCCATTTTAATATTGAAGATGGAAGAAAAAAGCAACATTTTCTGCATATTATGCTTTATTATTCCAAGAAAGGTAAAAACGCAACTGAAATGCAAAAAAAAAGATTTATGCAGTGTATAGAGAAGGTGCTGCGACTGATCAAACGTGTCAAAAGTGGTTTGCGAAGTTTCATGCTGGAGATTTCTCCCTGGATGGTGCTCCATGGTGGGGTAGACCAGTTGAAGTTGATAGTGATCAGATTGAGACATTAATTGAGAATAGTCAAGGTTATACCACACAGGAGATAGCCAACATACGCAAAATATCCAAATAAAGAATTGAAAATCATATGCACCAGGTTGGTTATGTTAATCACTTTGATGTTTGGGTTCCACATAAGTTAAGCAGAAAAAAACTTTCTTGACCGTATTTCTGCTTGCGATTCTCTACCGAAATGTAATGAAAGTGTTCCGTTTTTAAAACAAATTGTGACGGGCAATGAAAAGTGGATACTGTACAATAATGTGGAATGGAAGAGATCATGGGGCAAGCAAAATGAACCACCACCAACCACACCAAAGGCTGGTCTTCATCCAAAGAAGGAGATGTTGGGTATATGGTGGGATTGGAAGGGAGTTCTCTATTGTGAGCTCTTTCCAGGAAACCAGAGGATTAATTCCAATCCCAATTAGACCAACTGAAAGCAGAACTCAACGAAAAGCATCCAGAATTAGTCAACAGAAAACGCATAATCTTCTATCAGGATAACACAAGACCGCATGTTTATTTAATGATCAGGCAAAAACTGTTACAGCTTGGCTGGGAAGTTCTGATTCATCTGCCATATTCACCAGACATTGCACTTTCGGATTTCCATTTATTTAGGTCTTTACAAAATTCTCTTAATGGAAAAAGTTTCAATTCCCTGGAAGACTGTAAAAGTCACCTGGACCAGCTCTTTGCTCAAAAAAGATAAGAAGTTTTGGGAAGATGGAATTATGAAAGGAATTATGAAGTTGCCTGAAAAATGGCAAAATGGTGAATATGTTGTTCAATAAAATGGTGAAAATAAAAAATATGCCTTTTATTTTTACTTAAAAACTGAAGTCACTTTTTGGCCAACCCAACAGGTACTGCTCACCTTCTCCCCCTGTCGTGTGCAGGCAGCTTATATCCTCTAGGAGGGAATCCTTTCACAGGATTAATGTCAACGTAGGAGGGGGCACAGTGCCGCGCTGGGGCAGATGTCCAGGTGAATGACCCAAGGGAGGTGGCAGCCCTCTGGTTTCTGTGCTGTGTGTGCAGGGGACCCACGAGCTGCCCCATGCACAAGCGAGAGGTGAGGGGAGAGGGGGAGAGGGTGTTGCAGGAGAAGCAGAGCCTCACGTCAGGACAGAGGGGCTGCTGTGCATGGGGTTTGCTCTTCAGGGCACAAGCTCCTGGAGGAGTGCCAGGAATCATCCCAAAAGCCAGAAGGCATCAGTGGCATCACTCACACCTCAGTGTTCACTTGTACAAAGGGCAGAACCGAATCAGCACCGGCCCACAGAAATTGCTGAGCTTCTATGAGTGTCTAGATGACAGGCAAGGATGCAAGGCCCCCCTGCCCTTCCACAACTGGGACAAAATAGCCCCCTTAGATCTCCAACATGCAAAGTGGTGGTGGGGGTGCAGCTGTAAAACAGGAAGCAGTTCCCTAGAGAGACTGAGCAGTTTTAATAAGCTCAGTCACTTCAAATAAAGAATTTACTTTTGAATAGACTAGTTATTTAAACAGAAACAATACTGTATGAACTGGCACATAAAAAACATCAATTACAATAGGAAATGAAAATGCTACATATTTTTTAGCATACCAGAGGCTAGGGTATCAATTTATGACCCCACTCCATCAAAGAAACCAATTAAATAACATATACCATTTCATACCTTCTAAACTAACCAAAACCTAAAATAATAATTCCAAATGCTATTAAAATTATGGTAACAGTATTGCACTTATACGCTGATGACAGAATAAACTAGAACATAATTTGGCAATAAAGTTCATGAATTATAAGTAGATCATGATAATATACTTTTCTAAGGAAATAGTTCATGAAAATCCATTACAGCATTATTTATAAGATGAAGTACTCAAGAACAACTTAAATGGCCAGTAGCAGGAAATAATTTAATAAATTCTAGTACATCAACTCTGTGGAATATTAGACATCCATTAAAATGTAAAATTATTAAAAACTGCATTGATATATAGAATTATTTAGTGGAAAAATAAAATAAATAGAATATAAAATTATTCTATACACCTACAACTATATAAAAATTCTGTATGCATTTGAAAAAATCTGGAATAACAAAGAAAAAGTAAACATAGTTTAACCATAGAGAGTAAGAGAAAAGATGGATTCCTTTTAAAAATATAGTTTTGTCATTGTAATAGTATTTTAAAATTTTAAATACAGAATAAGAGCTAGTCTCCATTACTGGAAATCAGATTCCGACTTTATGCCTAGATTCCGCCAATTTGCTGCCCTCTTTCCAAGAAAGCAGAGTAGAAGACTTCAGACCCTATAACCCCGTTAATCTGGGTTTGATTCTTGATTTAACCACCCATTAACCATGAGACTACAGGCAAGTCACTTAGCCTCTCTCTGGCCCATTGTTTTCCTCTGTAAAACAGGATTAGTAGTACCTACCTAACAGTGTGATGGAGAGGATTAAATAACTTTTCATATTAAAGCACTTTTTCTAAGTCCTAATAATTATTAAGCATTCTGAAAGTTAACCGTTGTTTTCTTATTGTTTTTGTTGTTTTCTTTTGTTAGGTGATGGGGACAATACATCATTGTTCATGAACAAAGCATGTGGCAAACACTGTGTGATTCTTGAATTAGCTTCAGAATCTAATGGAAGAGTCTGAGTGCACCTGTCTTTTTGTTTTGATTATTTTTATTTGTTTGCAGCATAGTTAATGTATACAATCTCTTCTGTTGGTATTGAATGGGTAATTTTAGTAGCAAACAAATTGACTTATTTAGAATTGGAATTTTCTTTCTTCTTAGTGGTGTCTTAAAGAAAAATAAATAATGAATCCATGCAACTGACTGATGATGTTCAGAAAAAAAATGTTTGAGGATCTGAACTTCCCACTTTTCAACATATGTTGTATTTGTTGTCATCAGGCAAGCAGAAGTGATATCTTCACCTTCATGTACATCAACTACATTTGCTAACAATCACCATCAGTGAGCTCTGAATGTTCCACAGAGACATTAAGACCACAATCAATCTTTTCATGCTGGAACATGAATTTTATAGGCTCTTTTACTCTCCAATCATCCTACATGTGTACTGAAATGAATTTATATGGGAATTTACTTAAAATAAGCTTTTATGCTTTCCTTCCCAAGTTTTTTTCTTCATAATATACTCTTGAAGTGAGAAAAATGAACGGCCCAGATAACAATTATTTGAATGAAAAATAATCAAGATATGTTCAGGTCTTCCTCTTCCCTTCTCTAAATGTTTCTTCCCTCCCATAACTAACCTCTCTCTTTCCCTGTTTCTCCTGCCTTTTCCCCACATATATTCCCTTTTAGACTCTGAGCATGTAGATGGGTGTGAGCCATTATATGTCTCTGCTGACTCTTGCCATAGAGAGTGGATGACATGGGACACCATTAGTGAAGACTCAGTAATACAAACACCCTAATCTCAGTACCTTTAAACAAAAAGGCATATTTATCATGGATGCTCCTTGTCCCTCCTGGTCTGGCTACAGCTCTGCCCTGGGTCATCTTCATTCTGGGAACCAAGCTAACACAGCAGCTATTGTCTGGAATCACCATATCATAGAGAAAGGCTGAGGCAAGTCACACTTCTGCTCTGAACCCTTCTTTCCGGGAACAACCTGGATCACTTCTTACATTTCACTGGCAAGGCAATCACCTGGCCAAAATTAACTTTGAAAAGCAGGAAATTTCCATTCTACAGACCTCAAGAAGGAGAATCACAAATATCTGTGAATAGCATTAATGACTATTGCAAAGTACAACCCTAAACTAGAGATGGCGTGATTCCTTATGGCTGCATGATCAGTACCAAAAAGCGTGATCCTTCCTGGTAATTACCATTTTAAGCTAATAGTCATTCCTTCATTGAAAACTAATTTTTTAGAATTATTCTTTCTTTTGTATTCTTTCTTAATCAAGGAAAACAGTTTTAAAAGATGACATATACCTCCTTCAGACATTTAAAAGAACATATTTTCTGCTCTTCATGGCAAAACAGTTTAGAACCAAATTGTGTGTACATGTTGGTTGGTTGGTTTCTGTGGTGGGTTGGTTGGTAGGTTGATTATGTTCAATGAAGGTCTTGCCCAAAGCTTAGGAAACAAATCAATAATGAAAGCTGTGGGAAGAATCTCCCTGAGAAGCCAGAGGTGTTTACCTAACAGAGCTAAGTGAAGTCTAGAGAAAAATTTAGAGCTTTTATTCCATTACATGGACATTTGGGATTAGAGTAATAAAAATTACCCAACGTGTTTGTTATGATTTATGCTATGTAATAATTTTCCAGTAAGTGGTGAAAGTGTTATGATCAGCATGGAAAAGCACTGAAACCTATTTTACATTCAGGTGGTTTCCTTCAATAGTCTGATTTTGAGCACATCCATGTTTGTTTTGTTTCTGAGATGAAAAGACATTTTGACTCCACACATAAATAAAAGAACCAGTTATTATCTGACAAATTATTAATTATTTGTTTATATGGTCTCCATTGGAGCCCTCTAAACCTAGGGAATCCTGTTTAAGCACTAGCATTTATTTATTTCTATTTTCACCTCACTTTTACAACTTTTTCTATGCCTGTAAGAACACTTTTCTCCAAAGATCTCAAATAAGTACTTGAATAAAACTACAATATAAGCATAGCTATAAAGAATGCATTTAATTTCAAGGGCTGCTATAAAGAATTTTACAAATGACATGAGAGGGTCCTTTTATTGTCCCCAATTTCATTCCATAGCCTTCCTAACAGCTCTCCTGAGAGCAGAGATGGGCTAGTGTCAATCCTTTTTGTCAATTCACCCTGTTACAAAAGAAGAACATTATCCTGACATTATGGGCATTGTACTAGTTATTTGCAGGGTCCCTATTGTAACTTTCTCTCAAATATAGTGCTGAACACAGATGTAATTTCTGAAAAACCTGCAAGTATTTTTGGCATTAATGTGATAAGCTCAAATTTTGTCTAGGTAAGCTGAAAAGAAAACAACCCATTAGCTAAAAACAAATGTCTCCTAGAATCAGCACCAGCCCCCAGACTAGTTGCAAATTGGGAAAAGAGACTTTTTGTTTCTCCTCCTCTGAAAGAGCTTCCCAATGAAAGCCCATCTGGACCGGCTGTTACTCAAATATCTGTTAAAGTTTCTATGGTTAGTTATCAGATAATTACCCCCTTCTGAATCAGGATATACCAACTTTGGGTCCACAGGTTTCAGAGTTCTACAAATGATCTGTTAAATTTTTAAATTTTGTACTTTTGTGATGGTTATAATAATAATAATTTTTTTACAAACCTAGGCAAAAATGGTGGAAGGGTTGCCCAATCGCAGGACGCATGCTAGTCTGAGAGTTCCAAACGCCCCACATCGCTGGCCTTGGTCATCATCTTGGACTCAGGCATTGCCCCTGAGTCACAAACAGATCTCATTTGGGTCTAAGAAATGGTTCCTGCTTCCTGCTGCAACCTCACAGGGCCTCCATGGGAGAGCCAGACTCTCAGAGAGAGTGGATACAGCACTTCTCAACCCTCCAGACACCCATCTACCCTCTTTCCTCCTGTGTTAGCATCAGACAACAATCCAATCCTTGTCTCTGCTTTTGACCTGCTGGGAAACCAGACAAAGTGCTCTCAGTGACAGAAGACCAAGAGCAAAGACAGGGTCTGGTCTGACACCAGCTTGGTAAGAAATGGATTGACCTTGAGCAGCTATTTAATCTAAGCCTCAGTTTTCCTACAGTCTAAAATGGGAAAAACTACAGGGATTTTTTGAGGCTTTTATGTAAAAATATGTAAAGCACCCAATACAGTAACTAGCATGGTAGGTGCTCAAAAGAATAACTATTACACAATAATTAAATTAGAGAGACTAAAATTGTTTAAAGACCTAAAGTACAAGATACATGGCTTTACCAAAGGCATTTTAGGGCTACGTGTTAAGTTCTCAGAGGGTGAATTCCACCCTACCCTGAATTCCAGGCTATGTTTCCAGCTCTGAGAAGCCAAGACTTCAATGAAGGTGGGCTGCTCTGTAGGCCATTCCTTGTAGTTTAGGGGGCACTTAGTCTAAACACATAATGGAGGCAGCCTGCCTTGTGTGATTTCCAGCAATTAAAGATGACACTAATATAACAATGTGTTTTGAAATTTCGTTTTAAAAAAATAAGAATTCTCTAAGTTAGTGGGTAGAATTTATCAATTTCTAAACTGAAATTATATCTCAAATAATATTTCCTATCATTTTTTGTGAGTGTCCCACCTTTATTTAGAAAAATAATTATAGGGAATTAGAATTGTGCTAGAAGAAGCCAAAGATGATTGCACAAATCCAGGCAAAAAAAAAAAAAAAATGTTACTGAATAGTGAATAAGTTTATTAAGTATCTCAATTTCCAGATACCTTCACAAGCATCTGGCAGGTGCTGGATCCTAGGCCATATGATAGGATATGGAAGAGAGGGTTTACTAGTTATTTAAGTCAAGAATAGCACCAAACATCCAGGCAAGTTGTTTGGTTTTGCTTTCCTTTAATGGGTTTTCAAATGTAGACCAGTATAGGAAACTTCCAGTAAGTTGCATTTGTAATCTTTATAGCATCAGTCTTTAAATTTCTTCAATTGATTTTAAAACAAATCTGTAGATACAGAGAAGTCACTTATGACTTAAGCTAATTTGTAAAGATCAGCACTTTCTCTTCGTATGTCAATCCTAGCATCCATCTCCACCAGTACCCCCACTCCCAACAGACCGAGATTCTTGACAGCAAATATCAGACTTGGCAACTTTGATATCAATAGTTTCTACACAATAAATATTGAAAGAATAAATAAATGAATAACTATAAGAATGATAAAATGCAAAGTAACTAAAATTTTGTGCAAGTAGACCGAAATAATACTAATACAACCTAAGTCAAAAGATAAGGAATACCAAAATTAAGCAGGTTTATTATTGAAAGCTATGTTGAAAGGTAAAGAGGAAAAACTACTCCTGCCAGGAAAATGAAGGCGATTCTCAGTTGTGAGTTAAAGATGTATAGAAGTGCAGATACAATGTTCTGTTACTGGAGGGTGTTGGCAAGAGATACCAATTAAGGAAGATTTCTAAGATGAGTAGAAGAAATTAAAAAAAGAAGAAAAAACCAGTCTTGATGCTTGTCCTCTCATTCTTAATTTATTTTTACCTTATACCTATAGGATCAGCTTTATCATAGAAAGGATATTTTAAAATTCATATGGTTTTCTTATAAAATGTTTTCAGATGACAATTTTATTCATTTTTAGAATGCATATTTTATAATCTATTGTAAATCATATGTGAAATATTCACACATACCTAGCAAACATTAGTATTTTGTTTTGTATCTGAAAAGAGCTAATGTTACACAGAATCCAATAGTCAAATAATCAGACATATCATTGGTGGATAGCAAGCTGAACACCATTGGCTCTAAAGGCTGGAGAGCCTAACCTTGGTTTAAGATGAACTTTATCCTGAATTTGGAAGAATTTTACCGAGGTTAGAAAAGTTTTCATAAGAACAATGTTGAGAATCTAATCTATGATGCAACAATTCCACCCTGAGTATTTATTCAAAAGAAAGGAAATCACTACCTTGAAAAGACATCTGCACCCCCCCATGTTCATTGCAGCATAATTTACAATAGTTAAGATAGGGAAGCAACCTAAGTGTCCATTGATGGATGAAAGAATAAAGAAAATATGGTATATACATAGATTGGAATATTATTCAGCCTTAAAAAGAAGGAAATTCTGTCATCTGCAACAACATGGATGGACCTTGAGGACATTATGCTTACTGAAATAAGTCAAACAGAGAAAGACATATGCTGTATGATCTGATGTGTATGTGGAATCTAAAAAACAACAACAAAAACTCATAGATACAGAGAACAGATTGGTGGTGGCCAGAGGCAGTGGTTAGGAGGTGGGCAAAATAGGATGAACCTGGTCAAAAGGTACAAATTTCCAGCTATAAGATAACTAAGTCCTGGGGGTGTAATGGTGACTATAGTGAAGAAAACTACGCTGTATATTTGAAAGTTGGTAAGAGAGTAAATCTTAAACGTTCTCATCACAAGAAAAAAAAACTTTGTAACTCTGTGTGGTTGATAGATGTTAACTAAACTTATGGTGGTAATGATATTTCAGTGCATACATATACCGGATCGTTAGACTGTACACCTAAAACTAATTCAATATTATATATCGATTATATCACAATAAAAAAGAAGAATCTAGCTTAAAACAAACAAAAAACAGAATATAAGTTTGAATAATATTTAGAGAAAATATCATGAACGTGTCATCTCTCTTTGAGTTACTTTTTGTTTACATGTGTGAAATAAAATTATTAATTATGATAAACTTTTTATAATCATATTGTGACAATTAAATTAGACAATAGTAACATATGACATTTAGATTTTTTTAGAAAGTAAGTGAAAACATATGAAGCAAAAAGAGATTCCCATTAGAAGTCTGATACTTCTGCTTTAATCAGTTCCTTTCTTCAGCATATATTTATTGAGCACTATTATACACCAGTCATTGTGATAGATGCTGAAAATCACCAAATTATAATCCTCACAATGACCTAATGGAGTAGGTACTATCCTTTAAACTAGACATCAGGGACTTCCCTGGCGGTTTAGCAGTTAGGACTCCGTGTTTCCACTGCAGGGGGCATGGGTTCAATCCCTAGTTGGGGATCTAAGATCTCGCATGCTGCATGGTGCAGCCAAAAAAAAAAGAATAAGAAAGAGAAAAAGAAAAAAAATCAAAGACATAGCATGAAAAAATCTCAAAAATAAAATAGAATAGACACCAAAGTCTTGGGATATAGTTGACACACATTATATATTTATCAAGTGAATGAACAAATGAAAAAATGGTTCTGATAAAGAATATTAGGTAACTGACCCCAAAACACTCACGACTTAAATCCAGTTTGTTCTGGCTCCAGAAGTGATATCATTAATCAAGAGAGGGTGGGGAGAAATATATAGATACATAGATGCACATACCACAGTCACAAAAGCCCTCCTTCCTTCTAGGACTTGGGACTCCAGTGCCCACACTCCCATCGTGATCTACAGAATTGCTGAAACTTCTGCTCAGATGCTCAGCCTCTCAGTCAGGACTGAGAGAGCAAAGCAATGCAAAATATGTCTCATCTTATTGTTCTTCTTTTAAGATCTGAACTCCTCCTGTCCTTGTTACCTGGGTAGTAATCCAAGGTGTTCAAACTGATATTTTATGTTTTAATCAGGTTTTGAGTTGTTTTCAAGCTACATTTCATGATTATCAGGGTCAGAAATCAGAGCTGGGATTTTGAAAGCAAAGCAGTTTGCAATACTAAACACAAATATTTAAATTTAAATAACAAATTTCCAGGTTGGTCTTTCCTCCATTAGTAAAAGTCTAAAAATTTTGGCAAAAAAATGTTATCAGTATATCACCAAGTATGATCTCCAGAGTTACTGCATTCAACATACTGAAATATTTAGTAAACATATAGTTTCTGAGTCCCATTCCAAAGGTAATGAATTAGAACACTGGGGATAGAACAGGGAATTTTTATTTTTAATTAATTAACTCTCTGGCCTATTCTTTGAATATTCTTTGAATTTCAATATTCATTGAAATTTCAGGCTTCAGATCGTGTTGTGTGCAAAGAAATAGTTTGACTACATAAGATATTTACATATCATTTGGTGAAGAAAAATCACAGGCTTTAAAAATGTATTTTCACAACACAAACTTCTTATAATCTGATATGCTTTACAGTATCATATAGAGTTAAATAAAAGCTCAAATTTGTTAACTTTGTTTTAGACAGCTATCTGCAAAACACACTGTCATTTTTATGTTCAAATGAAGATTTTAATCCTCAAAAAGAAATGAAACCTATGCATTTATAACCCAGAGTTTTCATATTCTCATATTGTTATTTTGTTTTGTTTTGTTTTTCCTAAGGTAAAGTTAAAACAAAATTCTAAGCAATTAGAAATTTTAGTAAAAGTTTCAGAGAATAAAGCCTGGGGGCTTATGACGTGGTTTTATGTATTCCTATTGCCAAACTGCAATTTTCTTCCTCAAAGTAAAACTACTGAGTTTAAACATTACGGTGACTGATGATAATTAGAGCTTTGGTTTCCAGATATTTTCTAAATAGAAAATTTCAGAAGATATTTTACAATATCTATTAAGAAGGTTTATTGACAGTTTTCAAGATATAGTAAATGCTGTTTTATCATCTATTCCTTTAGTGGATAGGTTTTGTTTTGGAGGGAAGGTTTTGTTGTTTGTTTATTTCTTGGTAAGGCCAAACTAATTCCAGCCACTAAGGATATTGATAGCAATAATAAATTTAAATCAGAAGGACTTCAGCATGAAATACAAACTTACTTCAGACAAGTGGTGGTATTAGCCTTATAGAGAAGATACTGGAGATTCCAGTCATGAAATAAGTTATGATAAAGTTTTAGAAATTAACTTAGAGTGAAACTAGAACCTAGTCATAAAGTATGCCATAAAATTGGATGAATTATATTACCTTAGTGTGCTCTCATGCACAAAGCCTAAATTTGTCTATTGTCTCAGCTTCCATGAGAATATCATTCATCTGCAGTAGTATCATTAGGTGGCAAGGAGCCCAAACTTTGGAGTTAAAGCCCAAGATCTGCCCCTAACTAGCTCTGAGGTCTTGAGAAAGTGACTTACTCTCTTTTAACCTCAAATTCTTTATTTATAAAATGGGAATAATAAGAGCTCTAACTCACAGACATGTTGAGCAACAAATAAAATAATATAAAATATTTGCCAGAAAGCCTGGCACATAGGAAATGCTCAATAAAAGTTAGCTGAACATTTTCCCTTGATTCTTTCATTTTCTCTAGTTTTTCATGGCATATTATGTATTTTTGAGTCACTCCACAAATAGTCAAAGCAGAAAAAAATGTCAATAACTTAAAATTTGTTTTTAGCAACCCATTATGTTTTTTGTCATTTCCATTTATTTGTATTTTCCCCACAAAATATCTGCTCTCTCTGATGCTTTCCAATTATCTATGCCCAATATTATATCCTCCACCTGAATTTACCTCCCTTTCTAAGCATAGAAAAATGTTCTTTCTATTTTTGTCAGTATCTTCCCAATGTGTCATTCCCAAACAACTTCATCATGAAATATTAAAAGGTGATAATGTTAACACATGTAACACTTGTATAAGCATGTATTCAAAGGCATCCTTAGAAAAAATGTCCCCTTCACTACTCAAATATCTCCCTCTCACCTTCTTTTATCCCTGGGTCTTCGACCTCTTGCTGCCACATATTCTTTCATCTCTGGGTACCCAAGTCCTCTCCATCCTTCAAATACACATTTCCAAACCTGCTATCATGAATTTTCCCTGACCATTTTCCTCAAAAGGAAAATTTACTCTTTGAAGTATTATCTGAATTTTTCAAATATGTATTTAGTCTTTAAATTATTTCTAACCTTGTTACATAACAATTCACTTTTTCCCCTTTCTCTAGATACAGTTTATTGAATGCAAAAACTCTTATTTTTTGCTTGCAGAATCTATTCACAGTGTTCACTGTAGTAGAAGGACATTACTTTGACTCCTAACTTGTCTGTCTCTTAACTGTTTGATTTCACACAAGTTACTTAAGCAATCTGAGTCTATTCCCTTACTTACAATATAGGGACCCCCATACTGGCAGGGTGATGATAAAGACAATTAAGTGAGATAGTGTCTGTAAACTGCCTCACACATAAGAGGCACACAAAAAATTGTAGCTTTTACTGTAATGATCATAGATAATGCTCATTTACAGTTGTTCATTTGATTTTTTGGCTTAGATGAAAGCAGTAACTTTAATATTCAGAATCCTAGTGTAGGAGATTAGAAGAGTTATCTTTGGATAGGCAAGTTCATTACAGAATTGTGTTAAATAAAACCATAACATGACTACCCAGTCTGAGTAACACGTGTCAATCTAGGATTAACTTGACTGCTCCAAAATGACAGCATATTTGTATCATTTTTGAGATGATGACAGTGAATGATACATGATGATGCAGAAAACTATATGTCACTAACACTGACTTCAATAAAAATGTTGAGTCAGTTGTCTCTCAACAAATTTAGTAGTCTATTTTTTAAGGTCTTTTTTAATTTAAAATTATAATTTTCAATGTTTCTATTAAATCTTTTCTTTTGATGTTAACATATGGCTCAAGTTATCTTTTACCTCTAAGCCAGCCTAACCATTTAAAATTATTTTACATTTCTTTGACATCAGTTAATATTATGAACTATCAAAAAGAATAATTCTTCTGAAACCTCTAATAGCAAGACAAATTTTTATTTTGTATATTATATTTGGGGAATATACAAAATGCTTTGAAGAACTTGTGGTATAATTAAAAGTGTCTTTTCAAAGATCATCATTTGCTCAGTTTAAATGATATGTCAATTCAATCTGTCATGAGTGGAGAGTGTTCTTACTTTATACTAAATTTAAAAACAACTTTTTCATATTACAAAACAAAACTTCACTGTAAAAAAATATATTTATTGATTTCTGGTTTCCAGTTCCACATGTAGGAAACTTGAAAGTTGTCACTCTGCCCTAACAAGTAAAAAGCTGAACAGACTGAAAAATCAACAACTCTTCTTGGCTCCATAATAGAGGGGAGGACACAGGGCAACCTGCCACCCAAGATTGGAGAGAGAGACAGGTGAGTACAGGAAGTCAGGTGAATACTGTAGCAGAGGCTTAAGAGCAGAAACCAAGGGAACCAGGGCCAGGAGAGGAAAACATGATGGTAATTGACAGATTGCTGGAGGCTCAGTGTAGATAAGTCTGAGAGTTTAAAACTCCAGGGGGAATCCAGTCATGAGGAGGTCCCCACAGTATTGTATTACATACAGGAGCATAACCTGGTTCCCACAGTAAATATCTGAGAAAAATCCACTTGCACTTCTAGCAGGGCAAGGGGAAAGGGAACTAGTTTGAAATGTACCAGAGTACTCTGTAATAACCAGAAATTACAGACCAATGTTTCTCATGAACACAGATATAAAAAACTTCAACAAAATATTAGCAAATCATATCCAACAATCTATAAAAAGAATTATACACTACAGCCAAGAAGGATTTATCCCAGGTTTGTAAGACTGGTTCAACATTTGAAAATCAATTAATGGAATCTATTACTAAATAGCTAAAAAAGAGAGGCACAGGATCATATCAATAGATATATAAAAAAAATTTAACAAAATCCAATAGCCATTCAAGATAAAAATTATAAAAGGGAACTTCCTTACCTTGATAAAAAAAAAATCTGCAAAAAACCAATAGCTAACATTATACTTAAGCAAATCAAAGCTTTCCCACTAAGATAAGGAAGGATGCAAGGCTGTCTCTTCTCACCACTCCTTATCAACATCATACTACTGGAAGTACTACTTAATGAAATAAGACAAGAAAAGGAAATAAAAGGTATATAGATTGGGAATTAAAAAATAAACTGTTTACAGATGGCATGATCATCTATGTGAGAAATTTGAAAAAATTAACAAAATAAAAAACCCTGCAATTAATAAGCAATTATAGCCTGCCCTTTCCCTGTCTACACTATCCCCCAGTCATAATTATTATTCTGATTTTTATTCCCATAGATGAGTTGTACCTGTTAAACTCATATAAATGAAAGCATATTATGTATTCATTTGCACCTGGTTTCTTTCACTCAGCAAAACATATTAAAAATGTATTCATGTTTTTGCATGTATCAGTATTTTGTTCTCCTTATTGCTGAGTAATTATAGCCCAGAGTATGAATATACCACAGTTTATTAATTCATTTTCATACTGGTTAACATTGATTGTTTCCAGTTTAGGAATTTGCCCTTTAAATTGCTTGGCACTTCTGCTAAAAATCAAATGACATTATCTGTCTCTTTCCAGGCTTTCTATTCTATTTCATTGAATTATTTATCTATCCTATGCCAAAAACACTCTTGTCTTAATTACTCTAAGTTCATAGTAAATCTTGAAATGTGTTCGTGTGCATTTTTCATTTTTCTTCATGATCACCTTGCTGTTCTGGGTCCTTCACATTTTCATATTTATTTAGGAGTCATCTTGTCAATTTCTACAAGTTGGGTGATATATGTCCTATTTCACACAGCACAGTCCCAGTTTATTCCTGTTGTTTTAGCTTAATTAATCATCCACCCATATATCACCCTGCTGGGTTTTTATTGTGATATTGAATATGCAAATCATCTTGGAGTGAATTAAGATCATAAGAGTACTAAGTCTCCAATCTCTGAATATGGTATATCTTTCCGTTTGTTCAGGTCTTCTTTAATTTCTCTCAGCAGTGTTTTCATTTCAAGTGTCCTCACTTTACACTAGCTTCCTGCATTTTCACCATGTGTGGTGGTTTTAAAACATGTCCACAAATTCTTCGCTACTCCTCACTCCAAGAGTTGAGATTAATTCCCCTCCCTGGAGTGAGGTCTGGGTTTAGTGAGTTGCTGCTAATGAACAGAATATGACAGAAGTGATGGTGTGTAACAAAAGGACTTTGCAGCTTTCTTCTTGTATCTCTTAGATCACTTGCTCTGGGGAAGGCCTATTTACAAGTCCTGAAGATACACATGCAGGCCTACAAAGAGGTCTCATGGAAAAGACCAGAGGCCTGCCAACAGCTGTGCGAGTGAGCCATCCTGGAAATGGATCCTGCAGCTCCAGTCAAGCCCAGATGATGTCGCTCTGGCTGACAGCCTGACTGCAGCGTTGGGAGGGGAGGACCCTGAGCCAGAGCCACCCAGCTAAGCCACTCTTGAGTTCCTGACCCACAGAAACTGGGAAATGATAAATGTCTGTGCTTTAATCTGCTAACCTGTCATAGAGTAATTCGTTATTATAGATAGATTATAGATTATAGATTCGTTATAATAGATAACAAATACATGTATAAAAATGAAATTTCATGTGTGTGTGGCAGGGAGGCTGGTTGTATTTAAATATTAATAGTATTAAGTTACCTGGTTGGTGGGAATATGAACCATTTAAATATTACATTTTACATTTCTATGTGTGAAAAATACATAATAAGTAAAATGGAAAAATAAACCTTGACACATAGTCCTAAGAATTCTGTCACCAAAACCAAGGAAGTTATTTTGCAAAGCAAAAAAATTATAAACTACTTACTGGTCTTTATCACAGTGTTCTCTCAGTGATGAGACATTATCATTAGGTCAAATTTGTAATAATAATAAACAGAATAGTCACATAATTTAAATTTCAATTGTCCTTAGTGAAAAATCCTTTCTCAAATGTTATTGCAAGTTTTATATTATGCAGGTTTTTCTTGGTTTAGGGAGCAAGAAATTTTATTGGTCTTTACAGTTGCTCTAAGATCCATGGCAGTAGAGCAGGCAAGGTACAAAATATATACATACTAGGATATGTGAAGTGAGACAGTCTATAAAAATAGCATGCTGTCATCTGCCTTGTGGCTCTGTACACTTTATCTTATTTTAAGGGCATACACACTTGTGTATAGTCTGAAATTGACATTTTATATCTTATTATATATATACACATATATATTCATATACATAATTTTAAACTATTTTTCATCCAAGCTTTGTAACATAGCAGGTACTAGAAGAAGGTGGAAGAAAGAATTAAATGACTTTGATCAAGTAATTCCAGATTTAGTAGAAATTCTGCAAACAGGGTGATCATATAATTATCACCTATTCCAAGACACTTTTGAGAGTGAAGGGGGATGATTAATTAAGCTAAAACAACAGGAATAAACTGGGACTGTGCTGTGTGAAATAGGACATATATCACCTTATCTTTGAAGCTTGAAAAATATTTACCCAGAAAGTAAGAATATTTTACTTTTATCACCTCTCCTCTAAAAACTCCAAGGAGCTCATATCTAAGATCACTTCTACAAATTTGATGATAGAATTTAGTCCCTATTTAGATTTGCCAATTGTAACACACATTTAATGAGATTGATCTTTTTAGTATGGTTATAAACAAAATAACTGTCATCAAAATTAAGTACAGCCCATATTTACAAATGAAACCTCTAAGAGCTTTTCGGCAGTTTTGAAAACTAATATCCCTGCCAGGGAATATTACAGGGAATGTAATACTGAAGATTGGTACAGCACTTGAAAAGTATAATTATAGTTGTTAAATACCATGAAATCTGAGCCAGGAAAGTGAGTAATCTTGTGAATAAAGATGCTATAAATGTGATAGAACTGAAATGAAGAGTAAGAAAAATGGATGGGACATCAGAAGAAAGCCAAATAGGAAGACAGATGTGATGCTTGTTAATAAACGTGCACTCACACACACACAAACTCATCACTGAGTTTCCTGTGGAAAATATTACTTAAAGTGCCACCTGGTAAGCATAAAGTACAATTTCACTTCCACCATCCACCACTTTTTCTTCTAACACAGATATTTGAACTGTTTAAATGAATTTACTCTCTACTATTTTGGGTGAGTCTATCTAGTATAATTCTATTATGAAATCATAGTTCTTTTTTATATTTAGCAATAAAGCATTTTGAAACTATTTAAAAGCTATTCTTGAAGGGTTGTGATAGCTTCCAGTTGGCAATTGCATTGAAATGCTTTTTAGGTATCATTCGGGTTACTATATGGATTAAGGCCAGCTCCCACTGAGATGGTGGAATTTGAAAATGCAGACTAAATCTGAGAAGATTATTGTGGTGCACTCTTCTTTCCAGGAAAGCAACGCTAATCTCCCTCACCAATAGGAGATTGATATGGGTTAAGATGGTGACTATGGTGGGCAAGAAATATACATTAAATTGAGAATATGAGTTGATAGACATTTCTGGAAACCAATCTGTACATAGATTCAAATTTTCACATATAGATAACATTAGATGTAGAATTGCATTTTTTAGGAAATTGTTATAAGGTAAATAATAGGTAAATTGCAAAAACACAAACAAATTAGGACATATTTGTAACACTTTTGACAATAGTGATAATTAGAAACAACCCAAAAATCTAGCAATAAAGGTATGATTCAGTTACAAATGATAATGTATTACACTGAGAGATGTCTACAAAGTATTGTTAAGGAAGAATTCAGGTTCAAGTTTGTATGCTGGTGTGTGAATGCATGTGAACACCATTATTTCTCTCAGTAATAAACTGACACATTTACTTCCTGTTCTATCAACTATAAACACATCACCTAGCTTCCTATCTTACCCTGATAACATGAGCTGCCATTCCCTGGCCTTTTGCCCAGTTTTCACCTCCCCACTGTCGTCTGTATTTCTACTTTATCAAGGATGACAATATTTATGTTCTGTTTTATAAGTACATCTAATTGTTTTACATTTGTCTTCACTGAAAAACAATAGTGCTTGTACTATTATGTCTTTGTAATTACAGGCTCTGCTTGAACAATAATTCAAAATCATAAAAACTGCAAACACTATAATATATTATTGTTTTTCCTGGCATGTCTAATGCTTTGTAAATTGCCTCTCTTTCCCCTTGCACCCTTTTCATATCCTCAGTACCGTTATACTTTACTACAACTCTCTTCTAAACTCCCTCTCTTCCCTCCCCTCGTAGAACTCCCTGCAGGCATCTTGGGTTCTTGCCTCCATCCTGGAGGGCTGCTCTCTAGAAGTACTAAACAGTGCTCTTCCTGGAACTTCAGGTCCCTGCTCTCCTGGATTGCATCATCTCTTTCTGAATGTCATGTCTTTCCCTTTTTATGCTAATGTTTTGGAAAATGTCTTCAATTAATTTTCTAAGGAAAGGCACTTAGGAAGTAAAGTTTATGAATCCTTGAACATGTATTTTGTATTCAGTTCTCAGATTTTATTTATTCCTAGGGGATTTTTTTTTCTTTTTACTTTTATTAAGTAAAGGGAAAAGGAAATTCACCTACATAATACAAAGGTTCCAGTTTGATCAAATTCCACAAAAACCTTTCCCTCCTATGTGATAAGTGCTGCTGCCTCTATCAGAGCAAACTTACTCTGCTTCCCAAATCCACAGGGGACATGTGAGAAACACCTCCTCACAGAGCTGGCTCACACTGTGGTGCACACGCTCAATTCCTGCTCTGTCCCAAAAGGTGAGGGCAGAGGGCATGATGGTTCTCACAGAACTACTTTACAAATAGACTTGGGTTGACTCTTCAGAGGAGTCTCTTACGACACTTTTTAAACAGATCTGGTGGGAATGTAAATTGATACAGCTACTATGGAGAACAGTATGGAGGTTCCTTAAAACACTAAAAATAGAACTACCATATGACCCAGCAATCCCACTACTGGGCATGTACCCTGAGAAAACCATAATTCAGAAAGAGTCATGTACCACAATGTTCATTGCAGCTCTATTTACAATAGCCAGGACATAGAAGCAACCTAAGTGTCCATCGACAGATGAATGAATATAGAAGATGTGGCACATATATATCATGGAATATTACTCAGCCATAAAAAGAAATGAAATTGAGTTATTTGTAGTGAGGTGGATGGACCTAGAGTCTGTCATACAGAAAGAGAAAAATAAATACGGTATGCTAACACATATATATGGAATCTAAAAAAAAAAAAAGATTCTGATGAACCTAGGGACAGGACAGGAATAAAGACGCAGACATAGAGAATGGACTTGAGGACACGGGGAGAGGGAAGTGTAAGGTGGGATGAAGTGAGAGAGAGGAATGGACATACATACACTACCAAATATAAAATAGATAACTAGTGGGAAGCAGCTGCATAGCACAGGGAGATCAGCTCTGTGCTTTGTGATCACCTAGAGGGGTGGGATAAGGAGGGTGGGAGGGAGACACAAGAGGGAGGGTATAAGGATATATGTATGCAATAGCCGATTCACTTTGTTATACAGCAGAAACTAACACAACATTGTAAAGCAATTATACTCCAATAAGGATGTTATAAATAAATAAATAAATAAATAAATAAAACTACTAGTAAATTAAAAAAAGAGAGAGAGAGATCTGAGCAGAAAGTAGGTCAAAGGGCCATGGAAGCACTGCTGTGTGTCAAATGGAATGTCCCTGTTTGCGGAGTCATGGTGCCTAACAGAATCTGATCAGGCATTGTATGAAGACAAGGACACACTGGCACTGTGGCTTATCCAGTTAGTGTGGAGAAAGAGTCCTGGCATAGCCAAGAGTTCATAGGTGTGGACCCAAAAGTAATCTCGCTAAGCCTGGATTAGGTTGGCTGGCAGCATTTTGTGTCTGTATCCATCATAGAAGGAAAGAGCAGTGGTGAAGCAGAGCATGGGAATGCCTGTCTGGACACCAGTACTGATTGCCTGCCGTTGGGAGTCCTGGCAGTTTCCACAGCCGACTTAAAGAAGTCATCTAGTAGTAGATTCAGAAGCCCTGGGTTTCGATCAAATGCATCTTTTATCTTTCCTAGGAATACACTCCTGCTGATGCAGCACTCCCTCCACATCAGGGCAATGCCACCATAGTTGAGCGTCCAGCCAAATTCAGTGGCTACCTGTCCTAGCAACATAAAGCCCTGAGTATAAGTGATGATCTTGGAAGCATAGAGGGCCTTTCGAATGCCCCCGGGAATGATTCCTTATCTCCTTCAAACTGGATCTTTTGAGGTCCCTTCAGCTTTCCGCTGGCTTGGATCCTCTCATCCTTCAGAGATGATAAGCATCGAACAAAGACCGCTTCTCTGATGAGGGTGACAGAGACACCGTACTCCGGGGTCGAGATGGTGGTCAACTTCCCAGTGCCCTTCTGCCCCCGCACTGTCGCTGATCTTTAACAGCAGGTATTTTCCATCGGTCTTGGAACTTTAAAATATTGGCTATGATTTCAATCAGGAATGACTCTAGCCCTCTCCTATTCCATTCCTCAAAAGCCTTTGCCATCTCCTTGTGCTCCACACCCAAGATGTTTTTCATCAGGTGGTAGGCCTTGCAAATCAGCTGCATGTCTCCATACTCTACCCTGTTGTGCACCATCTTCACAATGTGTCCTGCCCACTCATCTCCCACCCAGTCACACCAGGGTCCTCCAGTCCCCACTTTCACAGCGATGCCTTGGAAGATTGCCTTGATGTGGGGCTAAGCCTCCTTATTCCCTCCCTGCATAAATGATGGGCCATACCATGCCCCTTCCTCTCCACCACTAACTTCACTCCCCACAAACAAGATTCTCTTGGCCTTGGGGTCTCAACACTGTCTTGTGGTATCCTTGTATTTAGAGTTTCCTCCATTGATGATGATGTCACCAGTGTCCAACAAGGGTACCAGTTTTCCAATAAAATCGACAGCCAGGACAGTCTTCACAAGCAGGATGATTCACCAAGGCTTCTTCAGCTTGGAGACCACCTCCTTCAAGGAGTGAGCACCAACCACCTTGGTGCCTTTCGCCTCATTGGCCAAGAAATCATCAACTTTGGAGACTATCCTATTAAAAGCACAGACCACAAGGCCATGGTCATTCATATTCAAAATTAAGTTCTGCCCATGACAGCCAGTCCAATCAGGGCAATATCAGCTTGGGCCATTGTAGTGGCAGCAGAGCGGGCTGGAACAAGGAGAGGCAAGGCACAGATGACCCTCCTTAGGTATATTTTTAATATATTTTTTTCATTCCTTCATAATTTTGGAAGCATTTTTATTGAGAGACTGAATATACAAGTGGACAATGCCCAGACCATATATAAAAATAAAACTCTGACATAGAGAACAGACTTGTGGTTGCCAGTGGGGAGATAGGGGGAGGGGGAGGGTGATTCAGAGTTTGGGATTATCAGATGCAAACTATTATATATAGAATGGATAAACAATAAGGTCCTATCGTATAGCACAGGGGACTATACTGAATATCTTGTGATAAACCACAACAGAAAAGAATATAAGAAAAGAATGCATATATGTGTATAAATGAGTCACTTCGCTTTACAGCATAAATTAACACAACATTGTAAATCAACTACACTTCAATAAAATAAATAAATAAATAAATAAAATAAAACTCTGACCCCAAATCTGTGGCAACCAGCTTAGGAAATGAAGCCATTATCTAAAGAGCCAGGAAACCAGCCTACTATCTACAAGTCAGACTTGTAGGTCAGATCACTGTCTCTAACAAAAAATCCAGGAAGATCAAACAATAAACCCTTAAAAAAAATTGACCCAAAATGGCCAGAATTTGATTAACAACTGACAGCTTCTCTAAGTCTTGTTCCCACTTTCAATTTAGTGCCAACCAGAGAAAGCCAAATACACACCTAACCAATCACATGGGATGCCCTGCCTCTAGCAAGCCCACCTACAGATTTCCAACACCCCAGTCTCCAATTAGAGCACACCTGAAACCTTCCCTTTTTTTCAGTAAAAAGCTTTCCCAATCCTCTGCCTGCCTTTGAGTTTCTGGCAAAACCAAGTGATGGTGGCTGACTCCCTTGCTATAGAAACATGTGAATAAATAGCATTTTCTTTTTCTCATCTGTGTGGTCTTTGTTTATTTCCACATTATATATAAACTTCTAGAATCCAGGGCTACTCAGAAGCCTGATAACAGTGTGACTTTTTTTAAAAAAAATAGATTTGTTGGGATATAATTCACACATATCATACAAGTCACCCATTTAAAATGTACAATTCAATGGCTTTTAGTATAATCACAGAGCTGTGCAACCATCCCCACCAAAATTTTAGAATATTTTCTTCCCCCCAGAAGAAATCTGTACCCATTAAAGTCACTCCCCCTTTTCCCGCAACCTCCACTTCCCTAGGCAACCACTAATCTCCTCTCTGTCTCTATAGATTTGCCTAATCTTATCGTTTCATATAAAGGGAATCTTAAATATGTGGTCTTTTGTGACTGACTTTTCATTTAGGAAAATATCTCCAAGGCTCATCCCTGTTGAAACACGTGTCAGTACTTCATTCCTTTTTATGACCAGATAATATTTCATTGTATGGATACACTACATTTTATTTATCCTTTCATGAGTTGGGGTGTTTCCAGCACTACATTTTATTTATCCCTTCATGAGTTGGGGTGTTTCCACTTTGGGGCTATTAATAATACACCTATGAACTTTATTTACAGCTTTTTGTGTGAATATTTGTTTTCATTTCTCTTGGCTAGATACCTAGGAGTGGAATTGTTGGGTCATATATATGGTAACAACGTTTAACCTTCAGAGAAGCTATCGGACTGTTTTCCAAGGCAGTACACCACTCTCCACCCCAACAGCAATGTATGAGGGTTTCGATCCATCCACATTCTCACCAACATTTTTTAACATCTGTCTCTTTGATCATAGCCATCCTAGTGGCTGTTAGGTGGTATCCCATTGCTGTTTTGGTTTGGATTTCCCTGATGGCTAATGATTATTGAGCATCTTTTCATGTGCTTATTGGTCATTTGTTTACTTTCTTGTTCATTAAAATCCTTTGTCCATTTTGTAAATTGAGTTATTTTTCGTTTTATTGTTGAGTTGAAAGGTGACCTGTTTTTTAACTTTGTTCTTTTCTTTCTGGAAACTTCAGCATCCTGAATTTTCACAGTAACATGTCCAGGCAAACATCTTTTCTTCCCATTGCTGGGCACCTGGTAGGCCCTTCCAACCTAGAGACTCATGCTTTGGTTCAGTGTTGCCTCCTTTATCATTTCTCTGATGGTTTATTACCCTCTTCTTTCTCTTTCAGGGACTTCCATTTTTAGGTAGCAAATCTTGAATTTATCCATATGTGTTTAATCTTTATTCTCATATTTTCCTTTCTTGTTTTTGTTCCTTTTTATTCTTTTCCTAGATTTGCTTAATTTCTTTCTGTACTCTTCAACTGAGTTTTTCCATTGGTTACATTTTTATATGTTCCTATTTTACAGCATATTGCTCTTATTTAATAAATGTAATATCTCTCTAAAAGATCTCTAAAGATACCAGGTATAGAGAGAATTTTAAAATTCTCTTCTGTTTTCTGGATTAATCATTCCCTCTTTGGCCATTGTTGCTAATTATTAACATTGCTCTTTCTTTTTGACATTCCTCATTTGTCTGGTCATCCTTTAATGCCTGTTTGAATTTAAGGTTAGGACAGTAGAAAATCTAGCAGAGGCCTTTGTACTGATGGACAAAAGTTTACCAACTTGCAGGTTTCATCTTCTGTTGAATCAGTGGCAAGTCAGCTGCTGTGAAAGGCTGAGATGTTGAAGGCTTCACTCTAGAAGTCTAGTTGCCACATAAAACACCTGGTTTTACCAGACAGTCCTTTACATTCCTGTAGATATGAAGCCTCCATTCTTGTTTTTATTGTGGTAAGTAAACATAACATAAAATTTACCACTTTACCCATTTTTAAGTGTATAGTTCAGTGGCATTAAGTACATTCATATTGTTGTGCAACTATCACCACCAACCATCTCCAGAACAATTTCATCTTCCCAAATTGAAACTCTGTGCCCATTAAACACTAACTTCCCATTCCCACAAATCCCCAGACACTGTTCTACTTTCTGTGTGTATTGTTATTTACTTATGTTCTTTTTTTTCTTTTTTGAATTTTATTTTTTATACAGCAGGTTCTTATTAGTTACCTATTTTATACATATTACTGTATATATGTCAATCCCAATCTCCCAATTCATCCCACCACCACCCCACCACCACTTTCCACCCTTGGTGTCCATACGTTTGTTCTCTATATCTGTGTCGCTATTTCTGCCTGGCAAACTGGTTCATCTCTACCATTTTTCTAGGTTCCACATATATGCGTTAATATGTGATACTTAACTCTGTATGACAGTCTCTAGGTCCATCCACATCTCTACAAATGACCCAATTTCGTTCCTTTTTATGGCTGAGTAATATTCCATTGTATGTATGTACCACATCTTCTTTATCCATTTGTCTGTTGATGGGCATTTAGGTTTCTTCCATGACCTGGCTATTGTAAATAGTCCTGCCATGAACACTGGGGTGCATGTGTCTTTTTGAATCACGGTTTTCTTTGGGTATATGCCCAGGGGTAGAATTGCTGGGTCATTTTAGCTTTTTAAAGAAGCTTCATACTGTTCTCCATAGCGGCTGTATCAATTTACATTCCCACCAACAGTGCAAGAGGGTTCCCTTTTATCCACACCCTCTCCAGCATTTGTTGTTTGTAGATTTGCTGATGATGCCCATTCTAACATGTGTGAGGTGATACCTCATTGTAGTTTTAATTTGCATTTCTCTAATAATTAGTGATGTTGAGCAGCTTTTCTGTGCCTTTTGGCAATCCGTATGTTTTCTTTGGATTGATGTCTATTTAGGTCTTCTGGCTTTTTGGATTGGGTTGTTTGTTTTTTTAATATTGAGCTGCACGAGCAGTTTATATATTTTGGAGATTAGTCCTTTGTCCATTGATTCAATTGCAAATATTATCTCCCATCCTGAGGGTTAATTTTTCATCTTGTTTACAGCTTCCTTTGCTGTGCAAAAGTTTTTAAGTTTCATTAGGTTCCATTTGCTTATTTTTATTTTAACTTCCATTACTGTAGGAGGTAGGTCAAAAAAGATCTTCCTGTGATTTATGTCAAAGCGTGTTCTTCCTATATTTCCTCTAAGAGTTTTATAGTGTCCAGTCTTACATTTAGGTCTTTAATCCATTTTGAGTTTATTTTTGTGTATGGTGTTAGGGAGTTCTAATCTCATTCTTTTACATGTAGCTGTCCAGTTTTCCCAGCACCACTTATTGAACAGACTGCCTTTTCTCCATTGCATATCCTTGCCTCCTTTGTCATAGATTAGTTGACCATAGGTGCATGGGTTTATCTCTGGACTTTCTATTCTGTTCTATTCATCTATATTTCTGTTTTTGTGCCTGTATCATATTGTCTTGATTACTATAGCTTTGTAGTATAGTTTGAAGTCAGGAAGCCTGATTCTTCCAGCTGCGTTTTTCTCCCTCAAGATTGCTTTGGCTATTCGTTGTGTCTCCATACACATTTTAAGATTTTTTATTCTAGTTCTGTAAAAAATGCCATTGGTAATCTGATAGGGATTCCACTGAATCTGTGGACTGCTTTGGGTAGTATAGTCGTTTTCACAATATTGACTCTTCCAATCCAAGAACATAGTATATCTCTCCATCTGTTTTTGTCATCTTTGATTACTTTCATCAGTGCCTTATAGTTTTCTGAGTACAGGTCTTTCACCTCCTTAGGTAGGTTTATTCCTAGGTACTTTATTATTTTGGTTGCAATGGTGAATGGGATTGTTTCCTTAATTTCTCTTTCTTATCTTTCATTGTTAGTGTATAGGAATGCAAGAGATTTCTGTGCATTAATTTTGTATCTTGCTACTTTACCAGGTTCATTGATTAGCTCTAGTAGTTTTCTGGTGGCATCTTTAGGATTCTCAGTGTATAGCATCATGTCATCTGCAAACAATGACAGTTTTACTTCCTTTTTAATTTGGATTCCTTGTATTTCTTTTTCTTCTCTGATTGCCATGGCTAGGACTTCCACATCTATGTTGAATAATAGTGGCAAGAGTAGACATCTTTTTCTTGTTCCTGATCATAGAGGAAATGCTTTCAGTTTTTCACCATTGAGAATGATGTTTGTTATGGACTTGTCATATACGTTCTTTATTATGTTGAGGTAGGTTCCCTCTGTGCCCATTTTCTGGGGAGTTTTTATCATAAATAGGTGTTGAATTTTGTCAAAAAGCTTTTTCTGCATCTATTGAGATGATCATATGGTTTTTATTCTTCAGTTTGTTAATATGGTGTATCTCATTGGTTGATTTGCATATATTGAAGAATCCTTACATCTCTGGGATAAATTCCACTTGATCATGGTGTATGATCCTTTTAATGTGTTGTTGGACTCTGTTTGCTAGTATTTTGTTGAGGATTTTTACATCTATATTCATCAGTGATATTGGTCTGCAATTTTCTTTTTTTATAGTATCTTTGTCTGGTTTTGGTGTCAGGGTGATGGTGGCCTTGTAGAATGAGTTTGGCAGTATTCCTTCCTCTGCAATTTTTTGGAAG
The DNA here is from genome assembly GCF_964374135.1 of Grampus griseus. Classification (NCBI taxonomy): domain Eukaryota; kingdom Metazoa; phylum Chordata; class Mammalia; order Artiodactyla; family Delphinidae; genus Grampus; species Grampus griseus. Next base: position 44,473,371 of record NC_139004.1, on the reverse strand, counting down.
AGTTTGAGAAGGGTGGGTGTTAGTTCTTCTCTACATGTTTCATAGAATTCACTTGTGAAGCCATCTGGTCCTGGATTTTTGTTTGTTGGAAGATTTTTAATCACAGTTTCAATTTCATTACTCGTGATTGGTCTGTTCATATTTTCTATTTCTTCCTGGTTCAGTGTTTGAAGGTTATACTTCTCTAAGAATTTGTCCATTTCTTCTGGGTTGTCCATTTTATTGGCATAGAGTTGCTTGTAGTTGTCTCTTATGATGTTTTGTATTTCTGTGCTGTCTGTTGTAACTTCTCCTTTTTCATTGCTAATTTTATTGATTTGAGTCCTCTCCCTTTTTTTCTTTATGAGTCTAGCTAAAGGTTTATCAGTTTTATTTATCTTCTCAAAGAACCAGCTTTTAGTTTTATTGATCTTTGCTATTGTTTTCTTTGTTTCTATTTCATTTATTTCTGTTCTGATCTTTATGATTTCTCTCCTTTTACTAACTTTGGGTTTTATCTGTTTTTCTTTCCTTTAGGTGTAAGGTTAGATTGTTTATTTGAGATTTTTCTTGTTTCTTGAGGTAGGATTGTATTGCTATAATCTTCCCTTTTAGAAGTGCTTTTGCTGCATTCCATAAGTTTTGGATCAGAATGTTTTCATTGTCATTTGTCTCTATGTAATTTTTGATTACCTCTTTGATTTCTTCAGTGATCTCTTGGCTATTTAGTAACATATTGTTTAGCCTCCATGTGTTTGTATTTTTTAAGGGTTTTTTTTCCCCCCTGTAATTAATTTCTAATCTCATAGCGTTGTGGTCAGAAAAGATGCTTGATATGATTTCAATTTTATAGAGGCTTGATTTGTGAGTCAAGATATGATCTATCCTGGAGAATATTCCATGTGCACTTGAGAAGAAAGTATAATCTGCTGTTTTCAGATGGAATGTCCTATAAATATTAATTAAATCTATCTGGTCTATTGTGTCATTTAAAGCTTGTGCTTCCTTATTAATTTTCTGCCTAGAGGATCTGTCCATTGGTGTAAGTAAGATGTTAAAGTCCCCCACTATTTTTGTGTTACTGTTAATTTCCTCTTTTATAGCTGTTCGCATTTGCCTTATGTATTGAGGTGCTCCTATGTTGGGTGCATGTATATTTATAATTTTTATGTCTTCTTGGATTGATCCCTTGATTATTATGTAGTGTCCTTCCTTGTCTCTTTCTGTATTTTAAAGTCTATTTTATCTGATATGAGTATTGCTACTCCAGGTTTCTTTTGATTTCCATTCGCATGGAATATCTTTTTCCACCCCCTCACTTTCAGTCTGTGTGTGTCCCTAGGTGTGAAGTGGGTATCTTGTAGACAGCATATATATAGGTCTTTTTTTTTTTTGTATCCATTCAGTGAGCCTGTATCTTTTGGTTGGAGCATTTAATCCATTCACATTTAAGGTAATTATCGATATGTATGTCCCTAATACAATTTTCTTAATTCTTTTGTGTTTGTTTTTGTAGGTCCTTTTCTTCTCTTGTGTTTTCCACTTAGAGAAGTTTCTTTAGCACTTGTTGTAGAGCTTGTTTGGTGGTGCTGAATTCTCTTAGCTTTTGCTTGTCTGTAAAGTTTTTGATTTCTCTGTAGGATCTGAATGAGATCCTTGCCAAGTAGAGTAACCTTGGTTGTAAGTTCTTCCCTTTCATCACTTTAAATATATCGTGTCACTCCTTTCTGGCTTGTAGAGTTTCTGCTGACAAATCAGCTGTTAACTTTATGGGAGTTGCCCTGTATGTTATTTATCATTTTTCCCTTGTTGCTTTTAATAATTTTTCTTTAGCTTTAATTTTTGTCAATTTTATTACTATGTGTCTTGACGTGTTTATCCTTGGATTTAACCTGCCTGGGATTCTCTGCACTTCCTGGACCTGGGTGGCTATTTCCTTTCCCATGTTTGGGTAGTTTTCGACTATAATCTCTTCAAATATATGCTCAGTCTTTTCTCTCTCTCTTCTCCTTCTGTGACCCCTATAATGCGAATGTTGGTGCATTTAGTGTTGTGCCAGAGGTCTCTTAGGCTGTCTTCATTTCTTCTAGGTCTTTGTTAAACATTTCTTGCATCTCTTCGATCTTTGTCTCCATTCTTTTTCCAAGGTCCTAGATCATCTTCACTATCATTATTCTGAATTCTTTTACTGGAAGGTTGCCTATCTCCACTTCATTTAGTTGTTTTTCTTGTTCCTTCATCTAGTACATAGGCCTCTGCGTTTTCATTTTGACTATCTTTCTGTGAATGTGGTTTTCATTCCACAGGCTGTGGAATTGTAGTTCTTCTTGCTTCTGCTGTCTGCCCTCTGGTGAATGAAGCTATCTAAGAGGCTTGTGCAAGCTTCCTGATGGGAGGGACTGGTGGTGGGTAGAGCTGAGTGTTACTCTGGTGGGCAGTGCTCAGTAAAACTTCAATCCACTTGTCTGCTGATGGTGGGGGTGAGTGCACTCCCTGTTGGCTCTTTTACCTGAGGCGACCTAGCACTGGAGACTACAGGCTCTTTGGTGGGGCTAATGGTGGACTCTGGGAGGGCTCACGCCAAGGAATACTTCCCAGAATTTCTGCTGCCAGTGTCCTTGTCTCCGTGGTGAGCCACAGCCACCCCCAGCCTCTGCAGGAGATCCTCCAACCCTAGCAGGTAGGTCTGGGTCAGTCTCCTATGGGGTCACTGCTCCTTCCCCTGGGTCCTGATGCACACACTACTTTGTGTGTGCCCTCCAAGAATGGAGTCTCTGTTTCTCTCAGTCCTGTCAAAGTCCTGCAGTCAAATCCCACTAGCCTTCAATGTTTGATTCTCTAGGATTTCCTCCTCCTGTTGCTGGAACCCCGGGTTGGGAAGTCTGACTTGGGACTCAGAACCTTCACTCCAGTGGGTGGACTTCTGTGGTATAATTGTTCTCCAGTTTGTGAGTCACCCACTCAGATGTTATGGAATTTGATTTTATTGTGATTGAGCCTCTCCTAACAACTCATTGTGGCTTCTCCTTTGTCTTTGGATGTGGGGTATCTTTTATGGTGAGATCCAGTGTCTTCCTGTCTTCCTTCTTTCAGCAGTTAGTTGTGATTCTGGTGCTCTCACAAGAGGGAGTTTATTTATTATGTTCTATTTCATGCATTTTTGCTTTGAGTTCTGTGCTGGAGGTAAAGATGTGTGGGAAGTGAATATTATCCAGCTACAATCTTTCCATTTACCTCCACGCCCTTGTTTTCAAGGCTACACTCACTTGGACCCCTCTCCTAACCCACAGGGTTTGTAAGGTGAAGCCTTTCTGATTTGTGCCCCTCTTTGGACATCTTCTAAGTTGTGGTTTCCTCTCCCTTTCTGAACTAGGCCCTATTCCTTCACTCACTCTCTACATCCTGTATTTTCATAAAATCTTTCACACACCATTGAACCTCCCTCCATGTCCTATTTCTACATTTTTATTCCTAGTACGATGAGTTTTTGAACTCAGTAGTAGATATCATTATATGTTCAACCTGCCATATTAAAATATAAGCCTGTGCTAAAAATTTTAAACTCTTGAATGTTACCAAGTCTACTTAAACAGACATCTAATAGTTTTATATCTAAAATCAGTAACAAAATTCAAAGAGGTATTTTTCAAATAATAAAAATTCAAAGAGGTATTAAGAATCAGTATATGAGACATGTAATTTTTCATAAATAAATTTAAATCCTAGACTCCTATACATAGCTCAGATATAGGTTTAAAATCAACTACTTTTGTGACTACCATATTTAAGTTCTTTAGTAATTCTTTACTATTAAAGTCTCAGCAGAGTAGCATATTGTCATTAAATAGGCATTTACTGTGTATTCATGAAAGATAATGAGGAACTGGATTCCCATTGTTCGTTATGACCATACAGGAAAGAGATCAACATAGAAGCTGACTTTTAAGTCCAGGTTTGGGCATTTATTAACTTTCCTTGGACAATTTTCTCAACATCTCAAGTCATTTTTCATCTGTGAAATAGGTTTAAAATAACACCTATTCACAGGACATCTGTGAAAAAATAGATAAAATAGATAAAGCAAAATAGATAAAGCACGTGTAAGTCTGGGCTTAGAGTAGATGTTAAATAATGGCTACTAGCCATTATTATCCAAAGTTGGACTCCACTATCACTCCCTGTGGGTCAGGGTCCTGGGTCTAACAATGGCTGTGCTACTCAACCTCATTGTTGAAGTGGGGATGATACTGAGCCTACAATTAAAGGGTCATTTTGAGGATGAAAGGCAATAGAGATACAGGATTTAAAACAATGCTCTTATTATCCTCATCTGCACCATCACTACATGATTATTTGGTCTCTCTAAAGCAGACCATATTATTGAACCTAATGCCTACAGAGTCACGGTGAAAAGCTGAATCCAAACATTATTTTATGATCATGCCACCTCCCCACTCATTCTTTTCCTTTGCTCCTCTGCCCTCCACCCCACCTCAAAATATTTAAAGTCATTTTTATCTTTACATGTTGAACTGATATCATATTTATAATATTCCACATTTGAATCATCACCAATGGCCTATGGAATTAATAGCTGTCTTTATTATCTTTAAAAATAACTGAAATCTACAGAAAACTGCTTCACTTTTAACTTCTGTTGCTTCTACATTTCACTGAATTTTAAGTGTGCCTTTCCTGAATTGCTGCCATGTTATTTTTTCCTTCAGTAAGAAGGAAAATTGTTAAACTTCATTGCAAATGCCTTTAAGAGTTTTCTAACATTTTATCTTAACAACCTGATCTAAAAATTAATCATTATTTCCACAATAGAGTTTTCTTACAGGTGGAAATGCAGTTCCATTTAACAGAGATTGAGTTATCTACAGTAAGTTGCACTGGCTTTCAGCCAAAATGGACAAGAAACTCAAATTTTACCAAGTCATGATTTTTTTCAACCTGCTTGCTTGTAAAGCCTATTTTGATTATCTAGGTGTCATCTAAGGAGATGATACTCTTACTTATTTTCCTTTTTAGAGTATGTGTCTTTATACCTGCCGATCCCTTTTCCTGGGCTCCCCTTCCCATTGTGTCCACCTTACAGCCCCCACCTGTTCTCCAGATCCAGCTCACTGTCACCTCTGATGTTTTCTTTTTAAATTACTGAGTCCCACTTACATGCTCCTCTTCATTCCCTCAGAATTTCATCCCTACCTCCACTATAGCCCTTACCATTATACATAGCAATTGCTAAAGACCAGTTCCACCCACTGGACTGAATCTGAGTGGAAGTCATTGTGGGTTCTTCTCTAACTCTCTAATATTTTATGATCAATAAATGTCTGGGGCTTCCCTGGTGGCGCAGTGGTTGAGAGTCCACCTGCCGATGCAGGGGACACGGGTTCGTTCCCTGGTCCGGGAAGATCCCACATGCCACGGAGCAGCTGGGCCCGTGAGCCATGGCCGCTGAGCCTGCGTGTCCAGAGCCTGTGCTCCGCAACGGGAGAGGCCACAACAGTGAGAGGCCCGCATACCACAAAAAAAATTAAAAAATAAATGTCTGTTGAAAGAAGGACTTAATAAGTCATCCCATTGGAGGACATCAGCTACTTTCTTTTGCTCAAATCTCCTCCTTTGGGAGAACAATGCCCAGACCCACATATCCTCAGAGACCCATGAGGTGATACAGACTTTGGTTCCAAAGATGGATGTGTGGTCTAGGAATGGACAATCAGAGAACTCAAGCACTTCATCCAACTGACCACTAGGACTAAGTCAAGAATGGACATGTGACTTTTGTGGGCCAAGGAAGGTCATTGCAAGGAGAATTTGGAAAGATGCACTTTCTTTTCTCTGGGACCACCACTAAGAGTGATCAATGTAAGACTAGAGTTGATGATGGCTGTCTTTGCCACCACACGGAAACACTTTACCAGAATGAAGTTAATCCAGAAAAAATAGAGCTAAAGAATGGCTCAGGACAAACTTCTGCTGACATCATTTGATTCTCAACTCCAGACATGCCTAAAATCCATTCTTATCTTCTCCCATTACATAAGTTTTTTGTTTTCTTAAGCTAGTTTGCGTGTCATTTCTGTCACTGGCAACAAAAAAAAGTCCTGGAAAAACACAGTTACTCTCTCAAACAAGGTTGTGAACATTTAAACCATGGAGTAAAACACACTATTATTGGCTGCGTAGGTACCTGACTTATACCTTTGGATGCAGTGGCATACTGCTGTAAATAATAAGCTAACCCATCACCAACTATTTTTACAGGAACAAATAAAAATAAAAAATGTTTCCTTCTTCTTTCAAAATCCCCTGACACAGCTCTGCTATGAGATTAAAAGTATATGCTCATATTCAAAAACAAATATATTGTGATTTTTCTTATTGTCAAGTTGATAAACAAAAGCCAGCAAATGAAAAAACTACATCAAGAAAAATATTTTTAAAGTTAACTATTTCTTCCTTCCACAAGAAAGAGTGGGTTTTTGGAGATTTGATAACATGAGAATAAACCGTGCTGACATACTGAAACCCCAGTTGTGAAGATCCATTGCACACATTCTTGAACTTTAATATGCATAGGAGTCATCAGAAGGTATGCATTAAACATTAGGATTCAAAGACACCATCCCAAAGATTCTGGTTCATTTGCTAAAGTGGGACCAGGAATCTAACTTTTAAATAAGTACCCCAGGTCAGTCTGAATTAAACTGTGCCTTGCTCTCTGAGGTAAAGGGAATCATAAAATTATGAAACTTGGAGATGAGTCTTTCCTTACAAGGTGAGAAATGAAACTAGCTTTCACAAAAGGAAATATTAAACAGAGAAAGTGTTAGATTTTAGAGTATTATTTTCTTAGAATGCATAGGACAAAAGATATGGAAGGCCTCTTTCGCCCAGAAAAATATAAAGCCCCAGTTCTATTTCTTTCTCCTTTAGAAACTAGTTTATTTCTTTATTTTTTATTAAATGGGACACAGAAAATTGCTTAGAAATAATATGGCTTCCTGAACCTTACATCCAAGGCATAAAATTGGGTACATTCTTGGAACATAAAATGTTAGATTTCAGAGGAATCTTACAGGCCATTTAACCCAACCATTATCAGATGTTGGACTCTTTTCTGTACTATTCCCTAAAAGTGGTCATTCAATCTCTGCTTGAACACATCCAATGACCCAGAACTAATTACTTCATGAGAAAGCAATTATTTTCTCTTATGGTCAAAGTTTGTGTTTGTTTGTTGGTTTGTTGGTGACAGATATTTTTCCCCTTCCTTTAGGCTAAAATATACCTCCCAGTATAGGATTTTCATCAGTCTTAGGTCTGCTTGCTCTGTTGACACACAAAAAATATAGCTGTCCTATTTGAAAAGTTATCAGGAGGACACCCTCTCAATTCTCTCTTTTCCAGATTAAACAACCAGTTTCTTCAGCTCTTTCTTTCCTGCCTCAGTTTCTAGATATTTTCCCCATCTGATCACCCCCTGCCCTTTATTCTCCTACTTGTTCGATTGCTCTCTTGATTTAGAGGATTTAAGGAACGGGGTAAATATGTTATTCTGGTTTTCCAAAACTAATTCACGAGGATTAAAGCTACTCTTAACAAGCCCTCTTGGTGCATCATACTCTCAGCAGAGAATAAAGAAAGCTTCTTTTAACTGAGAGCAATAAACATCAGGAAAGTGGCAATGCTAGTTTTTCTTCCCCGAACCTGCAGTCTCAGGTGAGTAAGAACCCCATGTGTCTCTCATTTGAGGTGATGGTATGTGTGCTTTATGACTCCCTGGACCCAGAGAATGTTTCCTCTTGGATCGCCGTTTCCAGGTGCTTGTTTAAAAGGCAGGAACAAAGGGTGTTGACACATCGGTCATCCTGTCCTCAGGGCCAGCTGTTCCTCCTGCAGTATTGGTGCCCTTGCTACCAAGATGGTGATGCTAAAGTGGACGCCTGGCTTGTTTACTTTCTCATTTGAAGTGAGTCACTAATTTTTATTAGATCAACATGTAACTTTCCTGGTAAGATCATTTTTTAATGCTAGAAAGAGATCATTTTAGGGATCCATCTTTGCTGTCTGGAACCAGGATGTTATTTTTGTTTTAGTTTTTTTTTTTTTAAATATTAGTACTTGTCATGTGAAAAAAAATTTGACGTTTTCTTGCCCTTTATTCATCCCCCAAGGCACAAGAATGATAAAGAAGCCCCTGATTTACTTGTATTAACAACTCAAGTTTTAGATTTGCTTCACAGGCTGGTAAGAACTTCCCTGAGCCTCAGAGGAGGCCCTCAGACTGGCCAAGTCCAGGGCATCTGGACCTAAGTGTAGAGTGTGACCTTTACCACCAAGAATATTTACATGATGTAAAGTGGTAGGTGCTGCAAGAGAGGTACAGATAAAGTATTTTGAGAATATGAAAAAGAAGATATTGTTTCAGGATAAAGTAAATAAAGTTTGAGTTTTCAGAGAAAGAAGGGCAAGAGATTCCAGGAGAGGGGGCTCCTGTGGGAGGAAACTGGGGGAAGGAGCTCGGGGTGGTGGCTTCACCCGTAACCTAACACAAGAGATGAGAAAATAAAGTATTACAGCAGAGATAAAATAGCTCATGAATCCTGAATATTCTTTTCTAAAGTGATTTACTGCTAATGGTATTAAAATATGTAATCAGTTATTTCTATTCTTTATGATAAAATCAATTAAACAAATTCGTAATGCAAATGAACTATTCTTTTCCAACTACAGGGACCCAAAAAGTAAAACACTACTGCACTAATTTTCAGAGCCATATACTGCTACCAGTAATTTGCTCTTAAATAAAGTAGTCTGATTCTGACTAGACATATATGATAAAGTAAAATGCAGAAGATATTTTAAACACCGAGTACATATTATATGACTCCTGTAAAGTTTACAAGCACAAGCTTGAAGTTTAATTACTAATATCTCTCAAATTTCATTTATTTATTTATTTATTTATTTATTTATTCTCATTAGTCATCCTTTTTCTTTTAAATATTAACTCTGCCATTTATTTATTTATTTTTAACATCTTTATTGGAGTATAATTGCTTTACAGTGGTGTTAGTTTCTGCTTTATAACAAAGTGAATCAGTTATACATATACCTATGTTTCTATATCACTTCCCTCTTACATCTCCCTCCCTCCCACACTCCCTACCCCACTGCTCTAGGTGGTCACAAAGCACCGAGCTGATCTCCCTGTGCTATGCGGCTGCTTCACACTAGCTATGTATTTTATGTTTGGAAGTGTATATATGTCCATGCTACTCCCTCACTTTATCACAGCTTACCCTTACCCCTCCCCATATCCTCAAGTTCATTCTCTAGTAGGTGTGTATCTTTATGCCCGTCTTGCCCCTAGGTTCTTCGTGACCATTTTTTTTCTTAGATTCCATATATATGTGTTAGCATATGGTATTTGTTTTTCTCTTTCTGACTTACTTCACTCTGTATGACAGATTCTAGGTCCATCCACCTCACTACAAATAACTCAATTTTGTTTCTTTTTATGGCTGAGTAATATTCCATTGTATATGTGTACCACATCTTTATCCATTCATCTGTTGATGGACACTTAGGTTGCTTCCATGTCCTGGCTACTGTAAATACAGATGCAATGAATATTTTGGTAAATGATCCTTTTTGAATTATGGTTTTCTCAGGGTATATGCCCAGTAGTGGGATTCCTGGGTCGTATGGTAGTTCTATTTTTAGTTTTGTAAGGAACCTCCATGCTCTTCTCCATAGTGGCTGTATCAATTTACACTCCCACCAACAGTACAAGAGAGTTCCCTTTTCTCCACACTCTCTGCAGCATTTATTGTTTGTATTGTTTAATGATAGCCATTCTGACCGGTGTGAGATGATATCTCATTGTAGTTTTGATTTTCATTTCTTTAATGATTAATGATGTTAAGCATTCTTTCATGTGTTTGTTGGCAATCTGTATATCTTCTTTGGAGAAATGTCTATTTAGGTCTTCTGCCATTTTTGGATTGGGTTGTTTGTTTTTTTGATATTGAGCTGTATGAGCTGCTTGTAAATTTTGGAGATTAATCCTTTGTCAGTTGCTTCATTTGCAAATATTTTCTCCCATTCTTAGGGCTGTCTTTTTGTCTTGTTTATGGTTTCCCTTGCTGTGCAAAAGCTTTTAAGTTTCATTAAGTTCCATTTGCTTATTTTTGTTTTTATTTCCATTTCTCTAGGAAGTGGGTCAAAAAGGATCTAGCTGTGATTTATGCCATAGAGTGTTCTGCCTATATTTTCCTCTAAGAGTTTGATAGTGTCTGGCCTTACATTTAGGTCTTTAATCCATTTGGAGATTATTTTTCTGTATGGTGTTAGGGAGTGTTCTAATTTCATACTTTTCATGTACCTGTCCAGTTTTCCCAGCACATCTTATTGAAGAGACTGTCTTTTTTCCATTGTATATTCTTTCCTCTTTTATCAAAGATAAGGTGACCGTATGTGCGTGGGTTTATCTCTGGGCTTTCTATCCTGTTCCATTGATCTATATTTCTGTTTTTGTGCCAGTACCATACTGTCTTGATTATTGTAGCTTTGTAGTATAGTCTGAAGTCAGGGAGCCTGATTCCTCCTGCTCTGTTTTTCTTTCTCAAGATTGCTTTGGTTATTCAGGGTCTTTTGTGTTTCCATACAGAGTGTGAAATTTTTTGTTCTAGTTCTGTGAAAAATGCCATTCATAGTTTGGTAAGGATTGCATTGAATCTGTAGATTGCTTTGAGTAGTAGAGTCATTTTCACAATATTGATCCTTCCAATCCAAGTACATGGTATATCTCTCTATCTATGTGTATCATCTTTAATTTCTTTCATCAGTGTCTTATACTTTTCTGCATACAGGTCTTTTGTCTCCTTAGGTAGGTTTAATCCTAGATATTTTATTCTTTTTGTTGCAATCGTAAATGGGGGTATTTACTTAATTTCACTTTCAGATTTTCCATTATTAGTGTTCAGGAATGCTAGAGATTTCTGTGCATTAATTTTGTATCCCACTACTTTACCAAATTCATTGATTAGCTCTAGTAGTTTTCTGGTCCTATCCTTAGGATTCCCTATGTATAGTATCATGTCATCTGCAAACAGGGACAGGTTTACTTCTTCATTTCCTATTTGGATTCCTTTTATTTCTTTTTCTTCTCTGATTGCTGTGGCTAAAACTTCCAAGACTATGTTGAATAATAGGGGTGAGAGTGGGCAACCTTGTATTGTTCCTGATCTTAGTGGAAATGGTTTCAGTTTTTCACCATTGAGGGTGATGTTGGCTGTTGGTTTGTCATATATGGCCTTTATTATGTTGAGGAAATTTCCCTCTATGCTTACTTTCTGGAGGGTTTTTATCATAAATAGGTGTTGAATTTTGTTGAAAGTTTTCTCTGCATCTATTGAGATGATCATATGGTGTTTATCCTTCAATTTGTTAATATGGTGTACCACATTTATTGATTTGCATATACTGAAGAATCCTTGCATTCCTGAGATAAACCCCACTTGATCATGGTTTATGATCCTTTTAATGTGCTGTTGGATTCTGTTTGCTAGTTTTTTGTTGAGGATGTTTGCATCTATGTTCATCAGTGATATTGGCCTGTAGTTTTCTTTCTTTGTGACATCTTGGTCTGGTTTTGGCATCAGGGTGATGGTGGCCTCATAGAATGAGTTTGGGAGTATTCCTCCCTCTGCTATATTTTGGAAGAGTTTGAGAAGGATAGGTGTTAGCTCTTCTCTAAATGTTTGATAGAATTAGCCTGTGAAGCCATATGGTCCTGGGCTTTTGTTTGTTGGAAGATTTTTAATCACAGTTTCAATTTCAGTGCTTGTGATTGGTCTCTTCATAGTTTCTATTTCTTCCTGGTTCAGTCTCGGAAGGTTGTGCATTTCTAAGAATGTGTCCATTTCTTCCAGATTGTCTGTTTTATTGGCATACAGTTGCTTGTAGTTAACTCTCATGATCCTTTGTATTTCTGCAGTGTCAATTGTTACTTCTCCTTTTTCATTTGTAATTCTATGGATTTGAGTCTTCTCCCTTTTTTTCTTGATGAGTCTGGTAATGGTTTATCAATTTTACTTATCTTCTCAAAAAACCAGCTTTTAGTTTTATTGATCTTTGCTATTGTTTCTTTCATTTCTTTTTCATTTATTTATGATTTCATCTTTATGATTTTTTTCCTTCTGCTAACTTTGGGGTTTTTTTGTTCTTCCTCTAATTGCTTTAGGTGTAAGGTTAGGTTGTTTTTTTGAGATGTTTCTTGTTTCTTAAAGTAAGGTTGTATTGCTATGAAATTCCCTCTTAGAACTTCCTTTGCCACATCCCATAGGTTTTAGGTCATCGTGTTTTCTTTTTCATTTGTTTATAGGTAATGTTTGATTTCCTCTTTCATTTCTTCAGTGATTTCTTGGTTATTAAGTAGCGTATTTTTTGGCTTCCATGTGTTTGTATTTTTTACAGATTTTTTTTCCTGTAATTGATATCTAGTCTCATTGCGTTGTGGTCAGAAAAGATACTTGATACGATTTCAATTTTTTTAAATTTACCAAGGCTTGATTTGCAACCCACGATATGATCTATCCTGAAGAATGTTCCATGAGAACTCGAGAAGAATGTGTGTTCTGTTGTTTTTGGATGGAATGTCCTATAAATATCAATTGAGTCCAACTTGTTTAATGTATAATTTAAATCTTGTGTGTCCTTATTTGTTTTCATTTTGGATGATCTGTCCATTGGTGAAAGTGGGGTGTTAAAATCCCCTACTATGATTGTGTTACTGTCGATTTTATTGCTGTTAGTATTTGCCTTATGTATTGAGGTGCTCCTATGTTGGGTGCATAAATATTTACAATTATTATATCTTCCTGGATTGATTCCTTGATCAGTATGCAGTATGTAGGGTCCTTTTTTGTCTCTTGGAATTGTCTTTATTTTAAAGTCTATTTTGTCTGATATGAGAATTTCTACTCCATGTTTCTTTTGATTTCCATTTGCATGGAATATCTTTCTCCATCCCCTCACTTTCAGTGTGTATGTGTCCCTAGGTCTGAAGTGGGTCTCTTGTAGACAGCATGTATACGGATCTGGTTTTTATATCCATTCAGCCAGTCTATGTCTTTTGGCAGGAGCATTTATACCTATTACATTCAAGATAATTATCGATATGTATGTTCCTATTATCATTTTCTTAACTATTTTTGGTTATCTTTGTAGGTATTTTCCTTCTCTTCTGTTTCTTCCCTAGAGAAGTTCCTTTAGCATTTGTTGTAAAGCTGGTTTGGTGGTGCTGAACTCTCTCAGCTTTTGCTTGTCTGTAAAGGTTTTAATATCTCTGTCAAATATGAATGAGATCCTTGCTGGGTAGAGTAGTCTTCATTATAGGTTTTTCCCTTTCATCACTTTAAATATGTCTTGCCACTCTTTTTTGGCCTGCAGAGTTTCTGCTGCAAGATCAGCTGTTAACCTTATGGGGATTCCCTTGTGTGTTATTTGTTGTTTTTCCCTTGCTGCTTTTAATATGTTTTCTTTGTATTTAATTTTTGATAGTTTGATTAACATGTGTCTTGGTGTGTTTGTCCTTGGATTTACCCTGTATGGGACTCTCTGTGCTTCCTGGACTTGATTAACTATTTCCTTTCTGATATTAGGGAAGTTTTCAACTATATTCTCTTCAAATATTTTCTCAGTCCCTTTGTTTTTCTCTTCTTCTTCTGGGACCCCTATAATTCGAATGTTGGTGAGTTTAATGTTGTCCCAGAGGTCTCTGAGACTGTCCTTAATTCTTTTCATTCTTTTTTCTTTATTCTGCTCTGCAGTAGTTATTTCCACTATTTTATCTTCACTTATCCGTTTTTCTGCCTCAGTAATTCTGCTATTTATTCCTTCTAGTGCATTTTTCATTTCAGTTATTGTATTGTTCATCTCTGTTTGTTTGTTGTTTAATTCTTCTAGATCTTTGTTAAACATTTCTTGCATCTTCTCGATGTTTGCCTCCATTCTTTTTCTGAGGCCCTGGATCATCTTCACTATCATTATTCTTATTTCTTTTTCTGGAATATTGCCTATTTCCATTTCATTTAGTTGTTTTTCTGGGGTTTTATATTTTTCCTTCTTTCTGGTACAGAGCCCTCTGCCTTTTGATATTATCTATCTTTCTGTGAATGTGGTTTTTGTTCCACAGGCTGCAGGACTGTAGTTCTTCTTGATTCTGCTGTCTGCCCTCTGGTGGATGAGGCTACTCAAATTTTATTTTATGTGAAAAACTCTTGAGAATACTGTGGATGGTCATTATCACCACTTACTACACTGTTGACCTACCATCCAATCTCTGCCTGCACTTATACATATTAGGCTCCAGCTGGTCTGGGGGTTACGTGCTCATGGTCATTATGCAGTTAACTTCTCCTATCTGGTGAGGGTTTTAGTGTCTATATAATAACTCAGGAATGTGGACATATCCTTCAGAGAGGAGCTAAGGATTCTGTGACTCTGTTATATGGTGATTTACTTTTTAATTTGTCATCAGTTCTCCTGGCTATTTCTTATTACTACATGTTCACTTTCTTTTCAATCATTAATTCTTGAGCCAGCCTTTTGTGAGTCAGGGGAGGCCTGGGAGACTACAGCTTTTCTACAAACAAGAGGTAGGCAGAGGACATGAGGGGGGCAGTCTTTCCCAGGAAGGCCCCATAGGACCCTGCTTGGTTACAGAAGGAGGAAAAGAGAGGGAAAAGAACAGGCAGGGGCACTAATTTTCTTCTCTGACAAACTGAGGAGTCAAGAGATACAGACTCTAGTTAATGGAAAGAGATCAAGGTTAAGTATGGTATCTATATTACGTATATTACTGATTGCTTAGGTAAACAACTGAGGAAATAAAACAGCAATAGTAGGCAAAGGTATGCAAAAATTTGGGGGGTTGGAAAGTGGAAGTTGGCAATAAAGTCCACTGTTGGTAAGAAAAGAAAGAGTGGCAGAAGTCAACTGCAACAGAGGAAACCACTGAGAGGCTTTGCCCCTGGGATCAGGCCTGGGTGGGATGGGTGGAAATGGATACAGTTAGGAACTGCTGTTTTTCATAACCAGCTCTTTCATGCTATTTTATTTTCCATTCATGTGTTTGTATAATTTATATTTTTAAGTTAATATAAATAATGAAAACAAATTTTCTATGTACAGCCAATGTTTCTTAGTAACAAAACTGAAATGATTTATAAATTTTTTTATATTGTTAAGAATAGCAACAAACACACAAGCCAATTTTTTGCATATTTCCAATTTATTTTGAAAAGCATTCTCCAAGTGTGACTCTTTCTGCCTTGGGAGGTTGAATCTGAATAAAATATAAAATGAATTTAATAGTTATAGTTCAGATAAGGAGGTTATGTCTCAGGGGTTCTGGTTTCTTGATTTTTTTTTTTTTTAACCATTCACTGTTGACTTAACATTGCTCCTTTTCCTGATGGGTTGTCACTGCAATAGACTCACAGAATAGCTATGCTTATAAAAACACCTAAGGGAAGTTACCTGGTTACAAAAAAGAAAGATAACTGTTCCAAACAAGTAATATACTGAAAAAAATGCACAAAAACGAGATTAAGGGACTCCAAAGGGAATTTCCTGTTAGGTGTCTGGCATAAGCAAAAGCAAAGATGATTTCTGTTATCAAGTGGAACAGAGAACATACCTAAGATTATTTGAGCATAAAAATGGGGTCTTATTGCTTTTTACCTCAAGTCTTTATTCTTCTTTTTGGCTAAATCTACAAAAGCAAACAGACTTTAAAAGCTTAAAATCTGTTTCACCTTATTTACTTCACGCACACTTTGTTTGGAACAGTGAACTTTTCCCCAAGAGCCCCTTTTCAATTCTTTCCATATTAAACCATTTTTTACATAAAGTTGTTATACTTTATAATACTCAATACGTATACAACTTAAGCCCTGAAGCAAGTATCCAGTGAACTGTCACTAAACTCAGTAATTTAAACAAAAGCACTTGGGGTCCCAATTTTTAGGATATTTGAATCAACTTTTCATTTTACATACTGCAGGCAATTATACAACTAAAGTCAAAATTGTAGTTGAATTTTAAAATCTATAATGATTTTCCTCATTGGACAAAACTGTCTCATTTTATCAGAAACAATTTAGCTATCTCTAAGGATTTGGATTTTCTTCTGAGTCTTTCTTAACAGAAATATCATTATAAATAAGGATTGAGCCACTGAGTTGGTATAATTAGCAGGTAAGGTTAAGCAGGCTGAAGAGGCTACTTCCTGCTGCCCAGACCCAAGATGGGTAACTTGCCAAATGCAACCAAATATATTTGTCCTTAGTTACTTACTGCTCATAAAATCTTCTAAGTCTCAGGATGCTCACTAGTCCCCTTAAGATTTTTGTTAGGTATCTTCTTTTTTTGTTAGGGTACAGCTTTTTGTTGACTGTGTGTTTATGAGAAATAGGAATGCATTGAATGATACAATAGTATCAATTGTTAGAGAAATGTCCCAAAGTAAATGTAAGAGAAATTACTGAGAAGTGACACCTGTGATAATAAATAGAAAAGTGGACTGGCAGAGTCTGAGCAATTATTTTCATAAAATGATGCCAGACTCTTATTCTCAAGTGAGAATCATCACTTTGATATTTTATAGATATCATGTTATTCAAAATTATATTCTCTGTGTCAGCACAACATGGGATTCTAAATTTTCATCTTAAGAAATGTTTCATTATAGTATAGGGTAGCATAGTAACCAGTTGGAAAATAATATCCATTTCATTTTGAAGTTGTTTTTTCTTTTAATTTGGTAATACAAGCATCTCTACCTTAAATTACATATCCTTGGCAAAGATACTTTTAGCTCAACTCGGTTTAACAAATATTTATCCTGTAGCTACTGCAAATCAGTGCTGTATTAAGCATAGAAATTTCAAACATAAAGCAAAGAAATGCAAGAAAGTTGAGAAATATTTTTCTCATATACTGATGTGAATTTAACAGCGAAGTCTTTCAGGAGAACAATTATGAGGTTATGTATTAAAAACTTTAGTACCTTTGATCCAGCAATTCCATAAGTTTAGCTTAAGATAAGCTTAATAGGAGGAACAATGCATGCACAATGTATTCACAATATGGCACATTTATAATTCCCTCTTTAAATGCAAATGTCAGTATATATTTTTTTATTTTGATATTCTCCTCACTTTGGGGTCATATATGTACCTTGACTATAAAACAGAAATTTACTGAGGGACAGAGTAGTTTAGAGAACTATTCGAGAGAGACCCTCAGAGAATTATCAGGGAGAAATTCTAAAAGTCTTTGAAAAGAAAAGGAAAAGGTCATAGAATAAAAGAGGAAACTATCACTATCATTAGGAAATAGAAAAAAAATTATTCTCCCCATTGCCCACTGACAGATGAACTGTGGGATTCACAGTTTATAAAGACTGCATGCATCTGAGGCAGCTCACAGGTCACTAAATCACATTGAATACAACAGGACAAGGGATTACCGTGTAAACATTAATAAGAAATGTTGTGGTTTCCAGCAAATCCAAAAGAAAAGACTCTTTCACACATATTCAGAACTAATAATCAAGTTTAAGGAAGCAGTTGGCATCTGTATTTATCTACAAGAAAACATTTTTTTTTATATTAGCTGTAATACTATTAAATTTGTAAGAGCATCTATCCATTTATTTCAAATATTCTCTAGAGTTGCGTGGGTTAAGGAAGGGTAATAGGAGAATGGTAATAGGAGGGGCAACAGGAAGATGAAAGGGCAATTTGAGAAGCCAATTATCTTTGTCAGAACTCATAGAATTATATACTTAAAAGGGTGAATTTTACAGTATGTAAATTATACTTCGATAAACATGGCTTATAGAATAAAAGAAGTCAATTATCTGGGAGAAATTTGGTTGGGAATCCATCAATTTCCTTAAAATTGCAGTTATTCAGTTGACTTAGATTAAAGTTGAATTCTTAGTAAGTGTGAAGAAATAATTTTAAACCTTGATTTTGAAGTTCAAATTTTCTAACCAAAGTGTTCTTGTTTGGATGGTGGGGTATTGTTCTTACCAAACTAAAGCTTAACTAGGTTATAAATGTCATTTGCTAAATGTTTCTAAGGCAAAATCGGTCCCTAGAGCCTGTGAGTTAACTAATCAAGTAAGCATTGCATACAGTTAATTTAAACAAGCTTCTAGACTGAAAGGCAAGACTAAGAAAGATTTGTGATCCAAAAGTAAAGTGAAAAAATTGTGTCAAAATTAGGAGAAATTTTAGGCATGGTAGTTGGTTTTTGGTTTTTCACTCTCATAGAAGCAACATGGAGTGTCATTTACTTTTCTTTCCTTCCCATGCGGAGGATGTTGGAGGCCCACCTGGTTGAATGGAACTGAAATAATAGACAATACCTTTATAAACTAAGGAAGAGGGGACTGCAAGAACGATTTCTCAGCTTAAAAATCCCATTGTCACAGTTGCGAGATAATAAAATACCAGCTGATATTGAATTGTGGAAGTCTAGGCACAAAGAGTTTACAGAAGAAAATTTTACTAACATGTTTTATTAAATTTAGGATTAAAATAAACCTTCAAAGTAAAAGTTAAAAGTTTTTAAGAATGATACTTAAAGTTGCTTTCTATTAAAAACTTTCATTAAGTACCAATTTCTTGAAAGACAAAACTACCAAAACTCACTCAAGAAGAAATAGATAACATAAATAATCCTATTCTTTTTTTTTAATTGAAGTATAGTTGATTTACAATGCTGTGCCAATCTCTGCTGTACAGCAAAGAGACTCAGTTATACACATATAGACACTTTTTTTATATTCTTTTCCATTATGGTTTATCACAAGACATTGAATATAGCTCCCTGTAGTATACATCAAAATCTTGTTGTTTATTTGAATAGTCTTATTCTATTAAAAATACTAAATATTTCATTAAAAATCTTTTATCAAGTAAAACTCCAGGCCCAGATGGTTTCACTGGTGAATTCCACCAAATATTTCAGGAAGTAATAGTTTCACTTCTGCACATTCTTTTCCAGAAAAATAGAAGTGGAGGGGACACTTCCCTACTCATTTTCTGAGGCTAGTATTACTTTAATACCAAAAGCAGACACATTACAAGAAAAGAAAAATATAGACTCAAGAGCGTATTCCTCAAAATTATAAACACACATCATGAACATATTCCAGATTCATTAAACATTCTTCGAAACACAGTTTTAGTAGCTTCATAATAATACACAGTATTAGGTATACCTTAATCACTTTTCCTACTGTTGGAGGGTGTCCTAAAAGGGCCAGTCATTTCCCTTCTTTTCCACTCAAAAGTCTGTGCCCTTATTCCTTATGCAGTAAGACAGATTCTCATTGGAATCTGTCTCTGAGGAATTTGTAGTTGAGAGACCAAGAAAACTGAACACTTAGCATAGGTTCTAGGCCTTTTTGGGGTCTGGGGAGAAGCCATGGTTGAGTTTTATGTGCTGCTGAGCAAAGTTGCAGAAGAAGCTGGAGAATGGATCAAAAAAGCTGCTAAGTTTTTTGTTTCCATATTTATTAATATTATCCTGAATGCACACACAGAGATCTGGCGTGGAACAGTTTAATTATTATTTACTTTACAACAGATAACCTTATGAGTACCCTGTGTCTCACTCATTTATGGGAAGGCCGTGAAAGCTAGATGTTATCCTACACAAATGTAGGGTCTGTAGTATAGGAAGGAAAGCCAAAACCTAATGAATCTAAGTGTCCTCTCCCTTCCAGATAAAGAGAAAAAAGCCTTTGTTCCCTGGGAATGATGCTGGGTTCCCACTCCAACCTTCTGAAAGGCAAATAAATTTACCCAGGAAAGATAAAAACCAATGTCCAACTTCACAATCCGGGATGTCTCCACATCCCCGATCTCACCTGACTCCTTGAAATCAAAATACATACCTCCACAAATAAGTGATATCATAGGGTATTTGTGTTTCTCATTCTGACTTACTTCTCTTAGTATGATAATCTCTAGTCGCATCCATATCACTTATATGTGGAATCTAAAATATGACACAAACGAACCTATCTATGAAGTAGGAACAGATTCACAGACACAGAAAACAGACTTGTGGTTGCCAAGAGGGAGGGAAGGTGGGAGAGGGTTGGACGGGGGGTTTGGGTTAGCAGATGCAAACTATAACATATAGAATGGATAAACAACAAGGTCCTACTGTAAAGCACAGAGAACTATATTCACTATCCTGTGTAAACTATAATGGAAAAGAATATTTTAAAATGTATATATATGTACAACTGAGTCACTTTGCTGTACAGCAGAAATTAACACAACATTGTAAGTCAACTATACTTCAATATAAAAAAAAAAGAAATACATACCTCTGGAGTTATGTAAATTTCTCTGGAGTTATCACTGTTTTAACTCACTTCCCACAGCTTATTCTTTTAGCCAGGTCCCAGGTTTCAGTAAAATTTGCTCAGAAAAATTCCTAACTGCAGAAACACAAAAAATATTTTCTTTACCACCCCTCAAACCCAGGAAAGACAAGAGGAGCACCAGAGATTGATGTGAAGAACACAACTGTCTTGGATACAGATGACTTTTTCTTAGTTTTCTGTCTGGGCTAACAGAAAACCAAGCTAGTTGTACTTCCTGCTCTTGAATTCCATGAACTATTTGGGAATGCCTGTACAAATCACTTTCCCCCATTCCTTCAGCTAGCTACCATGGGTTTCAGATGCATGAAGCAAAGTAACTCCAGATGAGGAGAGATATTCAAGTTGTTCACAATTCTTCACTAAAGTAAAAATATATTTAAATATATATTTTAAAAGAGGATAGACTGTGTATTAAATGGCATAGACTCTTTAAAGTTAATATCTATTTAATATCTTTAAAATTAATATTTATTAATAAAATGATATCCAGTAAGGTTGCAAAAAGATGTTACAATCTTACAGAACATACAAGTGCTCACTTTACCACATCATCTCTAACACTGAGTATCAACACTTAAAACTTTGCTCATTTGTTAGGGCATATGAAAGTGGTACCTCACTGTGTGAATTTGCATTGCTACAACTAAAAGTAAAGCTGGATATTATCACACAATGGTTTTCTACTTATACTAGAATCTATTGTGAGCTACGGATCTGTTGTTTTTGTACAGATAGCAAGTTGCTTTTTCTTTTTCATGGTGCAAAAAGGAATTACATGGTTTATTTCTTGAATGTTAAAAGATAGTCTCTCTTCATACAAAAATAGGAAGAAGCAAGTATAAATGTACCATGATAAACAATTATTTTTAATTTTCATAAATATTTTATGAAATTTCAGGGGAAAGTATATTTAGGCACAGGAATCAATTATCTACAGTGCAAAGTGTGACTAGAATATTTGTACTCAAAAATCCTGAAACTCCTAAAATAACATCTAAAAGAAGAAGCTGTTTTAATTTATCTCTACTCCTTTAACCTATGCTATGTCTTATCAAACAACATATAGAAAACCAGATGTCTTTCATTTCTATTACCTTATGACACAGCAAGTTCTCTAAACTATATTTGAGCATTACTTATTTTGCTATTTTACCCCCAAGCAGTTGTACCAATTCAGAATGAAATGCTACTTCTGATACATCTACATGGGAACAGATGTACAACTCAGGTGCTAAGTTGTTGCATTTATTTTTAGCCATGTAGTAAAATGAATAGCTTGTATGTATTTTTATGATTTTTTTCCCTTGAGCTTATCTAAGAATACCTTTGTACAAAATAAAAGTGTGGGTCAAACTTTATAAAAGTAAATCAGTATAAATATATTTACATTTAAATCACAGGGGAGGTTTAATTAAAATAGATAATAGATAATATAATATTAATAGAATAATAGAATAAAATAAAATAGATTATAAAATTTTTATATAAAATAGCAAAATAACACTCTTCTCCTATCTGCCATTAATGTTGCCAATATCAAAATATATTATAAAAGGATTAAAAGACCAGCCTTTTATTTTTTTAAATAAATGATTTTATATTCTAAATCTCAGAAAATTTTAGTGATCATAAAACTTAAAAACTTGTTCAAAGATTCTGATCATTTAATAAACACAATAACATCTATAACAATTAGTTTCACTGTTACTTTTACATTATATAAACATACATATAGACATCTCTATTTATTTTGATATATAATGCATACATTCGTGGTAAAATTAATACATCCTCTACATTCAAGCACTGTGATGGATACTGAGTTTGCAATTTTATTTGAAAATGAACTTTAAAACATTAATATTGAGACCCAGAGGCCCGTGAAGTTTTCTTAGGTGTTTTATGAATTATAGTTCCTTGGTTTTCTATACCTCTCTGAGTCTCATAGCCTTTGCATTTAAAGATGATGTATGCCAGGTAATCTGTAAATATCAGAATTTTAACTATGACACAGAGATCCTGTTTACAGAGATATTTATATCTCCTCACGACATAGCAATGTGTTCATTCATTAATTTATTTAACAAATATAAACAAAATAAAAACCTCCAGACACACAGTCTGAGCCCTGCCAAAAGAACGTTGTTTTTTACTCCTGCCCTCAATTAAGTCTGTGGCCTGTGGCTTAGTGGATCTATTAGAGCAACAAAAAACCTAGTCCCAGTTTAAAATACGGACTAGCCTGACACAAGAAGCAGCATGCCTTTTACTGGAGTAGTAGTTACTTCTGTTGCTATAGTCTTTATACACCATAGTCTTGTTTTTTTTGTTTTTTGGTTTTTTTTTTTTTGCGGTATGCGGGCCTCTCTCTGTTGTGGCCTCTCCCGTTGCAGAGCACAGGCTCCAGACGTGCAGGCTCAGTGGCCATGGCTCACGGGCCTAGCCACTCCGCAGCATGTGGGATCTTCCCGGACCGGGGCACGAACCCGTGTCCCCTGCATCGGCAGGCGGACTCAACCACTGCGCCACCAGGGAAGTCCCCACCATAGTTTCTTTATACACAGTTGCTGATATTTAATTTTCAAAAACTTGCAAGACATGGAAGAGACAAGATGATTTGACACATTGTCAAGAGACTAAAATATTCAGAAGAACCAGACTCAGAGATTTTGCATATGTTAGAATGATCAGACAAGGATTTTTTAGTGTCAAGATTTTGTTAACTGACATAGTGGAAAAAGCATGCAAAATCTGTGAACAAGTGGGAAATTTCAGAAGAAAGATAGAAACTATTAAAATAAGCCCAATATAAGTGGAGAAGTTGTGGGAACAGAAATAAAGGTATCATGGTGGACTTATCAGAAGACTGAAATAAGCAGAGAAAATAATTAGTTTGAAGACATGTCAATAGAATTTATCAACACTGATGCATGAAGGAAAAAATATTTTTTTAAAGAAGAAAGAAAACTGTACACGCCATCTGTAAATCAAGGTCAAGTGGTCAAACATATATGTAATTGGAGAAGAGAGGACAAAAAGAGAAAATATAAGGGAGAAAGAATGGTGTCACATAAATATTTAAAGAGATGATGTTTTCTCAATAGTTGAAGTTCCTTTTATACTGACTCTCTCACACATAACAACTATAAACTGGATAGAAATACCATCAATAAATCAATAAAATAAATTTTAAAAATCAACCTTATAATAATCAGAAATTCTTAATGTTAATATAGTCATATGTAGCAACACTTACCTTTAAGTCATTGCATTTGTGTGTTGTTTATGAAATTTTTCTCACATCTAAGTTATAAAAACATTTCATATAATATCTCTCAATGCTTTATTAATTTTCAGGCGTGTTGTGAAAGTGGAGTCTATATTTTTATATCTGGAGGTCTATTTGTTTCAACTACATTTATTGAAATATGCATGTTTTGCCAACTGTTCTGTTGTGCCATTTTACCATAAATATTATGCTTATACATTCATGAAAATTTTCAGATTTTCAGTTTGGTTCCGTTGGTTGACTACCTGGTATTTTGTGCCAATACTGCACTATTTTAAATATTGTGCTTATGTTATATTTATCTTTGCATTTCCATATGAATTATATAAGCAATTCAATACTGTCAATTATAACAAAAAAAACTGATGGGATTTTGATTTGGATTTCATTGCATCTAAAGATCAATATAGAGGAGAACTGATACCTCTACAACACTGAGTTGTAACTCTGAATAGATGGAATTACTGAGCTAGAATGATGATAAATTGTAGAAAAAAGAAAGATGTTTATATTTTAGACCACAGATTTGGAACAACTATCAGTGATGACACATCCTGGATTTGGCTGTTGGAATGAGTGGATAAGATGAAATTCAGGTTAAGGTAGTTAAAATTCAGGACTACCAAAAAGAGGGAAGGAGGGAGAGGGAGAAAGAATTTGAACGCACTAAGTGGAATATACATTACAAATACTTTCACAAAGGAATATAGAAAATGGAAGACATGGTTTAGAGGCACATGAGCCAATTTCAAAATCTTCAGCAAATGTGAGGCTAGATTGGGATATTTATCCTTTGTGGTTACAAAAAGTGTTAGAAAGAGGATGTAGTTGGTCTCAAAGCAAAATGATGTTTCAGAGAAGGGGAAAGAAGTATTTAGATGTAAGCAGGACAATGAGTATCAGCTGAATGTAGAGTTGGGGGGAAATGTAACAATTCCTTAAAAACCTGATTCCTTGTTCATTGAGGCAAAAGGATGAAGGGACTGTTCAGTCAAACATTCTAACAGGTAGAATAGATTTACCATGAAATAAAGGGCACAATGAAAGTTTTTTTAGAGGGTAGAGTAGTGTGAGAGTGGGTCAGAAGACTAGAAGCAGTTGATAATAAGAGTATGAGACAAGGGAGAAGGTGACTTGGATTGGAGTACAGAATACTACCAGAAAAGTTAGATATCTAGGGTTGAGTTGGCCTGAACTTTCTGGGCCGTGTGGATTTTGTTGCGGTTGGGTTTGTGTGTGGTTCTAAGAAGCTCTACTTTTAGTGAGCAGATGAGATACTAGATAAGTTGCATCCCAGGAATAATATCAAATTAAAAGAAAACCTGAAGCCGTTGTGCAAAATTTGTTATAAGCCTTGCAATGTTATTTTTTTAAAGGAAGATTGCTATGTTTATACATTTTTCTAAAGGTGAAATACTAAACAAAAATTTTCTTCTATTTCTAAAAAGTATACTTGAGTATGTGTGAATTTTAAATCAAAAACCTAGATTCCAAGCTGAGGTTTCATAAAGTAAAATGGTATGTTCAAACTACATATTGCTCATCATAATTGAAAATAATAAAAAGTGTTCTTCCGGTGAATGCTGGGCTGTTAACAGCTCTTAGTAGAACTAGCAAAGCAAATTGCTTTTCATTGTAGTTTTATAACATGATTAGTTTTATAACATGTAGTTTTATAACATGATGTAGTTTTATAACATATAGTAGTACATGCCCTGCTTACTATTTTTGCAAAATTGTGCTGGCTAGTATCATGATTTTACTTTCCAAAGTGAACTTGAGATGAATTTTAAAAATTACTCTGTCTAGCTTCAAAAAACATAGTAATGAGGCTTAGAATGTAATTACATTAAACATACAAATTAGATTGAGAAAAATTCAGTTGTTCTGGAGCCAGCTCTTAGCAACACAGAAAAGCCAATTGTTAAATAATTCAGGAATTTTACCAGGTGGTTTTAAATTCCTGGTATCTTGAAATCAGCCATGGTGGAAATTTTTACACTATGGAAATCAGCAAATGCAACAAATCATGGCTCCCTGGTTTACCAGTACACCACTGGAATAATTTATGATATTATATATTTATGTTTCTTTTAGATATTTCAACAAAGTTTTTTAGCTGGATTTATTTTGATCCTATACATCATTTCTAGGCAGTTTATAATTTATTAGCTATTGTGAATGCACTCTTTTCCTTCTATTGAAACTCCCAAATAACAAAAAAAAATTGACTTTTTTGCATTTTTTTCCATCTGGTTAATTTATTGATCTCTCTTATTATTTCTAATAGGTTTTCCAGTAATTCTCTTAGGTTTCCAAGATAGGCCATTATATCATATGCAAATTATGGTAATTAAATATTTTCTTTTCCAAAAGATATACTTTGTAATTATTTCATTTTCTATTCAGTAGTCAAGAATTTCTGGGAATGTATAAAGTAATATGAGTAGAGGGTTTTAGTGTTTCATTTTGTACTATTATGTTCACTTTTAGGTTGAAATAGGCCCTCTTTATTATGTTATATCACCACTCATAATTTTATGCTGTGGTGGTAGCAATAGTGAGTGGTGGCGGACTCATTTGTGGTGGTGATGGTGGTTTTGTGGTTTTCGTAGCTGTTGTTTTTAACCAGAAATAAGTTCTGTGGATTGTGTGCCAGTGGATAAGAGCACAAGCGCTTCAGTCACATTTCCTGGGTTCATGTCCTGAACATGACTTTGCTATTTCCTAGTTGTATTTAAGCTATCTGTGCCTTGGTTTTCTTTTCTGTAAAATTGGTAAAATAATAATAATAGTACTTATTTTTTGATGGCTTTGTGAGAATTCAGTGAGCTAAGTTAATAGAGTACTTGGAACAGTGCCTGGCACAGTCTAAGCATTCAATGAAAGTTAGTAATTATTATTAATTAATACCCTCAGAGAAACTTTTTAAATTATATTTTTTTCCTTTAACATATTGAAATGATATGTTATTTTAGTACTGTTCTTGCATTCCTGGGATAAAACATACTAAGTTGTATCAATTTCTCTTTTTTAATTTTTAAAAATTTTATTAAAATATAGTTGATTTAAAATGTTGTGTTAATTTCTGCTGAACAGCAAAGTGACTCAGTTATACATATATATATTCTTTTTCATATCCTTTTCCATTATGGTTTATCACAGGATATTGAATCTAGTTCCTGGTGTTATATAGTAGGACCTTGTTGTTTTATCAATTTCTCTTATAACCAGTGAAGTCAATTTGCTACCAAACTTTAAAAAAATTTTTTTCCAAAAATAAATAAGATTATTCTATAGTTGGGGAAATGTCTACGTCAGATATTGAGATTAGTATTCTTTTGACTTTATAAAATGTACCTGGGAAGTTTATAGCTCTTTCTGTACTCTGAAACCATTTACCTGGCATATAATATATCTTCTTTTTTGTTCTAATGATATGTACTTGAAGGATTTTGTCCTTTTTTCTTGATCAAACATGCTAAAATTGTGCATATGTTACAGGATTTATTGCAAGTAAAAATCTCTCGAAATTATTTATAATTTCTACTATTTTGTATCTTCCAATTTATTAATGTCTGTGTTTTGTTTTTCTCATCCCCTTTCATTTCCATTGGCTTGTTTCTCTGTTTCTAATTTCTTTACCTGAATGCTCAGTTCATTTATTTACATTCTTCCTTGCTTAGTAACAAAGCATAATTTATTGCATCTTTAAAATGCATATTGAATAACCTGAGTCATTTTTCATTTGTAATTTGGAAAATTACATACACCAGTGATAGATGGTAAATTACAACTCCTGTCATACCCTCCGCTAGCACCTATGAATGTGAATATTCACTGTTAATCTTTAAAAATCAGGACACACCCTGAAACTGGAAGCAACCAAGATGGCCTTCAATGGACAAATTAATAAACAAACTATGGTACATCCATACTATGGAATATTATTTGATGAACAAAAAGAATAAGCTGATAGTCTATGCAACAATGTGGATAAATGTTATATGAGATTGCTTAAATGCGTATGCTTAAGTGAAGAAAGAAGTTTCACAAGGACATATACTGTATAATACTATATATATGAAATTCTGTCAAAGACTAAAGTACAGAGATAGAAAACTTATGAGTGGTTGTCAGGGGCTTGAGGAGGTGGAAGGGTTAACCAGGTGAAGCACAGAGAAATTTTAGGGCTATGAAACTTTTCTGTCTGGTATTGTATGGTGGACACATGACATTGTGTGTTTGTCAAAGCTTCTAGAACTTTACAAAGAATAACTGTGATGAAAACATCTAGCTGTATGAACACTTGATTGAGTTGAAAGTTTAACGTATAATTCATTTAAATCAAACAATCATCATTCATGAGCTCTATGCTTTGAGTTTTGTTTATTTCATCTGTGGAAGGGAGAGAGGAAAGGCAGAATTGCAAAACCCCTGACTCTAGAGTCAGATAAACTTGGGTTTGAAATTCAATTCTAGTACTTCCTAGTTATTTAAACCTTGGCACATTACTTAAAATTCCCATTGCTAAATTTTCTTCCCTATAAATTGAGAAAATAGTATCTGCCTCAGCATTGTTGGAGGATTAAATATTAATGCCTCTAAAACTCTTAGCCTGGACTGTAGTTTCATGTTCAATAAGCTACATGCTGTCTTCCACAATAACTGTGTTTATTATTTCTCCTTTTTTTTTTTTTTTTTGTATGTATGTGGGCCTCTCACTGCTGTGGCCTCTTCCGTTGTGGACCACAGGCTCCAGACGCGCAGGCTCAGCGGCCATGGCTCACGGGCCCAGCCGCTCTGCGGCATGTGGGATCTTCCCGAACCGGGGCACGAACCCGCATCCCCTGCATCTCAACCACTGCGCCACCAGGGAAGCCCTTATTTTATTTTTAATCTTAAAATGTTTTTTACTATTTTATTTTGAGTTTTTCTCTAGGCACGATTTAACTTTTAACCAATAGGTATCCAGAAATAGGAAATGGAGAGAATAAAAAGAAGTGAAAAAAGGGGGGAAAGACTAAAGGAAAAGATAATAAAAGATTTAACAACATGC
The DNA here is from genome assembly GCF_964374135.1 of Grampus griseus. Classification (NCBI taxonomy): domain Eukaryota; kingdom Metazoa; phylum Chordata; class Mammalia; order Artiodactyla; family Delphinidae; genus Grampus; species Grampus griseus. The sequence continues at coordinate 44,444,547 of NC_139004.1, read as the reverse complement.
TGCATACAGGTCTTTTTTTTAAAAAAATAAATTTATTTATTTGTTTGTTTTTGGCTGCGTTGGGTCTTCATTGCTGCACGCGAGCTTTCTCTAGTTGTGGCGAGCAGGGGCTAACCTTCGTTGTGGTGCTCATGCTTCTCACTGCGGTGGCTTCTCTTGTTGTAGAGCACAGGCTTTAGGTGAATGGGCTTCAGTAGTTGCAGCATGCGGGCTCATTAGTTGTGGCACACAGGCTCAGTAGTTGTGGCTCATGGGCTCTAGAGCACAGGCTCAGTAGTTGTGGTGCATGGGCTTAGTTGCTCCTTGGCATGTGGGGTCTTCCCGGATCAGGGCTTGAACCTGTGTCTCCTGCATTGACGGGTGGACTCTTAACCGCTGCGCCACAAGGGAAGCCCTGAATACAGGTCTTTAGACTGAAAACTCTCCAGAGCAATGAATGACTAAAGGCCCACATCTAGAAATGTACATATAACATTGTAAAGCCTCAAAGATAAAGTCCTAAATGCTTTTAAGGAGGAAAAGAAAAGCTACTACAAAGAAATAGGTATCATTTTAACATAATATGTCCCATCAATAAACTGGATTCCAGAAAACAGCACAGCAATAGTTTTCAAGTTTTGAGGGATAAATTGGGATCTAAAATCCAAAATGCCAATTTATCCATAAAATTAAGTGAAAAAGAAAATCATTTCAAGTATGCAAGAGTGTTGACTTTCCACTCCCATCTCTCACCCCCGTCCTCTCTTAGGAAGTTACTTGAAGTCATTTAGAAACAAAAGGAAGGAGTAGATCAGGAGCAGTCAGAAGTGAAATTCAGGGAAGAGTGGACTCCACCCTGAGTTCTAGATGCCTGGCAGCCACACAGAGAGGGCCAAGGAATTAAAGGGCTCTGCAGTGCCTGCAGGAAACAAAGGACTGGTATGACTGAAGTGGTTAAAAATAACAGAACTGTGGTTAATAGTACAGTATTGTATACCCGAAGGTTACCAAGAGTAGATCTTGAGCATTCTCAGCACAAAAAAGAAAGTGTTGACTATGTTAGCTATGTAAGGTGATGGATATTATCTTGATCTTGGTACTTATTCTACAATGGATATGTGTAACAAATCATTACACTGTATCCTTTACATTTACACAATTATATGTCAGTTATTCCTCAATAAAGTTAATAAAATAAAAATAAATGAAATAAAAGACCTTGAGAATGTGACAAAGGCTCATTTCACCTCCCTACTAGCAATATTATTCTTCAAGAGTTAGGACATGAGTTATTTTAGGAAAGAAATGGTTCTCCAATGAAAAATATTTACAGTCTAAATACTGTAGTCACTGTTTACTGGTTATCAGCTTTCAGGAATAGATGTATGAATAAAATCTAGTGGGCTTATTTTCTCCATTACCTCTTTCTGGATCCCTATTGGTTATAGAAAAGATAACCTGGGTATTTTCTCTGTGATCTGTTTTATTTCGCTTTTACTGTCTTTGTCCTTTTTTTTTTTTTTTTTTTGCTTTACTTTTGGAGATAATTCTTCCAACTTGATTTTCTAGCCCTTCAACTGAATTATTTCTACTCGATTATATTTTTTTCTATTTCTAAAAGAGAGAAGACAGCTCACTGACAAAGTAAAAGTGTAGGACTGAGATCCCAGCTCCCAGAGGCCCCCACATTCCTAAACTCATGGCCTCCTTCCTCCAACTTCAAACCCAGCCTTCATGAGCTGAATCCCTCTCATGCTTCAGACTCTACTTCTATCTCATCCTTCTCACCCAGCCAGAGAAGCTGTCTGCTTTTAAGTACTGATGTAATTAGACTGGACCCACCCAAATAATTCAGGATAACTCCCCCTCTCAAATTCCATACCCTTAACCACATCTGCAAAGACCCTTTTGCAATGTAAGGGACTTACTTATATTCACAAGTTCTGAGAATTTGAGTTGGATATCATGGAGCACGGAGGGTACAGTTCTGTCTACCACATGGACTGTACTATATTTATAGACACGATTGTACTATAGACCTATAGACTCAAACTGTGCAGTTCTTCACACAGGGTCTTACATGTTGTACATAAACTATACAATATACTTATACATTGTATATAGACAATACTATCATGCAGTTGTTAACACAGGGTCACACACATTGTATATGTTCAGTTAACATTTATGGATTATTTAGAATCTCATCATGGTTATTCTTCACCATCTTTTTATTTTAAATATACTCCCTATTGTTTTCCTCATTGTCTCTGGCAAAAATACTACCACCTACTTTAGAGAAAATATAAATAGTCCTGCCATTTTAGAGCATTCATCAACCTGACGCTATTACAACTCCTCTATCCCTCTATAGTTTGTCATTTAAAAATCACTTCTTATTTGCTATTTTTCCTTCTTTGAGCAATATTTACAGTCTCTTCTTCAATTTCTTTTTCTAATAAAATGGTTATCCTTGTCATCCATCTCTCCCTGTTACCCTTTGAAACTTACCCTTGATAAGAGATTTCAATTTTTTGTAGAAAGCCCAATACGGATACCAAGGAGTTAATGATGGAGTGCCATTTGCTGTATCAATTTCATCTGAAACACAAGGATAATGTTCCCAGCTGTGGCATCGTGCTCCTTGGCAATTTCATCAGACAGTGCCAGCCGTTATTGTAGAGTTTTGGGCTTGTCACGAGGATTAAGCTGTAGTAGAGATGTTTCTGCCACCTCAGTGCTGTATAGTACAAGTTGGTTTCAATTTTTTTCTCTAATTCTTGTTTTTCTCTCTATTCTTATTTTGTTAAAGTGCCTAGGAGATCTGTATCTAGGTAAAATCTGCATTGTGACACATGCCTTCTGGGGCAGGGGAGGGGGAGAACATGCACCATATCCACTTTCAATAGAATTTTAGTATGATTTGAATATAATTTCCTTTGTGAATAAAACTAAAATGAAAAGTTTTTATTGCTTTTGTTATAAGCGTTGTTGTTTATGTGTAACAGCTTTTTAAAAATAGTAAGCAAAAAAATCTAAAAAGAGTACATTCCTTTGTTAAATATTTTTTAAATACACAAGTTACTTGTTTAACTTTTCTAATCTATTGTTACTGTCAGTACATAAAACAGAAATGTTTCTTAATAGAGTGTATTCAGTGAATGTTCTCCTTATCTTTCTCATGAATTCATTTGCTAAGTACGGTTGTTAAATTGCTAACTAACCATCAGTGTCAAAAAGAGTGATCTAGTGTGTTCATTTTCAACTTAATTCTAATGTTCTCTAAGCAGCCTCATTCCTTTTGACAGTATGATGACTCCAAATAAGACATACCATAGAACCACCAATCTTAAAACTGTAATGGAACTTAGTGATTTCATTCATTTTACAGATGACAAAACTAAGAATCAGTAAAGTTAAAGAATATGCCTAGGACTTCCCTAGTGGTGCAGTGGTTAAGAATCCGCCTGCCAATGCAGGGGGCATAGGTTCGAGCCCTGCTCTAAGAAGATCCCACATGACGCGGAGCAGCTAAGCCCGTGTGCCACAACTACTGAGCCTGCGTTCTAGAGGCCGCAAACCACAACTACTGAAGCCCTCGCGCCTAGAGCCCGTGCTCCGCAACAAGAGAAGCCACCGCAATGAGAAGCCCGTGCACCACAATGAAGAGTAGCCCCCACTCGACGCAACTAGAGAAAGCCCATGTGCAGCAACAAAGACCCTATGCAGCCAAAAATAAATAAATAAATAATATTTTTAAAAAAGAATATGCCTAAAGTCACACAAATGACACACACACTAGTGACAGGACCAAGCTCAGAACTCAGTTCTTCAGCCCCAGTCCTGCTCTCTGCAATCCTCCACTGGCCACCCTAGTCCAAGTCCATGGTCTGTGATCCTTAGTTCTAATCTTCTGTCTGAAACTGACCTTGTACCAGAGACCCACCTCCACCTCCTATCCACTACCTTCTCCACACACCTTCTTCACCAGGCTTCATTCTCCCTCTACTCTGTTTCTGCCTCTGAGCCTTCAGTACCCCTTCCTCATTCCGAGAGAGCTCTCCAGACACAACGGGCTGTCCTGAACCTTCTGCAGGGAGTGCTCCCCTGTCATGAGGGGGCTGAAACAACAACAGATGTCCAACTACTACAGATGAGAAAAAAGCACTTATAAGACTCAGAAAGTTCAGGAATTATGATAAAACTCAGTGCTTTAGACCATAAGCAACTTGAGATACAGGCTCTCTTAAAATAAATAAAGAAAGAATGCTATATACAATGAGTTTCTCATCCCATTTTGCATCTCATCCTGGGAAGACTGTATATGAAGAATTTCTCACTCTATTCTTCATCCCATCCTGAGGATTCCAGTCCAGGCTTTATTCTGAATGCCAGCTGGATTCTTCTCTTTGAAATAGATTGTTATTACAAATTCCCATGCAATGGGTTTGACTAGCTCCATGCCTCGCTCACTTTCCTACTCAGGATAGAGCACTTAAAATTTCCTTTTCTTTAGCCTTGTTAATTGAAAGTTTTGCATTTGATTTGGAAGGTGATTAATTCTTTCTTTAGGTGGCTCTTCTAAGGGAACAAGACTAAAATATTTCTCTGCAGGTTGGGTGTCACTGAAGAAAGTCTGTCCAAGTCCATCAAAGTGTGGCTCAGCCCCACAAACAGAGGACGTGCTCACTGATAAATTTATCACCTCCAGAATCTTCAGAGCAATGGCATTCACACCCTTCAACTCCCTCAGGTACTGAGATGTAAGGTAAGGGCTGCACTTCTGAACAGGAGAGGAATGATATTTCTTGAGATGATTATAAATGGAGTAGTTAATAACAAAAAGGCAACCTGAAAAAGAATCCTGCTGGAAATAATGGAGTAATATCTTTGTTAAAGGAGAAAATATTTGTATCTTAGAATGAAAAAGGAGATGGCAAATAATGATATTAATCATAATTCTCCAAAAAATAAGTACAAGAAAAAATGTTTTCCTGTTGACTCCTATGCCTACTCTTCCTGCTGCCTATTGTATATAGTAAGTACATTAAGGAAATAAGTAGGAAAATAATACATTGAAATAAACAGATTATGTTAATGGGCAAAAATAGTCAATATATATTAAGATTTAATCACATGGCATTGGACAAAATTAATCAAATCTTACATCACCCTGGCTTGCAAAGAGTTTATGATCTAAAATGATAGTGCCAAAGGCATACACTTTAAAAGCTCAGTTTGACTTATGCAAGAGAGATTTTTTTATAATAGTTTTGTTTATTTTACTATTGGGGAATATTTTCAAGTCACACTACAGTGCTGTTGAATTCCCTCTGGGAAAGAGAGTATGAAGGAAAACAGGACAGTTGAGAGTTATGCATGGGTAAGACTGAAAAAAAAGAAAAGGACAGAATGTCACTGCATGGTGTTGTGTCTTTCTGAGAGTTAAGGCCTAACAAAATAAAGAAAGTACCTCCAAAAGTGCAGGTTCTGAGACCAGTTCAAACCTCCCTCTCTCTTGAGTCGGTGTCACTATCCCAGAACCGGGACTAATTTGAGGCCAGTACAGTGGGGTGCCTGTGTGTCCAGAAGAGGCCTGACAGCCCAAGTTAGTCCACAGGCTTTCAGACAAACAACTCTCTTCCAAACATGGACACTTTCTGGGCCAAATCTGTACTCTGTAATTTAAACCAGAATCAGTCTAATTTTCTGGAGTCTGAGGATGGAGTGATTTTTACCTTACAACAAGATTTCTCTGTAGAGTAATTTTCTACCAACAGACCTGTTTAATCCTTTTTTTTTTTTTTCTGGTGTCAAGAAAGAAAAAATGGTAATGAAATACTGTAGCCTAAATATAAATAAATATGGGTCAACTGTCTATTATTGAATCAAACTTTATTAGGGGTTTGAAAATCGTGGTGAACCTCTCATTCCAATCAATACATTTGGGCAGCACTAAAGTGTTATGATCAGACAGCTGGGTCCTCACCTGTTGGCAGGAAGAGTGCATTTCATAAGAGTCTACTTTTATATGAAAACAAATGAGAAAATGATGCAGGGAAGGCTGGCCTAGAAATTGTTAAATAAATGCAAGAAAACTAGAACAGAAAAGAAAGTGGGGATAAAATGGCAACTCCTGTATCAAAGGACAGAAGTTAAGCCAGGATAAATCACTGTCATGTTTCTTCCTCCTATGTAAAAAGTAAGTGTTAAATAGAATATCACTTCTGTTTTGTTTCTTACTATTGCAGACTGACCTTTAAAAAAAAAATATTCAAGCCACCCGTAGGTTTTGTTTTTTCTCTTTCTAGCAAACACAATTCTTTTTTGTTTTTAATGAATAAAGTTGTAAAATATTTAAAGTGTACATTGTGGTGATCTGATACACACATACATTATGAAAGAATTCCCACATCTAGTAAATTACCACGTCCATGATGTCACATATTTATCTTTTGGGTTTTTTTGGTGAAAGCATTTAAGCTCTCTCCTAGCAAATTTCAATCATATAATACAGTATTATCAACTACAGTCACCATATTTTACATTAAATCCTCAGCCCTTATTCATCTTATAGCTGAAAATTTTTATCCTTTTACCAACCTGTCCATATTTCCCCCACCCACCAGCCCCTGGAAACCACTCTTCTACTGTTTCTACAAGTTTGAATTTTTTTAAGAGTCCACACATAATTAACACCATGTAGTATTTGTCTTTCTCTTTCTGACTTATTTCACTTAGCATCATGGCCTCAAGGTCCATCTATTTTTCACTAATGGCAGGAATTCCTTCTTTCTCATGGTTTAATAATATTCCATCATATATATATACCACATCTTCTTTATTCATCCATCCACTGATAGACACTTATTTCCATATTTTAGCTATTGTGAATAATGCTGCAATGAACATGTACAGAATTTCTTTGATAACCTGTTTTCATTTCATTTAGACATATACCCAGAAGTATGACTGCTAGGTAATATGGTAGCTCTATTTTTAATTTTCTGAGGCATAGTGTTTCCCATAATGGATGCACCAATTTACATTCTCACCAACAGTGCACAAGGACTCCCTTTTCTCTACATATTCGTCAACACGTGTTATCTCTTGTCTTTTTGATGATAGTCATTCTGACAGGTGTGAGGCGATATCTCATTGTGGTTTTGATTTCAATATACCTGATGATCAGTAATGTTACATACCTTTTCATGTACCTGTTGGCCATCAGTACAACTTCCTTGGAAAATGTCTATTCAGATCCTCTGCCCATGTTTCAATCAGATTGCTTGTTTTTTTGTTGGGTTTTTTTTGTGGTTTTTGTGTGGTTTGGGGTTTTTTTCTTTCTTTTCTTTTTTTTTTTCCTTTCTTTTCTTTTTTTTTTTTTTTTTTTTTTTGCTATTGACTTATATGAGTTATTATAAATTTTGGATATTAACCCCTTATTAAATATATGATTTGAAAATATTTCTCCCAGTCAGTAAGTTGCCTTTTCATTTTGTTGATGGATTCCCTTGTCATGCACTAGTTTTTTAGTTTGATGTAGCCCCACTTGTCAATTTTTGCTTTTGTTGCTTTTGGTTTTGGTATCATGTCCAAAGGATCACCTCCAAGACTGATGTCAAGGAGCTTGTGTTTTCTTCTAGGAGTTTTATGGTTTCAAGTCTTATATTCAAGTCTTTAATCCATTGGAGCTAATTTTTGTGTGATGTAAGATAGGGGTCCAGGTTCATTCTTTTGCATGTGGTTACCCAGTTTTCCCAACATCCTTTATTGAAGACTCTATCTTTTCCCCATTGTATAGTCTTGGCTATTTTGTCATAAATTGACTATATATGCTTAGGTTTATTTCTGCCCACTTTATTCTGTTCCCTTTATCTATGTGTCTGTTTTGGGGCCAGTTTTGAATACTATAGCTTTATAATATAATTTGAAATGAGGAAGCATAATGCTTCTACTTTATTGTTTTTTCTCAAGGTTTCTTTGGCTATTCAGGGTCTTTTGTTGCTCTGTACAAATTTTAGGATTGTTTGTTCTAGTTCTGTGAAAAATGCTATTGGAATTTTGAAAGTGATTACACTGAACCTGTAGATTGCTTTGGGGAGTATGGACATTTTAACAATATTCATTCTTCCAGTACATGAACACAAAATATCTTTCCATTTATTTTTGTCTTTCTCAATTTCTTTCATCAATGTCTTATAGTTTTCAGTGTACAGATCTTTCATCTCCTTAGTTTTTTGTTCCTATTTATTCTATTTTTTTTGATGCAGTTATAAATAGGATCGGTTTCTTAATTTCTGTACTATAGTTTGGTATTAGTGTCTAGAAACACAAGTGATTTTAGTATATTAATTTTGTATCCTTCAACTTTACTGAATTCATTTACTACTTCTAACATTTTTTGTAGAGCCTAGGGTTTTCTATATGTAATATTGTGCCATCTGTGAATAGAGACAGTTTTACTCCTTCCTTTACAATTTGGATGCCTTTTATTTATTTGTATTGCCTAATTGCTCTGGCTAGGACTTCCAGTACTATGTTGAATAAAAGTGATGAGAGTGGGCATCCTTGTCTGGTAAACCCAATCCTCCTTAAACTGAACATCCATCCCACTTTATTTCAACTAACAGTCAGGCTTACTCCCTGAATATGAAACACTCTATAGTATGAAATACACATAATATATGAGTAATGGATACTTTAGACAGCAACTAATAACAGACCCTCTGAGTAATATAATGCCTACCAGGCCAAAACAGAAATACAACTTAACTGGTAGTGGGTCCTAGGGAATTATGTAACATTCCCTAGACAGTGTGTTTTTCATGAGTCACAAGACTACAAAAATACCTTCTTGCAATATGAACTGCATAAAATGAATTTTTTGGTCTGAGAGTCAAAAACATTTGCTTAGGTTGAGCAAAACTGTTTCATGAGCCAAGGCTACAGTTTGTCCAAACATTTTCAGAAGCACATTTAAATGCTCTAATGTCTCTATGGATTTTTTCCCCTCCAGTGAACTAGATTCAAGTTAATGGGAACAATTAAATCTACTTTCGTCAGACCTCTTAACTGAGTTTTTCCAAGTTTTCTTTTTTAGCTGACTTTTGAGATTTCTTATTTGTTCCATCAGAGTCTCTTGTAATTAAAACCTATTCTGACCTGTGAAATGCATGATAAAACAAAAACACTTAACAATATTTAGAGGTTGAGTGGATGTGATTTGTGGGATGACCGTGTACAGCATTGTATGAAAATACAGCTCAATGTAATGTCTAATCTGCTGTGACATTCAAGTTTTAAGTGATGCTCAAGGAGATGGAAGGATTGGCTCCACATACATCCCAACCTACACTGGTCTTCTGTCTGTTAACTTGCTAATGAACCATGATTGAGTAAAGTAATGAAGAGTTTACAGAGAGCCCCAGGAAACCAATTTCCAATTTTGCAACCAGCAGACTTTAACCTCACTGCAGCCTTAGCTAATTTTGTCTGGAAGCGGACTTGGGTACTAAATGTCATCCCTGCCTTCTGATTCAGACAGACTTTTCTAATCCCCGTATACTTGCCCATTAATGAATGTCTTTTCATAAGATCCATTCTGTTTCTCTCCTTGGTTGTTATAAATAGGCTGAATAGCTAAAAATTGTTACAATGAAACATAAAATTTTAACCACTTTGAAAATTAGAAACATTGAAAAGCACCGATCTTATGTCTGACCTATGTAAGGCAGGAAACTATATGTACGAGAATTGTCTGAAATTAATTTATGTTAAAATTAAGCAAAAATTGTAATAATTATGTAGTGTGTATATCTATGGTTTAAAAGTGTTTTTTCTTTTTTAATGTCTTTCAGTGCGTATCCAATCATTCATTATAGTTTTTTGTTTTTGTTTTTGCGGTACGCGGGCCTCTCACTGTTGTGGCCTCTCCCGTTGCGGAGCACGGGCTCCGGACACGCAGGCTCAGCGGCCATGACTCACGGGCGCAGCCGCTCCGTGGCATGTGGGATCTTCCCGGACCGGGGCACGAACCCCTGTCCCCTGCATCAGCAGGTGGACTCTCAACCACTGTGCCACCAGGGAAGCCCGCATTATAATTTTTGACTGTAAGTAAAGATGTAAGTCAGGCTTCGTTGATAATCCCCAGGCAGGTGAATGAAGCAGGTTTCCTTCAGACAAGGCCAAAAATCTTTTAACTTTAAAGCACAGTAAAGAGTAAGAATAATTTCTCCTTTTATTCTCACTTCCATTAACTCCCTCATTTAAAACTGTCTGTAAATGATCACTCATCATCATGAGCCCCTTCTGGTTTAGTTAATCAAAGAAATGGGAGTAAACTGCAATCTGTTTACTATTCTTAAAAATAAACTTTATATATTCAACAAAAATTTTGAAGAATAAGGATGGAAATGTGTACAAATTGGAGCTGTTGACAGCAAACGTGTAGCTGGTGGCAATGCCTTCACCAGGTGACAACACAGGAGTCCCCAGCCATAACTTCAGACACACTGGGCTAGGCTGGTATGTCACTAACTAGTCTTAATCTGTTTAAGAAACATTTGGTTCCATATAAATATTTGGTAAATGTGAGCATGTCTGTCTCTAATTCCAAGGAAATAGCCCATATTTTTCTTTGATTATTAGAGAAGCACCAAAGTACAATTTATTTCTACACACGCTCCTTAAAATTGACTGTTCTCGCATTTGAAGTCGAGTGGGAGAAAGCTGTCTTAGAGCTGATTCTAATGACTCAAGGAAGGAAGTATTCTCAAAGATAAAGAAAAACCAGGACCCTTTAATGCTGGTGTGTAAAGATGTAAGTCAGGCTTCATCAGTAATCACCAGGCAGGTGAATCAGGCAGGTTTCCTCCAGAAAAGGCCAAAAATCTTTTCACTGGGAGGCACAGTAAAGAGTAAGAATAATTTCTCCTTTTATTCTCACTTCCATTAACTCCCACATTTAAAAGTGTCTGTATATGATCACTCATCATCCCGAGCCCCTTCTGGTTAAATATATCAAAGAAATGGGAGTCTGTTGATAGCTTTTCAAGATGTAGGCTGTGCTACTCAATTGGGGGGTGGGAGAGAAACAAGGCTCTTTTATTCCTTTCCATTTAAAAAGTACAGAAAGTAAAATGCATCATCCAGATGAAAATGACTCTAGACATTTGGGCTATGATACTGTTATCTCTGAGATCCTTTTCCACTGGTTTCAGCTGAGTGCAGAATGCAGGCCTCTTGGGGATAAAAATCTAAATGCTCCAATGGCACTGAAAGACCCACATGCCGGTTAGCATTAGCAAAGCTGGACATTTCTTTTGCATATTCCTTGTTTGAGTAGGATGCCTATTTTAAATTGTAATGTACAAGAAGGCAAGATATGTAAACTTCAAAGCCTATGTATTTTCAATAACCTTGCACAAATGTGAAATTCTTTTTTGCTTTCACAGTTCCATGCTTGTCCCAGAGTCCGATCTAATAAATGCTGACACTCTTGGCTCAGTTTAATTTACAAAGAGCAAGCTGTGTGGAACACAGCACTGAAGCAGGGCCATGGAGGGCTCCAAGCATGCTACTGCCAATCATGGATCAGAGTGTACTTCCAAAGGAGCCCTGGGTGAGACATCCTGGCAAGGTCTTTGCTGCTAGGCAGGATGTTCTCATGGAAAATGCTTTTCATTTGCTCCTTAATTGTAACTGCCTACACATTTTATAATAATTCCAATATTTTAAATCTGGGAACCTCTCTAAAGTTTACAGATGCTTTTTGTGCATTATCTCACACAACCCTAGGACAAGCATGTTTGTTTTTGACACAAGAGGAAATTGAGGCTCAAGAAGAAAAAGGATTTAATCAAAACCATAAAGCTACAAAGAGTCAGAGGTTGGATTTGAACCCAGGTTTTCTAGCACCAACCCATGTTTTTCTCTTTTACAAGAGCTTCCTAGAAAGTTCAAGTATAGAAACACACGATTGTGACCATTATACATGCAGGTGATAGCCACAGGTGCACTGCAAACTTAGCAGCTCTAGCAGTGGTTTTATCATCTAGCACAGAACTTAAGTGGCAAAAAGAAATGTTATAATAAATGTTTACTGAATGAGTGACAGTATGTGAATACAGTAAACTGTTGATATTACATAACACTCCTCACATCATGTAACATGAAACATAAAATAAAAGTCAGTGAAAGCATTCTCAGCTTAGTTGTTCTTTGATTTGCTCACCTATAATCATAAATGCAGCACGTACAACTTAGTTTTTCTCAAGGGGGGCAGACTGGGTGTTAAAATTTAATATTGCTTATTACAAAACATCATTGCAGTGCAAAAAATGAGAGAATGAGCTAATATACTAAACAGAAATGACATTAATTCAACCATATTTCGTGAGGGGGATAAGTTCAATTCCCAGTCAGAATATCATGGCTTTTTCCAGTATTTAGCTCCATGAGACTGAATGTCCATCTCTCACTGCAAAACACATGGATAAGTAAGGAAGACACATGAATGTAGTTCAGTAATGCAAATGATAGGGAGAGAGTAGGATAATTAAATAGTTTAAAAATCCCACCAGGGGATTAAAGACAGAGTGGGAATTTTAAGGGAGTTTGGGAGACTACTGTAAGGTAATGACCACTGAAGAAGAGAATCCAGTAACTTAGCAACAATATACCCTACCTTGAAGGAAGACCAGGTACATTCAAACTCCAGGCACACTCAAGCCACAAACCCTGATAGTTAAAACACAGACAATTGATATGGGGTCTGAATCTTGTTATATGATGTCAGGGAGTTAACAGTCCTTGAAGAGTAACATTTCTGCATGTAGCCAAGACAGGGACATAGGTGAAAGGGGAAAGAAACTGGGGAAAAGGGACATTATACTGAAATCTGAGATGAATTAACATACTTTAGTATATGTTACCACCCTTCTGCTAATATACATATGATTTAAATAGTGCCATGGCAGTTAGACCCAGTAAGACCATATAGGGTCAGAGGAGGAAGTAATGATGTAAGCCCTTGACATCTACCCAAAAATAAGGAAGAAAGTGGTCTTCTCCCCTCTCCCCTTTTCCTTTGATTTCAAAAATGTAGCCTTCTTTGTTCCTGGGAGTGCACCCCCTTACCTGCCCACTTGTATCTCTCACAAGAGTCCTATGCTAATAAACTCTTTGCCTGCTACTTTGCCTCATGCTGAATTCTTTCTGTGTTGAGACAAAAGAACCTGAGCTTCAGTAAGTCCTGACCCCAGGTGAATGGTTTCAATTAAAAGACAGTGGGTTCAAGTCCCCTCCTAACTTAGGGGTCCTGATTCTAGTCCCAATCTGAGTTTTGGCTGGGTTCATGACCCATCTGAGCAGGAGTCCAGTTTCACAAATGGTAGTGGAATCAGGACTTCTTACACATTACTAGCAAAGACATGCACACTATGTGGTTGGTGCTATTTTAGATATTTTTTGCATGAGGACAAGCAAACAGAGTTGAATTTAAAACATGGTATTCATTAACACATGTAACATTGAATGGGCATATTCCCTATACCAGACAGGAGGAGAGAGAAAAGATGCATAATATAGACTCTATCCACCTGAAGATGCTCAGTCCTCCTGACTTGGAACTCTTGAGTGTGAGGGGACATTGCAGTAGAGGCAGTGAGAGAATTATATGGCAAATGAAGATGTGAATTTCTACCCTCACTGTGTCCATTTGCAGCACTGACCAGCAGTTCAGTTTTGGTTGAAGGAGTTGTGTCTCAAGGTCCAGCCCTCCCCTACACATCATGGAATGCAACAGGCTTAGGGCAAACTACTGGAATCTTTTCTCTTCCACTGTAGTCTACTAAAGTATCAAAAGAGGCTGCATAACAATTCAGTCATGGAGACAAAAATTTTGGGTTGGCCAAAAAGTTTGCTTGGGTTTTTCTGTAACATCTCACGGAAAAACCTGAACGAACTTTTTGGCCAACCCAATAGAATCATGGATTCTTTACTCTGAATGAAGAATTACTCAAAAATAGTAATTATTATAATACAGGATTGAAAAAATAAGTTTAATCAATGCCCTCAGGTATTCACACATAAAATACCTTTAACTTATTGGTGAAATTAACAGAACTTATGAAAATGTAGCCTGTGACAAGTGAAAGTTCAAGGAGATAAGGGGTAGAGTGTATTTCTAGATAAACACTAAATATTACAAGGAAAGAAGTTTTGTAAAAGTAGGTTGACACAACCATTTGACCCATTGAAATTTAACAAAGATACAAATATTCATGGTTTTAGGCTTCCATTTTTTCATAACATGGTCTATTTTTTCTGTAATTTTTTAAAGAGCATTTTTTGTACACAAATCCTCTGCTGCTAATTGAAAATGTATTTTGAGGGAACTGCATCAGTGAAACACTTTATTCATTTCCAGTAACATTCGATGACATTTGCAGAAATAGCTCTCCATTATCTCCATTGTGTTACTTGGTAAATTTAGCAGAAAGAAGGGGATGGAAAAATATGAAAACACGAAATGTGAAAATAATGAAACTTTAATGTAGCACAAAAACTGTGACAGATGTAAAGCTACAAAGAGTCATTAAATTCTTCCCAGTCCATCTCTTTTTATCTCCCTCATCCCTTCACTATCAATTATTCCTAAAGTTGTTCCTTTTTCCTGCTAGACTAAGGGAAGCAACTTGCTTGTTATCTCTCCCTCTAAACCAATCTCTGGCACCACAGTGTGACCCCCAAATTGCGTGGCATGGAATTTCTCTTAGTGAAGAAAACTGTGGTGATTCTATCAGAGATGTTTTTAGTCATTATAGTAGCTATAGTGTTTATTCTTAGATTCATTCTCAAAAGGGCTAATGCTGTATTTTGCAGGAGTCAGGTAACTGACTCATCATAAATTTGTCCATTGTTTCCCAGACTCACAACATATTGCAATAAGAACTATGTTGGTCTTTCTAGCATGGATCAATGCCTATGAAAATAGCCTTAAACTGTGCTCATTTGTCATTGTCAACTATAGGTAGCCTCCTAAACACATTTAAAATAAAATTATACTGGAATTGCCACATGCTATCAGCTTTATTCAAAGTAATAAGAACTATTGGCTCTGTAGGGCCCAATTTTAAATTGTGGGAGCTGACAAATGTGGTCATTCATCCACAGCAATATTTAAAGCCATTAGCTCATACCATATATAAAGAAAGAAATACCTTACAGTAGAAACCTCTTTTCTTTGGAGGATTTTTAGTGCCACTCTCCTGCTTTTTGATAACTCAAATATAACTCCTAGTCCTACAGAATCACAAGAAAAATCCAGGCAGGTGCAGTAAAGATGGCTGGCTGGTAGTTACATGCTACTAAATAAAGGTAACATCCAAGTAATTTACTCTCTAGTAGGCCTGAGATTAGGAAAAGGCAGAGTGGGGTAGAGGATGAATATCTAAAAGGAGCAAGGGATGTGGATAAGGAATATCAGAAGCTTTCTTTATTCATATCTTTCCTTTGTATATATCCCTAATTGAAAAATGTGCTTCCAGGAATTAACCTGCATGGCAACCCTTCAAATTTTAGGATCACCTTCCAAGGTAGAATAGCAAAGTAGCTGAAGACATGTATGTTGGAATTGATCTGAGTTCTGACACACAGCTACTGTGACTTTAAGAAAATTACTTAAATTCTCTCTGATAATATGTGCAGTGGAGTCACACCTTACATGAAAAAATAAGATTATAAACTCAGAAGAAAAATATGTAAATTACTCTCGGATATTCCTGTGTAGTTTTCTCTTTTGTTCTTTATAAACTCTTTCCATAAATTTTTACAAGGAAGTTGACAAATCTTTCCTGGTCTATGAAATATCATGCTTCACTTTTTGTCAATGATCAGGAATTCCTAAAATTATGCACACATGTTTACATTCCCACCAACAGTGTAGGAGCATTCCTTTTTCTCCACACCCTCTCCAACATTTATTATTTGTAGACTTTTTGATGACGGCCATTCTGACTGGTGTGAAGTAATATTTCATTGTAGTTTTGATTTGCAGTTCTCTAATAATTAATGATATTGAGCATCTTTACATGTGCCTGTTGGCCATCTGTATATCTTCTTTGGAGAAATGTCTATTTAGGTCTTCTGCTCATTTTTTAATTTTCTTTTTTTATGTATTGAGTTGGCCAAAAAGTTGGTTTGGGTTTTTCGTAACATAGAAAGACCCGAACGAACTTTTTGGCCCGCCCAATATATGTTAAGCTGTATGAGCTATTTGTATATTTTGGAAATTGATTCCTTGTTGGTGACATCATTTGTAAATATTTTCTCCCAGTCCATAGGTTGTCTTTTCATTTTGTTTATGGTTTCCTTTGCTGGCAAATGCTTTTAAGTTTAATTAAGTCCCATTTTTTGTTTTTATTTCCATTACTGTAGAAGATGGATCCAAAAAAATATTGCTGTGATTTCTATCAAAGAGTGTTCTGCCTATGCTTTCCTCTAGGAGTTTTATAGTATCCAGTCTTACATTTAGGTCTTTAATCCATTTTGAGTTGATTTTGTAAATAATGTAAATCGGTGCAGTCACTATGGAGAGAAGTATGGAGGTTCCTTAAAAAACTAAACTAAAAACCTTAAAAGAGTTACCATGATCCTGCAATCCCACTTCTGGGCATATATCCAGAAAAAATTCTAATTCAAAAAGATACATGCAACCCTATATTCATAGCAGCACTATTTACAATAGCCAACACATGGAAACAATCTAAATGTCCATTGGCAGATGAATGGATAAAGAAGATGTGGTGTATATGTACAATGGAATATTACTCAGCCGTAAGAAAGAATGAAATAATGCCATTTGCAGCAACATGGATGGACCTAGAGATAGTCATACTGAGTGAAGTAAGCCGAAGAGAGAAAGACAAATATCATATGATATCACTTATATGTGGAATCTAAAAAAAATGATACAAGTGAACTTATTTACAAAACAGAAATAAACTCAAAGACATAGAAAACAAACATGGTTACCAAAGGAGATAGTGGGGGAAGGGGGGAGACAGAGAGAGATAAATTAGGAGTTTGGGATTAACACATACACGCCAATATATATAAAATGGATAAAAAACAAGGTTCTAGTGCATAGCACAGGGAACTATATTCAATATCCTGTAATAACCTGTAATGGAAAAGAATCTGACAAAGAATAGAGATGGATAGATGTAACTGAATTACTTTGCTGTACACCTGAAACTTACACAACATTGTAAATTAGCTATACTTCAATTAAAAAATAGTTTAAAATTACTCACACATGATTTTCATACCTTTTGTCCCTAAATATTTCAGATGTTTTAAAGAGATGTATGAATTCAGACTTGTACAATATCATAGGGGAAAATTCTGCTACCATGACCACCGCATTTTTTTCCTACACAAGGCCATAGACTTGAATTTCCTTCTTAGTAGAAGTTCTTCAGTGCAAATAGCAGAAACTCACAAAAGCTACTTAAACAAAGGAAAATGTGTTGTAAGGATGTAGGAATAGTTTATGGAACTCATAAACAGCTGAGTATCTCAAGGTTCTGGCATCAGCAACTGAAAAGTGTCAGGAAACAAAAGTACTCTGAGTTGTGGGGACTTCATGGATTTGAGTTTGCTTCTCTGAACATAATCTGTCTATTCTTTTTCTCTCCCTGAAAACTAGGCTTCCCTCTCTCTGAGAAGATTATGGATCAGTATCTCCCCCAAATGAGAAACTCAGCCAATGAAGACACAGCTGACATGGGCTCAGGAACTTCTGCAACAGAAAAGAGGATCTCCTCCGCTGAGGTTTTGTTAGAGGTTGGTGATCATCTGATATAAAAATGGCTGTCAGTGTTCAAGCACATAGATAAACATTTCTCAAGGAAAAGGTTCTGGGTGAGGCAGAGTCTCCAAATGATTCTTCCAAAATACCACCAACAGCAGATACTTGCGTATGGAGGAGGTAGGAATTCTTAAAAGAATTTCTCTAGGGTTCATTAGCAAAGAAGAGGTAAACCAGATAACCACAAGGGAAACATTGTGAGGTCCTAAGAAATTAAGGGATTAAGATTTAGTTGCGTGATCCCCTTAAAAATGATCACCCAAGGGCAATTAAAATCATATCTATATGTAGCATATCAGAACATCAGAGAAAAAAGTACATTTCAAGTTACCTAAATGATTTCTTAAGAAACTTCCTCTGAGGTGCTGTTTAAGTATAGCCGGATTTTGTTTATGGTTATATAACTCACTATACTTCTTTGTTAATGACAATATTGGTTTTAAAATCCAAAGCAGTCAATCAGAAATAATAACCTGTTTCTGAAACAAAATATGAATCTTGAAAAACCCCAAGGGTGTAATAGCAAGTTGTCTATCATGCCTGCAGAAAAATCTTTCATTTTGATAAATAGTCACAAGAGTGTAAGATTGCCTTTTTTTTTGGATATAAGACAACAGTTTTTTACCCCGTGAATGTGCTACTAAATATCTAGAAATTACATTTTCATATAAATTGCATTTTTCAAAAAAACCACATGATTTATCCCATTTAAATAAATCAAGAAAACACTAGGATATTCTATTCAATGTATGCATTAGTTTTATTCAGGTCACTAACTTTTGCAGAATTTACTTAAACAGTTAATATTTTCCCAAGAATAAACTGTATCTGAATATAAGAAAAACTCACACAATATGCCATTAACACTTCTCCATCCATGGCTCTGAGGAAAACACTGTAAATGTTTTAATAAGGCAGACACAATTTTTTATTGAAGTTTATGACAGTGTTTTAGTGGTGAATTTCAAAATAATGTTTTCTTCTAAAATTGTCTATTTCTTCTAAAATTGTCTATTTCTAGGAATTGATGTTAGTTTCATAGGATATTCATTATTTTTGTATAATACTCTACAGAAATTTTTCACTCTTTTATTTCCATCTGTGATGGGAACTGAAGATCATACTTAATCTGAAAGACCTCCTAATAGGAGTTTATTATGTGCAATTAGTTTATTATGTGCCACTCACTGTGCTAAGTTCTTTATATTGATGAAATCATTTCATCCTCCTAATAATAGTATAAAGTAAAAAGCATCATTATCCCCATTCTAGAGATGACAAAATGAGGCTTAGATAAGTTCTGTACCGTAACCAATGTCTCAAGGCTAATCATTGATAAAGCCGGTATCTGACCCGTGTGTAGGACTCCAAAGTATTGTCTACTACATTACAATGTTGTGCCAACAAAAGGGTTTTAGTAAGATGAATAATTATCCTCAGGTTGACTGGATCCCAGAAATAATATACTGGGTGTTACATGCCAGGCTCTCTCCTTCCTCAATAAGGTTAGAAGAATTCTGCTGTGATTCACAGAATCTGTGATGAGTCTGAGGCAAAGTGGTTCTTTGATTGATGAGAATCTGTGTCATGTGTCATCAGGTTACCCTTTCCCTTAAGACTGTGCTTTTCAATCCTTTTTCTAGAACTTAGAATTCACTTCTCCAGGTAAGTAAAATATTCAGTCTCTGGATATTATCTCTGAAAATAAAAACAAGGGGTAGGGGACACTAGTCCTCCATGGAGAAGCAAATCAAAGCAGGTCCCCACGGACAAAACCGAGAACACACCACCAGGACCTTAGGCTGAGGCACCCAGCCCTCACCTAGCCCCACTCACAAAGCCAACTGAGGATATTTCCAAAACTTCAAAGCCTCAACTTTATTTTAACTTTGAACATTTTATATACTTTTAGGATAAATTTGAGAGAATTTTCAACAGAAATATTTACTTCGTATTTTTGTGGCTATTAATTCAATCCCTGGATGGTTATCAAGCACTTGCAATTTAGAATATCTCTTTGTAATTCCTGGATTTCTTTTCCTAAAGTCTGACATGTTTAGAATATCTTCATTTTAATAGAATATTTAAGTCTTAATGAAACTGATAGAATGACCTCTTCTTAAACTCAGACAAAATATTCACACCATATTGTCAATGGACCTAGTTATTATTCTTTTATCCTTCAAAGACTAATTCCCTGCCAATTTGGATTCAATTTCTGTTGCATAATTACCAAGAACCTCAGGAATCTCCATGTCCTTTGCAGGCTTAAAAAAAAAAGACCTTTAACTTTGCTTAATCACTTTCTTGTCCACAAGGATCAAGATACGTGATGTCTGCCCTTTATCCCTAGAACTTCTCCAAATTCTTCCCCTAATGCACCAGTGAGTGATTTCTTATATTTAGTATATGTTTGCTCTCTGTATTTTCATGATGCTATAAAACTTTTGAGCTTTTTAAATGGAGTATGGGCCTCAGTGACAAACAGTACAGGCACTGAAGACACAGCATGGCTGGTTTGAGTTTTTCTCCTCCGCCAAACAGAACTGGACTTATTCATTCATAAATCTTTTCTTGTTCTTTAAGCAAATGTATATTGATCTGAGTTCAATGACAAAACCCAAACCGGATAAAATCAAAGAATATGAAAAAAATAGAAGGAGCCATTGTGCATCTTTACTTTTTGTCTCCTAACTGGGCTTCCCACACCCATTCTTGCTTTCTCACAGATTCATCTCTACCCAGCAGAGTATCCTTTTTAAAACATGAACCTAAACATAAAACACCAGGCTTTAAAACACAGAACACCAGACTTCTGCTTAAAGTATTCAATAATTTCCTATGGATTTCTGGCAAGATCAAATCATTGAAAGGCCTAAAAACAGAAAATCTGAGTCTTGCCTACCAAAATGACTTTTTATTATTTTAATCTTTATTTAACCTTTATTATGTATATCTTTATTGGAGTATAATTGCTTTACAATGGTGTGTTAGTTTCTGCTGTATAACGAAGTGAATCAGCTATATGGATACATATATCCCCATATCACCTACCTCTTGCGTCTCCCTCTCACCCTCCCTATCCCACCCCTGTAAGTGGTCACAAAGCACAGAGCTGATCTCCCTGTGCTATGCAGCTGCTTCCCACTAGCTATCTATTTTACATTTGGTAGTGTATACATGTCCATGTCACTCTCTCACTATGTCCCATCTTACCCTTGCCTCTCCCCATGTGCTCAAGTCCATTCTCTATATCTGCATCTTTATTTCTGTCCTGTCCCGAGGTTCTTCAGAAACATTTGTTTTTGGATTCCATATAAAAGACTTGGCATATAGTATTTGTTTTTCTCTTTCTGACTTACTTCACTCTGTATGACAGACTGTAGGTCCATCCACCTCATTACAAATAACTCAATTTAGTTTCTTTTTAATGGCTGAGTAATATTCCATTGTATATATGTGACAAATCTTCTTTATACATTCATCTCTCAATGAACACTTAGGTTGCTTCCATGTCCTTGCTATTGTAAATAGTGCTGGAATGAACATTGTGGTACACGACTCTTTTTGAATTATGATTTTCTCAGGGTACGTGCTCAGTAGTGGGCTTGCTGGGTGGTATAGTAGTTCTATTTTTAGCTTTTTAAGGAACCTCTATACTGTTCTCCACAGTGGCTGTATCAATTTACATTCCCACCAACAGTGCAAGAGGGTTCCCTTTTCTCCACACCCTCTCCAGCATTTATTGTTTGTAGATTTTTTGATGACGGCCATTCTGACCAATGTGAGGTGATACCTCATTGTAGTTTTTATTTGCATTGCTCTAATGATTTGTGATGTTGAGCATCCTTTCATGTGTTTGTTGGCAATCTGTATATCTTCTCTGGAGAAATTTCTATTTAGGTCTTCTGCCCATTTGTGGATTGGGTTGTTTGTTTTTTTGATATTGAGTTGCATAAGCTGCTTTTAAATTTGGAGATTAATCCTTTGTCAGTTGCTTCATTTGCAAATGTTTTCTCCCATTCTGAGGGTTGTCGTTTCATCTTGTTTATGGATTCCTTTGCTGGGCAAAAGCTTTGAAGTTTCATTAGGTCTCATTTGTTTATTTTTGTTTTTATTTCATTTCTCTAGGAGGTGGGTCATGAAGGATCTGGCTGTGATTGATGTCATAGAGTGTTCTGCCTACATTTTCATCTAAGTGTTTTATAGTGTCTGGCCTTACATCTAGGTCTTTAATCCATTTTGAGTTTATTTTTGTGTATGGTGTTAGGGAGTGTTCTAATTTCATTCCTTTACATGTAGCTGTCCAGTTTTCACAGCACCACTTATCAAACAAGCTGTCTTTTCTCCATTGTATATTCTTGCTTCCTTTATCAAAGATAAGGTGACTATACGTGCATGGGTTTATCTCTGGGCTTTCTATCCTGTTCCATTGATCTATATTTCTGTTTTTGTGCCAGTACCATACTGTCTGGATTGCTGTAGCTTTGAAGTCTAGTCTGAAGTCAGGAAGCCTGATTCCTCCTGCTCCGTTTTTCTTTCTGAAGATTGCTTTGGCCTTTCAGGATCTTTT
This sequence comes from Grampus griseus, assembly GCF_964374135.1. Taxonomy (NCBI): domain Eukaryota; kingdom Metazoa; phylum Chordata; class Mammalia; order Artiodactyla; family Delphinidae; genus Grampus; species Grampus griseus. Next base: position 44,422,120 of record NC_139004.1, on the reverse strand, counting down.
GTGTTTCCATATGAATTGTGAATTTTTTTGTTCTAGTTCTGTGAAAAATGCCGTTGGTAGTTTGATAGGGATTACATTGAATCTGTAGATTGCTTTGGGTGGTATAGTCATTTTCACAATATTGATTCTTCCAATCCAAGAACATGGTATATCTCTCCATCTGTTTGTATCGTCTTTAATTTCTTTCATCAGTGTCTTATAGATTTCTGCATACAGGTCTTTTGTCACCTTAGGTAGGTTTATTCCTAGGTATTTTATTCTTTTAGTTGCAATGGTAAATGGGAATGTTTCCTTAATTTCTCTTTCAGATTATTCATCATTAGTGAATAGTAATGCAAGAGATTTCTGTGCATTAATTTTGTATCCTGCTACTTTACCAAATTCATTGATTAGCTCTAGTAGTTTTCTGGTAGCATCCTTAGGATTCTCCATGTATAATATCATGTCATCTACAAACAAGGACAGCTTTACTTCTTTTCCAATTTGGATTCCTTTTATTTCTTTTTCTTCTCTGATTGCTGTGGCTAAAACTTCCAAAGCTATGTTGAATAACTGGTGAGAGTGGACACCCTTGTCTTGTTCCTGATCTTAGAGGAAATAGTTTCATGTTTCACCTTTGACAATGATGTTGGCTGTGGGTTTGTCATATATGGCCTTTATTATGTTGAGGTAAGTTCCCTCTATGCCTACTTTCTACAGAATTTTAATCATAAATGGGTGTTGAATTTTGTTGAAAGCTTTTTCTGCATCTATTGAAATGATCATATGTTTTTTCTCCTTCAATTTGTTAATATAATTTATCACATTGATTGATTTGCATATATTGAAGAATTCTTGTATTCCTGGGACAAACCCCACTCAATCATGATGTATGATCCTTTTAATGTGCTGTTGAATTTTGTTTGCTAGTATTTTGTTGAGGATTTCTGCATCTATGTTCATCAGTGATATTGGCCTGTAGTTTTCTTTTTTTTGTGTGTGACATCTTTGTCTGGTTTTGGTATCAGGGTGATGGTAGCCTCGTAGAATGAGTTTGGGAGTGTTTCTCCCTCTGCTCTATTTTGGAAGAGTTTGAGAAGGATAGGTGGTGGCTCTTTCTAAATGTTAGATAGAATTCGCCTGTGAAGCCACCTGGTCCTGGGCTTTTGTTTGTTGGAAAATTCTTAATCACAGTTTCAATTTCAGTGCTTGGTCTGTTTTTGTTTTCTATTTTTTCCTGGTTCAGTCTTGGAAGTTTATTCTTTTCTAAGAATTTCTCTATTTCTTCTAGATTTTCCATTTTATTAGTATATAGTTGCTTGTAGTAATCTCTCATGATCCTTTGTATTTCTGCAGTGTCAGTTGTTACTTCTCCTTTTTCATTTCTAATTCTATTGATTTAAGTCTTTTCCCTTTCTTTTTGTGATGAGTCTGGCTAATGGTTTATCAATTTTGTTTATCTTCTCAAAGAACCAGCTTTTAGTTTTATTGATTTTTGCTATCATTTGCTTCATTTCTTTTTCATTTATTTCTGGTCTGATTTTTATAATTTCTTTCCTTCTGCTAACATTAGGGATTTATTATTTTTTTCTCTAATTGCTTTAGGTGAAAGGTTAGGTTTTTTTTTTTGATATTTCTCCTGTTTCTTGAGGTAGGATTATATTGTTATAAGCTTCCCTCTTAGAACTGCTTTTGCTGCATCCCATAGGTTTTGGGTCATCATGTTTTCATTGTTATTTGTTTCTAGGTATTTTTTTATTTCCTCTTTGATTTCTTCAGTAATGTCTTGGTTATTACGTAATGTATTGTTTAGCATCTATGTGTTTGTAATTTTTTTTCCTGTAATTGATATCTAGTTTCATAGGGTTGTGGTCAGAAAAGATAACTGCTTGATACAATTTCAATTTTCTTGAATTTACCAAGGCTTGATTTGTGACCCAACATATGATATATCCTGGTGAGTGTTCCATGAGCACTTGAGAAGAAAGTGTATTCTGTTGTTTTTGGAGGGAATGTCCTATAAATATCAATTAAGTCCATCTGTTTAATGTGTCATTTAAAGCTTGTGATTCCTTTTCTTATTTTTATTTGGATGATCTATCCATTGGTGAAAGTCGGGTGTTAAAGTTCCCTACTGCGGTTGTGTTACTGTTGATTTCCCCTTTTAAGGCTGTTAGCATTAACCTTATGTATTGTGGTGCTCCTATGTTGGGTGCATAAATATTTACATTTCTTCTTCTTGGATTGATCCCTTGATCATTATGTAGTGTCCTTCTTTGTCTCTTATAATAGTCTTTATTTGAAAGTCTATTTTCTCTGATATGAGAATTGCTACTCCAGCTTTCTTTTGATTTCCATTTGCATGGAATATCTTTTTCCATCCCCTCACTTTCAGTCTGTATGTGTCCCTAGGTCTGAAGTGGATCTCTTGTAGACAGCATATATATGGGTCTTGTTTTTGTATCCAGTCTATGTCTTCAGTTGGAGCATTTAATCCATTTACATTTAAGGTAATTAGTGATATTTATGTCCCTATTACCATTTTTTAATTGTTTGGGGTTTGTTATTATAGGCCTTTTCCTTCTCTTGTGTTTCCTGCCTAAAGAAGTTCCTTTAGCATTTGTTGTAAAGCTGGTTTGGTGGTGCTGAATTTCCTTAACTTTTGTTGTCTGTAAAGGTTTTAATATCTCTGTCAAATATGAATGAGATCCTTGCTGTGTAGAGTAGTCTTGGTTTTAGGTATTTCCCTTTCATCACTTCGAGTATGTCTTGCCACTCTTTTCTGGTTCACACAGTTTCTGCTAAAAGATCAGCTGTTAACCTTATGGGGATTCCATGTATGTTATTTGTTGCTTTCCCTTGCTGCTTTTAATATGTTTTCTTTGTATTTAATTTTTGATAGTTTGATTAATATGTGTCTTGGTGTGTTTCTCCTTGGATTTATCCTGTATGTAGCTCTCTGCACTTCCTGGACTTGATTGACTATTTCCTTTCCAATATTAGGGAAGTTTTCAACTATAATCTCTTCAAATATTTTCTCATTCCCTTTCTTTTTCTCTTCTTCTTCTGGGACCCCTATAATTCGAATGTTGGTGTGTTTAATGTTGTCCCAGAGGTCTCTGAGACTGACCTCAATTCGTTTAATTCTTTTTTCTTTATTATGCTCTGCGTTAGTTATTTCCACACTTTTGTCTTCCAGGTCACTTATCCGTTCTTCTGCCTCAGTTATTCTGCTATTGATTCCTTCTAGAGAATTCTTAATTTCATTTATTGTGTTGTTCATCATTGTTTGTTTGCTTTAGTTATTCCAGGTCCTTTTTATACGTTTCTTGTATTTTCTCATTCTATTTCCAAGATTTTTGATCATCTTTACTATCATTATTCTGAATTTTTTTTCAGGTAGCCTGCTTATTTCCTCTTCATTTGTTTGGTCTGGTGGTTTTTACCTTGCTCCTTCACCTGTTGTGTATTTCTGTCTTCTCATTTTGGTTAACTTACTGTGTTTGGGGTCTCCTTTTCACAGACTGCATGTTTGGAGTTCCCATTGTTTTTGGTGTCTGTCCCCAGTGAGTAATGTTGGTTCAGTGTGTTGTGCTGGTTTCCTGGTGGAGGAGACTGGTGCCTGTGTTCCAGTTGATGAGGCTGGATCTTTTCTTTCTGGTGAGCAGGGCCACATCTGGTGGTGTGTTTTGGGGTGTCTATGAACTTATTCTGATTTTATGCAGCCTCTCTGCTAATATGTTGTTTTCCTGTCTTGCTAGTTGTTTGGCATGGGGTGTCCAGCACTGGAGCTTGCTGGTCATTGAGTGGAGCTGGGTCTTAGTGTTGAGATGGAGATCTGTGAGTGAACTCTCGCCAATAGATATTACAAGGGGCCGGGTGGTCTCTGGTGGACCAAGGTCCTGAACTCGGCCCTCCCACCTCAGAGGCTCAGGCCTGACACCTGGCTGCAGCTCCAAGACTCTGACAGCCACACAGCTTAGAAGAAAAGGGAGAAAAAAGAAAGAAAAATAATAATTATAACTAAATTTAAAAAATATTAAAATAAAAAACTTTAAAAAATATTTAAATAAAACTTAAAATGTAATAATAATAATAAAAAAAGAAAAGAGCAACCAAACCAATAAACAAATCCACCAATGATAAAAAGTTCTAAAAACTATACTAAGATAAACATAAAAATCAGGAACAAATCAGTTGCAGACAGCAAACCCCAAGTCTACAGTTGCTCCCAAAGTACACTGCCTCAATTTTGGGATGATTTTCCGAAGCTTCCCCCCCGCCCAGCCCCCCCACCCCGTCTCTGCCAGTGAAGGGCCTTCCTAGTGTTTGGAAACTTTTCCTACTTCACAGCTCCCTCCCAGAAGTAGAGGTCACACCCCTATTCTTTTCTCTCTGTTTTTCCTTTTTTGTTTTACTCTGCCCAGCTACATGGGGATTTTCTTGCCTTTTGGGAAGTCTGAGGTCTTCTGCCAGTGTTCAATAGGTGTTCTGTAGGAGTTGTTCCACATGTAGATGTATTTTTTATGTATCTGTGGGGAGGAAGGTGATCTCCACGTCTTACTCCTCTGCCATCTTGAAGGTCCTCAAGATGACTTCTTGATTCAGCTTCATGGTCTGATTTCAGGCCCTTCAACATGCCCTGCTTCCTCTCACCACAGGACATTTGCACAGGTGTCCTCTGCCTGGAATGCTCTCTCTTCACCCACACAGCCCCATTCTGACAATTTCCCATTCATTTCTTAAATTCCCATAAAGATACTGCTCCTTTGGGGAAACCTTCTCTGAACGCCTCCCCTCAACCAGATTGAGTAACCAGTTATATACTCTGACTTCTGAAATAAGTTTTTTATCACTCATAATTGTAATTTGCAACTTTTATGACTATTTGAATTGATATACAACTCTCTCATTATCATGTAAGCCCCAATAGGGCACAAAGTAAGTCTGTTTAGGTTTACCATTTTGTCTGCATCACCTAGCAAAGTCCTGGAAAATGGAAATATTCTTGTTGGTTAAATGAATCAATTGGTGTTTCTGGGCCAGGCTTTTCTAAAACACAGGTCTGTAAAATCATTATGTTTCTTGTATTCTACATTTAGTGTACCAATAACCTGGACCACTGCAGCCTGAACAATTCATTCTCATAATTCAGCAAAGGGAAAAGAGGACTTTTCAAGCCATTGACTGTAGCATTTAGATTTCTTCACACTATTATTTTTTGCTCTGCTATAATTGTGGTCTGAGTCAAAAGGAAGCATAATCATATCACAAGACCCCTGGGGTAGGTAGGGAGGTTAAAGAGTGTGAAGCAGTCACTGGCCAGGAATATGTGTAGACAGACAGTAAGAAACCCCTAAGCTGTGGTCAGTATCAAAGCAATGGTTAGAGTAATTCAGGACTATAAGAACACAAAACCTCAGAATTGGGGAATCTGTAATAGAGGAGAAATGCAATAAAGAACAGCTGGGTCTGGGAGGAGTTTTGAATTTACATGAGAACTGAGCGATTACCACTGTATTTCAGATCCTGGGTATGGTCATCTGAAAAGAGGGTCCTGGGTTCAATATAAGAGCTAAGGGATCAGTTCCATGTCATCAAAGTCTTATATGATGATGAAAGGTAAGTCCTTGAACATGGAGGGAAAAAAGTTGTGCCACGTCTTTCATGGCTTCCAGAACATGCAAATATATATCAATTCTGTGAAATGATGAGAAAGTCCATTTTAAACTTCTAGTCTCTATAATATCTGTAGACTATAAAATGCTAACATACCTGACAAGTTCTAGGTTTTGGAAAACCACAAAGATGTGGACAAGCAGTGGTAACAAATCCCTAATCTAAAACGTACACAAATTCAGGTGCACAATTCCACAAAACCCTGGATCTACACAAAGTCTGCAAGCTTCATCTTTAATTATGTTTTGTAACATTCTGGTTCATAAGCCAAACTGTCCCCAGATTTGCATGGTAACCATAGTTATCAACACCATATATTCTTAGTGGAGAATGTTGCTGATTCCTGAGAAACACTGTTGTTAGTAATTTAGGTCATGCTACTTATCTATTAAACTGCTGGTAACAAGTGTGTGGAAGGCTGAATAGTGGGTTCTCAAAAGAACATGTGAGTCTTATATGACAAAAAGGGGGTTTTCAGATGTGAGCAAGTTAAAGATATTGAGATGTGGAAATTGTCCTGGATCATCAGGGTGGGTCATAAATTCAATCACATGTGTCCTTTTATGAGAAGCAGAGGGAGATTTTACCACAGACAGAAGAGGAGAAGGCAGTGTGACCACAGAGGCAGAGGTTGGACCAATACAGACTCAAACTCAGGAGTGCCTACTGCCACCAGAAACAGAAAATGGCAAGAGACAGACCCTCTCCAGAGCCGCATGAGGAAGTGCAGCCTCGATTTGACCCCTGATACTGATTTCCTACTTCTGGCCTCCAGAACTATCAGGGAATACATTTGTGTTGTTTTGAGCCACAAACATGTGATGATTTGTTACAATGGCCCCAGGAAGCTAATACAATGTGTACAAGTTGTGTTCAAATTTCCCAAGAAGTAAAAACCAACCATTTGATTAAGGCTGCCATTTTTGTCAATGAGAAAGGAGTGTCCACCCTTCCAGCCAGGGAGCTGGCTTCCTCACAAACCTAAGTCAGGACACCCAAGACATCTTTGTACATTTGTTCATACTTTTGTGCCAAGTTTCATTAGATAACAATCACAACTATTTGAGAGTTCAAACTACAGGAGTATCCCTTCAAGAAAATATTTATACACTATAATTTAAAGCAAAAAAAGACCCTATTATTCAAATTGTCTTATAGTTTACTACAGCAGGCTCAACAGAACACTTGAAAAACATGAGTGCAGACACCATAAGATGATTGTAATTCTGTCCACAAACATTTCAGGAACAGACCTTAGGAGAAATAAGCCAATCAGAGATAAGCTCCCTGCCCTCACTTCAGTGTAAGAGAGCTGGGGGCCACGGGTCTCTGTGAGGCACGAGCCCCACTGATGGGAGACCAGTGAGGCTGCTGGTCCTGCATTGTCCATACCTTGTGCTGATGCCGACTTAGGGTCAGCCCCATCCCTGTCCTCAGGATGGAATAGATAACCCATGTGTCTTCTAGCACATTCACTGGATCCATCTGGGGAAATCAAACTATGCTGAAGTCATCGTCCCTCAACCTGGAGTTGGAAGAAAGGGAACCAGCAAGTTGGCCTCATCTCCTTTAATGATTTTCAGAAGACCAATAGGACTAATCCTCTTTAAAGTGCCTGAGATAAAGCTAATTCAATTAGCTTCAAGGTAATGTTGTGCTAAGGAAGACTGTGCTGAGTGCACTGAATATCTCACTCCTCAAGCACCTGGGTTGTCTCTAGGACTGGTTCCATCATCACATCCTTCTCTTCATTGTTTTCACTTTGACCCACTATTGCTGAAAGTGATGCTTCCCATGAAGCATTTTTTCTAAATTCACACCACAGCTGGCACACTTCTCAACTCAAACAGAGACAGTGACTGTGAGGGTGATTCACACACCCAGTACCTACTTCTCCCCATTAGGGGCAAGTTAAAATAAAGGTGGAGAGGCAGGGACTGTGTGTCTGGGAGAGCAGAGACTCCAACACCCAACACAGTTCTCCCTCAGATGTAATTACTTCAGATAAAACAGCATAATTGACAGCAAAATCACTGCTTCTTGTCTCTCCTGCTTCCCCTTGGACAATTGGATCTAGTTATTCTGATATTGATAAGATATTGGTAAGATGACTTATCAATAGTTACGTTTTCTCCTTCATGCGGAAGTGATAGCTTAGCCATAGCACCAGTGGAAATCAAAACTTGAATTACTTACACATTATCAACAAGAAAGAATATTCTTCAAAGCTGCTGAAAACCCTTCTTCAAAGTTTATTAGCTCTAGAGCAAGAACATTTTGTCAATTGCCTGTTCATCGAAATAGTCCACTTGTTTCAAAAGACAATAATGTTCTTGAAACAAGAACTGTTTCCAAGGAGAAACGTCATATCTGACTGTCCATCATTCTTATCAAGAACATAAAGCACATGAGAATTTACGATAGGCTTATTACTAGCAACTATGTAGTATAGTCTACATTCTATAGGCTTAGTTGTCTAACAAGGAAACTATTCTAAGTTTAATTTTTATAGATTTAACAACTGTGGAAGTATAAGACCTTGTTTGTATGTTTCAGAAGAAGGAAGCCTTAAGTCATGTACTTTAGCCCAAAGAATGTCCTCTTCTATGAGGAAAGATAATCCTTCTTAGTTGAGTGAACTATTTTAAATAAGACACACAAAGTAGGGAGAGGGAGGGAAAAATACCCACCCCACCATTAGGTTAGTAGAAAGAATGGAATCTGGTGCCCAAAAAGTGACAGATGTCAATTTATCCAGCATCTATCATGTGGCGAGCATCACAGGAATGGTGTTGATAACTATGGTTACCATACATCCAGTGTCTAAAATGGTCAGGACCTAGTAGACCTGAAGCCTCAAAGAGAAGCTTACCCTTGAATATCACCTGCTAACAATGGAAGCCTGAGGTTGGTGATGCCCAGAGATGTCACAGGAAGGTGGATCTTCCTGTGACTGAGGAGCTTAGCCATGGAAAAGGCAAGGGAAATGGAAACTCTTGGTGAGAGCTGATATGAGAGACAAATAACAAAAGAGAAGTAGGAAATGAACTACAGTGACAATTAGGAATTAAACTTCCTGAGAGGAGGTTCAGTGAAGGGAAAATCTATCCTCAGCTGTCCTGTCTCTGTGTCTGAGAGGCGCCACCCGGTGCTGTAGGAAGCAGGTCTGGTGAACATGCGAGAACAGAGGAGTCAGGGCACCATTTTATTTCAGATGCTTGAGGCTTGAATAATAGTGAGGAGATCCCCATAAACTAAAAAGCCCAGGGGTGTAAAAGGCCTTACGGTCTGCAACCAAGATCAGCTTCACTCCACCCTAGCCCCTCTCCCATACATACTTTTTTTCAGCAGGATAAAAAGTCTAAAAAGAGGCTCAAATGCCAACAAAAGGGAAGAAAGATACGAGATAGGTTTGTACAGGAAACAGGTTATATGTTTATGCGTGTCAAACAGGAAAAGAGCCTATTAAGCTTTGCTTTATTCTTTGCCTTGTATTTCTCATGACCACACTATGGGATCATTACAATCCTCATTATACAAATGAAAACTGTAAATGATGGGCTCAAGGTCACCTAGGCACGAAGCTGCTTCTGGATTTCAAGCCGAATCTGGGCTACTTTGTCTGACTCCTCAGCCAGGGAAAGTGCGCATTTCAGCAGCTCAAAGCCTTGAGGCTTAAATGCACAGTTTGTCTACAGTTCATGGTAAAAGCCTTTCACAAAAGTTGTACATTCTTTCTGTTCTAGACTAGCTGAATTCTGGTGTAGGATTTCTCAGTCTTAAATTGCTAATAAAGTTTATATTTAATGTATCAGGACCCTTTTTGGAACCTTGAGGTTGAAGTTTAAAGACATTGGACTGGTGAGAATTTTTTACTTTCAAGTGATAACTCAATCAAGCTTAAACCTAAACAGAACATCTGGAGGGTGAAAAGGCCCGTGGAGCTGGCTAAACATAGTGGATCCAAGGACTCGAATGTCAGCCCGATGCCCTCTCTTCCTCCATAGATTTTATCTCTGCTTGCCCAGGCTGGCTGTCACCAGGGGCCTGGGAGTATGACTTGGGGCAGCTCCAAGCAAGCAGCTTACAACTAGTGACAAGAAAAATTTTAAAATAGAAATAAGAGTTCTTTCTCATGTTTTCAAAATCCCCAGGTGAGCTCAGACATTATTACCACCTTCTGGATACTGCGATCTCTTGTGGGCCAGGAGAAGGCCCTATAGTGTCTGAGCCCTTCAGTCATAGTCAGGAGTGGAGTCATTACCTGGACCAGGAGACAGCATCCTCATGACCACCTGAGGAGTTACCGTGAGCAAGGCAACCACACCAAGTTGGATCTACTACAAACACACTACATACATACATATGTATGGAAATACATACCAGACCTGCTAATGAGGGTTCAGAGGCCAGGGCCAAGTCAATAAATTCAGATGTATTTGGAAGAAAAGCAAAGGTTGATTGACTCTAAAGAAAGTAGAAATTCAAAGTAGTCCAAGAAAGAGTTATTTGGAAAATAACTTTACAGCCTTCTGTAAAGCTACTTTGGTGAAAATAAAAGCTGATGAGGGTCCTTGTGAGAATGTTTGGGACACTCTGTATTTGAAAGTGGAAAGAAAAGATTTGCGGACAACTGTAAACTCAGCCTGTGCTTTTGCCACCTTCTTCATCTCTTTTAAAGTAAACAACAGAAGAGTAACAGCTGATCAAACAAAACAACTGAAACACAAAACATGTCTGTACAATGTGGTCAAATTAAGATGCCGCTGGTAGTAAATGCTCTGAAAGGGCGTTATTCACTGGGACCAACAAATTCAGGAAACAGCTATCATATAGATAAAGAAAATACTGTAGTAAACAGCCACTGAAAATGTTTGGAATAATACCTAAGGTGATGTTAAACAACCATATTTTGAAGTTAAATGAAATCATAAAGGAACTGGTTAAGTTAAACTTAAGTTTAATTAATATTCCACAGACTGTGCTAAATGTCCACATATTTTCTTTTTTTTATTGGAGTATAGTTGATTTACAATGTTGTATTAATTTCTGCTGTACAGCAAAGTGATTCAGTCATACATATATATATTCTTTTGCATATTCTTTTTCATTATGGTTTATTATAATATATTGTATATAGTTCCCTGTGCTATACAGTAGGGCCTTATTGTTTATCTATCCTATACATAATAGTTTGCACCTGCTAATCCCAAACTCCCAATGCTTCCCTCCCCCACCTCCCACTTGGCAACCACAAGTCTGTTCTTTATGTCCATAAGTCAGTTTCTATTTCTTAGATAAGTTCATTTGTATCATATTTTAGACTGCACACATAAGTGATTTCATATGATATTTGTATTTCTCTGTCTGACTTACTTCACTTAGTATGATAATCTCTAAGTCCATCCATGTTGCTGCAAATGGCATTATTTTGTTCTTTTTAATGGCTGAGTGATATTCCATTGTGTATATGTACCACATCTTCTTTACCCATTCCTCTATCAATAATGTCCACGTATTTTCTGATTTAATCCTCACAATCCCCTTATGAGGTCTATCCTGTTATTAGTGTCCATTTTAAAGGAAACTTAAGTACCATGAGGTTCATTTGTTCAAGGTCACACTGTGAGTGGATGGCACAGCCAAGATTTGAAGCCAGGCTGCCTGACTCTAACATCTGTACTTTCAATACTATCCTATAGAGACGTATAATTAAGGAAAAAATATAAGGATATAGTAAAGCAAGAAAAAATGCATTACTCTTCCATGCACTGTGCCTGCCTCTCACCTGGGATTATGGCAAGAATAAAACGTTGTTGTGTCTGGTATTCTAAGTGATTTCCTTCACCCTGGACCAGCACACACTGGGAGTGTGAGCAGCCAACCCAACAGGAAGTTAGACCACGTATTTCACACTCCCCTTTGCTAACTCCCAGCATGAGGTGAGAACCAAGTCTGGTAGCAGCTCTCTTATTCTTGGTCTATTCTTGGTCCCTATTCTTCCAAGGGACCAGATTCTTCAAGCTTCCTTCACCTTCTCATCATCAAACTTGTTCTCCTGAAAGTATAGACCAATTCATACTAACATACTAACATACTAATAGGCTTAAGTTTCGATTAAAAATATAAAAACCCTTGAGTCAAATACGTGATGCCCAAGTAACAGAATAATCTCAGTCATGAGCTGGTGGGAGAAGCACTTGGCAGCTGATGGGGAGCAGAGAGATGAGGGTGGGGCTGGAGGGGAGTCAAACACCTTCACGATGCTCCTAGAACCCATCTTCACAGCTGCTGTGAGCTCGGTGTGTTTCGCTCCAGTGGTGCCAGCTACATAAAAGGACTCAGGCAGAGTTAGGACAGAAATAGCATTTGCACAGACTTCCAAAAAGCATATAAAAAGCCAAGGACTAAAATATTTGAATATAAACCTAATGGACATGTATTTGCCAGTAGAAGAGCCTTGCACTTAAGCAAGTGTTCAAACATATTTGTTGAGCTGAGTGATGAAGACAAATGAGGCCCTGGAGGGATAATCCTGCCAAGGGCACTGCTCACCAGCAGGGGCTGAGGGGTGGTCACTTGTGCCCACAATTTCCAAGCCTTCCTGGCATACTCGGAGTTGCAGCAAGTAAAAACCGACCCCTCTGTTGTGTACAGCACCCCCCTGGCAAGAACCTTTGAGGTGAAATTCACTGAGGCTCTGATAGATGTGGAACTATTTGGCTTTGTGTGTACTTATAAGCAGTATTCCTGACTCTGTAATTACTGTCTTAGGTAGGAGTGCTCATTACTGGGCTCTCCCACTAGTGAGATAGACACACATGTACATCCATCTAGCTCACTAGTAGATATTAGGAATCTACTAGGCCACGAAAAAATAATAAGAAATAGAACAGAGCTTGCACACACACACACACACACACACACACACACACACACACAGAACACTAAATAAAAATGCACTATTTTTTTCCACATTTAAACTCAGTTAGAAAATTTTATTAGCTATCTTTATTTGCTTATTCTTCAAATGAACTTCAAAAATTTATTAGCTCTTCTTACTTGTTTATTCTTCAAGAGAAATTTAAAATTACTAACAGTTCCAAAAGAAATATAATGGGATTATTATAAACATTGCATTATAAATAAATTTTTAACATTCTTTTTAAAATATTCTTTCCCATTATGGTTTAGCACAGGATATTGAATACAGCTCCCTGTGCTATACAGTTGGACCTTGCTGTTTAACCATCCTATATATAATAGTTTATATCTGCTAACCCCAAACTCCCACACCATTTGTCCTTCAACCCCTTCCCCCTTCGCAACCACAAGTCTGTTCTCTAGGTCTGTGAGTCTGTTTCTGTCGGTAGATAAGTTCACTTGTGTAATATTTTAGATTTCCCATATAAGTGATATCATATGTCATTTGTTTTTCTCTTCCTGACTTACTTCACTTAGTATGATGGTCTCTAGGTCCATCCATGTTACTGCAAATGGCATTATTTCATTCATTTTTATGGCTGAGTAATATTCCATTGTATATATGTACCACATCTTCTTTATCCATTCATCTGGTGATGGACATTTAGGTTGTTTTCATGCCTTGGCTATTGTGAACAGTATGCACTAATTTTGAGAACTACAATCAAAGAGCCACTAAAACTCACCAGCAGTGCCAATGTGTTTTGAGAGAGGTATGATAAAAATGCAAATCTGAAGTTGCCTATAAAAACAGAGGTGGAGAAAAATCAATTGTTTTTAGAAGAGCTCTGTTATCCATGTGTGAGAGAAGCAGAGAGCAGGTGGATGAGAAGCAGGTAGCAGAACCATGAAAGCTGGAGGGGGCTAGGATTTCAGGTGGGGCTGAGAAACTGGAGAGAGAATTGATAAAAGAATTGTAAGAGAATTGATAAAAATGCTAATCCAACTGAATTTAGAAGCCTATGTGGATTTCAGAGGAAAAATATATTTGGATACTAACTTTCCACACAAATCCCTCATGATTCACCTGTGATTGCTTTGAACTCATACAAGTAGGACTTTCTGATATTTTTTAAACTTGAGATCTTTGAAGTGTGCCTTTGGTTTTCCTAAGCTGAAGTAGGATGAGGTGTTTTGAGACCTTTAAATTCTCAGCAAAATGTCCCAACGTACTTCAGAATTTTGGAAATGAATTTGCATTACTATAATAAAGGGTGTTTTAAAAACAACTAATAGTCTTTAGTTATTAATGGGTTTTATGTATCCTGTATCATTCACCTGGGTAGGTATATATATATATATATATATTTTTAAATCCTCAAATTGCTGATTGACCCAGAAATCAAAGCCAGTGCTCCCAAAAACTTTAAGTGTGATCAAGAATTTGTAGAAAAGCCTCATATTAGGAGTTAGGAGGTCAGGGTTCAAGCCTCATATCTTCAAGCTGGATGACCTGTACAGGTTTGTGTTGCTATCACAGCTTTCAGGGCTGCACCCTCCCCATGTAAAGGAGAGAAATGGAAGCACAGTTTTCAACAGGGTCAATTCTGCCCTCCAAAGAGCATTTGGGAAACTTGGTGGGACCAGAGGTTAGGGCGTTCAGTTGACAAGATGATTTTAAGGTGCTATTGGGATACCAGATACCCTGCAATGCTCAGGACAGTTCTACACCAGGAACAATATTTCCACATCATACAAGATTTTCAAGTGTCCCACCAGACATTCACGTAGGTGTAAAACCTGTTTGTTTATGTTTATATAATCCTAGAACCTAATTCTGTTTTATATGATTTAATAGTACATGTGTGTATGTGTGTGTGTTGGGAACAGTTCTCTGAAAAAATTCTTGATCATATTATTTTATTTTAAGATCTGTGTCTAATATCTGTATCACTTGCGAGTCTGCTTTCATTCTCTGTTTTTTTCTTTTGGTCCCATTAGTCAATATGCTTGATAATTTTTTCTTGAATGTTGGATGTCAGGTTGAAAGTTTGTAGAAACTTTGGCCATTGTTATTTTTCTCCAGAGAGGATTTATTTTAGCATTGAGCTAGGATTTAAATTAGGTATTAAGTTAATTCAAAGATGAGTTTCAGTCTTTGTAAGATATGGTGCATTTCTAGGCAATAACCCTTCAGAGTCCCAGTCAAGGGCCTAACCCTTCCTCCTTGGTGGAACCTGAAATCTAGTTTTGTCCCTCAGGCACAATGAGATTTCCAAAAGTCCTGCTTAGTTTCTCAGGCTGTTGGTGGCAAGTGTCTGCCCAGCTTCTTGGCCCTCAGTGGTCACTGCTGAGTCAGCCAGTATCCGGAGGGTGAGGCAAGGTGTGAGTTCTGTTCTCGTAAGGATCTCAGCTCCTTCAGTCCTGGCTGCCTTGGTAACTCTGAGATGCTTTTGAACAGTTTATTTTTCTCCTCATCTGGCTTTTGGTAGGAGGTTTCAAATGCCCAAATTTAATCATTCACAGCAGGAAGTAAAATTCTGGCATGGTTTTAAAATGCACCAAATTTTCTAGGAATACAGCTATTGTGTATATGGAGGATTACACTTTGTTTTGTTCAGAAATGTATTGAAATAGAAAATCACATTACTGATGACATCAGTGTTACTGGAGTCACCAATATAACACATTTTTACAACAATCTGCATTTACTAATGTTGCATTCACGATGATTCTGCATGTATGTGTGTCTATACTTGGTGTTTATTTCAAAATGTTAAATAAAAAGAAAATTTTTCTTCCCTTAAATCCAAAGTCACTCATTGTAAATATGTGCAAGACTCTAAATGCACTGCTATATATTCTAGCATAGTTGTCCCTGGGCTGCTATGAGTTGAAAATGAGATGATATCTTCGTCCCTCTCTCCCTACCCTCTCTGCCCCCAGCACCCATACTTATTCAGCTATAGAAATTCATAGGTTCATTTCATGTCAGTCCTGAACCTGAATGTAGAAGAGAATTCTCTTGGGACCTTCACCTGCATTGCCTAGAGTTTAGATTCTCACCTGGAAAAGCAGGGCATCCCTAGATGTTGGTGATGGCAACTATTAAAGAGTGCTACAATGGCACAAGCTGAGTGTCCGAGGTTAGTGTGCAGGGGAGAAGGGGTTGAGCTTTCTTTGAGACTGGAAGGTGACGGGGCTGGAGGCAGCTCAGAAAAAGCACTTACCGGGGTAAGGATGTAGAGAGCATGCTCAAAGGAGCAAGAGCCAAGGGGATGGACAACCACACATGTACCCAGAAAGTATGTGGTCCATATCAGAGGGAAGGATGGGGCTGCAGGTCCCTGGAGGAGAAGGGAGAGTTCTGTCATGCCCACTAAGGCAGCCTGAGAAAAGAAATGCGTTTGAACAGCTGCCTCAGTGATGGTGCCAGATTTTAATGAACAACCAGGTTAAGACCTTGCCTCCTCTTCTAGTTCCTCTGTACTGATGATTCTAAGGAGTCAGAATCAACAGCTAACAAGTGGGTGGCTCAGCAAGACAGAATCCTCGATGCAATTTGCTGTGCCGCATGCCAGTCCCCAGGATGAAAGCTGTGGAACCCAGTTACCTCTGAGCTGGACTTGGGGGTGTTCCAGGGTATAATCAAAGGAAATCTTTAAACGGCATATGGAATGAAAGTTTTTTGTTTTTGTTTTTTAACAATTTTATTGGAGTATAATTACTTTACAATGATGTGTTAGTTTCTGCTTTATAATAAAGTGAATCGGCTATATATATACATATATCCCCATATCCCCTCCCTCTTGCATTTCCCTTGCACCCTCCTTATCCCACCCCTCTAGGTGGTCACAAAGCACCAAGCTGATCTCCCTGTGTTATGCGGATGCTTCCCACTAGCTATCTATTTTACGTTTGGTAGTATATATATGTCAAGGCTACTCTCTCTTCATCCCAGCTTACCCTTCCCTCTCCCCGTGTCCTCAAGTCCATTCTCAACATCTGCATCGTTATTCCTATCCTGCCCCTATGTTCTTCAAAACCTTTTTTTTTTTTAGATTCCACATATATGTGCTAGCATATAGTATTTATTTTTCTCTTTCTGACTTACTTCAATCTGTATGACAGTCTCTAGGTCCATCCACCTCATGACAAATAACTCAATTTCATTTCTTTTTATGGCTGAGTAATGTTCCATTGTATATATGCACCATATTTTATCCATTCATCTGTCAATGGACACTTAGGCTGCTTCCATATCCTAGCTATAGTAAATAGTGCTGCAATGAATATTGTGGTACATGACTCTTTTTGAATTATGGTTTTCTCAGGGTATACGCCCAGTAGTGGGACTGGTGGTGGCTCTATTTTTAGTAGCTCTATTTTTAGTTTTTAAGGAACCTCCATACTGTTCTCCATAGTGGCTGTATCAATTTACATTCCCACCAAGAGTGCAAGAGGGTTGCTTTTCTCCACACCCTCTCCAGCATGTGTTGTTTGTAGAATTTTTGATGATGGCATTCTGACCGGTGTGAGGTGATACCTCATTGTAGTTTTGATTTGCATTTCTCTAATGATTAGTGATGCTGAGCATCCTTTCATGTGTTTGTTGGCAATCTGTAAACCTTCTTTGGAGAAATGTCTATTTAGGTCTTTTGCCCATTTTTGGATTGGGTTTTTGTTTTCTTGATATTGAGCTACATGAGCTGCTTGTTAATTTTGGAGATTAATCCTTTGTCAGTTGCTTATTTTGCAAATATTTTCTCCCATTCTGAGGCTTGTCTTTTCATCTTGTTTATGGTTTACTTTGCTGTGCAAAAGCTTTTAAGTTTCATTAGGTTCCATTTGTTTATTTTTGTTTTTATTTCCATTTCTCTAGGAGGTGGGTCAAAAAGGATATTGCAGAGATTAATGTCATAGAGTGTTCTGCCTATCTTTCCTCTAAGAGTTTGATAGTGTCTGGCCTTACATTTAGGTCTTTAATCCATTTTGAGTTTATTTTTGTGTATGGTGGTAGGAAGTGTTCTAATTTCATTCTTTAACATGTAGCTGTCCAATTTTCACAACACCATTTTTTGAAGAGGCTGTCTTTTCTCCATTGTGTATTGTTGCCTCCTTTATCAAAAATAAGTTGAACATATGTGTGTGGGTTTATCTCTGGGCTTTCTCTCCTGTTCCATTGATCTATATTTCTGTTTTTGTGCCAGTACCATACTCCCTTGATTACCATAGCTTTGTAGTATAGTCTGAAGTCAAGGAGCCTGATTCCTCCAGCTCCGTTTTTCTTTCTCAACATTGCTTTGACTATTCGAGGTCTTTTGTGTTTCCATGCAAACTGTAAAATTTTTTGATCTAGTTATGTGAAAAATGCCATTGGTAGTTTGATAGGGATTGCATTGAATCTGTAGATTGCTTTGGGTAGGATAGTCATTTTCACAATGTTGATTCTTCCAATCCAAGAATATGGTGTATCACTCCATCTGTTTGTATCATCTTTAATTTCTTTCATCGGTGTCTTACAGTTTTCTGCATACAGGTGTTTTGTCTCCTTAGGTAGGTTTATTCCTAGGTATTTTATTCTTTTTGATTCAATGGTAGATGGAAATGTTTCCTTAATTTCTCTTTCATATTATTCATCATTACTGAAGAGGAATGCAAGAGATTTCTGTGCATTAATTTTGTATCCTGCTACTTTACCAAATTCATTGATTAGCTCTAGTAGTTTTCTGGTAGCATCTTTAGGATTCTCTATGTATAGTATGTCATCTGCAAACACTGACAGATTTACTTCTTCTTTTCCTATTGGGATTCCTTTATTTCTTTATCTTCTCTAATTGCTGTGGCTAAAACTTCCAAAACTATGTTAAATAATAGTGGTGAGAGTGGACAACATTGTCTTCTTCCTGATCTTAAAGGAAGTGGTTTCAAGTTTTCACCACTGAGAACAATGTTGGCTGTGGGTTTGTCATATAAGGCCTTTATTATATTGAGGTAAGTTCCCTCCATGTCTACTTTCTGGAGCGTTTTTATCATAAATGAATGTTGAATTTTGTCAAAAGTTTTTTCTGCATCTATTGAGATGATCATATGGCTTTTATCCTTCAGTTTGTTACTATGGTTTATCACATTGATTGATTTGCATATATTGAAGAAACCTTTCATTCCTTGGATAAACCCCACTTGATCATGGTGTATGATCCTTTCAATGTGCTGTTGGATTCTGTTTGCTAGTATTTTGTTGAGGATTTTTGCATCTATGTTCATCAGTGATATTGGCCTGTAGTTTCCTTTTTTTGTGACATCTTTGTCTGGTTTTGGTATCAGGCTGATGGTGGTCTCGTAGAATGAGTTTGGGAGTGTTCCTCCCTCTGCTATATTTTGGAAGAGTTTGAGAAGGATAGGTGTTAGCTCTTCTCTAAATGTTTGAGAGAATTCGCCTGTGAAGCTCTCTGGTCCTGAACTTTTGTTTCTTGGAAGATTTTAATCACAGTCTCAATATCAGGGCTTGTGATTGGCCTGTTTATATTTTCTATTTTTTCCTGATTCAGTCTTGGCAGGTTGTGCTTTTCTAAGAATTTGTCCATTTCTTCCAGGTTGTCCATTTAATTATCATAAAGTTGCTTGTAGTCATCTCTCATGTTCCTTTGTATTTCTGCAGTGTCAGTTGTTTCTTCTCCTTTTTCATTTCTAATTCTATTGATTTGAGTCTTCTTCCTTTTTTTCCTGATGAGTCTGGCTAATGGTTTATCAATTTTTTCATCTTCTCAAAGAACCAGCTTTTAGTTTTATTGATCTTTGCTATCATTTCCTTCATTCCTTTTTCATTTATTTCTGATCTGATTTTTATGATTTCTTTCCTCCTGCTAACTTTGGGACTTTTTTTTGTTCTTCTTTCTCTAATTGCTTTAGGTGTAAGGTTGCCTTGTTTATTTGAGATCTTTCTTGTTTCTTGAGGTAGGTTTGTATTGCTATAAAATTCCATCTTAGACCTGCTTTTGCTACATCCCATAGGTTTTGGGTCGTCATGTTTTCATTGTCATTTCTTTCTAGGTACGTTTTTATTTCCTCTTTGATTTCTTCAGTGATTTCTTGGTTATTAAGTAGTGTATTGTCTAGCCTCCATGTGTTTGTATTTTTTACACATTTTTTCCTGTAATTGATATCTAGTCTCATAGCATTGTGGTCGGAAAAGTTACTTGATAAGATTTTAAATTTCTTAAATTTACCAAGGCTTGATTTGTGACCCAAGATATGATCTCTTCTGGAGAATGTTCCATTTGCACGTGAGAAGAAAGTATATTCTGTTGTTTTAGGATGGAACGTCCTATAAATATCAATTAAGTCCATCTTGTTTAGTGTATCATTTAAAGCTTGTGTTTCCTTATTTATTTTCAGTTTGGATGATCTGTTCAATGGTGAAAGTGGGGTGTTAAATTCCCCTACTATTATATGTGTTACTTTCAATTTCCCCTTTTATGACTGTTAGCATTTGCCTTATGTATTGAGGTGCTCCTATGTTGGGTGCAGAAATATTTACAATTGTTATTTCTTCCTGGATTGATCCTTCGATCACTATGTAGTGTCTTTGTTTGTCTCTTGGAATAGTCTTTATTTGAAAGTCTATTTTCTCTGATATGAGAATTGCTACTCCAACTTTCTTTTGATTTCCATTTGCATGGAATATCTTTCTCCATTCCCTCACTTTCAGTGTGTATGTGTCCCTAGGTCTGAAGTGGGTCTCGTGTAGACAGCATGTATACAGGTCTGGTTTTTATATCCATTCAGCCAGTCTATGTCTTTTGGTGGGAGCATTTATTCCATTTACATTTAAGATAATTATCGATATGTATGTTCCTATTACCATTTTCTTAAGTGTTTTGGGTTGTTTTTAGGTCTTTTCCTTCTCTTTTGTTTCCTGCCTAGAGAATTTCCTTTAGCATTTGTTGTAAAGCTGGTTTGGTGCTGCTGAATTCTCTTAGCTTTTCCTGTCTGTAAAGGTTTTAATATCTCTGTCAAATATGAATGAGATTCTTGCTGGGTAGAGTAGTCTTTGTTATAGGTTTTTCCCTTTCATCACTTTAAATATGTCTTGCCACTCCTTTTTGGCCTCAGTTTCTGCTGAAAGATCAGCTGTTAACCTTATGGCAAGTCCCTTTTATGTTATTTGTTGCTGTTCCCTTGCTGCATTTTATATTTTTTCTTTGTATTTAATTTTTGTTAGTTTGATTAATATGTGTCTTGGTGTGTTTCTCCTTAGATTTTTCCTGTATGGGATTCTCTGAGCTTCCTGGACTTGATTGACTATTTCCTTTCCCATATTAGAGAAGTTTTTAACTATAATCTCTTCAAATATTTTCTCAGTTCCTTTTTTTTTTTCTCTTCTTCTTCTGGGACCCCTATAATTCGAATGTTGGTGTGTTTAATGTTGTCCCAGAAGTCTAAGAATGTCCTCAATTCTTTTCATTCTTTTTTCTTTTTTATGATCTGCAGGAGTTATTGCCACTATTTTATCTTCCAGGTCACTTCTCTGTCCTCATGCTCAGTTATTCTGCTGTTGATTCCTTCTAGAGAATTTTTTATTTCATTTATTGTGTTGTTCATCATTGTTTGTTTCCTCTTTAGTCCTTCTAGGTCCTTATTAAAAGTTTCTTGTATTTTCTCCATTCCATTTCCAAGATTTTGGATCATCTTTACTATCATTACTCTGAGTTCTCTTTCAAGTAGACTGCCTCTTTCCTCTTCTTTTCTTTGGTCTGGTAGGTTTTTACCTTGCTCCTTCATCTGCTGTGTGTTTCTCTGTCTTCTCATTTTGCTTAACTTACTGTGTTTGGGGTCTCCTTTTTGCAAGCTGCATGTTCGTAGTTCCCTTTGTTTTTGGTGTCTGCCCCCAGTGGCTAAGTTTGGTTCAGTGGGTTGTGTAGGCTTCCTGGTGAAGGCAACTAGTGTCTTTTCTGATGAATGAGGCTGGATCTTGTCTTTCTGATGGGCAGGACCACGTCCAGTAGTGTGTTTTGAGGTGTCTGTGACCTTATTATGATTGTAGGCAGCCTCTCTGCTAATGGGTGTGGTTGAGTTCCAGTCTTGCTAGTTGTTTGGCATAGGGTGTTCAGCACTGTAGCTTGCTGGTTGTTGAGTGGAGCTGGTCCTTAGCGTTGAGATAGAGATCTCTGGGAGAGCTTTCACCATTTGATATTATGTGGACCTAGGAGTTCTCTGGTGGACCAATTTCCTGAACTCAGCTCTCCCACCTAGAGGGACAGGCCTGACACCCATCTGTAGCACCAATACCCTGTCAGCCTCAGAGCTCAGAAGGAAAGGGAGAAAAAATGAAAGAAAAAAATAAAATAAAAAGAAATAAAGTTGTTAAAATAAATAGTTTTAAAATAAAATTTAAAATAATTTAAAAAAAGAAGTAAATAAAGAAAGAAGAGAGCAACCAAACCAAAAAACAAATCCATCAGTGATAACAAGCACTAAAAACTATATTGAAAACAAACAAACAAAAAAATGAAAACGGACAGGCAGAACCCTAGGACAAATGGTAAGGGGAAAGCTATATGGACAAAATCATACAAGAAAGCATTCACATACACACTCACAAAAAGAGAAAAAGAAAAAAACTATATATATATATATAAAGAGGAAGAGAGCAACCAAATCAGTAAGCAAATCTACCAATGATAATAAACTCTAAATACTAAACTAAGATAAACATAAAACCAGAAACCAGCCAGTTGCATACAGCAAACTCCAAGTCTACATTTGCTCACAAAGTCCACAGTCTCAATCTTGGGATGATTTGTTGTCTATCCAGGTATTCCACAGATGCAGGGTACATCAAGTTGATTGTGATTTAATCCAATGCTCCTGAGGCTGCTGGGAGAAATTTCCCTTTCTCTTCCTTGTTCACACAGCTCCTGGGGTTCAGCTTTGGATTGGCCCCACTTCTGTGTGTGGGTTTCCTGAGGTTGTCTGTTCCCACCCAGACAGGATGGGATTAAATGAGCAACTGATTAGGGGGCTCTGGCTCACTCAGGCCAGTGGGAGGCTGGGGTACGGAATGTGGGGCTAGCCTGCAGCGGCAGAGGCCGGAGTGACATTGCAATACCCTGAGGCGTGCTGTGTTATCTTGAAGAAGTTGTCCCTGGATCATGGGACCCTGGCAGTGGCAGGCTGCACAGGCTCCCAGGAGGGGAGGTGTGGATAGTGACTTGTGCTTGCACACAGGCTTCTTGGTGGCGGCAGCAGCAGCCTTAGCATTTCATGTCCATCTCTGGTGTCTGGGCTGATAGCTGCAGCTCGTGCTCATCTCTGAAGCTTTAGTCGGTGCTCTGAATCCCCTCTCCTTGCCATCCTGAAACAATGGTCTCTTGCCTCTTAGGCAGGTCCCGACTTTTTCCCGGACTCCCTCCTGGCTAGCTGTGGTGCACTAGCCCCCTTCAGGCTGTGTTCACACAGCCAACCCCAGTCCTCTCCCTGAGGTCTGACCTCTGAAGCCAGAGGTCAGCTCCCAGCCCCCACCCACCCTGGAGGGCGAGCAGACAATCCTCTCAGGCTGGTGAGGGCTGGTCAGCACCGATCCTCTGTAGGGGAACCTCTTCACTTTGCCCTCTGCACCCCTGTTGCTGCACTCTCCTCCATGGCTCTGAAGCTTCCTTCCTGCCACCTCCGGTCTCCACCTGTGAAGGGGCTTCCTAGTGTGTGGAAACCTTTCCTCCTTCACAGCTTCCTCCCACTGGTGCAGGTCCTATCCCTATTCTTTTGTCTCTGTTTTTTCTTTTTTCTTTTGCCCTACCCAGGTACATGGGGAGTTTCTTGCCTTTGGGGAAGTCTGAGGTCTTCTTCCAGTGTTCAGTAGATGTTCTGTAGGAGTTGTTCCACATGTAGATGTATTTCTGATGTATTTGTGGGAGGAAGGTGATCTCCGCGTCTTACTCCTCCACCATCTTGAAGGTCTCAGAATGAAAGTTTTTATTTGGATTAGACAGGACTACTTAATACCTATAAAAGAGACTGTTCTGTATTTCAAAGTAGGTAAAAAGTGAAGAAATTTGCCAGAGACCTCATTTTGGGCCTTGAAAGGGAGCCCCAAGGATGTGGATCTGAAGACAATGATGGGGAAATAGTTATTTCCCCACCAGCTAGAACTTGCTTGAGTATTTTGAAAAATGATAAATGTCAGCAAGGTCAAACTTACCCATGTTATTCACTATATTAGATGGTTCAGTAAGCTTAAGGGTCGAAAGGATCTTGACTATATAAAGAAGTTTTTAAAATAATTTATACATGATAAACAATGTTCTCAGAACTAAAGTTTAAATAGTTGGTTAAATATTTGTTCTCTCTGCTATATATTACAAAATACCCGATGCTTAAGAGGGTTCAAAAATTGCAAGAATAGCAAAATAGCACTACAGTTATAACTATAAGAGAATCATTCTCGTAATGCAAAGCAAGGAAGCAATTATAAGCTGAATGCTGAATTCTTCCAACCTCCAGAGGAATTGGAATCGTCAATGGCAACCCTTCTGTGATAAGGCCACAAACATTTCTTATACATGGAGGGTCACAGAGGCAGAAAGAACAAATCATGTGATAAAATGACCTCAAAACACCAGTCTTTCTGTAGATACATGGCAGAAATTCTTACTGTCTCTGTCAAGTAGGAAGCAAGATAAGTACTGGAATTATTTTGCTTGTGTATTAGGTAATAAAACTTTTTAAATTCAAATATTCAGTGAAGTGTCAAGTGAAATAGAAATTTCATATTAAGTCAAGAATTCCAACTCATGCATCCATCTATTTAACTGAATGATCACTCAAAATGGCATCCCTATCATAACATTCTTTTTTTATTTAATTTTTTAAAATTTTATATTGGAGTATAGTTGATTTACAATGTTGTATTAGTTTCAGATGTACAGCAAAGTGATTCAGTTGTACATATATAGTCATCTATTCTTTTTCAGATTCTTTTCCCATATAGGTTATTATGGAACATTGAATAGAGTTCCGTGTTCTACACAGTAGGTCCTTGTAGCACTATTTAAAATAGCCAAGACATGGTAGCAATCTAAATGTCCATTGACAGATGAATGGATAAAGAAGATGTGGTACATATATACATTGGAATATCATCCATGAAAAAGAATGAGGGCTTCCCTGGTGGCGCAGTGGTTGAGAGTCCGCCTGCTGATGCAGGGGACACGGGTTCGTGCCCCGGTCCGGGAAGATCCCACATGCCACGGAACGGCTAGGCCCGTGAGCCATGGCCGCTGAGCCTGTGCGACCAGAGCCTGTGCTCCGCAACGGGAGAGGCCACAACAGTGAGAGACCCGCGTACTGCAAAAAAAAAAAAAAAAAAAAAAAAAAAATGAGGACCCATGGAAGGTTGCCAAGCAGGGGAGAAATAGAAACACAAGGAATGGTGCTTTAAGAAAATGAGTCCAGCAGCAGAATAAGGGATGGTTTGGAGAGTCAAGTGGAACAATAGCACAGGATGAGGGTCCTCAGGTGGCACCTTAGTGCCCCTGGCAAGCACTGAACTCAGGGGGAGAGGGGAAGTCGAGGTTGATTGAAGGAGGGCTGGGGGGAGGAAGAGAGTCTGTGGGAGCAGTGGAAGCCTCCGACCCGGAAGGCACTGATGGCTGAGCCCTAAGTGAGCTCAGATGTTTGGTCTCTAAAGCTCAGTTCTCTTTTCCCTGAATGACACTGTCTTTCCTAAGAGTTAATTAAGAAATAATAAACTGCCTAATAGTTAACCACTATTAATTTGTTCTCAACTACGGATTAGAAGCTAGATCTTGCATATCTTTCATGGTCTTTAATAATAGTAATTCTTATATTTTTAGTGAACAACAGTAATTTCATTTTATTAACAACAGTAATTTTAGCATCACTTTCTATAATAACAAACATTTAGGTAGTGCTTGTAATGTCTTGGGGAACTTTAACTTGTTCTAGGTATTTTAACTTTCATAGCAATCTAATAACCCCATTTTACAGACCAATAAACTGAAGCTGGGGAAGATTAAGTAATCTTCTTAAGGACACACAGGCAGTACCTGAGAGAGTTGGGCTCAGGACCTGTGGTGGTCTGGATTCAGACTCTTTGCTGCCAACATTGCAGACACTACCTCCCAGCTCCCATCCAGCCCTTCCACTGTCTCTAAGGTTGTGATGTTGCTCCCTTTTCTCTGGCTAAGTTGCAAAAAGTTAGGCTTTTTTTTTCCTTCTCTCTCTCTACAGGAAGCCTCCAGAGATTCCATTTCTTCAGATGCTGCACACAGAACCAGGGCTCTCCTCAGGCTCAGGCCAGCACAAATGGACAGTCATTTGTGGACAGGCTGACCCATCAAATGGCTTATCCATCTGTTTTTTCCCTTTCAAATCAGACATGGCAAAGAGATAGAACAATGAAGGGCTAAGGGAGTAAGTGAAGGTTGTTTCCAGAAATCCTCTTCTCTTCAAGTGATTAGTTATGTACCTTAAACAAATATTTTGAAATATTTCATTCTCATTTATCTTAACATAGTTAACTTCTAATAATTCACTTCATCCTGCCCTCATATATATAAGGCAATAACATGCTGTACATCACACTTGCTTTTAACTTTATCCTCCTCTCTCTTACCAATATTCAAAAGATCTTTACTTAAAAGCGATAGAGCCAAATGCATTTAATTAATTCCCTACCAATTTTGGAGTGAGTGCCACATATTTAAATTTTATTAAGTTCTCTTGTGGTCTGCATAGGAAAGGTGGGGCTACTAAACACAGCAAGCTCATTAACAAAGATACATTATTTTAAATCTACTGAAAACCATACTGACATGATTGACTATGGGTTATTCAATTTTACACTGTATATGTCAGATAGCTTCTTAAATCTTTTCAAGAGTTGCTATAATTCCTTAATGGGGAAACACGTGGTCTCCCAGGGACAGAAGTAATTGCTTCTCTACCTTTAGAAACCCCACACTACAACAGATTAAATTGAACTTTTGGAACAAGTAGCCCAGAAGAGACTTATCAGTAGTTGAGCTCTATTTCTATTTTTTTCCTACAGGGCACAAGCTTAGAGTACTCATGTTGGTGTGGTGATACATGATTAATAGTGTGAGTGGTTTGCTAATCTCCTGTCCTTAATCTTCCTTTTCTTCTGAAAAGGTTTCCTTAGCCATCTTGCCCTGTTTTTCTACGTACCAAAGTTTGAGAAGTCACTATGGTAGATTACATTTGTAAATGTTGTAAATACCAGAATTCATCCGTGATACAATTATCGACACTCGTGGGGAGTGGAGATAAGTGACTGGGAGCATCATCCCCGGCTCCATGCCTCATGATAAATCCCCTAACATAAATCCCCTGGTCATCTGCAAAGTAGACCCACAAGGCATAATAAAGAGCAGTTTACAGCACTTTACGTTCACTAATTATTTAATGCAATCACCTCCTTACAGAGAATATTTAATCACTTGCTGACCTTCACATAAAATGCCTGTCCTGCAGCCCCACCCACCTACTCCAGTGTGTGCCCTGCTTTGTTTTGCTGCTAGCAGGGGGGAAGCTGGTCCTCTATGTCTCACCACGGCTCCCTGAGACCACCAATAGCATCATAGTTGGTTGTTGAGAGAGAGGATCACAGATGCAAGCCTGGCTAGAGATAAGGCCACAGTAATGGGCAGCCTTAGGAAGGGACACAATGCTGTCAGCTTCATTAGCTCCATGGACTAATCAGCTATTAACTCAAGAGACAAGTGTAGATGTTTTTCTGTAACATCTATAAAACTAGCATCATACATTTTAAAATCTGGTTAATTGTCATCATGTGTCTGTTAATCTTACATCCTCAAACTTTTCTAGCATTGACTGAATATGGGAAATTATAAGTGTCATTAACAGACATGGAGAGAACCAATCTCTTGGCAGGGACTGGAGTTCACAGATGTTGGTTCACAACCTCAGGAGTTCTCAGAATGACATTCAAAACTGGTCCCTGTATGTGGAGGGCAAGGAGAGACAACCACTCCAGACTGGTAGGTGACAGGCTTAATAAGCAGGGGACTTACATATGAGGTTTGTCATGGGCTGTGGCAAGATGAGGTCTCTGCACACAACCACCAGAATCTTGAGAGTTTATAGAGAGGCCTTAACTGGGTTCAGTCACTTACACAGTTTAGATGGTCTTAGCAATGCAGAGCTCTCTCAAGGTTGTGTCCTTGGGCAGCTTCTCATGTGGGAACAGTGGGCAGAACATACACTGCAAGGACAGGGGTGCAGGGGGAGTCTTGATTGCCCAGGTCCAGCCAAGGGTCACTCTGTGGTCATGTCCTCTCAATAACAGATGTTGATTAAATAGATTCCTGCAGAATGAGAAAGGAAAAGGAAAGAAATTCCACAATCACAGAGAGGCAGCTGGGACAACAAAGAGAACAATGGAGAGAAAACTGCAAGCGTGACAGGAGCTGTATTGTAGATTCACTTGGAGAAGAAAGTGAAAAATTATTTTAAGCTGTTTATTTGTAAAATAGCTTAAACCTGCAAAACTCCTATATAGGCAGGATCTCCATATCATCTAGACTTTGCAAGAAGAAGGAGACACTATTAATAGTCAGGAAACAAGCATTACCAAGTCTATGACCCTGGGTAACTAGGATGAGTGCCTGTCTGACATATAGCCACAAGAAATGGCTGAGCACAGAAGTGAAGAAACATCACTCATACTTAGAAACATGACTTGTGATGGTTAATTTTATGTGTATACTTGACTAGGCCACCAGGTGCCCAGATATTTGGTCAAACATTATTCTGTTTCTTTGAGGGCATTTTAAAATGAGATTAGCATTTAAATCAGCAGACTGAGTAAAGCAGATTGTCCTCCCTCATGTGGGTGGGCCTCATTCAATCAGTTGAAGGTCTGACTAGAACAAAAAGGCTGACCCATTGATGAGTAAAAGGGAGCTCTTCCTGCCTGGCTGCCTTGAGCTGGGCCATCACTCTTCTCCTGTCTTCAGACTCAGACTGAGGCTCAGCCCTTCCTGGGTCCCAACCCTGTCAACCTTTGGACTGGAACATCCATCCCTAGGTCCTGGTTGACAGGACTTGCAACTTACACTGGAACTAAGCCATCAGCTCTCCTGGGTTCCCAGGTTGCCAACTCCTGCAGATCTGCGGCTTGTCAGCCTCCATAAAAATGTGAGCCAATTCCTTACAATCAATCACTTCATAAATAGAAATTGTATGTATAAAGACATATATATATATATATATATATATATATATACACACCCTATTGCTTCTGTTTCTCTGGAGAACCCTGACTGATGCATTACTTATAATTACTCATAAAGGAATAAATATAAGAGAAGCAAACAATGTCTTAAGTCATTTCTATAAAGTTATTCCTTCTGTAGAGGACTTTTTCTTCCCTTCTGAAGTGGAAGAAACCTTCCCCAAAAGTTACTGTGACTTATCCAAGATAACTAAAGCCTTGGACTTAGCTGAACATGGGATAGAGAAAAACAGATAAAGACAAATTCCCAAGTAATTAAATTCTTATGTATCATACTTGCTACATGGGTATTTTATTTTTTTAGATTCTTTTCTTGGTAATAGGATCTCTATTTTTTTAATTTATTTATTTTATTTATGTATTTTGGCTGCATTGGGTCTTCATAGCTGCGTGTGGGCTTTCTCTAGTTGCAGCGAGTAGGGACTACTTTTTGTTGCGGTGCACGGGCTTCTCATTGTGATGGCTTCTCTTGTTGCAGAACATGGGCTGTAGGTGCATGGACTTCAGTAGTTGTGGCTCACGGCTCTAGAGCACAGGCTCAGTAGTTGTGGCACATGGGCTTAGTTGCTCCACGTCATGTGAGATCTTCCTGGACCAGGGTTTGAACCCCTGTCCCCTGCATTGGCAGGTGGAGTCTTAACCACTGTGTCACCAGGGAAGCCCCATCTACATGGATATTGAAGTGTATAACTTCATCAATAAGAATGAACCACTTCAAAATCATCTCCTAGGCCCTCTGTTTCTGCCCCTGCTGCACCCTCAGAATTTCACACGTTTCATGAAGTCATGATAGGGGATTGAACCATCAGGGCAGATTGGAGGCCTGGTCACCTCAGGAGAGCAGAAACCTGAAGTAATGAGAAGAAATGAAGGATATTTAGGTGTCAAAATCATAGCAGCAAAATCTTGCTGTGAATTTAAAGGAAGACCCAAGCTGAAGTAAAAGCTGTGTGCATGGACATATATACACTGCCAAACGTAAAATAGCTAGTGAGAAGCAGCCGCATAGCACAGGGAGATCAGCTCGGTGGTTTGTGACCACATAGAGGGGTAGGATAGGGAGGGTGGGAGGGAGAGAGACGCAAGAGGGAAGAGATATGGGAACATATGTATATGTATAACTGATTCACTTTGTTATAAAGCAGAAACTAACACACCATTGTAAAGCAATTCTACTCCAATAAAGATGTAAAAAAAAAAAAAAAAAAAAAGCTGCGTGAATAACCACAAGTCAGCACCACGGACAGCTCCTTCAGGAGACCTGGGCCAGATGGACAGCCCTCCTGTGCAGGCAGAGGAGGGGATACAAAGCTTGGGCTTGTGGGACACGAGGAGCTCTGCCTCTTCTTCCCACATAGGGAAGTCCCTGCAACCATCTGCCAGGGATGGGGAGACAGAGCGCAGCACTCAACAGCCTGGAGTCAACCAGGTCTGACCAAATTCTGGTCCTTCAACTTCTCTACTGTGTCATCTTGAATTCGTGGTTTATTCTCCCTCAATCTCAATTCCCTAAAATGCAAAATGGGTATAATACTATAATTACTGTTTGTCTCTTTTGAGGGAAATATTGTCTGCTCTTATTTTAAGGTCAGTTCCCTGGGATGGGTGAGCAGAAAGGGATGTTACTGAGTCACTAACTCCTTGGGTTTGCTTTAGTCTCTATCTGCCCCATTACAGGAGAGAATGGGCAACATGAGAGCACTGGGGTGTGGGTAGGTGGGGAAAGGGGTGGATTAAAAACGGGAAAAATACACAGAAAACTAGTGAGAGGGGCTTCCCTAGTGGAGCAGTGGTTAAGAATCCGCCTGCCAATGCAGGGGACACGGGTTCGAGCCCTGGTCCAGGAAGATCCCACATGCCACAGAGCACCTAAGCCCGTGTGCTACAACTACTGAGCCTGCGTGCCACATCTACTGAAGCCCACGTGCCTAGAGCCCATGCTCCGCAAAAAGAGAAGCCACCGCAATGAGAAGCCTGTGCACCGCAATGAAGAGTAGCCCCACTCACCACAAGTAGAGAAAGCCCGCGTGCAGCAAAGAAGACCCAATGCAACCAAAAATATATGTGGAGTCCACATGCTATACACACTTCTTAATAAAATCTGCATTCATGTGCAGTCATGTGGGGAAAGCCCAGGGTCATAGATAATCCTAAGTACTTAAACTCAGTCTGAGCTCCTCACAGATGCTACATATTTAAGTGAATACAGTAAAACTTAAAGTATCTTTTTACCCAAAATATGAATGGGATGGGAATTACTTCATTTTATTTGATCAATTTGGATTCTAATTTTTAAATTTCTGACCTGGAAGTGATGAGAATAAGGCAGAGGGGATATTTGAAAGTGAAAAAAAGAAGGAATGAACTAAATGGGAAGACATGAAAAGGAAAGATAAGATTAAATAAAGAAAATTGATGTGTGGGAACGTTGATAGGAGTGGTGGGAAATGCCCTGGACTCTGTCTCGGGAGACGTGGTTCTGCTCCCAACTTGGGAACAGTGGTTAAAAGACAAGGAGTTGTATTATTGTCAGTCACAAACATGGGGCCTGAAAGAAATCAGCTTCCCAAAATGCCTCCAGTTCTAATAATCACTATGATTCTAAAGGCAAAAAAATATATCTATGTGTGTGTATGTGTACATGTAATCTACATTATATATTATGTGAAATATCTTAAAACATTGTTATGGTTGTCTCCCTCATACTTGGAAGCCTCAGAAAATTTAATAAAAAAATCATAAAGGAAGGAAACACCAAGGACATCACATAAAGGCTCCCACCCAAAAGAGGAATTGTATGATTTCAATAACCACTGACTTTTCTCAACACCAACACCCATTGAACACAAAAGACACCTTTAAAAGGACCTAAATATGACATAGAACTTAATATTTTGGAGTTCTATTTGCAGCAATGCCACCAGTTTGAATTTATAGCACTTTTCAAAGTACTTTCATTTACTTTCTCATTTTTCTTTCCCAAATTTCTGTGATAATTTCAAAGGATATGGTTAAAATTGTTATTTTATAAATAGGAAAGTAAGACAGAATTTTAAGTGATTTATCCAATCATAACCAACTAGTGCAAGATAAGAATTAGACTTGGCTTCCAATTTATAGTGCAATGCCCTGTTTTACAAATGGTAATATAATCTTAATATTTCTCTATGGATTATCATGCAATTAACCATATACAACTCTTAAAGCATTAGTTGAAATGTTTATTTGAAGTGTCTTAAACAAGTCCACACAACTATTGGGTAGATGAGATAAGATCTAACCTTTTATCTTCTCATTTCAAAAATAATGTTTAATTATTCCAGAAAGTATTTTATTTCCATGGTTGAATTATTAATGTTTATCTTCTGTATTTAATAAAACTGTCTCTCTCGAATGAGTCAGACTATTTTACATGTAGAGATGGAGTACGGTTAGTAGTTAACATGTGAGCTCTGGAATCAGATGACATCATTTACTAGCCTTGTGTCCCTGGTTTAAACATTTAAGTTACTTGTACCTCAGTTTCCTCATTTAGTGTTGTTAGTACAAATAAATTGCTTAGAGGAGTTTCTGGTTCATGTAAAGTTCTTGATGAATCAGTCACAATCATGCCAGTTGTCTGTGGATGAACACTAGAAGGTAATAACTACACATCATGTATAACCATAACTTACCACACATTACCCACCTGTGGGATTGCCTTCAAGAAGCAGGTCACATCTTCCTTTCTTGCTATTTAATGAAATCATGAACAGTTCAGCTTTGACAGAAGAGTCCCAAAACTCCCCAGAGATAAACTATGTTCATGGTAACTAGGAGGATGTAGATGATTTAGAAGCACAATGCATCCACATTTCTCCTGAGTCAGGAGTGTCCACAGCTAACTGTAAAGATTTTGGTGAACCACTGGTTAGGGGAAATAACCTGTTTTCTGCCAGGTGTTATAGATAAGCAAGATTCAGAATTGGTGTCAAACACGAAAAGCCTAAACCCTCCATTTGAGTGGCTTGGTGCTTTGTTTCTCTTAAACACAGGGGATAAGGAGATAAGAATGATTAAGAAGTGCTTTGTTTATGATAGCAAGAGGTGGATGGAATCAAATACTCACTTGACTGAGTGGTGTTTAGGTGGTAAATAGGCATAGTTATAGCTATACATTTGTTACTGGAAATCAGAAACTGTAATTCATAACTTTCCTAAAAACATAACTACCAGGTTGTATCAGAACAGGATGTACAGAATTAAACGGTAAAAGGGATGATAAGTACTTGGAAGGCATGAAAAACACAGATAGAAAAATACGGCCAGAGTATTTCTATTGGAATGGAATTTGTTGTAGAAGAAAGAAAGAGAGAGAGAGAGAGACAGTGAGTGAAGGAGGGAGGGAGGAAGGAGAAAATATCAGATCCCTAATTTTATTGTCTAATACTGGTACAATTAATATTTAGCTATTACTTATATACTCATTTGAAATATAGACAGTAGAACAGTGATTTAAATAAACTATAGTAAATCCATAGAACGGACTATTAGACACCATTAATATAATGGTTTTGGAGTATACTTAATGCATATCTGAAAAATATTTCATGTCATAGAAAACTGTTCATGATGACTTTAAGTGCAAAAGCAGAATATATATATATATATATATATATATATATATATATATATATATATATATATATATATATGTATATGGAGGATATGTTGTATTGGGTTGGCCAAAAAGTGACCTCGGTTTTTAAGTAAAAATAAGAGGAACATTTTTCATTTTCACTAAGAATTTTATTGAACAACATGTTCACCCTTTTGTTCCACTACCTGCTGCCATTTTTCAGGCAACTTCATAATTCCATCTTCCCAAAACTTTTTATCTTTTTGAACAAAGAACTGTTCCAGTTCCAGGTGCCTTTTACAGAATCCCAGAGAATTGAAATTTTTTCCATTAAGAGAATTTTGTAAAGACCTAAATAAATGGAAATCTGAAGGTGCAATATCTGGGGAATACGGCGGATGAATCAGAACTTCCCAACCAAGCTGCAACTGTTTTTGCCTGGTCATCAAATAAACATGCGGTCTTGCATTATCCTGATGGAAGAGTAAGCATTTTCTGTTAACTAATTCTGGATGCTTTTCGTTAAGTGCTGCTTTCAGTTGGTATAATTGGGAGCAGTACTTGTTGGAACTAATTGTTTGATATTCCCCAAGGAGCTCATATTAGAGGACTCCCTTCCAATCCCACCATATACACAACGTCACCTTCTTTGGATGAAGACCGGCCTTTGGTGTGGTTGGTGGTGGTTTATTTCGCTTGCCCCACAATCTCTTCCTTTCCACATTATTGTACAGTATCCACTTTTCATTGCCCATCACAATCTGTTTTAAAAACGGAACTTTTTTTTTACTTTTCAGTAGAGAATCTCATGCAGAAATACAGTTAAGGAGGTTTTTTTCACTTAACCCAATGTTAAGCGAAATGTTTGGAACCCAAACATCAAAGTGACTAACATAACAAGGCTGGTGCAAATGTTTTTCAACACTTGATTTGGATATTTTGAGTATGTTGGCTATCTTCCACATGGTATATCGTTGATTTTTCTCAATTAATGTCTCGATTTGATTGCTATCAACTTCAACTGTTCTACCCGACCGTGGAACATTGTCCAGTGAGAAATCTGCAGCATAAAACTTTGCAAACCACTTTTAACACATTCGATCAGTCACAGCACCTTCTTCATACACTGTACACATTTTTTTGCGTTTCGGTCCCGTTTTTACCTTTCTTGAAATAATAAAGCATAATATGCTGAAAATGTTGCTTTTTTTCTTCCATCTTCAATATTAAAATGGCTTCACAAAAATTCACCAATTTTGATGTCTTTTTTTAAAATGCACACCTATGTGACAGCTGTCACATACAATCTAACAAAATTGTTTTGAATGAAGTTAAAGACAGCTAAGTGCTACTAGAGCCATCTTGCAAAAAAAAAAAAAAGTGAATGAATCTTTTGGCCAACCCAGTATAAAGTATAAAATTATATTTAAATATCATACACATAGGAAAAGTAAGAAGTAAATATGCCAAAAAATGAACTGATATTTCTTAGGTGATGATATTATAGATCATGTTTATTTGCTACTTATGATTTTCTATATTAACATGTCTTACTTTGATAATCAGAAAAGTTTTGAATCATTAGTACTTCTTTTTTTTTTTTTTTTTTTTTTTGTGGTACGCGGGCCTCTCACTGTTGTGGCCTCTCCCATTGCGGAGCACAGGCTCCGGACGTGCAGGCTCAGCGGCCATGGCTCACGGGCCCAACCACTCCGCGGCATGTGGGATCTTCCTTGACCGGGGCACGAACCCGTGTCCCCTGCATCGGCAGGTGGACTCTCAACCACTGCACCACCAGGGAAGCCCTCATTAGTACTTTTTAAAGCATGGAAAAGAAACAATCTAAATGATTAAAACATTTTCCTCCATAGGTAAAGGAAAAAATTAATTTTAAATTCTACTTTCCTTGAAAAGGAATGAGATTTTTGAATAGTTAATAACTAACCTTTCACATGTTATTCTTATTAATTCTATTAATTCCTCATACAATAAGCTTTGTTGCTTTAAATCATCAATAGTTGATCTTGTTTGCTATTAAGAGGGCAAAACCTAAGCAAATAAGATATTTCAACTCCTCCCATACCATTTTTTACCAGCTTCCAAAGTTTTCTAAGACTTGATCAAATCGCTTTACTCTCATTTCTCTAAGTTCATAATTGTCAACACTTAAGAAATATCATATGTATGTGTGTGTTACTACTTGAATTACATATATTAATGATATTTTTAAGGTTAAAATTAAAGTATTTTCAAAATAGTGCATGCCTATGTACATTCTCAATAAAAGTATTTTTAATGAAGAAAAATAATATTTATTTTGTGTACCTTAGTGAATTCCTAAAAAAATTATGATTTGAGATGTACGGTGAAAGGGAAATATATTGAATGTAGTACCTGCAAGACAGTAAGATTGGGGATCTTGAAACATGGATGTAAAACATTCCAAAATGTATATACATACATATATGACATATAAAGTCCTTTGGAATCTGTATATAACTCAAATTATATGTAATATAAAAATATATAATTTCTTTCATCACAGAGTTAAAATATTTAATTAGAGTTTACAGTATTAGTGAATCATAGAGCAGGTGTTACAGCAAAGTCTAATTAAATATTTTAACCCTGTGATAAAAAATTATAATTGACATCTCAGAGAACTTCTGAAGAATTAATAACTGTACAACAGACATCAACAGTGTTATAATTCTAAAAATTAAAAGTAAAACCTCATATATATATGAGTTTAATGAAGGAAAGACATATAAAAAGAATCTGGTTGAAAATCACCTATGTGCTCATGCCAAGAAGAGGCAGAAGAAAGACCACCATTGCACTGTAGTTAAGTGCCAACACCTGAGAAATAGAAATACATTTGAACATGAACATGTTTACCATTTATTGACTCTGTGGGCCTAAACAAGCTACCACGTCTATGAATTCTTTTTGCAGGAAGGGGGAGTAAAAAGAAAAGATGAGGGAATTCCAAGGACTCTATATTCTGTATCATAGAAAAGTCAGCAAGGACTGTTAATTCCAGAGAATGCCTTTGGGAACTCCTTTGGCCTTGCATGCTATCCTTAACTTGGGCTGCTCCTTTTTTCTCTCCACAGGAGTTTAATTTTTCAATTTGTGCCACTATTGGTATAAAGCATGCCTCATTAGCTTGTGGGAGGTATCTAGTCTTCACTAATTCAGTTCTCACATCATTTGCTTTGCACACACTCATAATTAGCTTCCAAATAACTTAGGTAACTTCAGTAGATTTATGACTACAATTTTACTCTATGTTTTTTTTTTTTAAAACTCCCTTTTTCCCCTTTTTGCTCTTCTATAGAAGTTAAAATTTAAAAAGACAAAGCTCCTTTGGGGAGTGATATGATATTAAAATTTTTGGCATTCATTTGTCTTATATGATTAACGCACAGAGATTTTTGGTATTTTAGTAATTTTCTTACCTTGGAAACTCTGATTAAAAAAAAAAAGCAAACAATTGATTTTTTTTAAACACCTGTTGAAAAATATTTTAAACTATAAATTCAAACCAAGAAAATATCCAAGCCTCAGACCATTTCAGAATCCTATATGTATTGCTTCAATCTATATAGAATAGGTTAATGTTATATTCTGGAAACACTGTTTTCACATGGGACTTATACTACATCAACAAAATCAAGGTCATGAGTTGATACTGATGTTATGGTAGATTTAAAGCAAACAAAATAATATAATCACAGTAATTTGCAGCTTCTTCCATATAGAGATATAATCTATTCCTCTTTCTCCTGAATCTGGGCTTTGCCATGTGACTTCGTTGGTCAAAGAACCTTAGCAAACATTGGACAAGCTGAAACATCAAGAATACCTGCACATGGGAGTGTGCCCTTTCCTGCTGCTTTTGGAGCCCTGTGAAAAGTCTGGGCTGGCCTGCTAGCACACAGAGGTCTATGGCCCAGTCACTTTGGCCACCCAGCCTTGTGAGGAACACCATCTGGAACCAATCAGATCTCAGCTGACCTGCCAGTTAACCACAGGAGTAAACTCAGGCCAGACCATCCAAAGAACTAGCCAGTTGACCCCAGCCCAAACTGTTAACCCTCAGAATTGCGAATGGATGAGCTGGTTATTTTTTAAACCAAGATTTGGGGTTATTTGTAACACAGCAAAAATCTATTGATATAGTTGATATATTTTAAAGCATTAAAATAAATTTCAAGATCTCTCCTTGATAATGGCCATAATTTTAGAATGAATTAATCAATGAAAAATTTGATTAAAATAGCCATGAAGACTGCCCTATGATACAGCTTGAATGAATCCATCACAAAGCAACTAAAATATATTCTATATTCATTAGACACACAAATAATACATAGCATGATAAGTATAGTAATAAATAGAGGGTTGGTAAACAACCAAATATGGCTGCTACACCTCACTTCTACAGAAAAAGACCACCAAGAAATCTTACCGAGCTCCATTAGTAAGAAAAAAAGCAAGCAATATGTTTGGCACTGTGAACTCCATTCAATAAATCTTCTTCTCTTTACCCGTAGGTGAGTCCCTTAGCTCTTCACAAGAGTTTATGGAGTCTACATTTATGTATAATTCTACAAATTGGATCTTCTGGTTTTCAAGAAAAAAAATCCTCTTAAGACGTCAAGTTAGAAAGAAAAATTCTTATCCACAAGCATGCTGACACTGAAGGAAGAGCTGTTATACACAAACAAATTGATGGAAAATGTATAAACAACATACTCAATAAGCAAGGCATATGAGACCACCAGAAAGTCCCATCCTCCTCAGTGGTTCCCAGTGCATTTCACACACAGTTCATGTTTCCTGTGATGACTTAAGGCTTCAAAAACTTTTTGAGTATATACTGTTTAAAGGGTCCTCTCCAACAACAACAGCAAATATATCCAATTCAAAAACAGGCAAAAGACTTGAATAGCCATTTCTCCACAGAAGATATAAAAATGTCCAATAAGCACTGTAAAAGATACTCACCATCACTCTCATTAGGGAAATGCAAGTCAAAACCACAATGTGGTACCACTTCATACCCATTAGGATGGCTATTACCCCAAAATCAGAGAATGACAAGTGTTATGAAGAAGTGACATGAAGAATTTGGAACCTGTGTATATTGCTGGTGGGGATATAAAGTAAGGCAACTGCTGTGGGAGACAGAATGACAGTTCCTCAACAAATTAAGCATAGAATGATCCACAATTCCATTTCTGGGTAGATGCACAAAAGAATTGAAAGCAGAGACTCAAACGGTTATTTGAACCCAAATGTTTATAACTGCATTGTTCACAATAGTCAAAATGTGTAAACAACCCAATAGTCCATCAACAGATGAATGGACAAACAAAATGTGGTCTATGCACACAATGGAATATTATTCAACCTTAAAAAGGAGTGAAATTCTGATACATGCTACAACATGGATGAGCCTTGAGGACATGATGTTAAGAGAAATAAGCCAGTCACAAAAGTACAAGGATTGCATGAATCCACTTATAAGAGGTAACTAACTTAGCCAAATTCACAGAGAAAGAAAGTAAAATGATCACCAGGGGCTGAGGAAAGGAGGAATAGCAAGTTATTGTTAAATGGGTACAGAGTTTCAGTTGTGGATGATGAAAACCTTCTGGAGATGGATAGTGGTGACAGTTGCCTAACAATGTGAATGCACTTAATGCCACTGAATTTTACACTCAAAATGGTAAATGGTAAATTTTGTTATGAGTAGTTTACCATAATATAAAAAAGTCAGGGTCAATTAATTGTTGTATGCATAAAAAGTCACTGGTACAGGAGTACTAGAGGCATAATTTTGGGGCAAGTTTTCATGTAACTTGGATGGGAAGCTTCAAGGGTAAAGAAAATCTTGGCTTGTCCCTGAAGCCTGAGTGGGGAAGAAGCATGCCTGATGAGGGAAACAGTGCACACAAAGGCAGAGAGGCTGGAGCAAACCACAACAGAAATCCTCCTTCCTGGAGTGACAAGAATATACACAAGAGGGCCACTGTGGGATGGGGAAAGTGCTCTTGTTATAAAGAGCCATCAAAGTTAGGAAAGAAATTAGGACATGATATAATTTAATGTTTATCAACCTGCTAAAAAATTCTTTTGTTGATGAGGGGAATTATGTAATTTTTAAGAAAATAATCCTAAACCTAAACAAAATGAAAGGACAACCTACAGACTGGGAGAAAATATTTGCAAATAATGTGACCAACAAGGGATTAATTTCCAAAATATACAAACAGCTCATACAACTCAATATCAAAAAACAAACAACCCAATCAAAAAATGGTCAGAAGATCTAAATAGACATTTCTTCAAAGAAGACATACAGATGGCCAAGAAGCACATGAAAAGATGTTCAACATTGCTAATTATTAGAGAAATGCAAATCACAGCTACAATGAGGTTATCACCTCACACCAGTCAGAATGGCCAACATTAAAAAGTCTACAAATAACAAATGCCAGAGAGGGTGTGGAGAACAGGAAAGCTCCTACACTGTTGATGGGAATGTAAATTGATGTAACCACCATGGAAAACAGTATGGAGGTTCCTCAAAAAACTAAAAATAGAGTTACCATATGATTCAGCAATCCCACTCCTGGGCATATATCCAAAGAAAACTATAATTCAAAAAGGTACATGCACCCCAATGTTCATTGCAGCATTATTTAGGATAGCCAAGACATGGAAACAACCTAAATGTCCATCACCAGATGAATGGATAAAGAAGATGTGGTACGTATATACAATGGAATACTATTCAGCCATAAAAAAGAATGAAACAATGTCATTTGCAGCACCATGGATGCACCTAGAGATTATCAGACTAAGTGAAATAAGTCAGAAAGAGAAAGACAAATATCATATGATATCACTTATATGTGGAATCTAAAATATGGCACAAATGAACTTATCTATGAAACAGAAACAGACTCACAGACATAGAGAACAGATTTGTGGTTGCCAAGGGGGAGGTGGGAGGAGGTAAGATGGATTGGGAGTTTGGGATTAGCAGATACAAACTATTATATATAGGATGGATAAACAACAAGGTTTTACTGTATAGCACAGGGAACTATATTCAGTAACCTGTGATAAATGGAAGAGAATATAAAAAAGAATGTATATACATATATGTACAACTGAATCACTTTGCTGTACAGCAGAAGTGAACACAACATTGTAAATCAACTATACTTCAATAAAATAAATTTTTTTAATAATTAAGATATGAAAACAATATAATTATAAGCCTGTGACACTGGGTAGGAAAGAGTCCATAGATCAGAATTTAAAGCCAAGACTTTGCTGTTCATAAGAACTGTGTCACAAGAAGGAAGGGAAATGCCCAGCAGCAGATGCGGGGGGCCATGGCCTCTAAGTTCTTAACAACCAACTTCAGGGCTTCTTTCATCCAGTCTTTACAGATGACAAAACTGAGACTAAAGAAAATAAATGACTTGTTCATTATCTTTCAGCCAATGAGTGGAAAACATGCTGTTGCTCTGTTAGTAATGATAGGATGCAAATGAAATAAATAGCTCTTCAAAATACATTTTTGGACAAGAATGGAAATTTTTCTCAGCTACAAAACCCCAAATTACTACAAAATAGAACAAAAGAATGACCTCTAAATTGAATATATTAATATTGAATCATGATATCTCATAGAACAGTCATAGTGTTCCCCAGTCTGAGGGTTTTTTTAGGTCTAAAGTGAAATAACATAGCACAGGGCATGCTGAAACCTAGTCATTGTCCCACTAACCCACCTCCAATCCTCAGCATAGTGCACTGAAGTAAAACATGTTCTAATTCAATGCTGTGTTCTAACACCGAATAAATAAAAATAGAATTGTATTCCTAATTTTACTATCAAAATAAGTTATCTGATAATTGAATATGTAATCTTAAATTCTGAAACTGAAATGCAATGTTTCTCAATAAACATAGAAACAGTGTACAAAAATGCAATGTTTCTCAATAAATGTAGAAACAGATTGTGTTTTAATCATGTTGACTAATTGCTTCTAAACTACACATTCTCCCTCATTCCTCATCTAATTATTAAACTCGTTAATATGCACAAAGACAATTCAGAAGTTTTATAATGAACCCAGACTGTGGAAACAAAATTATATTTGTGAATATCAGTTGGGTATTTTTTTTAATTTGTTTGTTTGTAATTAGATGCACCCTTCTTTCAAAGAGGGTAATAATGGTGATTTCAAAACTCCATAGATAAAGATGATGTGGATGTTTCCAGACCTCACCAGCCTGTGAAGAAAGAAGAAGCTGCATGAGCAGTAGACATGCAAAACTCACTGGGTCACTGTCCCTACTGGTCCATGGAAGAAGGACTCCAGTCTCCAGGAGGGTCCCCTGGCCAGGTATTTCCAGGATCCCTGAAAGGGAAAAATTAATTCTGCTGTGTTATCTGTTCTGGACTGTTCTTTCTAGGGTGTCTCCTTCCTGCATGGAAACCTCTAGTCATTGCTTCATGTGACCTGGGAAATATCTGTGCCCAGGTCAAGGTGCCACCTCCCTGTGTCCCCAAAGTAGCCAGTCTCCAAGGAGACAGAGCCATGCCCATTGCTGTCTGAGGCTGAAAGAAGCCCTCTTTGCAGTGTCATCAATGTCCTTGGAGCATCCTAGCTCCCTTCACACTTCTCCGGAAAGCAGTTCCATCAGGTCTATCAGGGCTCAAAAGTCCAAGCGGGTTGTAGCCATCCCGTTCCCACCATTAGTCCTATTTCCCTACCCCACCCCCAGGTGTTCCTGCAATTTAAAAAATTCTTTCTGCTTTAGCATAAAGCAAAATCTGTTAAGCATATCAATGTATGCTAATAGATGTCCTTATGGGTCACAGCACACGGGCTCAGCAAACAGAAAGATGCTTATTTCCAATTGGAGCTCAGCTAAAATCCACTTTAAATGGTCATGGACTGAAATTATTTTCATAATTTAAATGTAACAAAACAAATACTCGAACCATAAGTAGAAACATATTACATAACACACTGGTGCATGCCAGCATCAAGGGATTAAATATTAGCCAGAAATGTCTCTTTCTCTATTTATCCAATCCTATTAACTTAAAGAAAATGAACCCCTGTCTGAAGTCACCTGAAGGAAGGCCACTGGTTATTTCAAAAACATGGTCTGCAAATGATGAGCTGCCATATTTTAATAACTTTTTTAAAAAATTCCCTGAATTTGGAATTCACCTTCTGCTTGATTAGTTGGTCTCATATAAATCCTCTTTTCTTTGGATCTGCTTTCTGAGTAAATGCTTGCTCCTTTGTGTGTGAATCGTCTTTTAGATGTGCTTTGGGGATAAAATACAAAAAGACAATATTTCCCTTGCATGCTTTTTTAAAAGGTGAAGGTAATTTATTTAAAATAGAAAGAGGTATTTTACTATGAGGCAAATTACAAAATTATTGAAGTAAGTTGCAGTGTAAGTATACATATATGCATGTATAGAAACAATCAAATAAAAGCCTAAAATACAAACTCAAAAAATTTTGGTAGCTTTCTTTTTATTGGCATATATATGCATAGGTACCTATGTCCATGTACATATGTATTTATATATTTAAATTTACCAGGAGTAAGAAAAGTTTCTCTTGAGTATGTGTTCTTCAACACACAATTCTAAATTTACATACAATTCTAAAATTAAAGGTAGTCAGTTTTTCTCATTTGGATTAATGGACTCAATTTCAATAAATTTAAATATGGACCCAATTCACTAACTGGGTCCATTCAAAAACCTAAATATATGTTTGCTACAAAAGTTTAATAAATATCTTCCAAATGCAAATCGTTAGAAAAGAAAGCATCTATAAATTAACAAAATAATATTCTAGGAAAAAATAGAGGTTATTTTTAAAGAAATATTAATAAGATTCAAGGTATTCATTATATAACAAAAGCAGGGCCTATTTCATTTGAGATGAGTTTCAAGGAACTGGAAAAAAATGATAGGACCCCACAAGTCTAAAATTCTAGACCCAAAGGGAAATGGAGCTTGCAGTCATGCACTCACCAAAACTGACTAAAATGCTGTATCTAAAAATAAAAAGAATTTCAATGACAGTTTATTAGGGAGTTATTAGAGGTAGAAGTTGATACACTCTTTAAGGCACTGGAATAGACATCAGGTAAGATAATGAAGTTTATGGTTAAGAAAAAAATGAAAAATTAAAGAAATTTTAAATGTGCTTTAAAAATACAGATTCCCCTGAAAATCCTGAGCCAAAAGAAAAAGAGAAAATGTTTGGAGAAAGTGACAGAAATGTCCCACCTATCCCATCCCAGGAAATGTTAGGGGAACCGCTGACTGAAACTGCCCGCCCTGGCCAGACACCATAGTAACCACTTGAATGAGTTATCTTAAACAGGAAGTCCTGGGAAGGAATGTGGAACTAACAAGCTACTACTAACTGGAAGAAATCCGGAAAGGTCAAAAGGAGAAAGGAGATGCCAGTCCATATGTCTAACCAACCTCCCAGAATCCTTCTCGCTGGAATCTATCTTGGCTGAGTGATGCGTGTGTCACCAGGAAGGACCCTGAGTCAGAATAATTGGCCAGAGACACCCGGAAACTATCCCCATTACCACAAAAATCGAGACTGCGAGCCACATGGCAGAGCAGTCCTCCTGGTTTCCCTTAACCCGCTGCTCTCTGCCCAGGCGCCCCTTCCCTATAAAGTCTTTTGTTTTGTCAGAATGTATGTCTCCTCGGACAATTCATTTCCGAGTGTTAAACAGGAGCCCACTCTCGGGCCCTGGAAGGGGTTCACCTTCCTGCAACAGAAAGAGGACAATTGTGGGGCTGCCCCGGGGCAGAGTGATAAGTAGGCAAAGCCTCCTCTATCGCCAATAACTTCTAGAACACAAATAATTATTCCCATTCCTTGTGGAAAAACCTGTTAAGGTATGACCAACAAACAAAAGTTAATTGAAAGTACACCAGTCTCTACTCAGTCTCCTGAAAAGAAGGCCAGAGGCTGACTTACTTTCCTAATGTACATCCAATAATCTTTAACAACTGCACCATCACTGGCCCCATCCACACTCTTTCAATGAACAGGATTTGTTTCCTAAACTCTCCTTTTTCCCACTCTGAGCATCTGATACGGAGCAGG
Organism: Grampus griseus; assembly: GCF_964374135.1. Classification (NCBI taxonomy): domain Eukaryota; kingdom Metazoa; phylum Chordata; class Mammalia; order Artiodactyla; family Delphinidae; genus Grampus; species Grampus griseus. The sequence continues at coordinate 44,377,425 of NC_139004.1, read as the reverse complement.
ACCCTGTGGGACTCCTGGGCACAAAAGCCTTTCTGTGTCCCCCATTTCTTGATTATGGGAGATAGACTTCATTCAGCCTCCTTGACCTTTCCTGAGGTCTAAAGAGCAGGTTCAAACAGATGCTAATCAGGGAAGGGAGGGGATGAAGAGATAAGGGAGGAGTAGTCAAGAAACAATAGTGCAGCCCTGGAGCAGGGTCCTGGTTCCCCCTCAAGGAATACAGATAACAATATCTTTGAGCTGTTTTGCAGATACTGAAGCCCCCACCAGGTGGGAGACGTTAACCGTATGCTGCCCGCAAGCTCATAGACCGCAAACTGATTGGAACTAGAGGTTGATGGTGCTTACTCCCATTACCTCACCACCAACCAATCAAAAGAGTGTCCACGAGCTGACCACGCCCACCCTCCTCTTTGGACCATTTCTATAAAACTCCTCACTACCCCCTCCAGGTCAGGACACACAGTTTTTGAGGACATTAGTGTGCTGTGGCCCCCTTTGCCTGAAAAAGCAATAAAGCTATTCTTTTCTACTTCACCCAAAACTCTGTCTCTGAGATTTAATTCAGTGTTGGGGTACAGATGCCGGATTTAGCTTCACTTCCAACCCTCCACTTCCCCAAAACCTTCCAAAAGGCTCTCTTATCACCTCAACACTCACCCCTGCATGCCCTTCATCCTCACAGCCCATCTAGTTCCCGGACATGACCACAGGGATTTACCTTGGAACACACTGGCCCAAAACTACCAGAGAAAGCTGTTACCACCCCTTGCTGCCCATGGAGGGAAGCACAGAGAAACCAGGATGTAGAGTTGTTCTCTTCCTTTGACTACCCCTTCCTTGTGAAAAAGTGTCATGAAGAATTCATGTGGCTTAAATTTCTCATCTTAGAATCAGACTTCTGTACTGAATTGTAAAACAAGTGCTCAAAAGAAACCAACCAACATTTGGTTGCAGGGAACCCACCCATCTCTCCTCCATCTCCAGATAGCTTGATGATGTCTAAAATCAGGGTGCAGGGAGAGGTCTTTCTTTTGATAATTAAAATGAATGTGCATGTGCTTGGTTTACTGAAATTGACTCAAAGTCTGGCAGGAAACTAACATCTCTGACAGGTATGAGAATCTTACCTACTGGTATAGAATGGGGTGTAGGGGAAAGTATGCCACAAGGAAGCCTAATGTGTTACACACCTAAAAGGAAGAAAAGTCTCTATTAAATCAGGATGTGATTGAGGAAATGGATTAATGGAGAATAGGAAACAGTCTTTGCAGGATTCATAACACTATCTAAAAAAGCTGCTTGTTACCTGGAATCTCTCTAGAGAAAAAGAAGATGTGTCAAGATGCCTATAACTCTATTTGAAAGATTTATGAAGATTTGTTGTTGCTATTTTTAAACATAGACTTTGCTCTAAAGAACCTTGCTTTTGGGGGACCTTGAAGATGGCGGAAGAGTAAGACGTGGAGATCACCTTCCTCCCCACAAATACACCAGAAATACATCTACACGTGGAACAACTCCTACAGAACACCTACTGAAGGCTGGCAGAAGACCTCAGACCTCCCAAAAGGCAAGAAACTCCCCACATCCCTGGGTAGGGCAAAAGAAAAAAAGAAAAAACGGAGACAAAAGAATAGGGACGGCACCTGCACCAGTGGGAGGGAGCTGTGAAGGAGGAAGAGTTTCCACACACTAGGAAGCCCCTTCGCGGGCGGAGACTGCGGGAGGCAGAGGGGGGAGCTTCGGAGCCGCGGAGGAGTGCACAGCCACAGGGGTGCGGAGGGCAAAGCGGGGAGATTCCTGCACAGAGGATGATGCCGACCGGCACTCACCAGCCCGAGAGGCTTGTCTGCTCACCCTCCGGGGCGGGCGGGGCTGCGAGCTCAGGCTCGGGTTTCGGGTTTCGGGTTTCGGTTTCGGTCGGAGCGCAGGGAGAGGACTGGGGTTGGCGGCTTGAACATAGCCTGAGGGGGTTAGTGCACCAAGGCTAGCCGGGAGGGAGTCCGGAGAAAAGTCTGCACCTGCCGAAGAGGCAAGTGACTTTTTCTTCCCTCTTTGTTTCCTGGTGCACGAGGAGAGGGGTTTAAGAGAGCTGCTTAAAGGAACTCCAGAGACGGGCGCGAGCCGCGGCTAAAAGCGCGGACCCCAGAGACGGGCGCAAGCCGTGGCTAAAAGCGCGGATCCCAGAGACGGGCGCGAGCCGCGGGTAAAAGCACGGACCCCAGAGACGGGCGCGAGCCGTGGCTAAAAGCGCGGATCCCAGAGACGGGCGCGAGCCGCGGGTAAAAGCACGGACCCCAGGGATAGGCGGGAGATGCTAAGGCTGCTGCTGCCTCCACCAAGGGGCCTGTGTGCGAGCACAGGTCACTATCCACACCCCTCTTCCACGGAGCCTGTGCAGCCCGCCACTGCCAGGTTCCCAGGATCCAGGGACAACTTCCCCGGGAGAACGCACGGCGGGCCTCAGGTTGGTGTAACGTCACGCCGTCCTCTGCTGCCGCAGACCCACCCCGCATGCAGTGACCCTCCCTCCCCCCCCGACCTGAGTGCACCAGAGCCCCCGAATCAGCGGCTCCTTTAACCCCGTCCTGTCTGAGCAAAAAACAGACGCCCTTCAGAGACCTACACGCAGAGGCAGGGCCAAATCCAAAGCTGAGCCCTGTGAGCTGTGAGAACAAAGAAGAGAAAGGGAAATCTCTCCCAGCAGCCTCAGAAACAGCGGATTAAAGCTCCACAATCAACTTGATGTACCCTGCATCTGTGGAATACATGAATAGACAACGAGTCATCCCAAATTGAGGAGGTGGGCTTCGAGAGCAAGAGCTATGATTTTTTCCCCTTTTCCTCTTTTTGTGAATGTGTATGCTTCTGTGTGAGATCTTGTCTGTATAGTTTTGCTTCCACCATTTGTCCTAGGGTTCTATCCGTCCATGGTGTTTTTTAAAATTTTTTTCTTAATAATTAATTTTAATAACTTTATTATACTTTACCTTTGTTCTTTCTTTCTTTCTTTCTTTCTTTCTTTCTTTCTTTCTTTCTTTCTTTCTTTCTTTCTTTCTTTCTTTCCTTCCATCCTTCCCTCCTTTAGACAACGAATCATCCCAAATTGAGGAGGTGGTCTCTGAGAGCAAAATTTATGATTTTTTCCCCTTTACCTCTTTTTGTGAGGGTTTATGTGTATGCTTCTCTGTAAGATTTTGTCTGTATAGCTTTGCTTCCAAAATTTGTCCTAAGATTCTATCCGTCCCTTTTTTTTTCCTAAATAAGTATTTTTTAATTCAATAACTTTATTATACTTTATTTTATTTTACTGTATCTTCTTTCTTTCTGTCTTTTTTCCTTCTTTCCCTCCTTCCTTCCTTCCTCCCTCCCTCCCTCCCTCCTTTCTTTCCTTCTTGCTTTCTTCCCTTCTTTCTTTCTTTCTTTCTTTCTTTCTTTCTTTCTTTCTTTCTTTCTTTCTTTCGTCCTTCCTTCCTTCCTTCCTTCCTTCCCTCCTTTCTTTCTTTCTTCATACTTCTACTAATTCTCTCTACTTTTTCTCCCCTTTATTCTGAGCCATGTGGATGAAAGGCTCTTGGAGCTCCAGCCAGGAGTCAGGGCTCTGCCTCTGAGGTAGGAGAGCCAACTTAGGACACTGGTCAACAAGAGACCTCCCAGCTCCACATAATATAAATGGCAAAAATCTCCCAGAGACCTCCATCTTAACACCAGCACCCAGCTTCACTCAACGACCAGCAAGCCACAGTGCTGGACAACCTGTGCCAAACAACTAGCAAAACAGGAACACAACCCCACCCATTAGCAGAGAGGCTGCCTAAAATCATAATAAGGCCACAGACTCCCCAAAACACCACCAGATGTGAACCTGCCCACTAGAGAGACAAGATCCAGCCTCATCCACCACAACACAGGCACTAGTCCCCTCCACCAGGAAGCCTACACAACCCACTGAACGAACCTTAGCCACTGGAGACAGACATCAAAAACAGCGGGAACTACGAACCTGCAGCCTGCAAAAAGGAGACCCCAAACACAGTAAGATAAGCAAAATGAGAAGACAGAAAAACACACAGCAGATAAAGGAGCAAGATAAAAATGCACCAGACCTAAGAAATGAAGAGGAAATAGGCAGTCTACCTGAAAAAGAATTCAGAATAATGATAGTAAGGATGATCTGAAACCTTGGAAATAGAATGGACAAAATGCAAGAAACAGTTAACAAGGACCTAGAAGAAATAAAGATGAACCAAGCAATGATGAACAACACAATAAATGAAATTAAAAGTACTCTAGATGGGATCAATAGCAGAATAACTGAGGCAGAAGAACGGATAAGTGACCTGGAAGATAAAATAGTGGAAATAACTACTGCAGAGCAGAATAAAGAAAAAAGAATGAAAAGAACCGAGGACAGTCTCAGAGACCTCTGGGACAACATTAAACGCACCAACATTCGAATTGTAGGGGTTCCAGAAGAAGAAGAGAAAAAGAAAGGGACTGAGAACATATTTGAAGAGATTATAGTTGAAAACTTCCCTAATATGGGAAAGGAAATAGTTAATCAAGTCCAGGAAGCACAGAGAGTCCCATACAGGATAAATCCAAGGAGAAATACGCCAAGACACATATTAATCAAACTGTCAAAAATTAAATACAAAGAAAGCATACTAAAAGCAGCAAGGGAAAAACAACAAATAACACATAAGGGAATCCCCATAAGGTTAACAGCTGATCTCTCAGCAGAAACCCTACAAGCCAGAAGGGAGTGGCAGGACATACTGAAAGTGATGAAGGAGAAAAACCTGCAAACAAGACTACTCTACCCAGCAAGGATATCATTCAGATTTGATGGAGAAATTAAAACCTTTACAGACAAGCAAAAGCTGAGAGAGTTCAGCACCACCAAACCAGCTTTACAACAAATGCTAAAGGAACTTCTCTAGACAAGAAACACAAGAGAAGGAAAAGACCTATAATAACGAACCCAAAACAATTTAGAAAATGGGAATAGGAACATACATATCGATAATTACCTTAAATGTAAATGGACTAAATGATCCCACCAAAAGACACAGATTGGCTGAATGGATACAAAAACAAGACCCTTATATATGCTGTCTACAAGAGACCCACTTCAGACCTAGAGACACATACAGACTGAAAGTAAGGGGATGGAAAAAGATATTCCATGCAAATGGAAACCAAAAGAAAGCTGGAGTAGCAATTCTCATATCAGACAAAATAGACTTTAAAATAAGGACTATTAGAAGAGACAAAGAAGCACACTACATAATGATCAAGGGGTCGATCCAAGAAGAAGATATAACAATTGTAAAGATTTATGCACCCAACATAGGAGCACCTCAATACATAAGGCAAATACTAACAGCCATAAAAGAGGAAATCGACAGTAACACATTCATAGTAGGGGACTTTAAAACCCCACTTTCACCCATGGACAGATCATCCAAAATGAAAATCAATAAGGAAAGACAAGCTTTAAATGATACATTAAACAAGATGGACTTAATTGATATTTATAGGACACTCCATTGAAAAACAAAAGAATACACATTTTTCTCAAGTGCTCATGCAGTATTCTCCAGGATAGATCATATCTTGGGTCACAAATCAAGCCTTGGTAAATTTAAGAAAATTGAAATTGTATCAAGTATCTTTTCTGACCACAACGCCATGAGACTAGATATCAATTACAGGAAAACATCTGTAAAAAATACAAACACATGGAGGCTAAACAATACACTACTTAATAATGAAGTGATCACTGAAGAAATCAAAGACGAAATAAAAAAATACCTAGAAACAAATGACAATGGAGGCACAACGGCCCAAAACCTGTGGGACGCAGCAAAAGCAGTTCTAAGGGGGAAGTTTATAGCAATACAAGCCCACCTTAAGAAGCAGGAAACATCTCGAATAAACAACCTAACCTTGCACCTCAAGCAATTAGAGAAAGAAGAACAAAAAAACCCCAAAGCTAGCAGAAGGAAAGAAATCATAAAAATCAGATCAGAAATAAATGAAAAAGAAATGAAGGAAACAATAGCAAAGATCAATAAAACTAAAAGCTGGTTCTTTGAGAAGATAAACAAAATAGATAAACCACTAGCCAGACTCATCAAGAAAAAAAGGGAGAAGACTCAAATCAATAGAATTAGAAATGAAAAAGGAGAGGTAACAACTGACACTGCAGAAATAAAAGAGATCATGAGCGATTACTACAAGCAACTCTATGCCAATAAAATGGACAATCTGGAAGAAATGGACAAATTCTTAGAAATGCACAACCTGCCAAGACTGAATCAGGAAGAAATAGAAAATATGAACAGACCAATCACAAGCACTGAATTTGAAACTGTGATTAAAAATCTTCCAACAAAGAAAAGCCCAGGACCAGATGGCTTCACAGGCGAATTCTATCAAACATTTAGAGAAGAGCTAACACCTATACTTCTCAAAAACTTCCAAAATATAGCAGAGGGAGGAACACTCCCAAATTCCTTCTATGAGGCCACCATCACCTTGATACCAAAACCAGACAAGGATGTCACAAAGAAAGAAAACTACAGGCCAATATCACTGATGAACATAGATGCAAAAATCCTCAACAAAATACTAGCAAACAGAATCCAACAGCACATTAAAAGGACCACACACCATGATCAAGTGGGGTTTATTCCCAGAAGCAAGGATTCTTCAATATAGGCAAATCTAGCAATGTGATAAACCATATTAACAAATTGAAGGAGAAAAACCATATGATCATCTCAATAGATGCAGAGAAAGCTTTTGACAAAATTCAACACCCATTTATGATAAAAAACCCTGCAGAAAGTAGGCATAGAGGGAACTCTCCTCAACATAATAAAGGCCATATATGACAAGCCCACAGCCAACATCATCCTCGGTGGTGAAAAACTGAAAGCATTTCCACTAAGATCAGGAACAAGACAAGGGTGCCCACTCTCACCACTCTTATTCAACATAGTTTTGGAAGTTTTAGCCACAGCAATCAGAGAAGAAAAGGAAATAAAAGGAATCCAAATCGAAAAAGAAGAAGTAAAGCTGTCACTATTTGCAGATGACATGATACTATACATAGAGAATCCTAAAGATGCTACCAGAAAACTACTAGAGCTAATCAATGAATTTGGTAAAGTAGCAGGATACAAAATTAATGCACAGAAATCTCTGGCATTCCTATACACTAAAGATGAAAAATCTGAAAGAGAAATCATGAAAACACTCCCATTTACCAGTGCAACAAAAAGAATAAAATATCTAGGAATAAACCTACCTAAGGAGACAAAAGACCTGTATGCAGAAAATTATAAGACACTGATGAAAGAAATTAAAGATGATACAAATAGATGGAGAGATATGCCATGTTCTTGGATTGGAAGAATCAACATTGTGAAAATGACTCTACTACCCAAAGCAATCTACAGATTCAATGCAATCCCTATAACTACCACTGGCATTTTTCACAGAACTAGAACAAAAAATTTCACAATTTGTATGGAAACACAAAAGACCGCGAATAGCCAAAGCAATCTTGAGAACGAAAAACGGAGCTGGAGGAATCAGGCTTCCTGACTTCAAACTATACTACAAAGCTACAGTAATCAAGACAGTATGGTACTGGCACAAAAACAGAAATATAGATCAATGGAACAGGATAGAAAGCCCAGAGATAAACCCACGCACATATGGTCACCTTATCTTTGATAAAGGTGGCAGGAATGTACAGTGGAGAAAGGACAGCCTCTTCAATAAGTGGTGCTGGGAAAACTGGACAGCTACATGTAAAAGTATGAGATTGTATCACTCCCTAACACCATGCACAAAGATAAGCTCACGGTGAATTAAAGACCTAAACGTAAGGCCAGAAACTATCAAACTCTTAGAGGAAAACATAGGCAGGACACTCTATGACATAAATCACAGCAAGGTCCTTTTTGACCCACCTCCTAGAGAAATGGAAATAAAAACAAAAATAAACAAATCGGACCTAATGAAACTTAAAAACTTTTGTGCAGCAAAGCACACCATAAACAAGACCAAAAGACAACCCTCAGAATGGGAGAAAATATTTGCAAATGAAGCAACTGACAAAGGATTAATCTCCAAAATTTATAAGCAGCTCATGCAGCTTAATAATTAAAAAGCAAACAACCCAATCCAAAAATGGGCAGAAGACCTAAATAGACATTTCTCCAAAGAAGATATACAGACTGCCAACAAACACATGAAAGAATGCTCAACATCATTAATCATTAGAGAAATGCAAATCAAAACTACAATGAGATATCATCTCACACCAGTCAGAATGGCCATCATCAAAAAATCTAGAAACAATAAATGCTGGAGAGGGTGTGGAGAAAAGCGAACACTCTTGCACCTCTGGTGGGAATGTGAATTGGTTCAGCCACTATGGAGAACAGTATGGAGGTTCCTTAAAAAACTACAAATAGAACTGCCATATGACCCAGCAATCCCACTACTGGGCATATACCCTGAGGAAACCAAAATTCAAAAAGAGTCATGTACCAAAATGTTCATTGCAGCTCTATTTACAATAGCCCAGAGATGGAAACAACCTAAGTGTCCATCATTGGATGAATGGATAAAGAAGATGTGGCACATATATATAATGGAATATTACACAGCCATAAAAAGAAACGAAATTGAGCTATTTGGAATGAGGTGGATAGACCTAGAGTCTGTCATACAGAGTGAAGTAAGTCAGAAAGAAAAAGACAAATACCATATGCTAACACATATATATGGAATTTAAGAAGAAAAAGAAATGTCATGAAGAACCTAGGGGTAAGATAGGAATAAAGACACAGACCTACTGGAGAACGGACTTGAGGATATGGGGTGGGGGAAGGGTGAGCTGTGACAGGGCGAGAGAGAGTCTTGGACTTATACACACTAACAAACGTAAGGTAGATAGCTAGTGGGAAGCAGCCGCATGGCACAGGGATATCTGCTCGGTGCTTTGTGACCTCCTGGAGGGGTGGGATAGGGAGGGTGGGAGGGAGGAAGACGCAAGAGGGAAGAGATATGGGAACATATGTATATGTATAACTGATTCACTTTGTTATAAAGCAGAAACTAGCACACCATTGTAAAGCAATTATACCCCAATAAAGATGTTAAAAAAATAAAAATAAATAAAAATTTAAAAAAGAACCTTGCTTTTAAAAGAATTTATTAATCAAAATATGTACATATACACACATACACACACACACATACACAAACACACACATCGGTTTTAATCAAGTCAATCTCTAGAAGCCTGAAACGTGGGGACGGAGTTGGAAGGTGATTATAGACCCAGATGAAGGTAAAATGGCAAATTGGTGCTGAGAGACAAATTGTTGTCCCATAACATATTTATAAATTTCCTAGTGACTAGATGAACACATATGTAACCTTCTGAATGGTTCAATGAGCAGATGATATTCTTTAAAATTGTCAGTACACTTGCTTTTTTTTCTTGTATGTAAAGCTCAACTATTTCTTACTCATGTACAAAGTATAGCCCTTAATATATAGAATATTCTAATAAGACCTAAATGATACTTCTAAATATAATGATTCTTTACGATTTCAGCTCTGTGAGTCTCATCTAAATATTTCTTCTAACACAGTGGTTGTCAATATGGGGTGATTTTTCCTCACCAGGGGACATTTTTGTTTCTCAAATTGGAGATTTCTACTAGCATGTAGTGGGTAAAGGCCAGGGATTCTGCAATGAACAGGATAGCTCCTAAGAATTATCCATTAGTATGGATGTCATTAGTATGGATTTTGAGAAACCCTCCTCTAGTACAGTGGATGTAGGATAATTTGTGAATATTCTTTCCCTTTTACCTCCCCATTTTCCTATCTTACTCCAAATCCATTCAGTAGTCTTTATGCAGAATGTTAGAATCCATGTAATCTAACATAGTTGCTTTGTAAGTAGTTCAGCTTGCATGGTCATTTTTATGGTCCAACTGTACCACGCCAAGGGACACTGCTGGTTTTCAAACTTCAGGCCCCCTACATTGGGCCAGGTGGATCTGTACAAAGAGCAGCAGCAGAAAGCTTGAGCTGCCAAGAGGCCAGACACAACTTGCCAGGAGCTCATACTCAGGAACAATGAAGCTCTTTTAAAATAGTGATTTGGAGTAAAAGTTAACCAAAAGCAAACGTCTTGCTTAAGATTTGTTTTTTTAATAGACTTATTTTTTAGAGCAAATTTAGGTTCACAACAAAGTTGAGAGGAAGGTACACAGATTTCCCATAAACCTCTGTCCCCACAAATGAATACCAACACCCATTATCAGCATTCCCCACTAGATAGTACAATTTTTACAACTGATAAACTTACATGGATGCTTCACCATTACCTAGAGTCCATAGTTTACATTAGGGTTGTATATTCTATGGGTTTGGACAAAATTTAATGACATTTGTTCATCATTATAGTATCATACAGAATATTTTCTCTGGCCTAAAAATCCTCTGTGCTCCACATCTATTCATCCCTTGCCATCCAACTCCTAGCAACCATGGATTTTTTACTGTCTCCATAGTTTTGCCTTTTCCAGTGTCATATAGTTGTAATCATATAACGTGTAGCCTTTCCAGATTGGCTTCTTTCACTTAGTCATATATACTTAAGTTTCCTCGTCTTTTTTTTTTTTTTAACATCTTTATTGGGGTATAATTGCTTTACAATGGTGTGTTAGTTTCTGCTTTATAACAAAGTGAATCAGTTATACATATACATATGTTCCCATATCTCTTCCCTCTTGCGTCTCCCTCCCTCCCACCCTCCCTATCCCACCCCTCCAGGCTGTCACAAAGCACCGAGCCAATATCCCTGTGCCATGCGGCTGCTTCCCTTTAGTTATCTACCTTACTACGTTTGTTAGTGTGTATATGTCCATGACTCTCTCTCGCCCCGTCACAGCTCACCCTTCCCCCTCCCCATAACCTCAAGTCCGTTCTCTAGGAGGTCTGCGTCTTTATTCCTGCCTTACCCCTAGGTTCTTCATGACATTTTTTTCCTTAAATTCCATATATATGTGTTAGCATACGGTATTTGTCTTTTTCTTTCTGACTTACTTCACTCTGTATGACAGACTCTAGGTCTATCCACCTCATTACAAATAGCTCAATTTCGTTTCTTTTTATGGCTGAGTAATATTCCATTGTATATATGTGCCACATCTTCTTTATCCATTCATCCGATGATGGGCACTTAGGTTGTTTCCATCTCTGGGCTATTGTAAATAGAGCTGCAATGAACATTTTGGTACATGACTCTTTTTGAATTTCGGTTTTCTCAGGGTATATGTCCAGTAGTGGGATTGCTGGGTCATATGGTAGTTCTATTTGTAGTTTTTTAAGGAACCTCCATACTGTTCTCCATAGTGGCTGAACCAATTCACATTCCCACCAGAGGTGCAAGAGTGTTCGCTTTTCTCCACACCCTCTCCAGCATTTATTGTTTCTAGATTTTTTGATGATGGCCATTCTGACTGGTGTGAGATGATATCTCATTGTAGTTTTGATTTGCATTTCTCTAATGATTAATGATGTTGAGCATTCTTTCATGTGTTTGTTGGCAGTCTGTATATCTTCTTTGGAGAAATGTCTATTTAGGTCTTCTGCCCATTTTTGGATTGGGTTGTTTGTTTTTTTGTTATTGAGCTGCATGAGCTGCTTGTAAATTTTGGAGATTAATCCTTTGTCGGTTGCTTCATTTGCAAATATTTTCTCCCATTCTGAGGGTTGTCTTTTGCTCTTGTTTATGGTTTCCTTTGCTGTGCAAAAGCTTTGAAGTTTCATTAGGTCCCATTTGTTTATTTTTGTTTTTATTTCCATTACTCTAGGAAGTGGGTCAGAAAGGATCTTGCTGTGATTTATGTCATAGAGTGTTCTGCCTATGTTTTCCTCTAAGAGTTTGATAGTTTCTGGCCTTATATTTAGGTCTTTAATCCATTTTGAGCTTATTTTTGTGTATGGTGTTAGGGAGTGATCTAATCTCATACTTTTGCATGTACCTGTCCAGTTTTCCCAGCACCACTTATTGAAGAGGCTGTCCTTTCTCCACTGTACATTCCTGCCACCTTTATCAAAGATAAGGTGTCCATATGTGCATGGGTTTATCTCTGGGCTTTCTATCCTGTTCCATTGATCTGTCTTTCTGTTTTTGTGCCAGTACCATACCGTCTTGATAACTGTAGCTTTGTAGTATAGTCTGAAGTTAGGGAGCCTGATTCCTCCAGTTCCCTTTTTTGTTCTCAAGATTGCTTTGGCTATTCGGGGTCTTTTGTGTTTCCATACAAATTGCGAAATTTTTTGTTCTAGTTCTGTGAAAAATGCCAGTGGTAGTTTGATAGGGATTGCATTCAATCTATAGATTGCTTTGGGTAGTAGAGTCATTTTCACAATGTTGATTCTTCCAATCCAAGAACATGGTATATGTCTCCATCTATTTGTATCATCTTTAATTTCTTTCATCAGTGTCTTATAATTTTCTGCATACAGGTCTTTTGTCTCCTTAGGTAGGTTTATTCCTAGATATTTTATTCTTTTTGTTGCAATGGTAAATGGGAGTGTTTTCGTGATTTCACTTTCAGATTTTTCATCATTAGTATACAGGAATGCCAGAGATTTCTGTGCATTAATTTTGTATCCTGCCACTTTACCAAATTCATTGATTAGCTCTAGTAGTTTTCCGGGTAGCATCTTTATGATTCTCTATGTATAGTATCATGTCATCTGCAAACAGTGACAGCTTTACTTCTTCTTTTCCGATTTGGATTCCTTTTATTTCCTTCTCTTCTCTGATTGCTGTGGCTAAAACTTCCAAAACTATGTTGAATAAGAGTGGTGAGAGTGGGCACCCTTGTCTTGTTCCTGATCTTAGTGGAAATGCTTTCAGTTTTTCACCATTGAGGATGATGTTTGCTGTGGGCTTGTCGTATATGGCCTTTATTATGTTGAGGAAAGTTCCCTCTATGCCTACTTTCTGCAGGGTTTTTATCATAAATGGGTGTTGAATTTTGTCAAAAGCTTTCTCTGCATCTATTGAGATGATCATATGGTTTTTCTCCTTCAATTTGTTAATATGGTTTATCACATTGATAGATTTGCGTATATTGAAGAATCCTTGCATTCCTGGAATAAACCCCACTTGATCATGGTTTATGATCCTTTTAATGTGCTGTTGGATTCTGTTTGCTAGTATTTTGTTGAGAATTTTTGCATCTATGTTCATCAGTGATATTGGTCTGTAGTTTTCTTTCTTTGTGACATCCTTGTCTGGTTTTGGTATCAAGGTGATGGTGGTCTCGTAGAAGGAATTTGGGAGTGTTCCTCCCTCTGCTATATTTTGGAAGAGTTTGAGAAGGATAGGTGTTAGCTCTTCTCTAAATGTTTGATAGAATTCGCCTGTGAAGCCATCTGGTCCTGGGCTTTTCTTTGTTGGAAGATTTTTAATCACAGTTTCAAATTCAGTGCTTGTGATTGGTCTGTTCATATTTTCTATTTCTTCCTGATTCAGTCTTGGCAGGTTGTGCATTTCTAAGAATTTGTCCATTTCTTCCAGATTGTCCATTTTATTGGCATAGAGTTGCTTGTAGTAATCGCTCATGATCTCTTTTATTTCTGCAGTGTCAGTTGTTACCTCTCCTTTTTCATTTCTAATTCTATTGATTTGAGTCTTCTCCCTTTTTTTCTTGATGAGTCTGGCTAGTGGTTTATCTATTTTGTTTATCTTCTCAAAGAACCAGCTTTTAGTTTTATTGATCTTTGCTATTGTTTCCTTCATTTCTTTTTCATTTATTTCTGATCTGATTTTTATGATTTCTTTCCTTCTGCTAGCTTTGGGGTTTTTTTGTTCTTCTTTCTCTAATTGCTTGAGGTGCAAGGTTAGGTTGTTTATTCGAGATGTTTCCTGCTTCTTAAGGTGGGCTTGTATTGCTATAAACTTCCCCCTTAGAACTGCTTTTGCTGCGTCCCACAGGTTTTGGGCCGTTGTGCCTCCATTGTCATTTGTTTCTAGGTATTTTTTTTATTTCGTCTTTGATTTCTTCAGTGATCACTTCATTATTAAGTAGTGTATTGTTTAGCCTCCATGTGTTTGTATTTTTTACAGATGTTTTCCTGTAATTGATATCTAGTCTCATGGCGTTGTGGTCAGAAAAGATACTTGATACAATTTCAATTTTCTTAAATTTACCAAGGCTTGATTTGTGACCCAAGATATGATCTATCCTGGAGAATGTGCCATGAGCACTTGAGAAAAATGTGTATTCTGTTGTTTTTGGATGGAGTGTCCTATAAATATCAATTAAGTCCATCTTGTTTAATGTATCATTTAAAGCTTGTCTTTCCTTATTGATTTTCATTTTGGATGATCTGTCCATGGGTGAAAGTGGGGTGTTTAAGTCCCCTACTATGAATGTGTTACTGTCGATTTCCTCTTTTATGGCTGTTAGTATTTACCTTATGTATTGAGGTGCTCCTATGTTGGGTGCATAAATATTTACAATTGTTATATCTTCTTCTTGGATCGATCCCTTGATCATTATGTAGTGTCCTTCTTTGTCTCTTCTAATAGTCCTTATTTTAAAGTCTATTTTGTCTGATATGAGAATTGCTACTCCAGCTTTCTTTTGGTTTCCATTTGCATGGAATATCTTTTTCCATCCCCTTACTTTCAGTCTGTATGTGTCTCTAGGTCTGAAGTGGGTCTCTTGTAGACAGCATATATAAGGGTCTTGTTTTTGTATCCATTCAGCTAATCTGTGTCTTTTGGTGGGATCATTTAGTCCATTTACATTTAAGGTATTATCGATATGTATGTTCCTATTCCCATTTTCTAAATTGTTTTGGCTTCGTTACTATAGGTCTTTCCTTCTCTTGTGTTTCTTGCCTAGAGAAGATCCTTTAGCATTTGTTGTAAAGCTGGTTTGGTGGTGCTGAACTCTCTCAGCTTTTGCTTGTCTGTAAAGGTTTTAATTTCTCCATCAAATCTGAATGAGATCCTTGCTGGGTAGAGTAATCTTGTTTGCAGGTTTTTCTCCTTCATCACTTTCAGTATGTCCTGCCACTCCCTTCTGGCTTGTAGGGTTTCTGCTGAGAGATCAGCTGTTAACCTTATGGGGATTCCCTTATGTGTTATTTGTTGTTTTTCCCTTGCTGCTTTTAGTATGCTTTCTTTGTATTTAATTTTTGACAGTTTGATTAATATGTGTCTTGGTGTATTTCTCCTTGGATTTATCCTGTATGGGACTCTCTGTGCTTCCTGGACTTGATTAACTATTTCCTTTCCCATATTAGGGAAGTTTTCAACTATAATCTCTTCAAATATTTTCTCAGTCCCTTTCTTTTTCTCTTCTTCTTCTGGAACCCCTACAATTCGAATGTTGGTGCATTTAATGTTGTCCCAGAGGTCTCTGAGACTGTCCTCGGTTCTTTTCATTCTTTTTTCTTTATTCTGCTCTGCAGTAGTTATTTCCACTATTTTATCTTCCAGGTCACTTATCCGTTCTTCTGCCTCAGTTATTCTGCTATTGCTCCCATCTAGAGTATTTTTAATTTCATTTATTGTGTTGTTCATCGTTGCTTGTTTCATCTTTAGTTCTTCTAGGTCCTTGTTAACTGATTCTTGCATTTTGTCCATTCTATTGTCCATTCTATCTCCAAGATTTCGGATCAACCTTACTATCATTATTCTGAATTCTTTTTCAGGTAGCCTGCCTATTTCCTCTTCATTTGTTAGGTGTGGTGCATTTTTATCTTGCTCCTTTATCTGCTGTGTGTTTTTCTGTTTTCTCATTTTGCTTATCTTACTGTGTTTGGGGTCTCCTTTTTGCAGGCTGCAGGTTCGTAGTTCCTCCTATTTTTGATGTCTGTCTCCAGTGGCTAAGGTTCGTTCAGTGGGTTGTGTAGGCTGCCTGGTGGAGGGGACTAGTGCCTGTGTTGTGGTGGATGAGGCTGGATCTTGTCTCTCTAGTGGGCAGGTTCACGTCTGGTGGTGTGTTTTGGGGAGTGTGTGGCCTTATTATGATTTTAGGCAGCCTCTCTGCTAATGGGTGGGGTTGTGTTCCTGTTTTGCTAGTTGTTTGGCACAGGTTGTCCAGCACTGTGGCTTGCTGGTCGTTGAGTGAAGCTGGGTGCTGGTGTTAAGATGGAGGTCTCTGGGAGATTTTCGCCGTTTGATATTATGTGAAGCTGGGAGGTCTCTTGTGGACCAGTGTCCTGAAGTTGGCTCTCCTACCTCAGAGGCAGAGCCCTGACTACTGGCTGGAGCACCAAGAGCCTTTAATCCACATGGCTCAGAATAAAAGGGAGAAAAAGTAGAGGGAATTAGTAGAAGTATGAGGAAAGAAAGAAGGAAAGGAGGGAAGGAAGGAGGGAAG
This sequence comes from Grampus griseus, assembly GCF_964374135.1. Lineage (NCBI taxonomy): Eukaryota > Metazoa > Chordata > Mammalia > Artiodactyla > Delphinidae > Grampus > Grampus griseus. The sequence continues at coordinate 44,360,965 of NC_139004.1, read as the reverse complement.
GAAGGAAGGAAGGAAGAAAGAAAGAAAGAAGCAAAGAAGGAAAGAAGGCAAGAAGGAAAGAAAGGAGGGAGGGAGGGAGGGAGGAAGCAAGGAAGGAGGGAAAGAAGGAAAAACAGAAAGAAAGAAGATACAGTAAAAATAAAATAAAGTATAATAAAGTTATTGAATTAAAAAATTCTTATTTAGAGAAAAAAAAAAGGGGGGGACGGATAGAACCTTAAGACAAATGTTGGAAGCAAAGCTATACAGACAAAATCTTACACAGAAGCGTACACATACACCCTCACTAAAAGAGGTAAAGGGGTAAAAATCATAAATCTTGCTGTCAGAGACCACCTCCTCAATTTGGGATGATTCGTTGTCTAAAGGAGGGAAGGAAGGAAGGAAGGAAAGAAAGAAAGAAAGAAAGAAAGAAAGAAAGAAAGAAAGAAAGAAAGAAAGAAAGAAAGAAAGAAAGAAAGAAAGAAGGTAAAGTATAATAACGTTCTTAAAATTAAAATTGATTATTAAGAAAAAAAATTTAAGAAAAAACCATGGACGGATAGAACCCTAGGACAAATGGTGGAAGCAAGACTATACAGACAAGATCTCACACAGAAGCATACACATACACATTCACAAAAAGAGGAATAGGGAAAAAAATCATAGATCTTGCTCCCAAAGTCCACCTCCTTAATTTGGGATGATTGGCTGTCTATTCATGTATTCCACAGATGCAGGGTACATCAAGTTGATTGTGGAGCTTTAATCCGCTGCTTCTGAGGCTGCTGGGAGAGATTTCCCTTTCTCTTCTTTGTTCTCACAGCTCACAGGGGCTCAGCTTTGGATTTGGCCCTGCCTCTGCGTGTAGGTCGCTGGAGGGCGTCTGTTCTTCGCTCAGACAGGACGGGGTTAAGGCAGCCGCTGATTCGCGGGTTCTGGCGTACTGAGGCCGGCGGGGAGGGAGGGGCACGGAATGCGGGGCGGGCCTGCGGCGGCAAAGTCCGGCGTGACCCTGCACCAGCCCGAGGCCCGCCGTGCGCTCTCCCGGGGAAGTCGTCCCCGGATCCAGGGAACCTGGCAGTGGCGGGCCGCACAGGCTCCGCGGAAGAGGGGCGTGGAGAGCGACCTGCGCTCGCACACAGGCCCTTGGTGGCGGCAGCAGCAGCCCCAACGTCTCCCGCCCGCCTCTGGGGTCCGCGCCTCCAGCCGCGGCTTGCGCCCGTCTCTGGGGTCCGCGCTTTCAGCCGCGGCTCGCGCCCGTCTCTGGGGTTCACGCTTTTAGCCGCGGCTCGTGCCCGTCTCTGGTGTCCGCGCCCTCAGCTGCGGCTCGCGCCCGTCTCTGGGGTCCGCGCTCGCGCCCGTCTCTCCCTCCTTGTCTTTTAATGGCTCAATAATCATTACTTTTGAGCACTGAATAATATTCCATTTTGGGGATATACCACAATTTGTTTATTCATTCACCTACTGAAGGACAGTATGGTTGAGTTTCTTCCAAATTTTGATAATTATGAATATTAACATTTGTTTTTTAAAAGCAAAATATTAATATAAAGTCTCTGAGAAAGACCAGTAATTTGAAGTGGAGTAGGAACATTTGCTCTTATCTTGTCAAAATATTTATCAAATACTATTACATTGGTTTGTTTTCTTATGTCTCCTCATCTAAACTATAATGTATAGAAGCCACATAATATTTGGTTTTGTATTTCTAGTACCTAGTATTGTGCACAGCACATAGTAGGCTCTAAGTAACTGTTCAATGAACAGATAAATTAGGACTGAATGATCAGGAGGCAGCCTATGTGTCATAACTTTAGCACCACTTGGCTGTATAACCTGGGGTAGTTGTGATATTCTGAGTTTGTTTCCTTGACTGGAAATAATTAGATTTGATGAATGATATTTTTAAATACATTAAGTCATTTAGAATTGGCAATTATTTTGCTAGAAAAAGAAAAGACAGAGTTACTAATCTCCTTCCTATTCTAATTTGGAATACTCTCTTTGCCCCATCAATAAACCAAGTCTGCAGAAAAATTTCACATGCAAAGTTAAATTAATTTTATATCATGCCAGGCATAAAAGAAAGATTGGTTAGGTTACACACTGAGAAGGTGGGAAAAATCCTGCAAAAGGCTAGAGAAAGAAAAGAATATTTTATTAAGCTTTTATTTATTGCCAGACATTGTGCTGGGAAAAAAAGAAAGGTGAGGGACTTCCCTGGTAAAGAATCTGCCTTCCAGTGCACTGGAAACGGGTTCGATCCCTGGTCAGGAAACTAAGATCCCACATGCCGCTGGGCAACTAAACCCATGCACCTCTATGCGAGAGCCAGCGTGCCATGGGCTCTGGAGCCCACCTGCCACAGCTACAGAGCCCACCCACTCTGGAGCCTGCATGCCACTACTAGAGAGAAGACCATGCACCTCAACGAAGAGCCCACGCACCGCAACAAAAAGATCCTGCATGTCACAATGAAGACCTGACGCAGCCAAAAAAGAATTTTTTAAAAATAATAAATAAATAGATAAAATATTTTTAAAAAATAAAAGAAAGGTGAGTAGGATGTTATCTCCTTGCTTAGCAACCCACTCAGACAAACCAAAGGACCACCCAAGAATGATGTGAGCAGGATTTTCTCTGTGAGGGAGTGGGCTGGAGGAAGCAGGAGGCTTTAACACCCTCCTCAACCCCACCCCAATTTCTGCCTCCTCAGAGTGACTGCTCACTGAGGGACACAGGCCATGTTCCTCAGGAACCAGGTAAAGTTGGTTAAAAGACTGAGAATCACGACTAGATTGAGCTGGAGAAAAGAATAAAGTAAGCAATGACATTTTGTTTTCTTTGCATTTAAAAAGATGCCGTTGGAGAAAGGGAATGACATATCTCAGAGCACTACAAATTGTACTTTAACTACAAATAGATTTCAAGATGGCGGTGGTATTTTTTAAAATATTGCTAAATCTAAAGTGGTCCTCAAACTTGGGTCAGTATCAGAATCGTGGAGTCACAAAGAAGCCTCCTGAAGTTTAGTCAGGCTGAAGGGAAATGTAAAGGTTGTCTTGATCACACCTCAGTGAATTTTATTAGTTTTCCAGGTAAGAATCTAATTGGTAGGCACTCAGGTTTGAAATATTTAGAAAAACTCTCAAAACTTCCCCAAACTAAATTAAATGGAATCATTAACAAACTGGTTTCCTGGACCCACACCAGGGTCCTAACCCAGGCCAAGACCCTTTGTCTCAGCCAGGGAGCTTCTTTTTCTGCTTGGATGCTGAGACTGGAACAACACAATCTTCATTCAATGGCCAAAGAATGGAGAAGCGGGAACCTAGTTCACAAATCAACTTCTCAACCCAATTTGGGTGGAGACACCAAATATATAGGAAGGTCGATGTAAAAGGGAGGGAATTGGAAAGAGTGGGAGGGATACTCATAAATTATCTGAGAATAAGAGTGTGGTTTGGACCAGGAACGGAATCAGCTCTCCTTTCCAGTCCTTGTGTGATGTTTTCTGGTCATTATCATGGCAATCATCAACTGTCTGGTACTAGTAAGTGTGTTATTTAGCTAATGTATTACAATGAGCATGTAATGAGGCCCAAGGTCCACTGGAAGTCAACTCTTCCACCATCTTGGGCCTCATTGGTTCTAACCAGCTCTTGTTTTTCTCTTTGCAGCTTCCTCCTGGAATGTAGATAAGAGTAATTGGTTTCCATTTGAGGGAGGGGTGGGGCATGATTCTGGGTTGACAGCCTTGGTAACAGAATGCTGGCAGAGTGAAAGAGTGGCATGGACATATATACGTTACCAAACATAAAATAGATAGCTTAGTGGGAAGCAGCCGCATAGCACAGGGAGATCAGCTCGGTGCTTTGTGACCACCTAGAGGGGTGGGATAGGGAGGGTGGGAGGGAGGGAGATGCAAGAGGGAAGAGATATGAGAACATATATATATATGTATAACTGATTCACTTTGTTATAAAGCAGAAACTAACAAACTATTGTAAAGCAATTATACTCCAATAAAGATGTTAAAAAAATAATAATAATATCAATTTGACTTTCATTCGTGTTCATGAATTATCCCCTTACTATCTGTGACAGGTGTAACTTCCATGTGAGATTTTAAATAAAGAGAACCCAATGTAGGATTTCCAGAGCAAATTCAAAGCACATGGCACATACTTGGGTTCTGAAATTCACTTTTAACTGGGCATCATGTATTTCTAGTCACTAAACCTGGACACCCTGTGATGGAGATGGCATTGTACTCTCCCCAACATCACATGGAAAGCTCCTAATTAAACACCTTAAAGTTATTGCCTCAGTATTTTCATGGAGGAGAATTTTTAAATGAGACCTTACCCTATAAGCACAGTAACCTTCCTGAACATCATTCTTCACCACTCAGCTGCAATAACAATGCAGCCTGTGATATACCTGTGGCCAGGGTCTCTTAGCCATTGTTTACCAGGTGCCCTCTGGTACCTGGGGTGCCTTGATTTGTGGAAGCCACTTATTCTCTTTTAAATGTGAGGAGTTCAGCAGGTCAAAATATAAACATTTCTTTTCAACCAGGTTCAAAGAACACGAACAATCTACAAAGGACGGAATCAAATGCCCATCCAAATTGCAAAGCCCTAAGTTCCAGACCCACCAGACTTCCGTTTTGTGAATAGTTTATCAACCATTTGAGCAATAGGGAGCAGCTGACCTGCTTGGCTTAGTCATCAAAGGGATCTGTTGTTATCCTGTAATGACAAAAGTGGGTCTGCAGGACAATTTAACCTCAAAAGCCATTTCTTTCAATTTTATCCTTTAAAAAACTGCCAGGTAATTAACTTCACAGGAGTTTTGTTGGCAAACTAACACTACAGATAAAATGAAGCATTCATTAATAATTGACTGTGAAAACTGGAGTTAAATACCTTCCAGATAACATAACAGAAGAAGATAGAACAGAATGATAGGAGACTTTGGAAAGTAGAAGTAATCACTGGAGTATTCATTCTGAAGGGCTAAAATATGAAAGCAAGTAGGAGATCAAAAACAAGAGGAAAAAGCATTATTACAATACCTGTATTTTCATATATTTATTAGCTAAACAATTGCTTATGGTGTTCAAAGTCCAACATAAATTCTCCTTTAAAAGACACATTCATTTACTCAGAAGTTTTTCATTTGTGTGAAGACTCAAATAAGAGAACTCACAGACATGATAATGAACAAAAAGCCCATCACTGCATGTAATGAAATACACAATTAAGCCAGTGATAACTATTCATTCAAAGCAAGCACTTTATTTCCACTTTCAGACTTACATGTTATCCATTTTACTGTCCTTTAAGTGCTACTGACAATGATACTTGCCAGTTACAGTGTGATTGGGTTTTTTCCCCCATACACAACCTTCTAAATAATTTTGGCCAAAAAATGGTATGAGTTCAAAGGAATCTTGGATGAATAAAACCTTTCATCTACAAAGTATCTGCAATTCCTTTTATGCAGAACACAAAACAAAAGGCAAAATTAATTTTCCCTCCCTCAAATGGATGTGCATTTCCGCATCTGTATCTAGGTTACCCATGCATGCTGAGCAAAGTCAGAAGAGAGAGTAGAGAGACGAACCTCACACTAAAGGTAATTTCTTAGTGTTTACATCTGCATGTTGTTAAAGTGATGTTATGTTCACATTGCTTTGCTCTGAAGATCACTAAATACATCATATCTTTCCTACTGATAAGTATCTTTGAGGATAAATAATAATTAAATATCTATTATTTGTAATGGGGAGACCCAGATACTGAACTTGCTCCTAAATTGCTATGGGCAATGCTCAGACATAGAAAACAAAATTTTCCATTTTTGTTAACCTGATCTGAGGAGCAGACAACATTATATTCTTCGGGATTATTTTTAATAAGTTCTTAAAAAGGAAAAAGCAATGATATTGCAGAAAAGGGATATAGGGCAAGGATATAGTCATAAACAAAAATTTCCATTGCAAAAGACTTCTGTTGCACTTATAGTGACATTAGAACATCAACAATCTGTTTTGAACTGGTTCATAATTTCTGGTGCATTTCAGAAATAATGGCTAATGTGCTTTTTAACTTGCAATTTTCAGAGCCATAAACCTTAAAATTGACCCTGAAAATATTGGGACTCTGTATTGTAAAATCTAAGAAAGGAAATGCCCGATGTCTTTTCTGTATGTTTTTGTTCAAAGGCAAACAACTCTCTAGATCTATGAGGAAGGCATGACTTGGCCCATTGACAAAGAACCAAGGAAGGGAGAAAAAGAAAAAGGAAAAAAAAAGACAGAGACAAGTACTTGGCTGCCATTCATCAAATTAATATGCAAAACACTACACTTTTCTGATTCAAATATTTTAATCACTCTCAATTCCTAGGTAATAGGAACAATATATAGTTGGTTTAAGTCAAATATGGCTCAATTATTTGGCTTTAAGTTGAGATAAATCATTTCATTCTTTAGGCCAAAACATAATTTATGAAGGAAGATTTCAGATAAATGGCTTAATGCCCAAATTCCGAAAATATTTTATTATGGATAGTTTGTGAGATTTCTTTTAAAGAACTCTAACAATATACATTACTGCATATTCTTTTTCCCTTCTTTAACTAAGTCAAAGTTATTTTCACAAATCTGAAGTAATTTTGGCTGAGATTATGCCATTTATATACATAAGCTTGGAAAAATCATACTGATTAAATTTAAAATAAATTTCTAAGATAAATACTAAAAGCAAAGTGTTTTGCAAATGACCAACTATCCATTTCCAGTCCAATCAGTTGCCTTTAACTTGACCTAAGCAAACTGTGACATCATTGGCCTCAACAACAAGTGCAAACAATTTACCTCCCCAGAGAGTCAGGGCTCCTTCAGCCTCTGGACTGGCTGCTGCCTGAGAGCACTGGGGAAGACTCCCCACTTCCTGTTCCCTGAGCTACAGCCGCTCACCCAGGACACACCATGACAGGGGCTTTGTGTTGTAACCACCCCCAATCTGAGACACCCTCCTCTACACACACACAAGCACACAAACACACTCACACACACATAGACACATACAGAATCACACTCACTCACACACACGCATAAACACATACAGACATACCCAAATACACACAAAAACACACTCACACACAAACACACAGACAGACACACATGCACATGGACACACATAGATACACAGATGTACACACACTCACAAACACACACACACACAAACACAGACATACACAGACACACACAAACACACACACACAGAGGTTCATGTGGCTCTGTCCCTATAAAAGGCTCAAGTACACTTCCTGCCTCTCCTGCTATGAGCTTTTCACACAGAACGAAGAATCTTGGGTTTTATAATCAGATATGTTAGTTAGATACAAGCCCCAAGGGGCCAGGGTCTCCCTGATGGTCTGGCTCTGCCTCAGCCCTCTGTCAGCACAGACGCCCTCAGAATAGGCCCCTGACACATGTGTCTTTAACCAGATTTCTTGTGTAAGGGGCTCCAGCTCTCTTTGTCACTTTGACAGTATAAGAATCTTCGAAAATATTTACCTTAGCTTATAAACGATTCTCCTGAAAAATGTTTTATCTCTAAATATGGCTCTACTTTGACTCATTATCTACTTTGCTTCATCAAGGCTGAATAATATCACTTTTAACAAAGATTACTCAAATTATTGTTTCTAAAATTACTTAACTCCTTCAATTACATATTATTTTAGATTACAAGTGAATCCTTCAAATGAGTGTATGTCTAGAAAATCTATTACACATGTTAGTGATTCTGAAACTAAGCTTTTCCTACAAACACATGAACATATATATTAAACTCAAATATCATCCATTTGTATCTTTTTAGATACAGCCAAATTATAGTTTATGTAATGATTTCTACAAAAGATGATAAATTTCTTGAAAGTTTTCCTGTGATTAAACTAATTCAAAAAACAGATTTTCCATTCCATTGAATTAAAGTTTATTTTTTTGTTTTTATTTATTTATTTTTATTTTTGGCTCTCTTGGGTCTTTGTTGCTGCGTGCGGGCTTTTTTCTCTAGTTGCAATGAGCAGGAGCTATTCTTCATTGCAATTCGCGGGCTTCTCATTGGGTGGCTTCTCTTGCTGCAGAGCATGGGCTCTAGGCACGCAGGCTTCAGTAGTTGTGGCATTCGGGCTCAGTAGTTTTGGCTCACAGGCTCTAGAGCACAGGCTCAGTAGTTGTGGCACATGGGCTTAGTTGTTCCGTGGCATGCGGGATCTTCCCTGACCAGGGCTCGAAACTGTGTTCCCTGCACTGGCAGGCGGATTCTTAACCATTGGGCCACCAGGAAGTCCATCCATTGATTTAAAGTTTGAGATGTATTTTACATCATATCATTGAAATAAATTTTGAGCTATTACTGGGTTCAATAAACAAAGATCCTAAATTCGTACATTTCTTTCCCACCATAATATGCTTTCCATTAGTCTATAAGTTTTGTAAGTCAGATATAATTTTATGTAACAAAGCTGATGACTATTTTTAGGGCCTTAGGATAGTTTTTAACCTGTCCAGGAAATAGACAACTGATTTTTGTGCCTGGGTCAGGATTAAAGGATAAAATAAAAGAGAATAATTCCCATTTCCTCACCTGTCCAGAGTTCTATATAATTTACCTACATGTGGCCCAAATGTAATACCATGCTACCTTGCTAAAGGCTTAATAAATGTTAGATTTTTATTTGGTTTTTCTAAAAAGTATTGTGACCTGATAAGCATACTAAATATTTTAACAGGATTTACCTGCTGTGTGGTTACAAACAAATTATGTGTGCACCTAGGAACCATGCTATACTTATTTATGTATCCCAACACCTACAGTGTTCATTTACTATGTATCAGGTTACTCAATGAATGTACACTGAACTGACATCAAACAGATATCAGGAAGCAGCAGGAAAGGAAGGAATGAGAGGAGAAAAAGGACCTGTATTGGAAGATTATACGTAATTGTGCACCAAGTAGTCAAAATGCTCACACAGACATATACTTTTATGTACAAGAAGTGAAACATGGTCCTAAAGTTTCTGAAATGCCCCCAAACAGTGCTCCTCTGACACTCAGCCATGGAACAGAGTGAACAAAATAAAATGTAGAAATTAAGATGATAAAAAGTAATTTTAAGTAAAATGTGTATTTTTCTTCACACATCATTAATATTTGGACAACAGCATGTTGTTTAGAATTATACTATAAACCTTTACTGCCAAAAATACAACCTGTCAGAGTATGTAATGTTATTAAATTCTGACATTATTCCAAATAAATTTTGGGTGAAAAAATCCTGCAAAACAGCCCTAGTAAAGAGGAGAAGAAAAATATCAAGAGGTTAAATTGATCTACTTTGTTGTTGTTGTCTTAAAAATAATACAGAATTTTTATGATTAAGAAGTAGCCCATGATTTCTAACATAAAATCTACAAGACATGTTACCAATTACAGACAGAGATGTCCAATGCTAGGACTATGTGAAATTCTCTGAAGGTGGGAGCTGCTGTTTTCCTCCTCCTGAGGCCAATGCAACTACTAATTGCATATCCCAGCAGAGCATCTCCTCCTTCCTCTCCCCATACCACCCATTGCGAGCAGCCAGAGAAACCGAACAGGCCCACTGTAACCTTGTCAAGCAGAACCCCAGAGGAAGAGATGGCTATTGAACCAAAAACAATAAGCAGGCATAGAAGATTGAAATTCAGCATGAAAACAACAAACAACATCATTTTCAAATTAAAAATTCAGGAAATGAGTTTAAGAAAAAGATGGACTTTTTTTTTAATCTCTTGGGCCACTAATGCATATCCCCAAAAGACAAATATCTAAATATCTTCAGTGAAAGACAAGGGACTTCAAGTGCAGATCACAAAAATAGGTGGCTCAGAGGGGGAAAATGAAATGTAATAATGACATAGAAAATAGACAAAATTTCTCTGAGCTGAAGACAAACTTGAGTCCCCTAATTAAGAAGGCTCACCAAATTCCAAAAATATTTGACACATACTTAAGCACACTGTGGTAAAATTACTGATTTTCAAGAATGAAGTGAAAAAATCTTACAACCTCCTTACCTTATAATATGAGGTAAACCAAACCCATATCAGATAGGTACTTCAAGACAGGGGAAGATGAGAAGCAGAGGAAACAATAGAAAGGGGGATATATAACAATATATATAGTATAATATAACAATACTATAATATATTATATAATGATTCATTGTATAATATAACCATATAATATGACAATAATATAACAAAAATATATAATTTATATAACAATATTATATAATATGTTATTATATAATAACAAAATATAACAATATAATAATTAAATTGAAAGACCATAGTAAGTCACTGGAAGTGCTAAGTAATCTCATTAAAACTTAGAAGTTTTAGGTCTTAGAAGACCTAACTTAGAAGTTAGGTCTCAAATGTGCAAGTAAAGTTGACCCTTGAACAATGCAGGGATTAGGTTTACCAACACGCATGCAGTCTCAAAAATCTGAGTATGACTTTACAGTCAGCCCTCCATATCCTGTTTCTGCATCATAGGATTCAACCACCCACAGATCTGCCATGTGGTAACATGGTGCGTATTTATTGAAAAAAATCATATTAAGTAAACCCATGCAGTTCAAACCTGTGTTGTTCACAGGTAAACTGTATACCTTTTTCTAAAATATGTGGCATGATGCTGCTGGGTTTATACCAGATTCAAGGACTTATGACAATACTGGTATAATCTAATCAATCCAGCCTTGGGGTTGTACAGTCTGAACCATTGGCCTTTGAAGAATATGAGATTAGTGATCCCATTCCAGGATATGCCAAGATGGATGGTCAATGAAAGAGACAAACCTCAGCTTCTCCATGTTCTCTGAGATGTACATAGCTCAGGGGCATCTCTTCTTCAGTCTGAACTGGAGATATCTCTGGTATACATATTGTGTTATCACTGACCATTTGGAGTACAGGGTGGCCCTAGATATACCACTCCTTTTTTTTTTTTGTAACATCTTTATTGGAGTATAATTTCTTTACAATGGTGTGTTAGTTTCTTCTATATAACAAAGTGAATCAGCTATACATATACATATATCCCCATAACCCTCCTTCTTAAGCCTCCCTCCTACCCGCCATATCCCACCCCTCTAGGTGGACACAGAGCACTGAGCTGATCTCCCTGAGCTATGCAGCTTCTTCCCACTAGCTATCTATTTTACATTTGGTAGTGTATATATGTCCATACCACTCTTTCACTTCATCCCAGCTTACACTTGCCCCTCCCCGTGTCCTCAAGTCCATTCTCTATGTCTTTATTCCTGTCCTGCCCCTAGGTTCTTCAGAATTTTTTTTTTTTTAGATCCCATATATGTGTTTGCATACAGTATTTGTTTTTCTCTTTCTGACTTACTTCACTCTGTATGACAGACTCCATGTCCATCCACCTCATTACAAATAACTCAATTTCATTTCTTTCTATGGCTGAGTAATATTCCACTGTATATATGTACCACATTTTCTTTATCCATTCATCTGTTGATGGACACTTAGGTTACTTCCACGTCCTGGCTATTGTAAATAGTATTGCTCCTTCTTAAAGAAAAGGGAAAAAAAGGGGAACAAATAAAAATATTTGGTAGCATAAAATAAAAGCATAAGCATGTCACTGGAAACAGAGGTATGTGTTGTCTTTATGTCCTCAATTTTTTTTAATATAAATGCGTGCAAAAAGAGAGGAGACCAAAGATGAACAGATAAGAAAACAGTCTAAACTGCAAGGCCATCTTGCTGAGAGGTAAAGTAGCTGGATAAGTTAAAGCAAGATTTTAGAGACATAAAAAAATAGTCATTGAATTTACATTGAAGGTCCTAGAAGTACTGAAGATCAGAATAAACAGAGCAAAAAATCTAATTGGAAAAAGCTTTAGAATTTTACCAATAATTCAGAAAAAATAATTAAGAGATAAAAACCATAAGAGAAAGTAGTAGATATGTAGGAAAGTGATTCACCATTACATGTAATTGGAGGGGAAAAGAACAAATGGAACCAAAATAGTACAAAAATTTATAATACAAGAAAACTTTCCTGAACCTATAAAATATATATGAATCTACATATTAAAAAGAACTTGTCATAATTAAAGCAAAAATAATGAAAATAGGCCAGCACATGAAGATATCTTGGTAAATTTTTCAACTTTAAAAATAAATGATGATTCATATGTATCCAATGAGGAAATAGATTTCATGTTAAAAAAAAAAAGAAGGAAAATCAAGCTATCTTCATTAAAGAGTAGGACATAATGGAGAAGCATCTACAGAATTTTGAGTGAAAAAAATTGAACCCCGGCAGTCTGTACTTAGTCCTGCTGACATTCACATATGATGTCAACAGAAATGTATTCTTCAGTCCCCTACTGTGAACTCAGAAAATACTCTACCACCCACACTAAAATCAATTTCCAATATATTAAAAAGTACAACCATGAAATCAAAAAGTACTAAAAGAAAGTGTTAATTTCTATTATTCTGATCTCCTGATAAGGAAGACTTTTTAAGCATAGACACAGAAGCAGAAAGCATAACAAAAGAGGTTGATAGACTTTACTTACAAAAATTAACTTGTATATTTAAAAATCAAGAGCCAACATAAGGGGAGATTGGTTTAAGATGGCGGAGTAGAAGGACATGTGCTCACTCCCTCTTATGAGAGCACTGGAATCACAACTAATTGCTGAACAATTATCGACAGGAAGATACTGGAACTCACCAAAAAAGATATCCCACATACAAAGACAAAGGAGAAGCCACAATGAGATGGTAGGAGGGGTGCAATCACAATAAAATCAAATCCCATAATTGCTGGGTGTGTGACTCACAAATTGGAGAACAATTATACCACAGAAGTCCACCCACTGGAGTGAAGGTTCTGAGCCCCACATCAGGCTCAGAACCTGGAGCTCAACCTGGGGGTCTGGCAATGGGAGGAGGAATTCCTAGAGAATCAGACTTTGAAGGCTAGCAGGATTTGATTGCAGGAATTTGACAGGACTGGGGAAAACAGAGACTCCACTCTTGGAGGGCACACACAAAGTAGTGTGCACATCAGGAGCCAGGAGGAAGGAGCAGTGACCCCATAGGAGACTGAACCAGACCTAGCTGCTAGTGTTGGAGGGTCTCCTGCTGAGGCGAGGGGCAGTTGTGGCTCACCACGGGGACAAGGACACTGGCAGCAGAAGTTCTGGGAAGTACTCCTTGGCTTGAGCCCTCTCCCAGAGTCCACCATTAGCCCCACCAAAGAGCCTGTAGGCTCCAGGGTTGGGTCACCTCAGGCCAAACAACCAACAGGGACGGGACTCAGCCCCACCCATCAGCAGACAAGCAGATTAAAGTTTTACTGAGTTCTGCCCACAAGAACAACAACCAGCTCTACCCACCACCAGTCCCTCCCATCAGGAAGCTTTGCACAAACCTCTTAGATAGCCTCATCCACCAGACGGCAGACAGCAGAAGCAATAAGAACTACAATCCTGCAGCCTGTGGAACAAAAACCACATTCACAGAAAGATAGACAGAATGAAAAGGTAGAGGACTATGTACCAGATGAAGGAAGAAGATAAAACCCCAGAAAAACAACTAAATGAAGTGGACATAGGCAACCTTCCAGAAAAAGAATTCAGAATAATGATAGTGAAGATGATCCAGGACCTTGGAAAATGAATGGAGGCAATGATCGAAGAGATGCAAGAAATGTTTAACAAAGACCTAGAAGAATTAAGAACAAACACCTAGAAGAATTAAAGCACAAACAGGGATGAAGAATACAATAACTGAAATGAAAAATACACTAGAAGGAATCAATAGCAGAATAACTGAGACAGAAGAATGGATAAGTGACCGGGAAGACAGGTGGTGGAATTTACTGCTTCACAACAGAATAAAGAATGAAAAGAAATGAAAACAACTTAAGAGACCTCTGGGACAACATTAAATGCACCAACATTTGCATTATGGGGTCCCAGAAGGAGAAGAGAGAAAGGACCTGAGAAAATATTTGAAGAGATTATAGTCGAAAACTGCCCTAACGTGGGAAAGGAAATAGCCACGCAAGTCCAGGAAGCACAGAGAATCCCAGGCAGGATAAACCCAAGGAGAAACATGCTGAAACACATAGTAATCAAACGGATGAAAATTAAAGACAAGGAAAAATTATTAAAAGCAATAAGGGAAAAACAATAAATAGCATACAAGGGAACTCCCATAAGGTTAACAGCTGATTTCTCAGCAGAAAGTCTACAAGCCAGAAGGGAGTGTCAATGCAATCCCTATCAAATTACCAATGGCATTTTTTATAGAACTAGAACTAAAAATCTTAAAATTTGTATGGAGACAAAAAAGACCCTGAATAGTCAAAGCAACCTTGAAGTAAAAAAACGGAGCTGGAGGAATCAGACTCCCTGACTTCAGACTATACTACAAAGCTACAGTAATCAAGACAATATGATACTGGCACAAAAAACAGAAACATAGATCAATGGAACAGGATAGAAAGCCCAGAGATAAACCACACACCTATGGTCAACTAATCTATGACAAAGGAGGCAAGGATAAACAATGGAGAAAAGACAGTCTCTTCAATAAGTTGTGCTGGGAAAACCGGACAGATACATGTAAAAGAATGAAATTAGAACACTCCCTAACACCATACTCAAAAATAACCCCAAAATGGATTAAAAATCAAGAGCTAAAAGCAAATAAACTGAAAATATTAAACCCATATATAAGAGTGCTAGAGGGCTTAATATGATACTTAATTCATCAGGATATTTCTCACAGTACTGTGAAAAAGATGAATTCAATTAAAATGGGTAAAACATATAATCAAGTAAGCACTAACAGAAAATCTTAAGTGTACTAAACATGAAAAATAATCAACCCTGCTTTTAAGCATAAAACTATGAATTAAGACTAATGGAAATACTTTTTATTGACAATATTTACTAGACTACTGGGAAATGGATACTTTCATAGACAATTTCATGCAATTTAACTTGATACAACCTTCTTGGAAAGCTTTTTGGAAACATATTCTACTATCTTTAAAATATGTACACACTTAACAGAGCAATTCCAATTTTAGAAAATCACCCAGCATTGTTCATAGTGACTCAAAGTGTGATCACCAGAGAAGACCAACAGTACCTGATTGAACAGATTACCATGCCTCCGGAAAATAGTACACCATGCAGCCACTAAAAATGTGGCAGAATATTTAAACCCAGGAGTATTTTCAAAAAGTGCTTAGTAAATTAATGAAAAAATGATTAATTGATTCAATGAAAAACAGTAGAATACAGTACACTGTGTTATTAATTTCATTTAAATTGCCAATATATGTGTAGACTATGCATGGAAAAAGTACCTGAAAGAGCTATACCAAAATTTTTACCATGAGTCTCTTTGAGTGATGGAGTTATTGGTGATTTTTGTGGTCTTCACTATATTTTCAAGAAATTTCCAGAATTATTACAATAAGAATGCATTAACTGATGTAATAGGGGAAAAAGTACAAAGATTTTATGTAAAGTACTGGGCATAGAAAAACAAATCAATAAGTTGTTGCTATTTTAAAACATTAAATATAATATTAAAATGGAGTAATCATTTCTCTCTTTAATGAAAAGCAGTTTATCTGATCTAAAGACAAATACAGTTAATATTACAATTAATATTTACAGAGCACCTCTTTGTTATAGTAAACTTTAAATATTATTAAGCATCCTTTCCCTCGTGTATACAATTATTACATTACATATGAGAATTTTTATTGTCCAGTATTTGAAACCACCAGATTCTCTCAAGTGCTTGGATATCAGTTAGTTTACTGGGATATGTCCAGGACATAGTACTTCTGGTTCATAAGACACAGGGGTGATCAACAAATGTTATTTTATAACAGAACTGCTCTGCTGAATTAAATTTGTCCTAGTCATATGACGGCACGGGAATTGATTTTTTTTTTAATTTTAATTTTAATTTTTTTTGCAGTACGTGGGCCTCTCACTGTTGTGGCCTCTCCCGTTCCAGAGCACAGGCTCCGGACACGCAGGCTCAATGGCCATGGCTCACAGACTCAGCCGCTCCGCGGCATGTGGGATCTTCCCAGACCGGGGCACGAACCCGTGTCCCCTGCATCGGCAGGTGGACTCTCAACCACTGCACCACCAGGGAAGCCTGGGAATTGATTTTTACATAAACTATCACCTTAAAACAAAAGAGATGAAGATTTAAAGAATTTTTTGAAGCTATCAACCAACAATTAAAGAGGACAGAGTGAGGGTAACTTCCCTGCTTTCCATAAACATCTGAACACCCTCAAAACTCATACTCTCTGTGCTGTGACCGTTTCTTCCCTATATAGAAACTATTTATTTTGTAAGGGTAAACCTGCAGTTCTATTATTCATGTGTGTTCTGCGGGTTGTAATCCAACTTCCTAAGCAGAACTGATATAAAAATAATTAGTTTTACAGAGCAAGGAGAATCTAGTATTAAAATTATTTGGCGGCAATAATAGCAATCAGAGCGATCACAAAAGCAAGCATATATCAGACACAACATACAACATAAAGTCAGCTGCTATGTTGACAGATTTACCTAAACTTCCCAGACAAGACTAATGAAAAGGAAGAGTCAGGAAAAATTATTAAGGGGAAACCGAATATCCATCAAGGAAAAATATCTGGAAATATCTGGTACATGTGGTTAAAATAAACAGATAATTGTCTTTCAGTACCCAAAAACATCCCGTATCTTCCTTATTTGTGAGCTCATACCATTACATCAAAACTGATATTACCCGTGTTTTGCCATCCCTGGTTGAATTCTGCACATCCAGCACTGCTGGCCTGGAGACACTGCAGGAACCAGGAGTTGCCAGATAGGATGAATGTGTCTGTCAAGAAGGAAACAAAAATCCCAGTTTCTCCCCATCTCTTGAGATTTAATGTAAGTGGATTTCGTCATTCATGTATGCTTGAGACATCATTATTGTACGTACAGCATTATCCTATAATGTGTATGTTTACAGATAAAAACTTAGACCAGCATTCAACCTCTAACCTGAGCCAATGACATACAAACACACAAGATTTCTAAAGTAACAATCAAAATGTCAGTCTGTCTGGGCACATCATACAAAAACCGAGAACATTTACATTCATTTCTCTACTGTAATTTATCAATTGTGATCCCTTTATGAAAATATAAGCTTTAGGACTAGCGTATTTTAAAATAAATCCAAGATCCTTTAAAGTATTTTATTTACACTAAGTAATGTGATTTTATTGAGTATAACTTAGGTGTTACTAGGCCTAACCATATATCAATTAATTTTAAATAAAAATTTAATGTCACTATATTATCCCTTTTTTGTGTAACCCAAATGAGCTAAAGTTTTCTAAATTAAATACCCTTGTCTAACACAAGAAGTTTGGTATTTGTAAGACATTTTTTGTAATTATAAAAATTAAATAAATTATCAAATGTTAAGAACATTCAAATTTCAACAATGCAGTATATAAAAATAAAATAAGTATGCATTCAATTAAAAACAGAAAATAATCTCTCCAACTCTAATTGTTAACAGTAAGAGTAATGGAATTCTAGTTGGTTTGTTCTCTTTTCCAAACTTAACTTTCTGTCATCTTACTGTTTTGTGAGTAACAATAACAATGGCAATAATAATAATAATTCAAGTAATTTTGAGCAATGTAAAGTGAGGTAAAATAGGTAGAGGCAAAAAAAAAAATAGATAGAGGTCTCACTAGCACAGTTGAAAAATGTCCCTAAATGCATCTACTTCAGGAAAGGAAGATAAATTTTGATGCAATGCACTCTGAGAATATTTTAACCAATACAACAAAGTAGGAGATAGAAATGAGTGGTATAATCATTGGAAAAATAAATCTTTATTTTATTTCAGCAATTCCAGTCAATGCAACATAAATGGAAACTCTCCACTTTTGAAAAAGACAAAATGATCACTATTTTTTTCAAATTTTTTGAATAGAAAAGCCTATAAGGGCATGTACTACATGTAAAAGATCTAACATACATGTAGTTAGATTCTGAGAAATAAAAGACAAGGACATTAAGACATAAGCACTATTTGAAATATTAATAAAATGATCATTATTTTAAAATATTTTGGTGTTCTGCTTGGAAAATATATGTGAATTAACTGACAGATCAACTCATAAATTATTTTATACATATACACAAAATACAATAGCTTTCATATATTGTTGCAATAACTAATTAGAAAACAAGATAGAAAAAAAAATCCTCCTAACAGGAAGAAATCTCCAGGACCTATATAAAGAAAACTACAAAACTTTGTTGGGAGAAGTAGGTGAGACTTGAACAGATGGACACACATAATCATGTTCTTGCATGAATATTACAAAGGTTTCAAATCTCCCTAAATTAATGTGTAAACTTAGAACTTAACAAAATGATTTTAAAGCTTAGCTGAAAGATTAAAAGACACAGAAAACAACAGTGATCACTCCAGTTCCTGTGTGGAAGATGGATGGAGGTAGTTAAGGTACGAAATGAGATGGGTGTTCTAGGCAAGGGATGCTGGAGGTTTTATGAGGGTGCTTCTTGTGTAGGAAGCTGGGAAGGGAGATGGTACCAATTACTAAATGGAAATAGAGCAGAGGGATGAATTTCAGGAGTTCAGTCTTGAACATATTACATGTGAGATGCTTGTGAGAAATATAGAGAGTAATATAAATATACTCTAAATAAAAATATAGAGAGTAATATAAGTATCAGGAGCATGGAACCATGGATGGAGCTAGAGATAGGAATTTGAGTTGTTTGCCTAACAGTGGTCCTGAAAGCTATGGCAATGCATGAGATTACAAAGGAAAGCGTGTGGCCAAAGAAAACAAGATGGAACCCTGGTGACCTCAACATTAAAAGTCTGTGCACAAATAACCAGTTCTACCTAACTAGTCCCAAAGAATTTCTATCAGGGGTGTTGGACTCCAAATCTTCAGCTTATAGGAGACACTCCTCCGATCTCCTACCCTGAACCAAACAGATCCCAGAGTTTTTTGGCAGTTCTAGGGTGAGGAAGGCTCAAGGAGAAGATGCTAGGTTTTGGTAACTCAGCAAATGGTACCCCAATGAGATTATCAAAAATGTACTCAGAGTTGATAGAGGGAGTCATGTGGGTTAAATATATGTAAATAATGAAGCTTGTGAAGTAAAGCGCAACCTAAAAATAGTCTTTTTTTCTTTGTACCATTGTTTCTCAATCTGTTCCATTGTATCCCCCATCCCTGTTGGTGGGTTGTGGTGGAGACAAGCTCCTACTTCACAACCATGGGAACAGAGTGTTTCCTATTGGCCAGGGTTGCCGTGCAGGACTACAGACAGAGCCATCTTAGTAGGAAGCTGTCCTTGGAGGATGCCTGTAGGGTGAGGCCACAGCATCAGGGAGAATCTGTATGGGGAGCGTTGATCATGCCTTCCAGGCTAACAAATCTCTCCAAATAAATCCCCTTTCTGATCAGTCTACCCTGCATCTTTTCTCTCATATGTGGCCTTTCTGTCTCAAGGCAGCTTCAGACACTTTTTAGCAAATCCTTCCATTTAGAATGTCCAGGATCTTGTCACCTATTGTTTTCAGTATTGAGTTTCCAACCAGACTTCTAGAAAGTAAGATCTTACCCATTAAAT
Source organism: Grampus griseus (assembly GCF_964374135.1). Classification (NCBI taxonomy): domain Eukaryota; kingdom Metazoa; phylum Chordata; class Mammalia; order Artiodactyla; family Delphinidae; genus Grampus; species Grampus griseus. The sequence continues at coordinate 44,341,154 of NC_139004.1, read as the reverse complement.
GAATCCTTTGTTATAGATGATATTCTCCCCATTTTCCAAATAAGAAAACAGGCTCAAAGAGAGTAAGTGACTTGCCCAAGGCACAGAGTAACAGGATGTGATTTGCTCACAAGAGGCAGAGTGGGATTTGGCCCAAGTCCAGTTGAACCCCTGATCTGTTTGAATTACACTGTAGCGATTCATGCTTAAGAAATGAAGCCAGATGGAATACAATTTAGAACCTACCCACCATATAAGTAATTAGTTAATTTGCATATAACAAATTAAAGCAGAGGGAGTTTTTTATTTTTTGTTTGTTCACTCATTTGGGTGTTTTGCCACCAGGGGCAGGAATTAGAACCACTTTTTAAAACCACAGATACAAAATCCCAGTAACAAAACTCTGATTCAAAAGTCTGAGACAGGATTTGTGCATCTGTATCTATTTTCATCCTGGCTTAAACTTTCAGCTTTTATTTAGTGTGTTATTTACAATTATCTTAGAGTCTACTGGGGCTTTTAGTGAATAAACCTGTTAAGAAATCTGCAAACTTCAGAATGAAAGCAGATAAGGGATATCTGTTTAAGGTAAAATGGAGAAGAAAATTATATCATTGGTGTATATGTCACTCAGGAACACAAAGAATAAGGAGGGCTCCTTCTCTAAGCAAATTACAAAACCAGCACAGAAACAGCAAAGCAGTGATTATAGACTTGAACTAACCTGACATCTGCTTGAATTCTGCCTGAATTTGATCAAAGTATGGCATAGGTAAACTAATTTAACTTGCTCATAATTTCATTGCTTCAAAAGCAAAGGAACAGCAGGATTCTTTTTTAAAATGGTGTTTGTTAACACCCTTTAATATGGTCTTTCCTATTTTTCACTAAAGTACTTATCAAGCTATAGGAAAAGGTAAAAACACACCACCACCCAAAATTAAGATTGACAGACAACTTAAAGCAAACATCTGGAAAGACTCTCCACAAAGCATAGAAGGGATTAATTCAGTTTGCCCTGAAATGGAAGACTGACTCTGCTTTATCTCAGCCTGTCCTCCAAGTAAATCTGAGAAGTGGATTCAGTCTTGACTCAATGGACAAAGAGATGATAGAAAAAGACCATCTAATATCTTGTCTATTGAAAAATATAGTCTGAATACATAGCATCTCTTTCAAAAGATGAATAAGTAGAAAACAACCAACACAAAACCTATAAAATATTATTTCCTAATAAACGTATTTAAGATCATAAATGTGATCTTTTTCTGAATACCACTTTATCTGCATCCCAGAGGTTTTGATATGTACTATCATTATTGTTCCATTCTAAAAAATTTGTAAGCCAGGAGTTTGGGAATTTGTTTTTTGGTTTTCAAACACATCTTTTATTGTTAATTTCTAATCAGATTGTTTTGAGATGAGGGAAAATGTTCCATATGATGCCTATTTTTTGAAATTTGTTGACATTACTTGTGAATCAATATGTCATCAATGTATACTTTAAAAGAATATTTTTTCCTTGTGTACATGATTTTTGTGATTTATCTTAGATCAGTATTATTGACATACACCCAATCCAGAGATACATAAAGCAGAAAAATTACAAAATCCCATACCCATAATAATGAACAGGAAAATTAGACCATAGTCCAGACAAACTTGGTTTCCAGACACAGAGTCAGCCTGGTGATTACAGGCTGCAGAAGAGGACTTATGATTTTCTAAGTCTGGTAGATGTTCCCAATAACTAAAATCCTCTCCTACAATACAATTAGACCAGATTCTAAAAATAAAAACTCTGTACACTATCTTTTCTAATAAATATTAATATTTTGTATCTGGAAAAAACAGAAGTTTTTAAATAATTTCAAGTTATGCTTAGTGAGAAGCAAATGTCCTGTCAGCCAGTCCAGGCTTTCATGGATGGACAATTAAATGATGAGCTGTCTACATATATATTAACAGTATTAGATAACTGATGAGACCAGCTTCCTAAAAGCATGAAGAGATAGGTCAAGTTCTGATACACTTGTAGTGACTGCTGTCTCTCCCAAAGAAGCAGGGTTTCTGCACTGATCATTGCCAGCTGGAAGCACCATCCTGCATTTAAAAAGTTCATTTGGAAATGTTACCAAACCAAACTTGGGTCTGTTCGCCCCGTGCACAGTAAAGCCAATCTACTGACACCAGGTTGTGGTGAAGGTAGGTACAGCATTTATTGCAGGTGCCAAGCAAGGAGAATGGTCATCTCATACTCAATAGACCCAAACTCCCTGATGGCTTTCAGGGAAGGGGATTTAAAGACCATGCAAGGGAAGGAGCTGTAGGGTGCATGATCAGCTCACACATGATTCTCAGATTGGTTGGCATCAAGGTGAAGTTTCAAGCATCATCAACCTTCTGGTTTCTATATTCTTGCAGTCAGCAGTTTTCATCTGGTGGAGGGGTGCTTCCTATAAAAACAACTTAAGAATCCATGTCAGGCCTTTATCTATATCTTTCAGGGAACTGCGAGTTTTGTAATTCTGCTATGTGGCAGATTTATAGTCTAAAGTGTTACCAGTTCCCCAGCCCAATAGCTATTCTTTGTTTCTACATCTTCATACTTCCCAATCATTAACTCTTGAGTCAGCCTTTTACTCCAAAAGACAAGGACAGGGGCCTGTACATGGTTTCAGAAATAAGACATTCAGGTTTTTACCTGAGTGGGAGATTGTTATGGGTTAAATTGTGTCCACTCAAAATTCATATGCTGAAATCCTAACCCCCAGTACCTCAGAATATGACCTTATTTGGAAAAGGAGCATTGAAATGTAATTAGTTAAGTTAGGATGAGGTCATACTGGAACAGGGTGGGCCCCTAATCCAACATGACAGGGGCCCTTACAAAAAAAAGAAGATGATGTGAAGAGACAGAGACACAGGAAGAATGCCATGTGAAGACGAAGAATTGGAGTGATATATCCACAAACCAAGGAACACCAAAGATGGCCAGCAAACCACCAGAAGCCAGGAAGAGGAAAAGAAAGGTTCCCCTGCTAACTCCAGAGGGAGCATGGCCTTGCCAGCATCTTGATTTAGGGCTTTTAGCCTCCAGAACTAAGTCAATAAAATTTCTGTTGTTCTAAGCAACCCAGTTTGTGGCACTTTGTTAAATCAGCCCTGGGGGGGGGGGGGACATTCAAGATGGCAGAACAGTAAGAAATGGAGATCACCTTGCTCCCCACAAATACATCAGAAATACATCTACATGTAGAACAACTCCTACAGAACACCTACTGAACGCTGGCAGAAGACCTCAGACCTCCCAAAAGGCAAGAAACTCCCCACGTATCTGGGTAGGGCAAAAGAAAAAAGAAAAAATGGAGACAAAAGAATAGGGATGGGACCTGCACCACTGGGCGGGGGGGAGCTGTGAAGGAGGAAAAATTTCCACACACTAGGAAGCCTCTTCACAGGGAGAAAAGGGGGGTGGGGGGGGAAGCTTTGGAGCCATGGAGGAGAGAGCAGCAACAGGGTTGCAGAGGGGAAAGCAGAGAGATTCCCACACAGAATATCAGTGCCGACCAGAAGTCACCAGCCTGAGAGGTTTATCTGCTCACCCATCAGACAGATGGGGGCTGGGAGCTGAGGTTTGGGCTTCGGAGGCTCCAGCTTCAGAGACCCCAGGGAGAGGACTGAGGTTCGCTGTATGGACACAGCCTGAAGGGGGCTACTGTGCCACAGCTAGCCTGGAAGGAGTCTGGGAAAAAGCCTGGAACTGCCGAAGAGGCAAGACACTTCTTCTTGCCTCTTTGTTTTGTGGTGCGCAAGGAGAGGGGATTCACAGTGCCGTTTAAATGAGCTCCAGAGAAGGGTGTGAGCTGCGGCTCTCAGCACGGACACCAGAGACAGGCATGAGATGCTAAGGCTGCTGCTGCAGCCACCAAGAAGCCTGTGTGCAAGGACAGGTCACTGTTGACACCTCCCCTCCCAGGAGGCTGTTCAGCCAGCCACTTCCAGGGTCCCGTGATCCAGGGAAAACTTCCCCGGGAGAGCACACAGCACGAATCAGGCTGGTGCAATGTCAAGCTGGCCTCTGCTGCTGTAGGATCGCCCTGCATTCCATACCATTCCCTCCCTCCCGTCCTGAGTGAGAGAGAGCCCCCTAATCAGCTGCTACTTTAACCTCGTCCTGTCTGAGTGAAGAACAGATGCCCTCAGACCGCCTACACACAGAGGCGGGGCCAAATCCAAAACTGTGTGTGAACAAAGAAGAGAAAAGGAAATCTCTCCCAACAGCCTCAGGAGCAGCGGATTAAATCTTCACAATCAAGTTGATGTACATTGCATCTGTGGAATACCTGAATAGACAACGAATCAACCCAAAATGAGGCAGTGGACTTTGGGAGCAATGATATATATATTTATTTTCCTTTTTCTCTTTTTGTGAGTACGTATGTATATGCTTCTGTGTGTAATTTAGTCTGTATAGCTTTGCTTTTACATTTGTCCTAGGGTTCTGCATGCCCGTTTGGGGGTTCGTTTTGTTTTATATTATAGTTTTTAGTGCTTCTTATGATTGATGGATTTGTTTTTTGATTTGGTTGCTCTCTTCTTTCTTTCTTTCTTTTTTTAAATTACTTTTTAATAATTATTTTTCATTTTTTATTTTAATAAATTTATTTTATTCTTTCTTTTTTTCTCCATTTTATTCTGAGCCATGTGGATGACAGGATCTTGGTGATCAGGCAGGGTGTCAGGCCTGTGCCTCTGAGGTGGGAGAGCTGAGCACAAGACAATCGTCCATGAGAGACCTCCCAGTTCCATGTAATATCAAACGTCAAAAATCTCCCAGAGATATCCAGCTCCACTCAATGACAAGCAAGTTACAGTGCTGGAAACCCTATGACAAACAACTAGCAAGACAGGAACACAACCCCGCTTACTAGCAGAAAGGCTGCCTAAAATGAGAATAAGGTCAGAGACACCACAAAACACACCACCAGACACGGACTTGCCCACCAGAAAGACAAGATACAGCCTCATCCACCAGAACACAGGAACCAGTCCCCTCCAAAAGGAAGCCTACACAACCCACTAAACCAACCTTACCCACAGGGGGCAGACACCAAAAACAGGAACTACGAACTTGCAGCCTGCAAAAAGGAGACCACAAACACAGTAAGATACACAAAATGAGAAGACAGAGAAACATGCAGCAGATGAGGGAGCAAGGTAAAAACCCACCAGACCAAACAGATGAAGAGGAAAGAGGCAGTCTACCTGAAAAAGAATTCAGAGTAATGATAGTAAAGATGATACAAAATCTTGGAAATAGAATGCAGAAAATACAAGAAATGTTTAACAAGGACATAGAAGAACTAAAGAGCAAACAAACAATGATGAACAACACAATAAACGAAATTTAAAATTCTCTAGAAGGAATCAATAGCAGAATAACTGAGGCAGAAAACAGAGAAGTGACCTGGAAGATAAAATAGTGGAAATAACTGCCGCAGAGCAGAATAAAGAAAAAAGAATGAAAAGAATTGAGAACAGTCATAGAGACCTCTGGGACACCATTAAACACACCAACATTCGAATTATAAGAGTCCCAGAAGAAGAAGAGAAAAAGAAAGGGCCTGAGAAAATATTTGATGAAACTACAGTTGAAAACTTCCCTAACATGGGAAAGGAAATATTTACTCCAGTCCAGGAAGTGCAGAGTCTCATACAGGATAAAACCAAGGAGAAACACGCCAAGACACATATTCATCAAATTATCAAAAATTTAAAAAAGAAAATATATTAAAAGCAGCAAGGAAAAAACAACAAATAACATACAAGGGAAACCCCATGAAGTTAACAGCTGACCTTTCAGCAGAAAATCTGCAAGCCAGAAGGCACTGGCAAGACATATTTAAAGTGATGAAAGGGAAAAAACTACAACCAGGATTACTGTACCCAGCAAGAAACTCATTCAGATTCGACGGAGAAATTAAAACTTTACAAACAAGCAAAAGCTGAGAGAATTCAGCATCACCAAACCAGCTTTACAACAAATGCTAAAGGAACTTCTCTAGGCAGGAAACACAAGAGAAGGAAAAGACCTACGATAACAAACTCAAAACACTTAAGAAAATGGTAATAAGAACAGACATATCGATAATTACCTAAATGTAAATGGATTAAATGCTCCAACCAAAAGACATAGACTGGCTGAATGGATACAAAAACAAGACCCATATATATGCTGTCTACAAGAGAGTCACTTCAGACCTAGGGACACATACAGACTGAAAGTGAGAGGATGGAAAAAGATATTCCATGCAAATGGAAATCAAAAGAAGGCTGGAGTAGCATTTCTCATATCAGAGAAAATAGACTTTAAAATAAAGACTACTAAAAGAGACAAAAGATGACACTACATAATTATTGAGGGATCAATCCAAGAAGAAGATATAACAATTGTAAATATTTATGCACCCAACATAGGAGCACCTCAGTACATAAGGCAAATGCTAACAGCCATAAAACGGGAAATTGACAGTAACACAATAATAGTAGGGGACTTTAACAACACACTTTGACCAACAGACAGATCATACAAAATGAAAACAAATAAGGAAACACAAGCTTTAAATGATACATTAAACAAGATGCACTTAATTGATATTTATAGGACATTCCATCCAAAAACAACAGAATACACTTCTCAAGTGCTCATGGAACATTCTCCAGGATAGACCATGTCTTGGGTCACAAATCCGGCCTTGGTAAATTTAAGAAAATTGAAATTGTATCAAGTATCTTTTCTGACCACAAGGCTATGAGACTAGATTTCAATTACAGGTAAAAACCTGTAAAAAATACAAACACATGGAGGCTAAACAATACACTACTTAAAAATGAAGTGATCACTGAAGAAATCAAAGAGGAAATCAAAAGATACCAAGAAACAAATGACAATGAAAACACGATGACCGGTAACCTATGGGATGCAGCAAAAACCGTTCTAAGAGGCAAGTTTATAGCAATACAATCTCACCTTAAGAAGCAAGATACATCTCAAATAAACAACCTAACCTTACACCTAAAGCAATTAGAGAAAGAAGACCAAAAAATCCCAAAATTAGCAGAAGGAAAGAAACCATAAAGATCAGAGCAGACATAAATGAAAAAGAAATGAAGGAAGTGAATGCAAATATCAATAATACTAAATGCTTGTTCTTTGAGAAGATAAACAAAATTGATAAACCATTAGCCTGACTCATGAATAACAAAAGGGAGAAGACTCAAATCAATAGGAGAAAGGAAAAAGGAGAAGTAACAACTGACACTGCAGAAATACAAAGGATCATGAGAGATTACTACAAGCATCTATATGCCAATAAAACGGACAACCTGGAAGAAATGGACAAATTCATAGAAAAGCATAACCTTCTGAGAATGAATGGGGAATAAATAGAAAATCACAAGATCTGAAATTGAAACTGTGATTATAAATCTTCCAACAAACAAAAGCCCAGGACTGGATGGCTTCACAGGTAAATTCTATCAAACATTTAGAGAAGAGCTAACACCTATCCTTCTCAAACTCTTCCAAAATAGAGCAGAGGGAGGAACACTCCCAAACTCATTTTACGAGGCCACCATCACCCTGATACCAAAACCAGACAAAGATGTCACAAAGAAAGAAAGCTACAGGCCAATGTCACTGATGAACATAGATGTAAAAATCCTCAACAAAATACTAGCAAACAGAATCCAACAGCACATTAAAAGGATCATACACCATGATCAAGTGGGGTTTATCCGAGGAATACAAGGATTCCTCAATATACACAAATCAATCAATGTGATACATCCTAATAACAAATTGAAGTATAAAAACCATATGATCACCTCAATAGATGCAGAAGAAGCTCTTGACAATATTCAACACCCATTTATGATAAAAACCCTCCAGAAAGTAGGCATAGAGGGAACTTTTCTCAACATAATAAAGGCCATACATAAAAAAGCCACAGCCAACATCATCCTCAATGGTGAAAAACTGAAACCATTTCCACTAAGATCAGGAACAAGACAAGGTTGCCCAACTTCACCACTATTATTCAACATTGTTATGGAAGATTTGGTTACAGCAATCAGAGATGAAAAAGAAATAAAAGGAATCCAAATTGGAAAAGAAAAAGTAAATGTGTTACTGTTTGCAGGTGACACGATACTATACATAGAGAATCCTAAAGATGCTACCATAAAACTACTAGAGCTAATCAATGAATTTGGTAAAGTAGCAGGATACAAAATTAATGCACAGAAATCTCTTGCATTCCTATACACTAATGATGAAAAATCTGAAAGAGAAATTAAGGAAACACTCCCATTTACCATTGCAACAAAAAGAATAAAATACTTAGGAATAAACCTACCTAAGGAGACAAAAGACCTGTATGCAGAAAATTATTAGACACTGATGAAAGAAATTGAAGATGATACAAACAGATGGAGAGATATACCAAGTTCTTGGATTGGAAGAATCAACATTGTGAAAATGGCTATCCTACCCAAAGCAATCTACAGATTCATTGCAATCTCTATCAAACTACCAATGGCATTTTTCACAGAACTAGAACAAAAAATTACACAATTTGTATGGAAACACAAAAGACCCTGAATAGCCAAAGCAATCTTGAGAAAGAAAAACAGATCTGAAGGAATCATGTTCCCAGACTTCAGACTATACTACAAAGCTACAGTAATTAAGATAGTATGAAACAGAAATATAGATCAATGGAACAAGATAGAAAGCCCAGAGGTAAACCCATGTACATATGGTCACCTTACTTTTGATAAAGGAAGCAAGAACATACAATGGAGAAAAGACAGCCTCTTCAATAAGTGGTGCTGGGAAAACTGGACAGCTACATGTAAAAGTATGAAATTAGAACACTCCCTAACACCATACACAAAAATAAACTGAAAATGAATTAAAGACCTAAATGTCAGGCCAGACACTATATAACACTTAGAGGAAAACATAGGTAGATCACTCTATGACATAAATCACAGCAAGATTCTTTTTGACCCACCTTCTAAGAAATGGAAATAAAAACAAAAATAAACAAATGGGACCTAATGAAATGTAAAAGCTTTTGTACAGCAAGGGAAACCATAAACAAGATGAAAAGACAACCCTCAGAATGGGAGAAAATATTTACAAATGAAACAACTGATAATGGATTAATCTCCAAAATTTACAAGCAGCTCATGTAGCTCAATATCAAAAACACAAACAACCCCATCCAAAAATGGGCAGAAGACCTAAATAGACATTTCTCCAAAGAAGATATACAGATTGCCAGCAAACCCATGAAAGGATGCTCAACATCACTAATTATTAGAGAAATGCAAATCAAAACTACAATGAGGTATCACCTCGCACCAGTCAGAATGGCCATCATTAAAATATCTACAAACAATAAATGCTGGAGAGGGTGTGGAGAAAGGGAAATCCTCTTGCACTGCTGGCAGATGTAAATTGATACAGCCGCTATGGAGAACAGTATGGAAGTTCCTTAAAAAACTAAAAATATAACTACCATACAACCCAGCAATCCCATTACTGGGCATATACCCTGAGAAAACCATAACTCAAAAAGAGTCATGTACCACAGTGTTCATTGCAGCTCTATTTATAATAGCCAGGTCATGGAACCAACCTAAGTGTCCACTGAGAGATGAATGGATAAAGAAGATGTGGCACACATATACAATAGAATATTACTCAGCCATAAAAAGAAAAGAAATTGAGTTATTTGTAGTGAGGCGAATGGACCTAGATTCTGTCATACAGAGTGAAGTAAGTCAGAAAGAGAAAGACAAATACCATATGCTAACACATATATATGGAAACTAAAAAAATGGAAAAAAGTGGTTGTGAAGAACTTAGGGGCAGGATGGGAATAAAGACCCAGACCTACTAGAAAATGGACTTAAGGACACAGGGAGGGGGAAGGGTAAGCTGAGACAAAGTGAGAGAGTGGAATGGACATATATACACTACTAAATGTAAAATTGATAGCTATTGGGAAACAGTCACATAGCACAGGGAGATCAGCTCGGTGCTTTGTGACCACCTAGAGGGGTGGTATAGGGAGAATGGGAGGGAGGGAGATGTAAGAGGGTAGAGATATGGGAATATATGTATATGTATAACTGATTCACTTTGTTATAAAGCAGACACTAACACAACATTGTTAAGCAATTATACTCCAATAAAGATGTTACCAAAAAAAAAAAAATCAGCCCTAGGGAAAGAAGAAATTTGCAGATATTTCTTAGTAAACCTAATGAGGGGTTCATAACAGTGTCACAATATAAGAAAATTCAAAATAATATTTAAAAAATTTAAAGCAGAATAAAAATATAGCTGGAAACATTGGGTATCAGAATAAAACTGAATCTAATTGAATTCATTTCCAATGTCATTCCTTAAAGTCAATATCTAGAAGAATATTTCAGAATTTGAAAATTCCTAAATCAAGTATAGTAGGACAAAAATTCAGCAATGCATCTTTGTCTGATGTATGCCTCTCCTACATGCTCTTAGAAATTTCTAATAATGCATTAAGCATGTGTTTTGACCTTATTAAATCTTGCATTACCTAATGAGACCATATATATGTATATATAACCACAAAACCTTCCTTGAGGAAGGTTAGCTAAACTTTTCCTTTGGACATCAATTCTATGATTTATTTTATTCCACCCCATAATGAGATTGATAATTACTAGGTGGAAGATTTCAGCAATCATTTTTTTCAAAGGAAGAAAATAAAGATTAGAAATAGGAAATGACAATTACAAAAAACTGAGCAATATCATTCCTTCTTAAGAGTGTATAAAAACATGTACATCATTAACCCTTGTTATAACATTTCAATAAATTAAGCTCAGTTCTTTGGATTACGTGGACTAACATTTCAAGATTATGAACTGTCCATTAAAAGCTCAATGGCTTTTTTAAATGCATAATTACATATGTTCATAATATATACAAGGACAGAGCTCAAATATTATCTATCAGTTCAGTTTCATGTTTGTTCTCTTGCCTATTGAATGCAGGGGAAATAACTTTACTATCTTCAAAAAAAGATTTTTAAATGGCATGTTCTATTTTTTACAGTAAGTTAATTTATAAAAGTTAAAACTGATTATGAGACAAAAATAAAGACAAAAAAATGGCATATAACATGCTTTGTGAAGTCAATTTCATTCCCTGATTTGTCACTCCACAAGCACTCTGTTATGGAACACATATTTGGCGTTGTGTTCTCTACAAGGAAATTATCAATATGCTTAAGAAAAAACAATTAATTTTTTTCTCAAAAAAAAGTGCATTTGTATAAATTGTTTTTTAAAAGAGTTGAATTTTCACTTTAAATGGTAATATATGAAAGAACATATGAAAATTATTGTCATATTCTAAGATTTAAGAGACCTAAACATAATAAATTTAATAATGTTTCTGTATATCAACAAGTCATGGATAAGATCTTGAAAATTCCAAATCCAAAAAGGAATAATTTTGCAGAATATATAAATTAAAATTTTGCTACAACTATAACAAATTCAAATTTATCTGTGTTACATATGTGTATGATAAAAAATCAGATAATCTATATACATAGTTAACATATAATAAAACTGACCACCATTTTAGGAATCCAGATCAACATGGCAGAGTAGGAACATCCTGAACTCACCTCTTCCCACGGACACATCAAAACCACAACTGCATGTAAAACATATCTCTGAGAACAACATGAAGACTTGCAATACAGACTTTCTACAACTAAAGATATTTTAAAAAGGCCACACATCATATGGGTAGGAAGGACAGAGACATGATCTAGTCAGAACCTACAGTGGGAGGGATATCACTAATGTGGAAGCCCCCTATGAGGAGGAGAGGGGTATGAGACCAACGTCAGGATCCCCAGCCTGGGGACCTGCACCAGGAAGATTAGCCCTCATAACGTCTGGCTTTGAAAACCAGAAGATCTTACAACCAGGAGAACTAGAGGGTTGTGGGAAACCAAGACTCCACTCTTAAAGGGCTCACACACAAATTTTCTCACTCCAATTCCCAGCACAGAGGCAGCAGCTTGAAAAGCACCTAAGTCATATAAAAAGGAGATTCAGTCACCAATGTCAGGGCTTGTGCTGGAGGGACAGGGATCTGGTGGAACTTACTCCATGGAAGGAAGCACTTGTGGGCACCATTGTTTTAACTCTCCTTCCACCTAGCTGGTAGGTGCCATTTCTGTCACTTTCCATCAGCATAGCTCTCACTATTGGTCCCTGTCATTCCCCTGAGGACCAGCCCCAGCCAACATTCCTGCCTTCCAAATTTGGCTTCTGCCCCATCTCACACAGTGAATGGCCCCCATCAGCACCCCTTCAAAGTGCTTCCCATCCTGGGACCCAGCCTTGCACACCAGCATGCCCACAGCAATCACAGCTTAACCACAACCAGAGGGAACATGCAGCCCACACAGAGGATACCCCAGGAACGCCTGGCTCTGGTGACCAGAGGGGATTGTACCACTGGGTCCCACAGGACAACTTTGACATAGGCCACTCCTTCAAGACCAGGACATGTAGATTATATACCTAATACATTAAAAACACACACACAAAAAGGCAAAATGACGATACAAAGGAACACCTTCCAAGTAAAAGAACAAGACAAAACCTCATAAAATGAACTAAACAAAATGAAGATAAGCAGTTTACCACATAAAGAGTCTTAAAGTATAGTCATAAAAATGCTCACCAAAATCAGGAAAGAATGGATGAACTCTTGAAGAATGGATGAAGTGAGAACTTCAACAAAGAGATAGAAAATATAAAAAAGAACCAATTATACAGAACAATATAATAATTGAAATAAAAAATACACTAGAGGGAATAAATAGATTGGAAAATACAGAGAAATGGATCAGTGATCGGGAAAATAGGGTAGTGGAAATCACCCTATCAGAACAGCAATCAGAATAGCAAAAAGAAAAAAGATCTCTTAAAAGTGAGGATAGTTTAAGGGAACTCTGGAGCAACATTTCTACTAATATTCTCACTAAAGTGGTCCCAGAAAAAGAAGAGAGAGAGAGAAAGGGACAGAGAACATATTTGAAGATGTAATAGCTGAAACTTCCCTAATCTGGGAAAGGAAACAGACATCCACATCCAGAAAACACAGAGAGTCCCAAACAAGATGAACCCAAAGAGGTCCATATCCAAGATACATTATAATTAAAAGGGTAAAAATTAAAGATAAAGAGAGAATATTAAGAGCAGCAAGAAAAAAACAACTAGTTACATATCAGGGAACTCCCATAGAGTCTCACCTGACTTTTCAGCAGAGGTTTTGTGGGCCAGAAGCAAGGTGCACAATTTATTTGAAGTGATAAAAGGAAAAAAACCTACAATCAAGGGTACTCTACCCAGCAAGGTTATCATTCAGAATTGAAGGAAGGATAAAGAGTTTTACAAAACAAGCAAAAGCTAAAACATTTCATCACCACTAAGCTGGCCTTATAAGAAATGTAAAAAGAACATCTCTAATCAGGAAAGGCCACAACTTGATATAAGAAAATTATGAAAAGAAAAATGTCACTGGGAAAGGCAAACATAAAATAAAGGTAATGGATTAACCACTTATATAGTGAGTAGGAAGGTTAAAGACAAAAGTAGCAAAATCATCCATACCTACAATAGGTAGTTAAGGGACACAAAAATAAAAAGATGTAAAATATGAGTCAAAAACATAAAACATAGGGAAATCACTAAAAATGTATGGCTGTAAAAATGTGCTTGAGCTTAAAAGGTCATCAACATATATGTTATTATATATGAACCTCAGAGTAACCACAAATCAAAAACCTTTGTTACCAAAAAAAAAAAAAAAAAAGAGAGAGAGAGAGAGAGAGAAAGGAATCCGAATACAATTGTGAAGATAGATATCAAATCACCAGGAAAGAGAGGAAGGGAAGAATAATGGAAAAAAGCTACAACCAAAAAACAATTAACAAGATGGTAATAAGCACATATGTATCAATAATTGCTTTGAATGTAAGTGGGTAAATGCTCCAATCAAAAAACAAAAGTTGGCTGAATAGATTAAAAAATAAGTCTTCATGTATGCTGCCTACAAGAGACTCACTTCAGATCTAGAGACACACACAGACTGAAAGTGAGGGGATGGAAAAAGTATTCCATGCAAACAGAGGAAAAGAAAGTGGGGGTAGCAATACTTATTTCAGACAAAATAGACTTTAAAATAAAGACTGTAACTAGAGACAAAGAAAAATGTTCTATAATGATAAAGGAATCAATCCAACTAGAGGATATAACACTTGTAAATATCTATGCTGTCAACATAGGAGCACTTAATACATAAAGCAAACATTAACAGATATAAAAGGGAGATATTGACAGTAATACAATAACAGTAGGGGACAAGTTATACACGTCACTTACATCAATGAACAGATCGTCCAGACAGAAAATCAATAATGAAATTTTGGCTTTAAATGACACATTAGATCAAATAGATATATGCAGATTATTCCATCCCAAAACAGCAGCATGCAACATTCTCCATGTTAGATCATACAGTAGGCCATAAATCATCTCAATAAATTTAAAAAGATTGAAATTATATCAAGCAAATTTCTGACCACAATGATATGAAACTAGAAATCAATTACAAGAATAAAACTGGAAAAAATACAAACACATGGAGGCTAAATAACATGCTACTAAACAACAAATGGGTCAACAAAGAAATCAAAGAAAGAAAGAAAAAAATACCTTGAGACAAATGAAAAAGGAAACATAATGTTCCAAAATCTATGGGATGCAGCAAAAGCACTTCTAAAAGGAAAGTTTATAGTGACACAGGTCTATCTTAGAAATAAGAAAAATCTTAAATAAAAAACCTATCTTTACTATAAAAAAAGAAACAAAGCCCACATTTAGTAGAAGGAAAGAAATAATAAATATCAGAACAGAAATAAATAAGATAGAGACTAAAAATACAATAGAAAAGATCAGTGAATCTCAGAGCTGGTTCTCTGAAAAGATTAAGAAAATTGATAACCCTTATAGCCAGATTCATCAAGAAAAAGAGAGGACCCATATAAGTAAATTCAGAAGTGAAAGAGAAGTTACAACCAATATCACAGATATACAAAGGATCATAAGAGATTACAATGAACACTGATATGTCAATAAAATGGACACCCCAAAAATGGATAAATTTTTAGAAATGTACAATTTCCCAAGACTGAATCAGGAAGAAATAAAAAATATGAACAGACAGATCACTAGTAATGAAATTGAATCAGTAATCAAAAATTTTTGAGTAAACAAAAGTCCAGAACCAGACAGCTTCACAGGTGAATTCTACAGAACATTTAAAGAGGAGCTAATATCTATTCTTTTCAAACTATTTCAAAAAATTGAAGAGATGGGAACACTTCCTCAACACACTCTACAAAGTCACCATAACCTGATACCAAAACCAGACACTACCAAAAAAGAAAATTATAGGCCAATATTTCTGATGAACATAGATGCAAAAATTCTCAAAAAAATAGTAGTAGACTGAATTCAATAATACATTGAAAGGATCGTACACCATGGTCAAGTGGGATTTAGTCTAGGGATGCAAGGATGGCTCAATATCCACAATCAATGTGATACACTGCATTAACAAAACAAAGGATAAAAATTATTTGATCATCTCAATAGATGCAGAAAAAGCATTAGACAAAACTCAACATACATTCAAGATAAAAATTCTCAACAAACTGGGTATACAGACAATATATCTCAATGTAATAAAGGCCAAAAATGACTAGTCCACACCTAACATCATATTCAATGATGAAAAGCTGAAATCTTTCCTCCAAGATCAGGAAGAAGAAAAGGATACCTACTATCACCACTTTTATTCAACATAGTATTGGAAGTCTTAGCCCCAGCAATCAGAAATGAAAAAGAGATAAGAGGCATCCAAATTGGAGACCAAAAAGTAAAACTGTTACTGTTTGTAGGTGACATGGTACAGTATATTAAAAACACTAAAGATGCCACCAAAAAGCTATTAGAAGTAATACTGAATTTAGTAAACTTGCAGGATACAAAATCAATATATAGAAATCTGTTGCATATCTATACACTAATACCAAACTATCAGAAAGGGAAATTAAGAAACAAGTTCATTTACAATTGCATCAAAAAGAATAAAATACCTAGGAATGATTTAAGGAGGTGAAAGATGTATACTCTGAAAACTGTAAGACTTTGATGAAAAAAATTGAAGAAGAAAGAAATAAATGGAAAGCTATACCATGTTCATAGGTTGGAAGAATTAATATTGTTAAAATATCTATACTACCCAAAGAAATCTACAGATTCAATGCAATCCCTATCAAAATACCAGTGGCATTTTTCACAGAACTGGAATCCTAAAGTTTGTATGGAACCACAAAAGGAACTGATCAGGATTTAATGCAAATATCAACTCCAGGTAACATTTCCATGTCTATCTCTAATCCTAAGAGACCCCCATTAGAGAACGAATAACATAAATTGCAAATTGTTAGAGAGAATGGAATATTACACAGCCATTAAAACAAATAACTAGCTCTCTGCATATCATGAATAAATTTCAAAAACCAATGTTAACAGTACAGCAAACAAATTTCTATGCATTTTAATAAATACCCAAGCAATAGTGTCTATTTCATTCATGTGTACATGCATATGTAGACAGTAGAAAACATGCACAGGAACACAACACATCAACTTCAGAAGTATGGTGACCCCAAGGGGGTAAAAAAGGAGCAGGAGAAAATGGATGAAGCTTTAGTTATGGTTGAAAATTTTTTATTAATGGTGATGAAGAGGGAGCGAGAGGAAGGGAGAGGGTGAATGAAAGGGCAAATAGGGGTAAATTGTTAATATATGTTTAATTTCAGTGATATATACTTATTTTCTCCACATTTTATTATGATTTAAACATTCTTCCTTAAAGTTTTCATTTTAACTTAAGGTACAATGTAATTTCAATCCCTCTGTTAAATTTTAAGAGAAAAAAATCATTATTGGCTTAATCTATTAATATATAGTAGAATATTTAATAGTTTCCACTAATGTTACCCAATATTTACTGACAATGGCATCATAAAAATTATCAGAACATGCACAGTATTTATTTCTTATGTGTCTGGTTTTCACAGAAATCTGTGTGGTAGAAATCAGGGATATCTGTAGCTAGATGATCCAAGATCTCAGTCTAATGAATAAGATAAAAGTAGAATGCTTTTCTACTTTTAATGAAAGCAGAGATGTAGATTTAAAAGAGGAAGGAAAAATTCTGGTAACAGTAGGCAGCTAGATAGGTAGGTAAATAGGTGAAGGGATGGATGGATGTGTAGGTAGGGAGAGAGAGAGAGAGAGGAAAAAGCCTTATTCTATCATAAGGGTTTATTTGAGGTGCCTGGAAATTATTTTTCCTTGATAAGCATAGGCTGACATCATTCATTAAATGGGTCAGTCTCTGTGAAGCCTGGATACCATAAATCACAGTGTCCAGAAGCAATATTAATTATCTATAGTATTATCTGTCAACCACTGATTCTTTCACTCATTCAAACATGTGACCAATGCCTACTATAAGCTTAGATTACTGATTAGTTTTTACTATAATCAGCTTCCAAATGCAAAAGTTAACTCTATTCAAGTCATTTAAAGAAGATTTATCCTGAAAGAGGAATCAAGATGGCAGAGTAGTAGGACATGGAACTCACCTCTTCCCATAAAGAAGATTTATTCTACCTAATGCTGAAGTTCTTTGGGGGAAAATATTTCTATATATTTTTACTGAAGAAGTTTATTTATTCACCGCAGGCAGTGATGTGCTAAGTGAGAAAGGTATTCTTCCTAAATATTTATGTCTGTTAACAAGGTCCCTGAATGACAAGAAATAATTTCCATCAAATAAACTTAAACAGGCAGGCTAAGCATTTATTTATACAGACAACCCTTAGATGCCAGTCATTTTGTTAAAGACTGAGCGAAAAAAAAAATCTGAAGAGCCCTTGTCCTAGAGAATTTCACTGTCGTTTTGACCAAATCTAAATAAATGGAATCTCTTCTTCTCTCTTTGAACTAGAAGTCAATAGTAAGATTAAACAGATAATCGAATTCTTCACAAGGTAATAATGCCAACACAAACATCTTTGTCCTCATATGAGTTTTTCTACCGCAGCAGTTCTCAACCTTGGTTGCAATTGCAATCACCGTGCAGAGCATTAAAAATGCATATAAAATAGCAAATCCTGCCCTCAGAGTTACGGGTCTCATTGTTTTTGGTGCATCTTGGACGTCGGGATGAGAAGCTCCTATGTGCTTCTATGTGCAGCCAATTTTGAGAACCACGACCAGGACCCAATGGCCTCATAGCCTTTACATCCTGCTGGGGGCATAAACTTTCATGATCATAGGGCTAAAAGCAAAGAATATTAGGAAAACAGGAACAAATGGGGGGTTCATTAGGCCTAGAATGTTTAGCTATGTTTCACTCTTTCTTTTTCAAACCAACTCTGCAATGAGGGCTGCTCTTTTTCTTTTTAATCCTTGCTCAACTAGAATACTCCAGCGTGTGTAAACCATCAACACACTTGTCCTCTTGTTATCCCATCCAAGCAATCCAACAACCTAGAAACCTGGACACCTCAAGTCTCTTCCTCACCTAGAAAGGATCCAGCAGGTCTTCTTCTTTCCTCCAGAGAACTAGGCCTTTATTTATAAAAACTGGGTTCTTTCTTTAGCACGTTTATGGCCCAAATGGGAAAAGTGAGATGGGGCATGTTCCCAACTGCTTCTCACTAGAGAGGGGAAATGAAACTAACCTCTGGAGAAAGCACACCATAGACCACAGTTCTTTGATTTCCACCCTCCTCCATAGGAGTGAATATTAGGTACAATATTCAGTATGTCAAGGTCATGTTTACCTAACTCTAATGAAGCAAAACATAAATCTCAAATTGTTAACCATCTACAGGGAATAAGTGGATCTTTTTTTTCCAGAAGCCAAGTAATTAAAATGGAAAAATGTGTTTAGTGTTCAAAGAAATTGAAATGTTACCATATTAGATAAAGGAACAGTCCATGACCACATAATGTCATTACAGTGATCAGAAATTATGTGGCCCTATAAATTGCTTTATTTCTCTCAGCAGAATATTAATTTCAAGTGAGTAATTTAAATTGCATTAACAGCAGACTCCTTAAGATGACACTTCATTTAGTCTTTAGACTTGCTACTGTTTACACTATCTACCTAATCTGCCATCTCACACCAGGGCTAACTTGTCCCAGATTGCATATTGTTTTTTCAAAATACCATGGGGGTGTCAAATGTTTTATTGCAAACCTCCTGCTTTATGGGGAATAGGCAACGTAAGTTAACCAGAGAGACACTTCTGTAAATTGCCCTATTTTAGATGGGAAACATTTCAATTAGATGTATGAAATCAACTGACAGTTTTGTGAACCAAATCATTTGGAAATATCCTTCACATGAAAGTGCATCATATTTTCAGAGACCATATGGTATAAAGTAGATGCACAAGATCTTCAAGGACAGGAAAGCTTATACTCAGCATGAATCTCTATTCCAGGGCCTATGTGCCCTTCAATAGCAAACGTCCAGTTGAGACAACTTTCAAAGTTGCTAATTTGGTAGAAAGGAAGTATCAAAAATGTTTTTAAAGAAATTACTTAACCATGGTTTTTCCTTATGAAGACAAGATAAATGCACATTCCTTGGACTGCCAGCTCAGTAACTCAAATAGAGAAAGACCGTTAGAGACTGGGCCAATGGGTGAGAAGGACTACAGGTTTAAAGATGTGTTTGTATAATCATTGCTTCGTTAGGACCCTTGAACATCAACTTGTCACTTGAATAATCTTTGCGTGAGAATGACAGTCTCATGAATGACTGAGATTACTAAATGGTTCAAGAAACTTTAATCTAGTAGCAAATATATTTGACTGTTTCAATTTACCTTTGACCTCCCAAGACTTCCTCAAATAAAGGGAAAAGTATGCTCTAAATTGGATCTGACAAAGTCATTGGTTCAATCCCTCCCCCCTCCCCCATCTTTACCAAATAACTTTCCTCCTCACTTAGGCCTTCTTTTCTATTATTACAGGTTTACAAGCACCTTCAGAGATAGGTAATGTTCACTATTTTTTACAACACAGAACCTTTGCTTTCTCACCCATACATCCCAGGGCTTGCTTTCCTTTTCTCCTGCAAGCTGCCTGTTCTAATCTGTAGCACCTCTCTCTAGTGACTAGTGCACACACTCCTGAATTTTGCTTTCCAGTTGCTGCTTTCCTTGACACCACTGTTCTTTTCTTCTAAACTATTCCGATGCTGTTCAGCTCATTTGCCATACTTCACCATCCCTGACTGTTAACTGCTTCCTGAATCAAGCTCACATCTTCCAAGGCCATCCTCCCAGCAGGGGAGTTTCAGGTCATGGATCCACCCCAGCCAACCCTGATTTGATTGAGCACATCTTTCTAATTCTCATTCTCTACAGGATGCAACAGACTCTCTGCAGAAACCCCAGTTTCAGAAAGAAACAAAGCCCTACCTTCCCAGAAGACCCCCAGGAGGAGTAACAGTTCTAAACTCTGACTTCTGGTGCTCCCTGTTTACCTCTCTACCCCTGCTGTGAAACCGCCCAGCCACATGGGGAGCAGAGCTGCCTGCCCCCCAAGGAGTTATAAGTCCTAAGTGTGCATTCTCTAACATTTGAGTAAATGATGACCACAAAGGATCTAAGTTACACCACAGGAGACCAATGTCCAAACAAAGGACATACAGCTATCTGGGATAATATTCCTCAAATTATGGATAATCCAAAATTAGCCTGTTACAAATATGAGAAAAAGTAAACTAGTTAGAAAAAACATCTTCTCTTTTTTTTATGAGAGGGATCAGAATATAGCCCACAAAATATGTCACTTTGGCAGAGCAATTATATTGAGTTGAATGCAACGAAGAAATAGCAGACACAGGAGGAACTTCTACCCTCCCCCTTCCTGCCTAAAAGCAGGGCATAAATTTCCCTTTGTGAAGGTATCTCCCTCCCCTCTCCTTTACAAGGGAGGTGGCACTGACTTGAGTTTGCATAAAGGAACCTAACCTGACTAAAATAACCCTTATCTGCCACTAGTTTCCCATAGATTCACCTTCCCACAATTTACTCCCCCTAGAATCCCAAATCCCTTTCCCTTTGTCACTTCTCCACAATGTATCACCCTGTGTTAAAATGGTATAGGGCTTCCCTGGTGGCACAGTGGTTGAGAGTCCACCTGCCAATGCAGGGGACACGGGTTCGTGCCCCAGTCTGGGAAGATCCCACATGCCGCGGAGTGGCTGGGCCCGTGAGCAATGGCCGCTGAGCCTGCACATCTGGAGCCTGTGCTCCACAACGGGAGAGGCCACAACAGTGAGAGGCCCGCGTACCGCAAAAGAAAAAAAAAAAATAAAAGTGGTATATAAGTCCCTGAGCCTAATCACTTCTTTTCTGTGAAGCTCCTGTGTGCATGTATAACAAAATTTTTCTCTTGTTAATTTGTCTTTTGTCAGTTTACTTCACAGGCCCCACTTCTGAACTTAGAAGAGTATTAGGAAAAGTTTTTTACTCTCCTACACTATTAACCACAATAACAGTCATATGTTTATTCTTCAGGAAAAACTAACAAAATGCCCCAGAAAATGGGCATTTTTCTTTTATAGTAATGACATGATGCAAAGAAGAAGGAAATTATGAACAGTTTTAAGACTGTCTTAGCTGTGGCGTCTTTACTATATTTCCTTCCACTAAGTACTTTGCTTTTAGGATGCATCTTTAAAAGATTGTAGAGATGAGAGGTACTCTAAATGAAAGTCTTTAGCCCTAACCCCTGATAAATGTCCTCTGGGTCATTTGTCACTGTCATCTTGACACACTGTGAACTGAAAGGCAGTGGGACTCCAGTGATGGCTGCTGAACTCACATGGGCCAAGCAGCAGACAGAAATCATACCATTTAGTCTCAGAGGGACTAAAGGGAATTTACAGGTGGATTTAACTTTAGCCGATCTTCACATGACACTATAAAGTTGTAGGGAAGCACATCTTGCATCATCATAGCATGACAAATAGGGAAAAATGAGGCTTGGGAGCAGCAGAGTGAATGAAGTCATTGCAGGCCGAGGTACCAAGAACTCAGCGATGCTCCAGACCAGAACAGGATGCTGCTGCTTTCAGCAGGGCCAACTGTTAAGAAAGGCTTCCTTTCAAAAGAATCTCTTGTTCCCACTTTAGCATCAAATGCCTTTGGCCTAAGATGATTCCTAAAAGGGTGTGTGCTCACCTCTTCAACTTTGGTGTGTCTATAAGCCAGCCTCCCAGAAAATTCTTCCCCAAAGGAATGTAGCTTGTTTGCCCAGGGCATCTTCTAATAATTCGTACAAAACTCATTCAGTTTAGACACAAAAATTTGCTTGCCCCTTAGGGATCCTAGTTGATATATCAGATTTTTTAAAATTTTATTGTGATAACATATACATAACATAAAATTTCCTATTCCTCATTTTTAAGTGCAGAGTTGAGTGGCATTAGGTATGTTCATATTCTTGTATAACCATCACCACTGTCCATTCCCCAAAAAAATTCTGTACCCATTAAACAATAGGTCCCCATTCCTCTCTTCCCAGCCCCCAGTAACCACTACTCTACCCACTTTCTCTATGATTTTGACTATTCCAGCTACTTCATATAAATGGAATCACAATATTTGTCCTTTTGTGTCTTATTTCACTTAATGGCCTCAAAGTTCCTCCATTTTGCAGCATGTACTAGAATTTCATTCCTTTTTTAAGGCTAAATAATATTCCATTGTGTGTGTGTAAATATCACATTTTGTTTATCCATTCATCCTTTGATTGGCATTTGGGTTGTTTCCACCTTTGGACTATTGTGAATAATGCTGATATAAACACTGGTGTACAAATACCTGTTCAAGTCCCTGCTTTCAATTTCTTTGTGCACCTACCATAACTGGAATTGCCAGATCATATAATTTTGTGTTTAATTTACTGAGGAACCACCATACTGTTTCCACAGTTGTTGCACCATTTTACATTCCCACCAGCAATGCCCAAGTGTTCCAATTTCTCCACATCCTCACTAACACTCCTTGTCTTCTGTTCTTCTGATAGCAGGTATCCTAGTGGCTGTGAAGTAATATTTCATTGTGGTTTTGATTTGTATTTCTCTAATGATTAATGTTGAGCATCTGATATATCAGATTTATAGCTATTTTATTCATTTACTTTTAACTGCTCTTACCTATTTTTTTCTTTTTAGAGCTTTATTGAACTATAATTGACATACAACAAAGTGCACATATTTAAAATATACAGTCTGATAAGTTTTGACATAAGCATACACCTTTGAAGCTATCACCACACAGCAAGACAATGAACATATCCATCAGCTCCCAAAGTTTCTTCATGTCCCTTCATAACCCCTTCCTCTCACATCTCTGTCCTTATCTCATCCTCAGGCAAGCACTGATCTGATTTCTATCACAACAGATTATTTGGCATATTCTAGAATTTTATGTAAATGAAAGCATAGATTACATACTATTTTGTCTGTCTCTCTTCACTCCACCTAATTAATTTGGGGTTCATCCAAGTTTATGTAGCAATAGTTCATTCCTCTTTATCATTGAATAGTACTCCATTTTATGTTGTTTATCTATTTACCTGTTAAATAGATAGCAGGTAAATAGATAATGGACATTGGATTGTTCCCATTTGGGGCTATTACCAATTAACCTTTTATGAATAGTCATGTACAAGTCTTTAAATGGACATATGCTTTCATGTCTCTTAGGTAAATATCTAGGAATAAAACAGTTGGGTCATACAGTAGGTGTATGTTTAACTTTTTTTAAAAAACTGCCAAACTCTTCTCCAAAGTGTTTCCAAACATTACTGCCCTTTTACATCACACCAGCAAAATCCAAGAGTTCTAGTTCTTCCACATCCTTGCCAACACTTGGTACCATCTGGCTTTTAAATTTTACCCATTCAAGAATGAGTGTTGTAACATTTCATTGTGCTTTAATTTGCATTTCCCTATGAGTAATGATGCTGAGTGTTTTTCATGTGCTCTTTTTCTATCTTCATATCTTCTTTAGGGAAGAATCAAATCTTTGGTGCATCTTTTAGTTTGGTTATTTGTCTTCTTGTCCTTAAGTTGGAGATTAGTATGTGGTTTTGTGGACATATCATGTATATCACACAATGGATATATGTCATATATAATCAGATATGTTTGCAAATATTTTCTCCTAGTCTGTAGTTTTCCTTTTCATTTTTTAATAGTGTCTTTTGAAGAGCAAATGCTTAACTTTGATAAAGTCCAATTTATTAATTTTTTTCTTCTGTAGCTTGTGCTTTTATGTTACATTTAAGAAATACTTGCTAAATACCAGGTTGCTAATATTTTCTCCTATATTTTCTCTTATGTGTAATTAATACCTTATTTTAAAAAAATATTTAAGTAAATAGAGAAAGGAGTCAAGATGGCAGAATAGGAGGACATGGAATTTGTTGCTTCTCACAAGTACATCAAGAATGCATCTACAAATGGAACAATTCTCATAGAGCACCAGCTGAACATTAGTAGAAGACTTCTGACACCTGAAAGGACAAGAAAAATCCCCTCAAAACTGGGTAGGATGAAAGAAAGAAGAAAAAAAGAAAAAAGAAATTAAAAAGGGACCAGCAACCCTGGCAGGAAGCTGAAGGTGAAGGGAGGTCCCCACACTCAGAAAAACTCCCTCATGGTGGGGAAGCCAACTAGGACAGAAAAGAAGCTTTGGGTTCTTTGGGGGTCGGGTGTTGGAAAGTGGGGTTTGGAGCAGGACCCAGGGAGGAGACAGCTATTGGCTGTGAAAACACAGCCTGAAGGGACAGGAGTAATGAGCTCCACAACCCAGAAGGTCTGAGGAAAAAGCCCAGGACACCATAGAAGTAAGGTGTCATTTTTGAGTGGTGCACAAGGGACAGAGTTACCATTACAACCCCTTCGCCCACCTGCCAGCTTCTTCAGCATCTGTGGACACTAGGAGGGGCTCATTTCTGGGTGGGGCAGCCCTGATCCTCAGTCTCCTCCACCTGCAAGGGCTGTGGGGGCCTGAGTGCCACCCATCCCAAAGCCTTCCTGGGAAACAGCCCTGGGCACACTTGCCTGGGACGAGAATCTGCTGATATTGGCAGGGGCTGAGTGCTAAAGCATGGAGTTGGGAGAACTGATCTGGGGAGAGAACACTGTTGGCTGCATGGATACAGCAGAGGGGACAAGAGGGAGGGAATGCATGGCTGGAAACGCCCCTAGAGAAAGTATGTTCTGCCTGGAAAGTGAGGTGCCATTGTTGAGAGGCATGCAAGGGGTGGGGCCGCCACCACCACCACATGCCAGCTCTTGCCTCTGCCAGCACTGGGAGGGACTCCCAGCAGAGCAAGATGCCACATTTGGTTACAACTGCCTGCCAGTTCCCACCACTGCAGGCAACTCGTGCACACCCTAGTCTAAGTGTGCCCCAAGCAGCTGCTGCTTTCACTCCCTCTTGCCTGGGTAGGGGACAAAAGCCTGAGGGTGACACACATGCAGAGGTGGGGTCAAAACAAAAGCTGAGCCCCATGGGCTGTATGACTAAGGAAGAGGAACAGAAATCTTTGCATGCAGCTGCACAAGCCACAGATTAAATCCCCAAGATTGTCTGGATAAATCCTGTGTCTGTGGAATATCTGAATAGACAGTGAGTGTTCCCACAATTGAGACCAGTCTAACCTTTGCAACAGTGGAGGTAGAGGACAAATACATGTGGGAATTGGGCCAGGTCAGAGTCTGAGCTGACCCCACAGTCCCCACAGCAAGTCCAGAGACCTACTTAGAGGTATTTGAAGGCCTCCTTGGGAGGCAGGGATTAGCTCTGGCTCACTGTGGGACAAGGACACTGACAGCAGAGGTCCCAGGAAAATATTCTTATTACTGTTATTCTTTTTTTGTTTCATTTTGTTCAGTTGTTGGTGTTGTTGCTTTTATTATTTTTTATCTTTTATTTTTATTCTTTATATATATATTATATTTTTATTTATCTTTTTATTCTGTTTTTACTTTTTTGTGGTTTTGTGGGATTTTCTTGTTTTTTATTTTATTTTACTTTATTTTTTCTCTTTTTTCTTGGTTTTTATGTGTATATTTTGTGTTTTCCTCACTTCTTTTGTTGTTTGTTTGCATTCAGTTTTAGTTTCATTTTGTTATTGTTACTTTAGTTCTTATTGACTGTTCTCATTATTGAATTCTTTGCTTGTTTGTCCTTTTGTGGGTTTTGTTTGTTTTTCTTCTTTATTTTTTTATTTTTTTCTCTTCACGTGTGTGTGTTGTGTTGTTGTTGCTGCTGTTTTTTTTCTTTACTGTTGTTTTTGACATTTGTCCTGGGTGTTGTTAGTCTGTCTCTTTTCTTCTTTTTTTCTTTTCTTTTCTTTTACTCTGGTCACATGGTACAGCTTGCAGGCTCTTGGTTCCCTGGCCAGGAGTTGGGCCTGGGCCTCTGGGGTGGGAGCACCGAGTCAAGGACATGGGACCAACAGAGAATTTCCAGGCTCAGGGAATAATAATCAGCATGCACACACTGAGACCCAGCCCCACACAACTGCCTGCAGGCTCCAGTGCTGGACACCTCACACCAAACAACCAGCAAGATAGGAACACAGCCTCATCCATCAGTGGACACGCTGACCAAAGTTGTACTAAGCTCACAGACACCCCAAAATACACAATCTGACGCAGCCCTGCCCTTCAAAAGGAAAAGACTCAGAGTGCCAGACACCAGTCCCTCCCACAAGGAAGCCTACACAAGCCCCTGAATCAACCTTACTCACCAGGGGGCAGAAAGCAGAAGCAAGAGAGATTACAACTCTGCAGCCTGCAGAAAGGAGACCATAAACACAGCAGTTTAGACAAAACGAGACAAAAGAGAAATACGTTTCAGATGAAGGAGCAAGGTAAAACCCCACAAGACCAAATAAATGAAGAAGAAATAGGCAATATACCTGAAAAAAAATCAGAGTAATGATAATAAAGATGATCCAAGATCTCAGAAATAGAATAGAGGCATGGATTGAGAGGATACAAGAAATGTTTAACAAAGACCTAGAATAACTAAAGAACAGACAATCAGTGATGAGCAACACAATAACTGAAATGAAGAATACACTACAGGGAATAAATAGCATAATAACTGAAGCAGAAGAACGGATAAGTGAGCTGGAAGACAAAATGGTGGAAATAACTGCCAAGGAGCAGAATAAAGAATAAAAACAAACGATGACAGTCTCAGAAACCTCTGGGACAACATTAAACGCATCAACATTCGAATTATAGGGTCCCAGAAAAAGAAGAGAAAAAGAAAGTGTCTGAGAAAATATTTGAAGAGATTATAGTCAAAAATTTGGGAAAGGAAATAGTCAAGTCTAGGAAGCACAGAGAGTACCATACAGTATAAACCCAAAGAGGAACATGCTGAGACACATATTATTCAAACTAACAAAAATTAAATATGAAGAAAAAATATTAAAAGCAGAAAGGGAATATGAACAAATAACTGACAATGGAACCCCCATAAGGTTAACAGCTGATTTTTAAACTCTGCAGGCCAGAAGGGGTGGCAGGACAAATTTAAAGTGATGAAAGGGAAAAACCTAAAACCAAGATTACTCTACGCAGCAAGAATCTCATTCAGATTCGAAGGAGAAATCAAAAGCTTTACAGAGAAGCAAAAACTAAGAGAATTCAGCACCACCAAACCAGCTTTACAACAAATGCTAAAGGAACTTCTCTAGGCAGGAAATACAAGAGAAGAAAAAGACCTACCAGAACAAACCCAAAACAATTAGGAAAATGGTAATAGGAACATATGTATCGATAATTACTTTAAGTATAAATGGATTAAATGTTCCGACCAAAAGACACAGACTGGCTGAATGGATACAAAAACAAGACCTGTATGTATGCTCTCTATAACAGACCCACTTCAGACCTAGGGACACATACAGTCTGAAAGTGAGGGGATGGAAAAAGATATTCCATGCAAATGGAAACCAAAAGAAAGCTAGAGTAGCAATACACATATCAGACAAGATAGACTTTAAAATAAAGACTATTACAAGAGACAAGGAAAGACACTACATAATAATCAAGGGATCAATCCAAGAAAAAGATATAACAATTATAAATATTCAGGCACCCAACCTAGGAGCACCTCAGTACATAAGGCAAATGCTAACAGCCATAAAAGAGGAAACTGACTGTAACACATTAATAGTAGGGAACTTTAACACCTCACTTACACCAATGGAAAGATCACCCAGACAGAAAATAAAAAACATAATTTAAATGACACAATAGACTAAATAGACTTAATTGATATTTATAGAACATTCCACCTAAAAGTGGCAGAACACACTTTCTTCTGAAATGCTCATGGAACATTCTCCAGGATAGATCACATCTTGGGTCAGCAGTCAAGCCTCGATAAGTTTTTAAAAACTGAAATCATAACAAGCTTTTGACCACAATGCTTTTTCTGACCACAGTGCTATGAAATTAGAAATAAATTACAGGAAAAAAACTGTAAAAAATACAAACACATAAAGTCTAAACAATACACTACTAAATAACCAAGAGATCACTGAAGAAATCAAAGAGGAAAGCAAAAAATGCCTAGAAAAAAATGACAACAAAAACATGATGACCCAAAACCTATGGGATGCAGCAAAAGCAATTCTAAGAGGAAAGTATATAGCAATACAATCCTACCTCAAGAAACAACAAAAATCTCAAATAAGCAACCTAACCTTACACCTAAAGCAACTAGAGAAAGAAGAACAAACAAAACACAAAGTTAGCAGAAGGAAAGAAATCATAAAGATCAGAGCAGAAATAAATGAAATAGAAACAAAAGAAACAATAGCAAAGATTAATACAACTAAAAGTTGGCTCTTTGAGAAGATAAAATCATTGATAAACCTTTAGGCAGACTCATCAAGAAATAAAAGGGAGAAGACTCAAATCAATAGAATTAGAAATGAAAAAGGAGAAGTTACCACATGCATCGCAGAAATACAAAGGATCATAAGAGATTACTACAAGCAACTATATGCCAACAAAATAGACAACCTGGAAGAAATGGACAAATTCTTGGAAAGGTACAATTTTCCAAGACTGAACCAGGAAGAAATAGAAAATATGAACAAACCAATCACAAGCACTGAAATTGAAACTGTGATTAAAAATCTTCCAACAAACAAAAGTCCAGGACCAGATGGCTTTACACTAGAATTCTATCAGACATTTAGAGAAGAGCTAACACCTATCCTTCTCAAAGTCTTCCAAAAAATTGCAGAGGGTGGAACACTCCCAAACTCATTCTACGAGACCACCATCACTCTGATACCAAAACCAGATAAAGATGTCACACATAAAAAAAAATTACAGGCCAATATCACTGATGAACATAGGTGCAAAAATCCTCAACACAATACTAGCAAATTTCAAAACCAACAACACATTAGAAGAGTCATACACCATGGTCAAGTGGGATTTATCCTAGGGTTGCAAGGATTCTTCAATATATGCAAATCAATCAGTGTGATACACCATATTAACAAATTGAAGAATAAAAACCATATGATCACCGCAATAGATACAGAAAAAGCTTTTGACAAAATTCAACACCAATTTATGATAAAAACCCTCCAGAAAGTGGGCATAGAGAGAACCTACCTCAACAAAATAAAAGCCATATATGACAAACCCACAGCAAACATTATTCTCAATGGTGAAAAACTGAAAGCATTTCCTTTAAGATCAGGAACAAGACAAGGGTGTCCACCCTTGCCACTATTATTCAACATAGTCTTGGAAGTCCTAGCCATGGCAATCAGAGAAGAGAAAGTAATAAAAGGAATCCAAATTGGAAAAGAAGAAGTAAAACTGTCACCGTTTGCAGGCAACATGACACTACACATAGGAAACCCTAAAGATGCCGCCTGAAAATGACTAGAGCTAATCAATGAATTTAGTAAAGTCTCAGGGTACAACATTAATACACAAAAATCTCTTGCTTTTCTATACACTAACAATGAAAGATCAGAAAGAGAAATTAAGGAAACAATCCCATTTACCATTGTAAAAAAAAGAATAAAATACCTAGGAATAAACATACCTAAGGAGGCAAAAGACCTGTATGCAGAAAACTATAAGACAATGATGAAAGAAATCCAAGATGACACTAACAGATGGAGAGATATACCATGTTCTTGGATTGGGAGAATCAACATTGTGAAAATGACTCTACTACCCAAAGCAATCTACAGATTCAGTGCAATCCTTATCAAATTACCAATGGCATTTTTCACAGAACTAGAACAAAAAGTTTTACAATTTATATGGAAACACAAAAGACCCTGAATAGCCAAAGCAATCTTGAGAAAGGAAAATGGAGCTGGAGGAATCAGGCTCCTGGACTTCAGACTACACTACAAAGCTACAGTAATCAAGACAGTATGGTACTGGAACAAAAACAGAAATATAGATAAATGGAACAGGATAGAAAGCCCAGAGATAAACCCACGCACCTATAGGCACCTAATCTATGCCAAAGGAGGCAAAAATATACAATAGAGAAAAGAAAGCCTCTTCAATAAGTGGTGCTGGGAAAACTGGACAGCTACATGTAAAAGAATAAAATTAGAACACTCCCTAACACCATACACAAAAATAAACTCAAAATGTATTAAAGACCTGAATGTAAGACTAGACACTATAAAACTCTTAGAGGAAAACATAGGCAGAACACTCTATGACATAAATTGCACCAAGATCTTTTCTGACCCACATCATAGAGTAATGAAAATAAAAACAAAAATAAACAAGTGGGACTAATTAAACTTAAAAGCTTTTGCACAGCAAAGGAAACCATAAACAAGATGAAAGGAATAGGAGAAAATATTTGTAAACAAAGCAACTGATACAGGTTTAATCTCCAAGATATATAAACAGCTAACACAGCTCAATATCAAAAAACAAACAACTTAATCAAAAAATGGGCAGAAGACCTAAATAGACATTTCTCCAAAGAAGACATACACATGGCCAACAAACACATGAAACGATGCACAACATCACTAATTATTAGAGAAATGCAAGTCAAAACTACAAAGAAGTATCACCTCACACCAGTCAGAATGGCCATTATCATAAAATCTACGAACAATAAGTGCTGGAGAGGGTGTGGAGAAAAAGGAACCCTCATGCACTGTTGGTGGGAGTATAAATTGATACAGCCACTATGGAAAATGGTATAGAGTTTCCTTAAAAAACTAATAATAGAACTACCATATGACCCAGCAATCTCACTACTAGGCATATACCCAGAGAAAACCATAATTCAAAAATATACATGCACCCCAATGTTCATAGCAGCACTATTTACAATAGCCAGGACGTGGAAGCAACATAAACGTCCATCAACAGAGGAATGGATAAAGATGTGGTACATATATACAATGGAATATTACTCAGCCATAAATAGGAACAAAATTGGGTAATTTGTAGAGACATGGATGGACCTAGAGACTGTCATACAGAGTGAAATAAGTCAGAAAGAGAAAAACAAATATTGTATATTAATGCATATATGTGGAATCTAGAAAAATGGTACAGATGATCCTATTTGCAAAACAGAAATAGAAACACAGAGGTAGAGAACAAATGTATGGATACCAAGGGGGAAAGGGGTAGGGGGAGAATTGGGAGATTGGGATTGACACATATACACTATTGATACTATGTATAAAATAGATAACTAATGAGAATGTACTGTATAACACAGGGAACTCTACTTAATGCACTGTGGTGACCTGAATGGGAAGGAAGTCCAAAAGGGAGGAGATATATGTATATTTATGGCTGATTCATTTTGCTGTACAGTAGAAACTAATACAAGATTGTAAAGCAGCTATACTCCAATACAAATTAATTAAAAAAAAATTTTTAATAAAATAACTTTTCTTAAAAAGTAAATATAAAATACCAAAAAAGGAGGAAGACTTTGACTATTAAACCCTACCTTGTGCTAGATTTGACCACAGACTTGATCAAAAAGGAGGGCTGAAACTCACAAAAAAATGATGAGATTTTAAAAAATGAAAATATGATAGATGTAGAGCCCAATCAGTGAAGAAACAAAGTTAAGAATCATAGTTTTTCCCAAAGTTGCAACCTGAAAACATGTAACAGAAACAATAGAGATAGAATTGAAGGAGATTTGCCAAAGTTGAGAAAAGATCTTATAATTCAGTATAAAAGCTCAACTATATTCCAGGTAAATCTCAACCAACAGACCAAACATGTACATATTCTTTTAAAGTGCCCAATTAACAAGCTAACACAAAGTCCAAGGTCTCTAGGCCGGAAAAACAAGCAAACTGGCTTCTCTATCAAGGAATAACACTAGGCTGGCCAGAAACCTTTCCTTTGTAATACTTACTGACCACACAATGGCATTTCTAGGGAGAAAAGGCTATAACCAATGAATGTAAGTTTGTCCTGCTCTCCTCTGCCCTGCATTCACCTCTTCTCAACAGCAGCCCCAGCCCCCTACCCACTCCCCTGACATTTGGTGGTGGATGCACAGAAATGTTAGCCAGTCACAGCTCCCCACTCTCCCTACAAGTTCTTCATGATCCTCCCCCTCACAGCCTCATTTTGGTAGCTGGACATCTTTGTCTTTCCATATTAACTGGATGATGATTTTTTTTCTCTGATCCTTCAATTTCTTTTTGACCTTCTTTCTTCCAGCTCTTCCCACAAGGGTGTAGGTTCTAATTCCCAAAATAAATTCCTTATTCCATCACCCACAGTGGTTCTGCTTCTATGATTGAAGCCCCACCAATACAGCAAGAATAAATTTTTAAATAAAATATAAATTTATTAAAGTATTTTAAATTAAATATATTTTCAAAGACAAAATAGAGCATGCAGGGTATAAACCCTAATAAACCATTTTTGACCTAAGGAATAAGTAAATGCTAAGGAAGGTAAGTCTTCTGGTCTTTTGTTTAGTCCAAAGCACAAACAGAAAAGTATTCTGACAATGCTAAAATGGACTTTCTTTCAATAATAAGACATTTCTTCCCAAACAGAGAGAAGAAAATATGTCTTACTTTAATTGACAGGAACAAATGAATACTTACTCATATATTTATGGATTTCTTCCTGTGTTGGTCCAATTGGGTGGTTATAACAATAATACCATAGACTGTGTGGCTTAAGCAGCAATCATTTATTTCTCATAGTTCTGGAGGCTGGAGAGTCCAAGATCAAGGTGCTAGCAGATCGACTAAGTGGTGAGGATCCACTTCCTGGTTCATAAACGACTGTCTTCTCACTGTGTCCTCACAAAGCAGAAGGGACAAGAGAGCTCTCTGGGCTCTCTCTTACAAGGGCACTAATCCCAGTCATGAGAGCTCCACTCTCATGACCTCATCACCTCCCAAAGGCCCCACCTCCTAACATCATCATATTAGAGGTTAGAATTTCAACATAGGAATTTATGAGGGACACAAACATTTAGTCCATAACACTAACTATCTACAAGGCTATGATAGACCCTAAGATGAGACATAAGAACATCCTGGTTTTGTCTGAGACCCCAAAATAAAGACTGCTCTTACTTAATTTGCCACTAAATGAAAATCTATACAGAATAGTTATGTTGGGATACTATTAACAAGGCACTGTGTCATTTTTCCAAAAAAGAGACCCACACCCAAATACTCAGATGAAATAATTTATCTAATTAGAAACCTAGCAGTAAAAAAATACACCCTTTACAAAAGACCAGGATTGTACTATAAAATCCATCATAAATAGCCTTAGTGTGTAAGCATGTGTGTGACTCTTTGGTTGGGGAGAGTATAGGGGTCAATTAAATTAAAAGTTATGGACTTCCCTGGTGGTGCAGTGGTTGAGAGTCTGCCTGCCTAATGCAGGGGACATGGTTTCGTGCCCCAGTCCGGAAAGATCCCACATGCTACAGAGTGGCTAGGCTTGTGAGCCATGGCCACTGAGCTTGCGCGTCCAGAGCCTGTACTCCGCAAAAAGTTATCTCACCAGATCAGTCAGTATGCTTTTGGTTGCAAGGAATAGAATGTCCAAGTCAAACTGTTTTAAGAAGTAGTGGGGTGGGGACATTTATTGCCTCTTGGAACTTAAGAGTCAAAGGGCAAGGATGAATTTGAACACAGCTGGATCGAAGTGTTGAAACCACATCACCAGGACCCGGTTTCTCCCCAGCCCTGGCTCTGCTTCCCTCTGTGCATTTCCACCCATCATGGCGATTTAGCAAGGACAAATACTGTCTCAGACCAACACTCTTCTCATCTCAACCAAAACAGAAAAGATGAGCTCTCTCACCAGACAGACTGAACAAAAGTCCTGGACCTTGATTCCAAGCCCAATTTGGGTCTTGTACCTATTCCTAAATCAATGCTTGTGGCCAGGAGGACAGAAGCTCTACTGATTGTCTCAGGCTGCATGCCAAGCTCAGCCACATCCAGACAGCATTAATAATAATGATAATAATAAGAAGAAGAATGGAGGCCTGGCAGACCCACGAGAATTTCCATTACCCTCAGATTTCCCATTTGAACAACCATATGGAAAATGAACTGAGATAAAGAAATGAACTTAGAAAAGCATCACCCCAGCTTGGCTTCTTTTTTCTCTTGCTAATTGCTAAATACTCTGCTTTTCCTCAGCCATGCAGCCCTCACTGTAACTTCACCCTGGCGTCCATGAAGCTGAGGAATGCAGATACCAGATAGTCAACTATTACTAAAGAACACTGCCTAGATCTGGACTTACAGAATGTCCTTAAGTTTTTCAGCTTTTAAAAAACACTCGTACCAACCCACAAATTTTCAATCATACTTCCAGACAGATCAGCCTTTGTGACAGAAACTGTTCTCAAGCTTTATTAAAAATCTCATTTGCCAGCAGCCTCATATATTTTTTAAATGTCCGGCCTCATTTCTTCAAATCGGCGCATAGCACATTTTTTCTTGGCTATAATTAGTCACTAAGGCTTATTAGCATAAGAGTAGCTCCAAGAAACTCTAGATGACAAGTCAACACTGATTTCTGTTTTTATGTTTTTCTTGATTCTCAGGAAAAGTATTTGTTTTTTTCTCCTGGAATAAGCCACCCCATGAGCTTTCCTCTTTTCACCCCTTGAGAAGAGCTATTATTATTAGAAGGGAGCATTAGTATAAATTCTTCAAGTAACACATCAGAAGGATTAGTCTGAGCATAAGCAGTCTCTCAATTCTGACCATAGTGCAGCAAAACTTCCAAGCATCAGGAGAAAAGCAAGTTAAAACCAACATTTTACCAGCTGCTACACATGGGGTGAATCAATACCACTAACTGACAACTTTTCGTATGAAACTCAAGCAGTCTGACGTTTCCTTTTTCTATTCCCAGAATATCTGATCTCAAAAGGCTATTGCTAGTGAGCGAGGAGATGGGGTTCACACACAAGGCACTCCTCTTCTGTTCTGGGGCTGCCGGGCGATTAAAGGGCAAGGGTTTGATTGTTTACTCTTTTTTTTTTTTAACATCTTTATTGGAGTATAATTGCGTTACAATGGTGTGTTAGTTTCTGCTTTATAACACAGTGAATCAGTTATACATATACATATGTTCCCATATCTCCTCCCTTTACTCTTCAATAGCAAAGGCGAGGGGCACGGGAACAAGGGCACCAGCTCAGGAGTCCATCCCAGCTGGTTCCAGCCATAGCACTGCCACCAACCAGCCTTGCATGTGACCTTGAGCGAATTCCTTAACTCTCCGAGCTCCTTCTTTCCTCATCTGTGAAATTAATATTATAATAATATTTCTCCTTCTTGGTTGGTAGGAGAATGAAGTGAAGTATCCATTTTGAAGTGCTTAACCTGAAACTTGAACGTGAAAATGACAGCTAACATCTACCGAGCATTTCTTATGTGCCAGGTGTAAGAAGCATTCAATTCATGAATTTATCCATTCAATGAATATCTATGAGCACTTACATGTTCTAGAGGATTGGGATACGTTTTTCAACAAAACAAAGATTCCTGCCTGGAGCTTAATACTTCTGGGATAACTGTGAAGATTATAACATAATTAATAAACATAATACACATAATATATAAAACCAGCAATAACAACAATAATAAAGATGAAAATGAACTTCCTCCAAGTTAATAGATATAATTGAGACTTGTCTAAAGTGCTTAGGGCCAGCTTCAGGCCTAATGGCACAATGAAATCAGCTAAGCAAACTTCAGGAAACAAAGACTCTCCTGCACCAGGGATTCTGGGACCATTTTGCACTTGAGTGCCTTCTGACTAGGGATAAATGAAAATGAAAGAAATATGATTTTTTGCAATGCTGAAATGCTACTAATGTTCTGAAGATCTAAGAAAACTGAGTAGAGTATTCATCTTTCTCAGATCCTACAGGAGCTTTAGGACAGTCATGGCTCTGCTACAATTCCAAATAACAGAAGGGCCATTCAGAAATATATTTAATACGAGGTTGAAGGCCATGTGGAGCACAGCTGCGATTTTCAATTTCTGTTCATTGGCATCTGCTCTCACACACAAGGTGAGGTTTTTATTTTTGGTCAGTACTGTTCTTGACCTGAAGATATCTTGAACATCGACTGTCCAAATCAGGAAGAGGATTATTATCGCTTAAAGGGAAGTTGCCATCCACTATGTTAATACCTATTGGTGGTTAGATAAAAAAGGGAAAAAGAAGAAATTTCATATGACAAAAACAATGGAAGCATGTCTATCTTGTGGCTGAAGGATGAGATGGAAAAGTGTTTGGCGAGCCTTCAGGGAAATGCAGATCAAAACCACTGATGAGCCACCACTTCACAGCCACCAACATGGCTATATTCAAAAAGGACAGGTAAAACCCAGTGTTGTGACATGGAGTAATTGGAACCCTCACACGTTGCTGGTGGGAATTTTAAATGGTGCCAATACTTTGGAAAACGGTCTGGCAGTTCCTCAAAAGGTTAATAAACATAGAGTTACCATAGGACCCAGCAATTTCATTCCTAGGTGTATACCGAAGAGAAATGAAGACATATGTCGACACAAACACTTGTGCACAAATGTTCACAGCAACATGATTCAAAAGAGCCAAAAGTTGGAAACAACCCATATGTCCACCAATGGATGAATGGATAAACAAAATGTACAATACCTATACAATGGAATATTATTTAACAATAAAAAGGAATGAAGTACAGGTAGATGCTACAACATGCATGAACCTCAAAAACACTGAGCTAAGTGAAAGAAGCCAGTCACAAAAGATCACTTATTGTATGATTCCATTTACATGAAATGGTCAGAACAGGAAAATCCATGGAGACAAAACCAATTAATGGTTGCCACAGGCTGGAGGGAGGAAGAATCCTGTGCTAATGGGCAAAGTATTTCTTTTTTTTCTAAAATTAGGTAGTGGTGATGGTTGCAGACTCCTGTGAATCTACTAAAAACCTTTGAAATGTACACTGTAAAAGTTTGGATCATATGAATTATATCTCAATAAAGCCAGTTTTTAAAGCATTAGGCACTATAGGCAAAATAAATTGTCTTTACCCCAATATTTGTCTTTTTGTCATTATTCTTTTTGTCAATATTTATCAGTATTTCTCTCCCTGGTATGATTTACAGACTTGGGGGAAGCCTCTGTGTGCCCAAAATATCTTTTGCCCTTGCCCTTGCCCTACTCCTATCTCACTAGCTTGTGGAATTCCACCTCTTTAACTTCATACCTTCTGGTTTAAGGCTTTGCATCTAACAAATATTCAAAATAGCTCAGGGGAAGATTTCTCATTGAGATTTATCAATCGTGTGATGTTTGGTATGAATGACTTGTCAGATCTCTTGCTGACAGAGGGATTTGTTGAGGGTAAACAGAATGAGGATAAAGTGCCAGAAGACACACGAAGAGGGCACAGAGCAAAGGAGGTGGGGGACACACCCATTTCCACCTCAGTATTTGAACCGCACTGGTCTGTTGCCTGCCTGTCTTTGCTGATGCCCTGACCTGTCTCCTCTTTACTTCCTTTTTCCATCCATCAATCCATAAAACCTCTTCATCCTGCAGGGCCAGGTGCAAAGGCCACTTATACCAGAAGTCATGGTGCTTATAACTACCGTTCATCCTTCTATTCCCTCTGCTTTGGGTTCATATTTTTAATGATTTTATTTTGAAATTACATAGAACTTTTTTCATTCTACTTCTCTGTATAAAAATATAGTTCTGTAACATGTCTGTGTCATAGACGGTAGACAGGATTTCTTTGGAGGTACAACGCCAGCTGACAGTCAGGACTGGTCTAAAAATGACTCCAGACCATGTCCACCCTCAGTGAGGAATGTGCTGTGATTGATTAGCCATGTGTGCAATGAGTACAAGAGAGGTGAAGAATATTCACATCATCCCTGACAGCTGTCACTGCTATGGAGCCCTTTGTTATTTGGTATTTCCCTCTGCCTTATAATCAGATGTGATTTCAACCTACACAGCAGAGAAACTTTCTTCATTGTTGCATACCAGAGTGGGCTGGTTTGCTAATGATATCATTTGCTAATAATCCTACCACCGTGTACTCTAAAGCAGTGGTCCCCAGCCTTTTTGGCACCAATGACCGGTTTGGTGGAAGACACATTTTTCCACAGACCAGGGGGTAAGGATGGTTTCAGGATGATTCAAGCACATTACATTTATTGTGCACTTTATTTCTATTATTATTACATTGTAATACATAATGATATAATTATACAACTCACCATAATGCAGAGTCAGTGGGAGCCCTGAGCTTGTTTTCACTTGCCACTTATTTGATAGGGTTTTGATATAAGTCTGCAGGCAATTGATTTATTATGGTCTCTGTGCAGTCAAACCTCTCTGCTAATGATAATCTGTATTTGCAGCCACTCCCCAGCACTAGCATCACTGCCTCAGCTCCACCTCAGATCATCAGGCATTAAATTCTCATAAGGAGCATGCAACCTCGATCCCTCGCATGCACAGTTAACCGTAGGATTCGCACTCCTATGAGAATCTAATGCCACCGTTGATCTGACAGGAGGCGGAGTTCAGCAGTAATGTGAGCGATGGGGAGTGGCTGTAAGTACAGATGAAGCTTCACTCACTCACCTCCTGCTGTGCAGCCCGGTTTATAACAGGCCACGGACTGGTACTGGTCCATGGCCCAGGGGTTGGGGACCCCTGCTCTAAAGCACTATGTAATACTACAATATCTTATCTTTCCACACTACCTATGGGACCTCACTCTTCTGACTTTCATGAACAAGAAAAATAATTTAAATTCATATATTTGACATATTGTATAGCAGGTACTGTTAGTTGCCTACCCCACATCGACCACCACATCCCTCCTTCCTCCTTCTGGAAGCAATTGCAGTGTTGTTCTATTATCCATCCTTCTGCATGGGTCCACAGGATTTGGGGAGGTTGGCACCATTGCCAACTATAAAGTTGAGGCCTAGCATAATGGTCTTATTCCCCTGCCCAGGGTTGGTTTAAGCTAGGAATGTGAAACAATTTTGAAAAGAGAGGAAGTATCCTGGGCTGGAGGGCATCTGGGAAAGCCTTCCTCCCTTTTTAAGATTCACAGAAATAGAGGTTCTTTCTCTGCATGTTGTCATGTCGGGATACTATGTCCAGAACTGCTACCATCATCATGCTGAGTCTGGAAGCAAGGTTTAACCACAGAGAAGGAGGAAACAGACAAATGACAAGGAGACAGAACCAAAGTAGTGACAGCTTGTACCTGGAGCTTGCCCCACCACTGGACTTCCTGTTCAGAGAGATAAGAATCCTGGTATTTTTAAAACCCAGTTGAATCCAGTTTAGTGATATTTCACCCTGATATATACATATGCTCATTTCAAACTACAACTATACCTACATATTTGATGGCACAGGTATAAACATTTATCATTAATCAAAATATCTTTGTGTGTGTGTTTGAAGTTTCAAATGTTCTTTCTAACAATTCCACAAAGTAGCTATTTTACAGGAATTATCATCTCCAATAAAAATATAAAGTAACAGACACCCAGACATGACATATTTAGTGGCATTCTGCATGCATTCATTTCTCTAGGCCACCTGGCCTGGGTCTAAGAGTGGCATGGTCGAGCAACACAATTTACTGTGTTCCATTCAAGAAAAACCAAGTGTATTCTCTGTGCCAGACATCAATCTAAGAATGGGTGATACACTTGAAAGAACCCTGATCTCATGGAACCGAGCTTTAAGCTAAGACCTAAAGATAGGAAGGAGTTAGTTCAGAGAAGTGGAGGGGCTAAGTAGGAAGCATCTCAAGGAAGAGGACTCGTATGTTCAGGACCCTCAGGTAAGAAGGAGCTTGGGTTTCTTCAGGAGCAAAGAGGGGCAATCTGCAGAAACATGGTGCTCATGGGGATGGGGACGTCCTACAAGACAAGGTGACATGGGCAGGAGTGTTAGGAAAAACCTGAAGCCATTAAATAGCTTTAATGAAGTAAGTGATAGGACTGTATTTACACTTATAAAGATTTGGAGGATGGATTAAATAGAGGCAGAAGTGGAAGGGGCAGATGAGATTACCAAAGAGCAGTGAGAAATGGTGGCAGCTTAGACAAACTGATAAATTTGTGTTTCTCTTCCCTAAGTGCTTCTGCCACACAAATCCTTCTGCATAGCAAAGCAGTGTGTATCTCCTATCCTGGAAATAGCACAACCCACAAACTTTTATGGTGTTAGGATCCCACTGCCTTTCAATCCAACGTAGTGGACAAGAGTCACAGAGGAGCACTCCCTGGGGCCTGAAGTGCTCGTCACCTCTGCAAACATTTAGA
This sequence comes from Grampus griseus, assembly GCF_964374135.1. Lineage (NCBI taxonomy): Eukaryota > Metazoa > Chordata > Mammalia > Artiodactyla > Delphinidae > Grampus > Grampus griseus. The sequence goes on along the minus strand of NC_139004.1, from coordinate 44,299,966 downwards.
GTATGTGCTGGGGTCACTAGTTCTGGTGATTTCATCATGAAGACGTGTAAGACAGCATAAGGGTGGAAGCTTTGATTCTTTGGAAGACCCTGTCATCAGACATAACATGTTGAGCAATAATTAGAAATTAAGTGAAAATACACAAAATGCCTCATTATGTTCTAGATTGTTCATGGAAGATGTTTTCCCCATGCTAATGCATAGACACAGTAGTAAAATCAGCAACCTGAAGGAAAGAATACCCACCTCGGGTCTAAACAGTTGAAATTAATACCATGAGGTAAGTGTGTCCCCAACATATTGTACCTGTAGTAAAGAAAACAAGAGTCCATCGCGACTGAAGCCTGAAATTAAGAGGAAAGTGCAATAGAAGCATCACTGTGGTACATCAGGTTCCTGTCTCCTGCTTCCAAAATCTGTTGGCTTCACAGGATTCAGTCATTTTGTTCACTGGTGGTGATGACAATAACAAGACTAATAAAAGAAAACATATCTCCTGAACTGGATGATTGGCAAGTTCTCCCACTGGGGAAGAACTGGAGAAGTAGAAGCAGCACTAAATGAAGACAGCTGCAGAGGAGAGCATAGCAGCAGATTGAGGGTTAAACACCATCTGCTTACCAAGGAAAGCGAGAAGGGAATGACCACCTGGATATTTCTATCACCAACATGCCTCTAAAGTGTCATAAAACATCTCAAGGGGGCTTTCCTGGTGGCGCAGTTGTTGAGAGTTCGCCTGCCAATGCAGGGGACATGGGTTCGTGCCCTGGTCCGGGAAGATCCCACATGCCGCGGAATGGCTGGGCCCATGAGCCATGGCCGCTGAGCCTGCATGTCTGGAGCCTGTGCTCCGCAATGGGAGAGGCCACAACAGTGAGAGGCTTATATCTTTAAGCTGGAAGTTCCTTTGCAGATGTCATTCTGAACTGTGGGGTGTACCAATAGGAACACTCTTCTGGCTATTAATAGAGTCCATAATTTTTTTTGTTGAACTTTTTATCAAAGTACAGCTAGAAGAACCAGAAAATGATCCTGTAGATTTTCTTTAAATACCTCTGGTCTAACTAAATCCGAATGTTGTAATGTCTGAAAATTACCAGTAGTATTTCTACAGATGGTACCAGCAGTTTATCAAAGGCTGAGAATAAGCCTGCAAAGAATAAGGAGAGAGTTTGGAATAATTGTAAAGGCATAAATAAGTTCACAATCCTTGGAGAACAATACATTGTTTTAATTTTTCAAACTGGCCTTGATCTGCTGGCAAATACTGTAGTTGAAATAATTATTACTAACATTTATATCAGGAACAATGTTTCTAAATTTTCTTTTTAAATTCCCTTTAAAGACACCAATAGCAGATGTGTGGCCTGTGAAGGGAACGTCAAAGGAAGGTGTGTGTGAAAAGAAAACAAAAATTTAAATGTGCCCTTTGAATCTAAAACATAACTTGGAAACAAACCAGAATCCCAGTGTTTTGATGAGGAAGAAACTGGAGAAAGCCTCACCATTTCCACTGGTCCTGGACAAAACCTGACAGTATATCAAGCCCCACAACCAAGAGAGGCTTCTGCTATTAGTGAGGACCTGCACTGCTTCATCATTTGTTTTAGAAGGTGCAAGAACTTCCTAATGATATTATCATAGATTTTTATTTGAAGTAATTTTCCACTAAGCTTTTAGCAAGTCTTTAGCTTTCTTTCATATTGTATACACAGCTGAGCCTTGAACAAAGTGGGGATAGGGGTACCGACCCCCATGCAGTCAAAAATAACTTTTCAGTCTGCTCTGCGCATCACCAGTTCTGCATCCGAGAATTCAACCACCATGGGTCGTGTGACACTGTAGTGCATAGATATTGAAAAAAATCCATGTATGGTTTTTCATAACCACCACTCTTTACTACTGTTGTTACTAACATCACCACATGGAAAAACTAAAATTGAGGCCAGTGCTATAACCTTAGTTTAACCCGGTAACCTAACTCTTTATGGAACTCAAGTCTCTATTTATATGACTTCACTAAATCTTCAGTGTTCCCTTCACCCCTGCACTCCTCCTCTTCAAGGTGGCATCAAGTGAGGGGGGTGGCATCAAGGCATCAGAGGTTGGGAAAAGGGGTCTGAATCCACAGGTAATCTCTGCAGAGGCCAGGTCTGTTCTTCTTGGACTATTCAGGTCAGTATTAGATCACTTTTATCTTTATTATTTTGGTGGGAGGGATGCCTGCTGGCGCTCATCACCAAAGTCCTTGAACTCACCCACTGGCCTCCAGTCATGCAGTGTTAGAGCATTGCCACCTCTGCACCCCTCAGTGCCCACCCTCCCCACACCTCCATGCAGATGCTTCCACAGCCCTTTAAGAACCAGCTCGTTGAAACTGGTATATTGAACAAACCCAGTGTGATAAAAACACATTTTTTACCCCCCTTCCTTTACACATTTTTTAGATTAAGAAACTATTTTTCACCTCCACTTGACTCTTTCACATTTATAAGCAATCTTTAAGTCCTAACAACTCACAGAACAGTCTAATTTGGTATATTAATCTGTTATATGTAATAATCAACTCTCAAAGCCTGAATTTATCTGGAATCTCATCTCCTTCCTCTTGTGGGGGCCTGAGCTGGCCACTTGCAGTGGGGAAGGAGAGGCAGAATCCTCTCTTTCTGTGTTTCATCCTCCTCCTTTTCTTCTACCAGTTTAGCAAGGAAGACTTTGAATTCTCCCAGGCTGGGCCCAGAAGTTTAAAGGATTAAGGTAAAGGGCACAGACGGTGGCAGGCACCATGGTTATCTGGTCAGGAGGCCTTCTGGGCAAGGTGTTTAACTTGGACACATTCTCACGTGGGGTCTCCTGGGCTCCTTGGAGGTGGCCTTCACTGAGAACCACATGGACCACTGCCCTTCCTGCATCCGTAACTTTTACAGCAGCTCACTCAATATGGACTCTTGCTATTAAAAGACCCTCCATCTTCCCAACTCTGGGCAAGATCTCCTTCCCACATGGACCACCATGTACCCTCACACACCCTCTGTCCTCTAGGAGTGTCACCCAGTCCTCACACTGCCCCTGTATCTGCTGTCACCCACAGGCAGGTTCTCTGCTGCCCAAAGGGAGGAAACGCATTTCAAACTCTGAGTAGTTCCACTGAAGCCACCTCCCAAACTCAGCGTGGAATGAAGGAGAAACACCCTCTCGTCCCCCACCCCCCATACACACCAATTTCCCCTTCTCAATATTCTCCCTGTGTCGACTTTCTCTGCCTTTTGTGGTCTTGACCCCTAGATGAGAGGTGAGGGGTCAAATAGTGAGGTGAAAAATTTGGTATTTTTCATCTCTTTTGTAAATTCAATATATGGTAGTCTAGTACCTCACTTTGGAATTTCACATAGCGTGAGTCCCCAAACTTGAATTTTACCTTCCTGTTACCTAACAGTTCTTCTCTGACTCATGCATCTCACAGCTGCTGTGTTGATCTGAAGCACTGACAGGAAGGCTGGTTTTCCCTTATTCCTGCAGTGTCCCTAATACATCTGGAGAAGCAGCCATGCACTTCAACGACCCTGGGCTGCTTCCCACAACTATCTGATTGCTCCAAAATAGCAGCTCCTCCACATGGAAAGGTAAAGGGGGGAAAGAATTAGACACCCTGTTGACTGACTTTCTCATCTCCCTCTGACCACCTGCCCTCCATCCACTAGGACCGGAAAGGGTAGGCTTTTCTCTAGTTCTCCTGGGGGGTCCATCTCCTCACACCCTCTCGTGAAGTCTGCCAGGCTCTTGTCACCTGGGAAAAAAGTCCTCTATTACATGTATTGATACTGTAATTGCCTGAAATTCTGCCCTTCTAAAGACATGAAGTTGATATTCTTTTTTCCCTTTCTAATTGCTAACTGGGAAATCTATAGACCACCTTTATATTTAAATCCAAATATGGCATATTATCAGAATCACTTGGGGAGGGTTTAAAACTACTGATTCCTGCCCTCCTAACCACCCTAGTACATGACTGAGTCAGAATTCCTGAGGATGGGCTGGGGTCTTGTTCCCCACCCACTGTGCTTGACAACCACTTTCTTTTAACCATTAAAATAGAAAAGCCTCAGCTTCCCTGGTGGCGCAGTGGTTGAGAGTCCACCTGCCGATGCAGGGGACACGGGTTCATGCCCCGGTCTGGGAATATCCCACATGCCGCAGAGCGGCTAGGCCCGTGAGCCATGGCCGCTGAGCCTGAGCGTCCGGAGCCTGTGCTCCACAACAGGAGAGGCCATAACAGTGAGAGGCCCGTGTACCGCAAAAAAAAAAAAAAAAAATAGAAAAGCCTCTACAGAGACTATAAACTACTCTACAGAGAAATCTTAGGTATATAAGAATCCTCTTTTAAGACTTTTAATCTTAATTTCCTCCATATTCCCAGGAATTTCCAAAATATGAAGATTCATGGACATTTCTAAAGTTTTGCTACTGATCAATAGTCAATATAAGCCTATTAATTAAGCTTTCATTTCTGGAAAATCAAACACATGCTCCTGTTGTAAAGTAGTTCACCCAGTAGTTTCATAGCAATAATTGATTTGGGGGGAAAACTTTTTGTTGCCTTATCTTCATCTGTGGGAAAGTCATAGAAAGTGCAAATAGATTTTGATACAAAATTTTGAAAATGCTGAAGGAACAAGAGCTGAATAAGACTTTGACCAGAAAAAAAAAAAAAAAAAAAGATGTGATTCTCACACTGCAAGAGAATTCAAAATCTGCTTGATGTCCCAGGGATATATAATATGTGAGAATGGAATACAGCCAACATTTTAATACCTTAGCCTCACAACATAAGTCAGAAAGAATAGAATGCTATTATCAAAAAGCTTTTGAGTATGAGATAGTCTTCATTGTACCTATTCCAAATCCACTTGCTGATTTTACACAATGACACAAAAAGAGCCTTAGGATAATTTAACAGACTTCTAGCTTAACAGGCTTCCCTGGTGGCACAGTGGTTAAGAATCCGCCTGCCTAATGCAGGGGACACGGGTTCAAGGCCTGGTCAGGGAAGATCCCACATGCCACAGAGCAACTAAGCCTGCGAACCACAACTACTGAGCCTGCATGTCACAACTGCTGTAGCCCACATGCCTAGAGCCCATGCTCCGTAACAAGAGAAGCCACCACAATGAGATGCCCAGGCGCCGCAACGAAGAGTAGCCCCCGCTTGCCGCAGCTAGAGAAAGCCTGTGCGGAGAAACAAAGACCCAACACAGCCAAAAATAAATAAATAAATTATATTTTTTTAAAAATGCTAGCCTCTTTTGTACAAATAAACTTGAATAGTTCATATACATCTCAAAAATTCTAAATCATAATCTGAAGATAGTTTTAAATCAATTGCTCCTGCAAATAACACAGAGGGTGGGTGATTTTGGTGTCTCTATAACATACACACACTGCTTCTATTATGTCTTATGGTTCAAAAATTAGAAGGCAAGAACAAAATACTTAGAGGAAAAGAGACAGAAAATAGACTGTCTCCTATTTATCCCTAGATTAGGGATAGCCATTTCTATCTTTCCTAGAGTTAAACATATAATACCCTAAGATTTTAAGAAAATGCTTAAAAGAAGTGAATTCTAACCTTATAGCTACATAGAAGAGTGATTTCCAAATTTACATAAGAAATAAGTCTTCTGAGCAATCTAAAATCAAGGAGAAATAATCAGAGGTTTTTTTCAGATGTTCTCTCTCAAAAATAACATCCTTAATCTCTTTTATGCCCATTTTTCTTGAACCCGTCTTCTAAGATCAGTTATGATAGTAAATGTTTCAGCTCTCCAACAGTCTCAGAGCATTCGTAGCTGTATATTCATTAGAACCATTTTACTGCTCACAAGCTGGGTTCTGGACACATTATATCCACAAGAGACTCACAGCATTTCTCATAGATGTTACTATGTGTTAACGGGTTTATACTCTACCTCAGCAAATGCATATTTGAGCTAACCTATACTTTAAGCAGATTAATTAGAACTTAGTTGCTGGACTTATCTTCCCTAAAATGTTGTCCATAGTGGAATTCATAGAGTAGCAGAGTTAAATGAGGTGATTCTCAACAGTTATCAGGAGTTGTAGCTACCTTATTGAGGACCTACTGGGATTTGACTATGATGCTCATCTTTGCTCTATGTTCATTATCATAAAATAAAATAAAACTCATCTTAAGTGGAAAGACAGCTTTTTAGGTTATCAATTCTATTACATTATCACAAGGAGTGATCTCCAAGATGGTGACCCCCTCACCCACTTCAGGAGGTACACAAGTCAATCCATAGGAGTTGAGAAGAAATACTAAAATTTCTATTTATTTTTTCATAAAAAAGAAAATTAAGTTTTACCAATTGTCTAACACCTAGTATTCAGATGAACACTCACACTCATCCACCCATGTATCAGAATATCACCATGACATATAGAATACAGGGTATCTTGAGGGCAGAGGGTTGTTTCCCAATGTAGACGGGTTGAAAGTCATGCCTCACATGCTTGTTGGCTTGTAATGCAGCAGATGAAGTAGACTTGAAGTGTGACTATTTAGATTTATGGATTTTTTTTCTAGTTTTAGCTAAATAACTCTTGTAACTTGACAAGTAGTTTAAAAATACTCCTGCAGAGACAACAGATCAAATGCAGTACCAATAATGTAAACATGAGTGAACAGTAAAAGGCAGAGCTGCCAATTCTCCTCCTCCTTACATGAAATTTTCCTTATAAAGTGAAAACAATCATAATCTGGCCACCAAAAGTAAATTGAGTTCATCAAAAAGATCATATGAAATGTGGGTATATACATTTACTAAGGTTAACTATTACCCTTGTCTTAACACTATGTAGTGCCATAAGCTATTAACAAATGATACTATCATTGATTGGCAAGATATTTAAAATAATTTATTCTTCTTAGCTTACTTTTTAAATTTATTTCTTTGTGTGTTTTTTTAATGCACATAATACATTAGTATAATGATAAATGTATTTAATATGTAAGCAAATCTATATAAAGATATTTGAGGAGTGCACACTAAAAATATTTTACCAATGGATTCATTATTTAAATATTTTATAGATCTTTGACCCACAAAAATGGCAGAAAGTAGAAATATATTAGAAAATATCAAGTAACCACAAATAAGGTATACATACTGTTGGGATGTGTTTTCTTATTTTCATGTTTATTCTGAATACAAGTGTGCTTGATGTTTTGGGAATACACACAAAGCAAAAAATAATAATAAATCCCACACTGAAGATATGACTTAGAGCTTAAAAGTTCTAAATATCCCTTTTATCTTCCCTTCTTTAACACGTTTCTTCACTGCCCAATTCAGATCGAATAAGGAATTGCTCTTGAGATCTAAGAAAAACAGCAACTTGAGGTGCAATACAATTAGTTTCTCCTGTCTGTTTCTGGTTTAAAGGAAGCCAGAGTTATTTAATACCATATTAAAACAAGCCCTGAAGAACTAAGAAAGCATTAGCAGGAAAATACCTCTGTGCTAGTTTCACTGGCCATGCTTGAAATTATGGCCCTGCCCATATTGTGGGAGGTGGGTAGGTGAAGGAGTTTTCACTAATATTAGCACCTCCGAGGAAGATTGAGCTAATGGTTGCTATCACTTGTGAGCAGAAGAAAGAAAAGAACTTCACCTGTGTTTAAGTTAAACAAGATGATATGACAAAAAGACCAAATACTAACTCTAGAAATAGCAAAAAAAACTCCTTGTGATTATAATGAAATCCAAAAACAAGACACTTGTGAGCTGCTTACCCCATCTCATCCTTTTATAGAGGTTTAAATATTCTCAGTGAGTTGACCTTTTCACTTTACTATGAGTTTCCCTAAGGGTATATCTTTAGTAGAAATAATTTGATTGAGGGTTCACACTCAAAAACCTAAGAGAACTTCCCTTGCATATGAAAGCTATCTTTGCTTGTCTCCTCCAATTTTAAAAGGTATTTTAAAAACGTTCCAGGGATCAGACTTTATGTGCAACGTGTCACGAGAGAGTGAATATTTATGATCAAACTGCTCTTCTAAAATGTATCATAAAATCAGGATTATAGTAATGTTCTTCAGACCATTAGCTACCATAATTCTCTAGTCCTTTTCTTAGCTGTTTTATTAATAGTGTACAGTCCTCATTACTACTAACTGTTACTTGTTAAATACAGTCTCATCCACCATAAGCCAGATTCTCCTCCGGTTGCCTGTTTTACAAGATATGTATAAATAGCCTCAAAACCCATCTGTCTGGGATTCTTGAGGGCCCTCCCTCCCACAAATAGGGTGAAGGGGCTCAATGGCCTCTTCTGGACTTTTCCATTACTAGAATTTAGTAATGAATTTAGTAAACCTCAAAACAGCCTGGAATTATCATCCATCTGGAGATTTTTTTAAATTAATTAATCTCTTCATAATGTGCTGTGCAGAAGAAAAAAAGGAAATTGACATTCAGAAGGAGCGGAGGAAGAGCAGAAGAGGAAAACCCAGAAAAGAGAAGTCCTTTCTTTCTTCCATTTACTACTCTGATGTCAGTATCACCTTATAAAGTTCACTTAGTAAAACTGACAGCCGTGGGTATATTTTGCTTTCAGGCCCTATCATGTGCTACCAGGAGTGATGGAGACACCTTCCAGAGGTCTCTGACTGTCCCCGAGGACATCTTCCCACTTCCTCACTGCAGCCCAGAGGGGAAGGCACGTGGTAGTTCACCTGAACCAGACTGCCTCTGTGACGAGAACTGACAGCAGGAGAACGAAGCCATTCTGCAGAGTAGATGGCAAGTCATCAAAGGGAAGACAGCAGGAGCTTCAAGGACTCAGGGGACACAATCTGAAACAAAGTGACATTGATATCAACATCTAGGGAATGAGAGAGGCAGATAAACTTCTCAGGCAAGTAAAAAGAGATGGGATGACCCAGTTTAAGCAAAAAGTGATTTGCTAATCACAAAGCAAAGAAAGAACTCCATGGGCTCTCTCTCCTCATACACAGCAGGTAGGGTCATTATGCACAGAGAGCAGTGGGCAGGAAAGGAGATTGGCTCAAATGTGACTGTGCTTAGACCATGGAGGGCTTCTTCAGAACAAGAGCTCATCCCAAAGAAAAACTGGCAGCCAGTGCCACCTGCAGAAGAAAGATATATCTTCTGCGGGCACCAACTCTCCACAGCTGACAGGCTGATATATTCTGCTGAATAAATCGAAAAACGTTCAAGTGGCCTAAAAAAGGTAGTCTGAAGTAGAAGGCACTGCAGGAATCCAATCAAGCTCAGAATGTCAGGAGCCTGTGGCGGCATCCACACTGGGAGAAAATGCTCCCAAACTCTGAGTTAAGTGCAAATGAGAAAATATCTTGGTGGGTTTTGTTTCTTTGTGTGAGTATGTTTGGGATTTTTTTCTCCGGTGCTTGTATGTTGTGATTTTTTGAAAGACACAAAAGTGCAAACAGTTATTATCATATATGGAGAAAAGCAGGAAGAGAACATACTTTTCCTGTAACACACAGCAAGTGCATGACTTTCTCCTCGAGTTTTTTCTTCAGGTTTTGATCCCAACTGTCGCTGACTGTCCCTCTCCGGGCCCTGCCTCCTCTGTGAATCTCTCCCGAATGAATCCAGCCCTCAGTGACCTCTCCTCTTTCAGGTGATGATTTTCTTATTGCGTGAATTCAATGTGGAGCTTAATTAAATACTGTCTTACCAGGCTTCCCTGGTGGCGCAGTGGTTGAGAGTCCGCCTGCCGATGCAGGGGACACGGGTTCGTGCCCCAGTCCGGGAAGATCCCACATGCCGCGGAGCGGCTGGGCCCGTGAGCCATGGCCGCTGAGCCTGCGCGTCCGGAGACTGTTCTGCAACGGGAGAGGCCACAGCAGTGAGAGGCCCGCGTACCAAAAAAAAAAAAAAAAAATACTGTTTTACCTTCTAATTGTTCCCTGTGGGTAAATTTCACCTTCCAAACAAGACTACAAGACTCTTGAGAGCAGGGATTAGGCCCAACACACACTCTATTCTCCTCAGCCGGGCTGAAGATACATGCAGAGCATCTGTGGTCTGATTTGACGAGTGTGAGGGAGGCCTCCTTATGCCAACATATCTCCCTCCCCTGTGTTTATTTTCTTTATTTTTTTAACATCTTTATTGGAGTATAATTGCTTTACACTTGTGTGTTGGTTTCTGCTGTACAGCAAAGTGAATCAGCTATATAAATACATATGTCACCATATCCCCTCCCTCTTGTGTCTCCCTCCCACCCTCCCTATCCCAACCCTCTAGGTGGTCACAAAACACAGAGCTGATCTCCCTGTGCTATGCAGCTGCTTCCCACTAGCTATCTATTTTACATCTGGTAGTGTATATATGTCAATGCCACTCTCTCACTTCTTCCCAGCTTACCCTTCCCCCTCCCCATGTCCTCAAGTCCATTCTCTATGTCTGCGTCTTTATTACTGTCCTGCTCATAGGTTCTTCAGAACCATTTCTTTTTTTAGATTCCATATATATGTGTTAGCACATGGTATTTGTTTTTCTCTTTCTGACTTACTTCACTCTGTATGACAGGCTCTAGGTCCAACCACCTCACTACAAATAACTCAATTTCATTTCTTTTGTGACTCAGTAATATTCCATTGTATATACGTGCCACATCTTCTTTATCCATTCATCTGTCAATGGACACTTAGTTGCTTCCATGTCCTGGCTATTGTAAATAGTGCTGCAAAGAACATTCTGGTACATGTCTTTTTGAATTATGGCTTTCTCAGGGTATATGCCCAGTAGTGGGATTGCTGGGTCATATGGTAGTTCTATTTTTAGTTTTTTAAGGAACTTCCATACTGTTCTCCATAGTGGCTATATCAATTTACATTCCCACCAATAGTGCAAGAGGGTTCCCTTTTCTCCACACCCTCTCCAGCATTTATTGTTTGTAGATTTTTTTGATGATGGCCATTCTGACTGGTGCGAGGTGATACCTCATTGTGGTTTTGATTTGCATTTCTCTGATGATTAGTGATGTTGAGCATCCTTTCATGTGTTTGTTGGCAATCTGTATATCTTCTTTGGAGAAATGTCTATTCAGGTCTTCCACCCATTTTTGGATTGGGCTGTTTGGTGTTTCCTGATATTGAGCTGTATGAGCTGCTTGTATATTTTGGAGATTAATCCTTTGACAGTTGCCCCATTTGCAAATATTTTCTCCCATTCTGAGGGTTGTCTTTTTGTCTTGTTTATGGTTTCCTTTGCAGAGCAAAAGCTTTCAGGTTTCATTAGGTCGCATTTGTTTAATTTTGTTTTTATTTCCATTACTCTAGGATGTGGGTCAAAAAGGATCTTGCTGTGATTTATGTCATAGATTGTTCTGCCTTTTGTTTTCCTCTAAGAGTTTCATAGTGTCTGGCCTTACATTTAGGTCTTTAATCCATTTTGAGCTTATATTTTTGTATGGTGTTAAGAAGTGTTCTAATTTCATTCTTTTACATGGCTGTCCAGTTTTTCCAGCACCACTTATTGAAGAGGCTGTCTTTTCTCCATTTTATATTCTTGCCTCCAAAGACGATACAAACAGATGGAGAGATATACCATGTCCTTGGATTGGAAGAATCAACATTGTGAAAATGACTATACTACCCAAAGCAATCTACAGATTCAGTGTAATCCCTATCAAACTACCAATGGCATTTTCCACAGAACTAGAACAAAAAATTTTACAATTTGTATGGAAACACAAAAGATCCTGAATAGCCAAAGCAATCTTGAGAAAGAAAAATGGAGCTGGAGGAATCAGGCTCCCTAACTTCAGACTATACTACAAAGCTACAGTAATCAAGGGAGTATGGTACTGGCACAAAAACAGAAATATAGATCAATGGAACAGGATAGAAAGCCCAAAGATAAACCCACACACATATGTTCACCTTATTGCTTATTTTCTTTAAATCAAAGAATTCATTCATCTGTGTTAAGAAATCAGCCCAGTTACAGTAGTAACTTTTCCCAGGCTGATTTATACATTAAGACATTCTGTAGTGATATGCCAAGGTCATACTTGGGATCCCAAACACCTGTTTTTTTGTTTTTGTTTTTTGGGTTTTTTTTGCAGTACGTGGGCCTCTCACTGTTGTGGCCTCTCCCATTGTGCAGCACAGGCTCCAGACGTGCAGGCATAGCGGCCATGGCTCACGGGCCCAGCCGCTCCACGGCATGTGGGACCCTCCCAGACCGGGGCACGAACCTGCATCCCCTGCATTGGCAGGCGGATTCTCAACCAATGCGCCACCAGGGAAGCCCCGAAAGACCTGGTTTGACTCTGGACTCCATCATTTCCTGATGATGTGACCTTGGCATGTTATTTATGTCAATGAAAATAATCAATAAACAATCTATAACAGTAATAGAAAAGAGTTTTATCTGAGCCAAACTGAGTACTATAGTCTGGAAGACAGCCTCTCAGATTACTCTGAGGAACTGCTCTGGAAAGGCATGGTTTTCAGCACAGTTTTATGTCTTGTCAGAACAAAGAACATCAAACAAGTCAGGGATACATTTCTTCAAGATTTCAAAAACCAGATCAGCAAGTACACAGCGAGTCAGTATGGCCCTGGCATCTTGGAAAGGAGTCTTGTCATCAAAGGAGGACCAACATTGGCATCCCAGGAAGGGAGGCATTTGATCTTTATTTTTAACATGGACATTCTTTACTTCTGGTCAAGGAGACTTTTTCTTCAATAATTAAAGCAGAGGCTTCCCTGGTGGCACAGCGGTTAAGAATCTGTCTGCCAATGCAGGGGACATGGGTTCAAGCCCTGGTCCAGGAAGATCCCACATGCCTCAGAGTAACTAAGCCCATGCACCACCACTACTGAGCCTGCACTCTAGAGCCCACAAGCCACAACTACTGAGCCCATGTACCACAACTACTGAAGCCCATGCACCTAGAGCCTGTGCTCTGCAACAAGAGAAGCCACTGCAATGAGAAGCCCACGCACCGCAACAAAGAGTAGCCCCTGCTCGCCACAACTAGAGAAATCCAGAACACAGCAATGAAGACCCAACACAGCCAAAAATAAATAAATAAATAGATAGATAGACAGATAAATAAATAAATAATAATTAAAGCAGATGTCCAATGTATTCCTTATAGGCCACAAACCGGCTGTTCTAGTTAGCAAACAATTCAAGTTAACTCATGTATAACCCAGAATGACTTCCCCATACCTCAATATGTGAACATTTCTTTTATCCTTTACATCTCCATGCAGTTTGCTTATCTATAAAATGGAGAAATAACATTCTACTCATAATTGTGTGACAACTGAGAGAAAAATACATGTAATATTTAGCCCCTAGTAAAGATTTAGTAAGCATTAGCTTTGTTAACAATAATAATAAAAGTAAGTACTGAGAGAAAAACTGTGAAAGGTCTGAGATATGATCCTACTTGCAAGCTGACAGGTGAGCCTGTGGTAGTTTCATAGTTGCTAGCAGAAGCCAGGAGACCACTGAGTTGGAGACAGTGGACCTTGCTACTTAAAGGACAGCAGGCAGCCTGAGCTTTCTACTTACATCAGTTCCAGTCACTCCCTAATTTCCTTTAGGCTTGGGTCATAATCAAGAAACTCGGGTGAGATTTTGATTGACATATATACACTAATATGTATAAAATAGACAACTAATAAGAACATGCTGTATAAAAAATAAATTAAATTTAAAAAGAAACTCGGAGCCTCGGAAACCCAAATCTTTTATAAGCTGCAAGCAAGCCTGCCTGACTTTGTACTGGAGGGTAACATTGTCCTCATCATTCTCAGCAGTGATCAGGCCTGCCCTCTGCTCCGGAGGGGGCCACTCTACCTTCCAAGGCTGTCTGCTGTGCAAATATTCTTTACAGAAATAGTCCAGGAAGAAGGCTGTCAGCACTGCTGCTCTCAATGTGTGCAGGAGACAGCAACCCATGGGGAACTGCCTCCCAATGAAACCTAGCCTCTGTGAGCAAGGACCCTACCATCTGTGGGAAAAGATGGAGAATTGAATTTAAATTAGAAGGATAGGGAAATAAGTACTATTAAAAAAAAAACCATTGCGTATAATAAATGCTCACAATATACAAAACACCACATAGCTGTAAAGAAGAGTGAAGCCATGTGTTTACTGACATGGAAAATGTTTATGAAACATTGTTTGTTGAAGAAAGTAGGTCTAAAAAATAAGTATAATATACTCTCACTAATATTTACAGGTAAATCATTTACATGGGATATTGTAAATAGTAAATGTTTTATTTATATAAAATATTAAAATTATAATGTAATATTTATAAATATTGTCCTGGAATGATATAAAGTTGGTCATGCCCTTGACTTAAGAGCTGTTCATAGGAAGTTATCTAAAAAAGATGAGGAATCCAGGCAGGCTTCCTAGAGGAGGTAATGATGGAGTAGAATTTTGATTAGATGCAAAAAGTAAGAAGAGAATTCAGAAAAGACAGACATGAACACTAAACTTGGAATAGCATGATATATTCATAAAATGTTATAAAGTATCCAGAAACCTGCACAAGGTTTTATGTGACAGGTATAAAAGATGAATGTGAAAAAGTAGTAGAAGGTGGGGCTAAAAAGTTAAACATGGGTCAGTTAAAAATAGCAGCCAATTATGCGCAGTAAAGATCAGCAGACCTTTCCTCTTTCAGTTCTGCTAGGAGCAGTGTCCAGGTTCGGTGCCATGTGTGTGCTGCTGCTTGCTGAAAAGGTGTTTGAACTGAGACTCTGCCCAGCCCTGAGTCACATTCCTGTATCCAACTGGTACAGGACACCTCCACTCGGACCAGCCCTGGCACATGAGACCTGTCACTGAAGTCCGAAATGACACACAGCATCCCTTCTTCCCCCACATCCCTACCCTCTTTGTATGTTACTGTCTTGGGACTGGCACTGCCACGCTCTGTATCCCGAACCAAAACCCAGGTGTCCTTGAAGAATTCTTCCTCCAGTATCCTCACCCCTCCACAGTATAGTCAGACATGTTTTCTCACCTCTATATCCACAACGACTATCTTAGCTCAGCTTCTGGTTATGCTGCTCTGGATGCTTGCAGTAGCCTCCGTCGAGGTCTCTGGTCTATCTGTCACACTGCCACCACTAATCTGATCATGTCTCTCTCTTAAAAAATCTCTTATGGTTCACCAACACCTACAAGGTAAAGTTCACTTTCTTTCTCGTGGCATATGTGCTCTTTTGTAATCTGGCCATTCTACTCTCCAGCTGCACCCTGGCTGCCACCCTTCAAGCCTCCACAGTCCTGGCATCCATTCCAAACCAGGTAGCTCCTTGGAATATATTGTGTTCTTCCATTCCTTCTTGCCTCCTCACAGGCTACAGCTTCTGCCCAGAAAGTCCTATCTCTTCCTTAGCCATCTGGGAAGCTATTCTTCACCTTCCAAGACCCAGATGAAGCACTAACCCCTCAGGAAGCCTCCCCTGGGCACTTAAGGCTTCTTCCTGGGTGAGTACCTCCTGTGGGATGAAGCTCAGCCCAGATATGTTAGAAATACAGCGACTGACACTCTGCTTTAATTATTTGTTTGTATCTCTCTTTGATATAAATCTTCACTAGCTTGTGCAACCCTGGAAGGCAAGGGCAATATCTTATTCTTTACTTTTTTAGTGCTCACCACATAATGGACACTTTATAAATGTTGGGTAAATGACTAGCTGGCTGGATAAATGGATAGATGGATGGTTTTGAGTTATTTGCTTGTATTAACACAACTCAAACTGTTAAATTTTCCAACAGAAGAGACCATCTAAAAGGAAACACATTTTATTAATCCTAGTTCATTTTGTGCTTTAATCTCTTCTTTTTAAACACACACACACACACACAAAATTGCCTTAAAGGAAAAATCTTATTATAGGAAATATGCTAAGCATTCACCAAAGCCATTAATCCATAAAGATTTAAAGAGCATTGAGCTAATAATAGTTCAATTTATTGAGTGTTTACTATGATCCTATGTACCTTGTATTACACACAAAATCTTCTGATGCAGTATTACTCCCATCTTATGGGTGAGCATGTAAGGACACATGATTCGGAGAAGGTCAAACTGGGGTCTGAAACCCTGAATCCTTGACCTGAAAGAAATGCTTTTATCCACTGCTAGAATCAAATCATCAAAATTTACAGTGGGCAAAACACCAATACGGAACGTGACTTTTTCTTTAATAATTATGGGAACAGTATCAGCATTTTCTTAGACATGTTAGAGATAGGATTTACCCAAGAGCTGCACCATGAGCACAGCAGGAAAGCACTAGCAGACTGGTCAATATGAAAATTCATTTTCATACTACACAGTTTACACTGCCCCAGTTTTTTTTTTTTTAAGACAAGTTTGACAACAATAATCTGTAATTATTTCTGCAAAGAATATGAATAAGACAGCAATGTTTCGGTTTCAGGCCATGTTCTTTAAATTGTTTTCAAGCAATCCAAAAACCCTCATAGCAGGTTAGAGAATGACTTCTCAGTAAATATTGTCTTGATCTAAACAGTAAATAACTGTTTCTAGTTTTAGGAAATAATTTCATTTTTTTTTAATTTCCAAAAGAGTGCACATTTTTTTCTAATTTTTTAATTTTATTTTTTTATATAGCAGGTTCTTATTAGTCATCCATTTTATACACATCAGTGTATACATGTCAATCCCAATCTCCCAATTGGTCACACCACCACCCCCAACCCCTGGCGCTTTCCCCACTTGGTGTCCATATGTTTGTTCGCTACATCTGTGTCTCAATTTCTGTCCTGCCAACCAGTTCATCTGTACCATTTTTCTAGGTTCCACATATATGCACTAATATACAATATTTGTTTTTATATTTCTGACTTACTTCACTGTATATTACAGTCTCTAGATCCATCCACGTCTCAACAAATGACCCAGTTTCGTTTCCTTTTATGGCTGAGTAATATTCCATTGTATATATGATTCACATCTTCTTTCTCCAGTCATCTGTAACTGGGCATTTAGGTTGCTTCCATAACCTGACTATTGTAAATAGTGCCGCAATGAACACTGGGGTGCATGTGTCTTTTTGAATTATGGTTTTCTCTGGGTATATGCCCAGTAGTGGGATTGCTGGATCATATGGTAATTCTATTTTCAGTTTTTTAAGGAAACTCCATACTGTTCTCCACAGTGGCTCTATCAATTTACATTCCCACCAACAGTGCAAGAGGGTTCCCTTTTCTCCACACCCTCTCCAGCTTTTGTTGTTTGTAGATTTTCTGATGATGCCCATTCTAACTGGTGTGAGGTGATACCTCATGGTAGTTTTGATTTGTATTTCTCTAATAATTAGTGATGTTGAGCAGCTTTTCATGTGCTTCTTGGCCATCTGTATGTCTTCTTTGGAGAAATGTCTATTTAGGTCTTCTGCCCATTTATGGATTGGGTGTTTGTTTTTTTAATATTGAGCTGCATAAGCTGTTTATATATTTTCTAGATCAATCCTTTGTCCATTGATGCATTTGCAAATATTTTCTCCCATCTCCCAAAGGAGGGTTGTCTTTTCGTTTTGTTTATGGTTTTTGCTGTGCAAAAGCTTTGAAGTTTCATTAGGTTCCATTTGTTTATTTTTGTTTTTATTTCCATTACTCTAGGACGTGGATCAAAAAAGATCTTGCTGTAATTTATGTCAAAGAGTGTTCTTCCTAAGTTTTCCTCCAAGAGTTTTATAGTGTCTGGTCTTACATTTAGGTATCTACTCGATTTTGAGTTTATTTTTGTGTATGGTGTTAGGGAGTGTTCTAATTTCATTATTTTACATGTAGCTGCCCAGTTTTCCCAACACAACTTATTGAAGAGACTGTTTTTTCTCCATTGTATATCCTTGCCTCCTTTGTCATAGACTAGTTGACCATAGGTGTGTGGTTTTATCTCTGGGCTTTCTATCTTGTTCCATTGATCTATGTTTCTGTTTTTGGGCCAGTACCATATTGTCTTGATGAATGTAGCTTTGTAGTATAGTCTGAAGTCAGAGAGTCTGATTGCTCCAGCTCCGTTTTTTTCCCTCAAGACTGCTTTGGCTATTCGGGGTCTATTGTGCCTCCATACAAATTTTAAGATTTTTTGTTCTAGTTCTGTAAAAAATGCCATTGGTAATTTTTTTTTTTTTTTTTTTTTTTTTTTGCGGTACACGGGCGTCTCAGTGTTGTGGCCTCTCCTGTTGCAGAGCACAGGCTCCAGATGAGCAGGCTCAGCGGCCATGGCTCACAGGCCCAGCTGCTCTATGGCATGTGGGATCCTCCTGGACCAGGACATGAACCCGTGTCCCCTGCATCAGCAGGCAGACTCTCAACCACTGCACCACCTGGGAAGCCCTCCATTGGTAATTTGATAGGGATTGTATTGAATCTGTAGATGGCTTTGGGTAGTAGAGTCATTTTCACAATATTGATTCTTCCAATACAAGAACATGGTGTATCTCTCCATCTGTCAGTATCATCTTTAATTTCTTTCATCAGTGACCTATAGTTTTCTGCATGCAGGTTTTTTGTCTCCCTAGTTAGGTTTATTCCTAGGTGTTTTATTCTTTTTGTTGCAGTGGTAAATGGGAGTGTTTCCTTAATTTCTCTTTCAGATTTTTCATCATTAATATATAGGAATGCAAGAGATTTCTATGCATTAATTTTGTATCCTGCAACTTTACCAAATTCATTGATTAGCTCTAATAGTTTTCTGGTGGCATCTTTAGGATTCTCTATGTATAGTATCATGTCATCTGCAGACAGTGACAGTTTTTCTTCTTCTTTTCCAATTTGTATTCCTTTTATTCCTTTTTCTTCTCTGATTGCCATGGCTAGGACTTCCAAAACTATGTTGAATAATATTGGTGAGAGTGGACATCCTTGTCTTGCTCCTGATCTTAGAGGAAATGCTTTCAGTTTTTCACCATTGAGAATGATGTTTGCTGTGGGTTTGTCGTATATGGCCTTTATCATATTGAGGTAGGTTCCCTCTATGCTCACTTTCTGGAGAGTTTTTATCATAAATTGATGTTGAATTTTGTCAAAAGCTTTTTCTGCATCTATTGAGATGATCATATGGTTTTTCTTCTTCAGTTGTTAATATGGTGTATCACATTGATTGATTTGCATATATTGAAGAATCCTTGCATCCCTGGGATAAATCCCACTTGATCATAGTGTATGATCCTTTTAATATGTAGTTGGATTCTGTTTGCTAGTATTTTGTTGAGGATGTTTGCATCTATATTCATCAGTGATATTGGTCTGTAATTTTCCTTTTTTGTACTATCTTTTTCTGGTTTTGTTGTCAGGGTGATAGTGGCCTGATCGAATGAGTTTGGAAGTGTTCCTTCCTCTGCACTTTTTTGGAACAGTTTGAGAAGGATGAGTGTTAGCTCTTCTCTAAATGTTTGATAAAATTCACCTGTGAAGCCATCTGGTCCTGGACTTTTGTTTGTTGGAAAATTTTTAATCACAGTTTCAATTTCATTACTTGTGATTGTTCTGTTCATATTTTCTATTTCTTTCTGGTTCAGTCTTGGAAGGTTATACCTTTCTAAGAATTAGACTGTTTCTTCCAGGTTGTTCATTTTATTGACATAGAGTTGGTTGTACTAGTCTCTTAGGATGCTTTGTTTTTCTGCGGTGTCTGTTGTAACTTCTCCTTTTTCATTTCTATTTTATTGATTTGAGTCCTCTCCTTCTTTTTCTTTTTCTTTTTTTTTTTTTTTTTCTGGTACGTGGGCCTCTCACCGTTGTGGCCTCTCTCTTTGCAGAGCACAGTCTCCAGATGCGCAGGCTTAGCGGCCATGGCTCACGGGCCTAGCCTCTCTGTGGCATGTGGGATCTTCCCGGACCAGGGCACGAACCCATGTCCCCTGCAACGGCAGGCGGACTCTCAACCACTGTGCCCTCCCTCTTTTTCTTGATGAGTCTAGCTAATGGTTTATCAATTTTGTTTGTCTTCTCAAAGAACCAGCTTTTAATTTTATTGATCTTTGCTATTGTTTTCTTTGTTTCTATTTCATTTATTTCTGCTCTGATCTTTATGATTTCTTTCCTTCTGCTAACTTTGGGTTTTGTTTGTTCTTCTTTCTCTAGTTCCTTTGGGTGTAAGGTTAGATTGTTTATTTGAGATTTTTCTTGTTTCTTGAGATAGGCTTGTATAGCTATAAACTTCCCTCTTAGAACTACTTTTGCTGCATCCCATAGGTTTTGGATTGCCGTGTTTTCATTGTCATTTTTCTCTAAGTATTTTTTGATTTCCTCTTTGATTTCTTTAGTGATCTCTTGTTTATTTAGTAACGTATTGTTTAGCCTCCATGTGTTTGTGTTTTTTACATTTTTTCCCCTGTAATTCATTTCTAATCTCATAGAGTTCTGGTCAGAATAGATGCTTGATATGATTTCAATTTTCTTAAATTTACTGAGGCTTGATTTGTGACCCAAGATATGATCTATCCTGGAGAATGTTCCATGGACACTTGAGAAGAAATTGTAATCTGCTGTTATTGGATGAAATGTCCTATAAATATCTGTTAAATCTGCCTGGTCTATTGTGTCATTTAAAGCTTGTATTTCCTTATTAATTTTCTGTTTGGATGATATGTCGATTGTGTAAGTGAGGTGTTAAAGTCCCCCACTATTATTGTGTTACTTTCAATTTCCTCTTTTATAGCTGTTAGCAGTTGCCTTATGTATTGAAGTGCTCCTATGTTGGGTGCATATTTATTTACAATTGTTATATCTTCTTCTTGGATTGATCCCTTCATCATTATGTAGTATCCTTCCTTGTCTCTTGCAATATTCTTTATTTTAAAGTCTACTTTTTCTAATATGAGTATTGCTACTCCAGCTTTCTTTTATTTCCATTTGCATGAAATATCTTTTTCCATCCCCTCACTTTCAGTCTGTATGTTTCCCTAGGTCTGAAGTAGGTCTCTTGTAGACAGCATATATATGGGTCTTGTTTTTGTATCCATTCAGCAAGCCTGTGTCTTTTGTTGGAGCATTTAATCCATTCACGTTTAAGGTAATTATCGATATGTATGTTCCTGTTAACATTTTCTTAATTGTTTTGGGTTTGTTTTTGTAGGTCCTTTTCTTCTCTTGTGTTTCCCGCTTAGAGAAGTTCCTTTAACATTTGTTGTAGAGCTGGTTTGGTGGTGCTGAATTCTCTTAGCTTTTGCTTGTCTGTAAAGCTTTTGATTTCTCCATCAAATCTGAATGAGATCCTTGCCAGGTAGAGTAATCTTGGTTGTAGGTTCTTCCCTTTCATCACTTTAAGTATATCATGCCACTCTCTTATGGCTTATAGAGTTTCTTCTGAGAAATCAGCTGTTAACGTTATGGGAGTTCCCTTGTATGTTATTTGTCGTTTTTCCTTTGCTGCTTTCAATAATATTTCTTTGTCTTTAATTTTTGCCAATTTGATTACCATGTGTCTCCATGTGTTTCTCCTTGGGTTTATCCTGTATGGGACTCTCTGCCCTTCCTGGACTTGGGTTGTAATTTCTTTCCCCATGTTAGGGAAGTTTTTGACTATAATCTCTTCAAATATTGTCTCAAGTCCTTTCTCTCTCTCTTCTCCTTCTGGGACCCCTATAATGTGAGTGTTGTTGCATTTAATGTTGTCCCAGAGATCTCTTAGGCTGTCTCCATTTCTTTTCATTCTTTTTTCTTTATTCTGTTCTGCAGCAGTGAATTCCACCATTCTGTCTTCCAGGTCACTTATCCGTTCTTCTGTCTCAGTTATTCTATTGATTCCTTGTAGTGTAGTTTTCATTTCAGTTATTGTATTGTTCATCTCTGTTTGTTTGTTCTTTAATTCTTCTAGGTCTTTGTTAAACATTTCTTGTATCTTCTTAATATTTGCCTCCATTCTTTTTCTGAGGTCCTGGATCATCTTCACTATCATTATTCAGAATTCTTTTTCTGGAAGGTTGCCTGTCTCCACTTCATTTTGTTGTTTTTCTGGGGTTTTATCTTGTCCTTCATCTGGTACATAGCCCTCTGCCTTTTCCTCTTGTCTATCTTTCTGTGAA
This sequence comes from Grampus griseus, assembly GCF_964374135.1. Taxonomy (NCBI): domain Eukaryota; kingdom Metazoa; phylum Chordata; class Mammalia; order Artiodactyla; family Delphinidae; genus Grampus; species Grampus griseus. The sequence goes on along the minus strand of NC_139004.1, from coordinate 44,277,846 downwards.
TGTGGTTTTTGTTCCACAGGCTGCAGGATTGTAGTTCTTCCTGCTTCTGCTGTCTGCTTTCTGGTTGATGAGGCTATCTAAGAGGCTTGTTCAAGTTTCCTGATGGGAGGGACTGGTGGTGGGTAGAGAGACTCCACTCCCAATATTTTATCTTCAACTAAATCAAATTGCACTTCACACTGCTTGGCAAATGTTCCCAGGTGTGGGACTTGCTAACAGAGGCTGGTCATTGGGAGAACTGTGACCAGCCAGTATGTGGGTTCCATCACAAAATCCCAGAGGCTCGCACCTTGAGATAATCTGGTAGTGTTGGAGGGTCTCCTGCAGAGGCGCGTGGTGTCTGTGGCTTACTGTGGGGACAAGGACACTGGCAGCAGAAGTTCTGGGAAGTACTCCTTGACATGGGCCCTCCCATAGTCCGCCATTAGCCCCACCAAAGAGCCCAGGAAATAATTTCTTTTCTGTTTTTTTTCCCTAATGAGAATGAAGACTACATATAAATTGGAGCTTGCCTACACTGTGGAGAATGTTTTGTATAGAATTAGTTTGCTCAGCGTTTTCTCACATGACTTCTTAGAATACAGTATTGAGGAATTCTAGAAGCTCTGAATAAGAAGGAACACATACACCTTTCCTCTAAGGACACTGTGGTCGGCAGCCTTAAGGTGGCCGCCTGTGACCCCTGCCTCCTGGTGGTCACACCCTCGTGTGCTCCCCTCCACCCTCAGGGTTGGTCTGTGTGACCCACTGAGGACAGAACTCATGACCTATGGCTTACAAGGTTTGGTCATAAAAGACACTTTGATTCTTCTTTGTATCACTCACTCTGGGGGAACTAGCTTCCATGACAAGAGGCTAGCCAGTGGCCACTCAGGAAGCCCTATGGAAAAGTCCATTTGAGGAGGAACTGAGGCTTCCATCAACAGCCTAGTGCAGGAGCCCCTGTGGGCGAGATGCTCCAGCCCCAGCTGACTCCCACAGGATGGCTGCCCTTCTTGATACCTTGACTGCAACCACAGGAGACACTCTAAGCCAAAGTCATCTACCTTAGCTGCTCCCAAATCCTGACTCTCAGAATCTGTGAGAAAAGGAATGTTTGACCTCAGTCCTCTGAGGCCACACACAACACTTTTGCTGGAATCCCATGGCCCAAAAGTGTAACTTGCCAACCACAATCCCTACCTTTTTCTACGGTAGCAAAAGCAGTCTTTATTCTATGTGGCCTTGTATCCTGTTTAAAACCAGGACTCTTGTTACTAGGGTATGGGGGAAAGGTGAACAGATGCTAGGTGATAAACAGTGATCTCTGGGAGCTCTGACACTGCAGACCCCAGTGAACCTCACCTCACAGTATTTGCAGCATGTAAATTACGCTCCGCCATGTGACTCGCCATGGCCAATGGGGTATCAGCAAGCGTGACAGAGACAAAGGCTCTCACTCTGGGTGTTCTCCTCCCTCCCCTACCTCCTAAGGGGCCTGACTCCACTCTGAAGAGGGTCTCCCCAATGCCACCCGGGTGGCTGTGATGGATCCAGGTGTGGCAAAAGATCACCAAGGAAACCCAAGAAAGATTCAGTGTTGTTTAAAGTCATCAAATATGGTCATGTTCTGTTACACAGAAGAGATTACTGAAACCCAACCTTACCATGTACAAAATAATAATAAAAATAAATAACCTGTAAACTCACTGCAAACTATACAGTATTGTCTAAAATAAAGACATTCCTCATGCTGTCATACAATAAAGTAACTGCTATCCTTGATTTCAATCGGATAAGGCAATTGACTTACACAAATGAATCACACAATTAAGGGTTCTTACAGTAGAAAGGGTCCATCTTAGAGATCATGAAAATTAGCTTTTCCTATAATAAATCAAATGCTTGGTTTGCCTCTAAAACATCATTTCTTAAACTGTGGCATGAGATCCATGGATTGACGTCAGGGGCCACATAAAACAGATGCCAAATTTTTAAATTTAATTTCTTTTAGATGCTTTGAAACATGATTTTGTGATGAATATTTCATTTATAACAAATTAAGTTATTAAAGCCTTGTTGACTTTAGATAATACAGAATAGCAGTACACTCTCTGTTCTGTACATGGTTGGTTAATTTACACCCATCATTATTTCCTTGCTAAGATATACAGAATAGTTTTCCTTTGAAAAGAATTACTAAGACTCTAAACTGTCATTATATTTATGGACACACAATTTTTACAAATTTGTTTTAAAGAGTTTAGGTATAAAATGCCAAAGAAAATAAAGTATGATAAAATGTCTATATTTTCAGATTTTACTTCTATACCTGAAGATAAATTAAAAAGTCTCAGTGCTTTAGGTGTTAAAAGTTTTTTCCCAATAAAAATATGAAGCCAAAAATATTTAAAGCAGTACCTTATGTCTATCCCTGGTACATCAGACAATGTGAATCTTTGTGAAAAGAAAACTAGATTTGGAAAGACTGGGATTTTACTAACTCTTGGATTTGTGGATTTGCCCCAGTACAAAAATCTTCTCTGGAAGCATTTGAAAAGAAGCCACACATGACTGAAAAGATCTCAGTGAACTCATGAGTTCTGTTTTGTGACTTGGAGCAGAAATACAATAATGAAGTGGTGTCCTTGTCAAACCACGTCCCTGGGTCCATGAAGCAGGTCATGAATTACATGCCATTTACCTCCATCTGAATGAAATCACACAAGCTCTTAGTGAAGCCAAAAATCTCAGTTTCTTACATTAATACACACTGACTTGATGAGGTTCTTTGAGGTACTGTAAAGGTTATCTTCAAAATAGCAAAATATTTATTTGTCAATAAAATATGTGACTTGAAAAAATTCACAATAATCTTTCAGAGATGCTGAGCCACAAAATCTCAGTGTCTTTTATTAAAGAAAGCAGATCACAGGTCCACATATTGCTGGGAGGCATTCCTTCCAAGATGACCACACCTGGTATCAAAGATTCTGCCAACACCCCTGGAAAGGTCCACAGATATGTCTCTGAGAATCATTAATTGGCCAGAGTCAAGGCCTCTGCTACACAGAAGCTCACTGGTGCTCAGGAGGATGTGGTATAAAGGAGCCAACAGAACTGAATTTCAAGCCCAGATTGTTCACCTACTAGTAGGATGATCTTGAAAAACTTCTCTAACTCCTCTGAGTCTAGAGTTTTCCCATCAGCAAATTGAGAATACCTACCTAAAAATGTATGCTTAAGGATCAAATATGATCATATGTAAATGGATCTAGCCATGTGCCTGGTACTCGGTGAAATTTTGGTTGCTTTAAACTGAATAAAGATCTCAAAACTTCTATTGTTCCTTCTTCTGAGGCTCCAACTTGAAGTTTTCCTGGGAGCTGAGGGCTTTTCCCTTAGGCCTCATCACTATAACCTGCTGTGCTTCCAGGACTGGCCCACAGTGTCTGTGAGACCCTCTGAACACAGGGCCCTTTGCTCAAGGTGAACCTGAAATGAAGCAGGACCCTATGGTCCTTCCCGCTTCCCCTCCCCATGTCCTCTGCCTGCTTTTTGTCTGTAGAAAAATTTTAGCCAAAGAATAAGTTTAATCAGAGAAGTGAGAAAATGCAGAAGCAAAGAAAAACAGTCCAACAAGACTAAATAATAATAGTTGAGTCATTAAGTGTAGTCAAGGACTTTTAGTTCCTCCTCAAGGGCTATAGATAATATTCTGAGCCGTATCCTGTGAGCTGTCTTGTAGAGACTGAAACCCCCACCAGGTGGAAGAAGTTAACTACGTAATGACCAGACTGTAGCCATGACATAAGCTGCCACAATTCCAAGAATTGGCCTCAGAGAAATGGGAAAAAATCGATCCTGGAACTAAAGACTAACTGTACTTAAAACAATCAAGAAGATGCTGATCGGTCCACCACATGACAAATTTCAAGATGACCGTCAGAGCTGACTGTACTATTTCTGCATGTAGCCCCCTCCCTCTGTCTATAAAAGCTCTTGTCCACTGATTGTCAGTTGGGGGGGATCAGCCTTTGGACAGCAGTCCGCCCTCCCCTCCCCCACCCCTGGTTGCCGGCATCCAAAATAAAGCAAACTTTCCTTTCCACCAACTTGCCTCTTTATTGGCTTCTGAGCAGCAAGCAGCTGGACCCTCATTTTCAGTAACAAACCCACGGCTGCCCCATTGAGGCTACAGGTGCAACAACCTCTCTCCCCACTCACTTTCTCCCCCCATTCAGCTCTGGGCACTGTTTCCACCCACCTCCATCTGTGCTCTTAGCCACTCACTCCAGGTGTATAAGAAATCCCATGGACGGAACCAGGCAGAGTCTCTCTCTGAGCTTCATACAACTATCTCCTCCAGTGAGCAGGGCAGCTCCAACTCTACATCTGTCATTTCCATTTTTATTCAATTAGCATCTGACATGCACTAATCTAATCATCCTCTGTGCATATGGATATTGGGTTAAGATAGCATATGATAAATACAGTACTCAATGGAATCCTTAATTTACTTCAGTGAGTGTTGTAAGGCAATTCATCACTCCATCTGTAGATTTTACCACTCACCATATGATGATTGTGTAATTCTATTATTTTTAACTAACATTCACTGAGTGTTTTACACTTTACCAAACACTTTCAAATATCAGTTTGATCTTCACAAAAATCCTGTGTGGTAGGGAGACCAGATATTGTTAGTTGCATTTTTTTTTATGATGAGTGACAGAAAACTTAAGTCAACTGGCTAAAGCTACTCTTCTAATCCATTGTCCAATAAACTAGATCCTACACATTATGGTTTAAAAATCCATGCCTTTCTCACTATACTCTGTTGTTTCCTAGTGTGTTATCTTTTATCTAACTATTAATAGAAGTGGTCAAAACACAAGGAAGCCTCTGAAATTAGGATCAGATTATGTGTATCAAATCAAGTGATTAAAGAAAGGAAAACTGTACCGAGAAAGGCTCTCTTTAATTTGTATTCAAAATGTTATATTCCTTATAAAAGCAAAGTGTAAAACCAAATTGTTTTTCAGGTTATAAAAATTACACATGGTAATTATAGAAAATGTAAATGAGAAAACGTCACCAGGATGCTATTTTGAGTATACTCGATATTTATTGTGTATTTTGAGTATGGGAGAGATGAGAGGTGATTTATGTTTTTAATCTATCCCTCTGGCTGCTCTGAGGAGAGTAGTTAGGGCCCAAGAGGCAGAAGAGAGACCAGCTTGTGGGCTACTGCAGGAGCAGCCAAGAGGCGAGGGAAGCTTGGACCAGGTGGAAGCATGGTAGGTGCTAATATGTGACGTCTGGAATGAGGTGTACTGGAAAGGTACAGCAGATTGTGGGCTGTCAGCAAAAGAGAGACAGCAGGAGTAACTCAGGACTTTGGCCTGAGAAATCGGTGGCTAATGGGTGTCATTTGGTGCACTAGGAAAGAGAGAGGCAGGAGTAGGTTTTGTAGGAAGAAATCAAGGATTCTGTTTTTTATGTGTTATGCTTGAAGTACCAGCTGGTCATCCATGTGGACTATCCAGTGGTCAGTTGAATATGTGAGCTTAGAAAACAGGGGAGAGTGGGGGTACAAGAGAGCAACTTGGGTGTATTATTATGACACCACACTGTCTCACACACTGATGCAGCTTGAAATGTGTCACGAATGGTGACTAGGGGATTGGAACAGCTGACCAGTCAGCACGGTTACTCCACTCATCTAAGAAGGTCAGTTTAGATCAACTCCTCTAAACTAGGAGACCACATGGCTGAAAGGATAAAATTGATAATGCTACACTTGACTGACACAGATACAATGTATATGAAACCATTTGCTTCCCTATTAATAATGTGTTTATTGATTATTATAGGAACCTTTCTCAAACAACCCTTGCTCCCACTTGCTTTGTAAGGGCTTTTTGTTTGGTTGGTTTCTGTTTTGTTTTGGGATTGAGTCAATCCTTATTTCTTTGTATTTATGAGGCAGAGATAGTTGTTCAGACACATAAAACAATTTTGTTTTATTTTTAAATTATTCATTCTAAGTAGCACTCATTATACTAACCTTTAGCTGTCTGGTTTGTTATTAGTTCAAAAATCATTTCTGAACAACAAATTACTTTTATCCTCTCAAGCCTACAGCAATGACAGCTGAGTCAAACAGCTGTATGTGTGTGAGATGGGGGAGGGGGTCATCTTACATCTCTTACACTGATTCCTGGATCACCAAGCAGCCTTCTGATTATGACTTAGCTTCCTATCTCATACTGGTAAGAATACACTGGCCTTCATGAGAGTTATAATTCTCATTGAAGAGTATTACACTGATCTTCTGAAATACATACATACACTATTCACATGAGGAGCCAAGAAGCAAAAACATGTATTAAGATTTGGAAGAAACGGAGGGTGGGAGGGAGGGAGACGCAAGAGGGAGGAGATATGGGGACATATGTATATGTATAGCTGATTCACTTTGTTATAGAGCAGAAACTAACACACCATTGTAAAGAAATTATACTCCAATAAAGATGTTTTTAAAAAAAAGATTTGGAAGAAATATAACAAAAGGAAAAGCTTGATAAGATAGGCTCAATGGGCAGCGTTGACATCACCAATGAGCAATGGCGTCAGGGATTCAGCAGCTGATGGTGGTACCTGGGCGGAAGAAACCAGCAGGGATGCACAGCTGATGATAAAGAGAAAACTGCATAACTTAAAAGGCTGAAGGTTGCTGCATAGACACCTGCACTTAATTTAGGTGAGTATCTTTGAAGAAATGATGCATTGCTGTTGTGGATTAATAGCTGTCTCCCCAACCTTGTTGATCCTTGACAGTCTCAGGGTGAAGTGAGAAGGGCAAGCCCAACGGTGTGGCAGAGCAGCATCGAGACCACAGGGAGAATCTGCTGTATGGAGCACAGCCTAGGGGCAAGTCAGGCTACTGATGCTACCATGCTGGGTAAACGACAGTTGTTTCTAGTGTGTATTTTATGACGGGGACCATGCTAAGTGCTTTCCATATATTCCCCACTCACTCCTCAGACAATGTTAAGAGCTAAGTTCCATCACTCTTTCACAGCTGTGGCTGCAGAATTCCTGAGAGATGCATTGTCTAACTGGGATAAGCAAAAAGCAGCACAATGGAGGTGCTCCAGGCAGGCCTCTACTGGGTACCAGTGATAGGAAACCAACCTGAATAAGCTGAAGAAGAAAAAGAAATTTAACCTGATTCGTATAAGCACTATGTTCTCACAAGGGGGTGGCCATTTCAGGGGCACTGGCACAAGGACTGAACACCCTGCCACTCCTCTCCACTTTTCTCACTGTGTTGGCTCAGTTCCCTCTTTCTTCAAAGTGGCTTCCTTCTCACTGTAAGAAATGGAGCTGCCAGCAGCTCCCAGCTCCTATAGATCCCCTTCACCACCTGAGGGAGGTGCCCTCTTCTTACACCTGGACCACTTACCTGGTCGGGGTAGGCTGCTCAGATCAGTTCAGGTCTTCTGGTGTCCCTGACCATTTCATCAACCACGGCCAGGAGGGCAAGGGAGCCACACAGAGAGGGCCCTGGGGGAGCCTGGTCCCCTTCATGATTCCATCCTAGAAACGAGATCACTTTGCAGACAAAGCCAAAGAGAAGAAGCAGGACATTAAAAGAAAAGAAATGGGACCATATAACTTCAGAAGTTTAGTTCCAGAACATTCACAATAGATGAATCACTGGTGTGTCTGCTTTGTATGATACCAGAACCTAGAAAAGGAAACACTTCAGAATATCCAGATTCTCATTTGTCTTCACCTGTGAGGCAGCTCCTCCATACATAAAATAATCTTCTTCCTCAAATACAAAGAAATAAATAGTAGAAGTTTTAACATTTAGAGTCCCAGTTCCCTTTAAGAATTTGATTAAATCTATGGGCCAGTGATGAAGTTATTATCTTGAAGCTTTAAATCCACCCAGCTTTGTGTAGTTATCTGAAGAAAACAAAACCCACTAATTCGAAGAGATATATACATTCCCTTGTTCATTGCAGCATTATTTACAGTAGTCAAGCTATGGAAGCAACCTAAATGTCCATCAATAGAGGAAGGGAAAAAGAAGATCTGATATATATACATACATACATACACACACACACACACAAACAATGGAATACTACTCAGCCATAGAAAAGAATGAAATCTTGCCATTTGGGACAACATGCTTGGACCTAGAAGGTATTATGCTAAGTGAAATAAGTCGATTATTTCAAATATCATACAATTTCACTTATATGTGGAATCTAAAAAAACAAAACAAAACAAATGAACAAACATAAGAAAAAGAGAAACAGAGTTATAGATACAGAAAACAAACAGGTATTTGGCAGAAGGGAGGGCATAGGGGGCAGAAAGAAATAGGAGAGGGAGATTAAGAGGTACAAACTTCCAGTTGCAAAATATATGTCACAGGTATGAAATATACAGCGTGGGGAATATAGTCAATAACTATAATATCTTTGTATGGTGATGGTGAAACAGAGCAGGACCCTATGGTCCTTACCCCCCACCCCCCACCATGTCCTCAGCCTGCCGTTCGTCTGTGGAAAAAATTTAACCAAAGAATAAGTTTAATCAGAGGAGTGAGAAAATGCATAAACAGAGGAAAGCAGTCAAAGGAGACCAAAGAATAATAGTTCAATCGTTAAGCATAGTCAGAGACTTTTATTTCCTCCTTAAGGGCTATAGATAATATTCTGAGCCATGTTCTGTGAACTGTCTTATAGATACTGAAACCCCCACCAGGTGGAAGAAGTTAACTACATGATGACCAGGCTGTAGCCATGACATAAACTGCAACAATCCCAAGAATTGGCCTCAAAGAAATGGAAACAAACCGACCCTGGAACTGAAGATTAACTGTATCTAAAACAATCAAGATGACTCTGGTCAGACCACCAATGACCAATTTCAAGATGACTGTCAGAGCTGACTGTATTGTTTCTGCATGTATCCCCCTCCCTCTGTCTATAAGACCTCTTGCGCCCTGATTGTCAGTGGGGGAGTCGGCCTTTGGAGGGGCCTCTGCCCTCCCCCACTGCTGCCAGCCTCTGAAATAAAGCAGCCTTTCCTTTTCTACCAACACTTATCTCTCAAGAAATGGCTTTCAAGTGGCGAGCAGCCAGACCTGGGTTCAGTAACAATGGGTGGTAACTAGACATATCATGGTGATCAGTTTGAAATGTATACAAATATCAAATCACTACGTTGTGTAATAGGAACTAACATCATGTTGCAGGTCATGTTGCAGTTATACTTCAGACAGACAAACTCAGAAAAAGATATCAGATTTGTGATTACCAGTGGCAGGGAGTGAGGGAGGGGGAATTGGATGAAGGCAGTCAAATGGTACAAACTTGGGAATTCCCTGGCAGTCCAGTGGTTAGGGCTCTGTGCTTTCATTGCCGAGGGCAAAGGTTCAATCCCTGGTCAGGGAACTAAGATCCTGCAAGACACACAGCTAAGCCAAAAAAAAAAGGTACAAACTTCCAGTAATATAAATAGGTACTAGGGATGTAAGGTACAACACGATAAATATAACTTACACTGCAGTACTTTATATATGAAAGTTAAGAGAGTAAATCCTAAGAGTTTTCAAGGAAAAATAATTTTTTACTATTTCTTTGATTTTGTGTCTATATGAGATGATGGATGGTCACTAAACTTACTGTGGTCATCATTTCATGACGTATATAAGTCAAATCATTATGCTGTATACCTTAAAGTTGTACAGTGCTGTATGTCAATTATATCTCAATAAAACTGGAAGAAAAGAAAGAAAATCCTAACCATCAATCAATCAATCAGTCAATCCACCCAGCTTTGCAAGGCTGAGCCTACCGATAGGGGGCGCTCCTCAGAGAGGCAACATGGGAGGACCAAGAAAGGTCTTGCTTCATCCCACCAGCCTGCGGGTTCCCTGAGCACCGCCCCAGGAGGTTTTCCACCCCAGCAGGAGCACTTTGTTTGGAAGTTGCGGTTGAGTCCAGTATAAAGAGATTCCAACACTCTCCCAGTTAGCCTAGGGCACCCCCTCAGAGACCCCACACCACTGCCTGGTGTCCCCCTGAGAGGTCAGGGCCCTAGCACCCCCAGCTGCTGCTCCTCCACCATCTGAGTTTCAGGTTCTAAATGCTAACGATTCCAGCCCCTTTCTTTTCTGCGGAGCAGTGGCAGCCTCCTGCAATTGCTGCTTCTGTGATAATTTCGAATTTTCTTTTTGCCTTTTCACTTATCTTGTTAATAATTTTACACTTAGTTAACAGTTCTTTGTATTAAATACTCTCTAGTAAAATAGCTGGTATGATTTCTGTCTCCTAAATAGATAGGTATGGACATATTCCCAGAAATATGCACTTATTACATCCACATATTCCATTTTGCATGAAACTTGTAACGTGTTCACTGATACACTGAAACTCATCTATAGGCATTTATGAAACCTCTGAACCCAAGGTTAAGAATTTAACGTCTGATGCAGGACATGTTCAATAACTGTTCTTAGAAAACAATTTGCATGTGCCATGAGTTCCAGGTTATTGCTCACGGAAAATTCCAAATAGTCTTATAAGTAAAGGTTGTGTTGTTACCTGTGTTGTGTGCTGTTTCCTGAAAGGTGGCCCTGGCATTTCAAGTGAGATATCACATTAGAAGACTGTAAACTCGAAAAAAGGTTAATAATCAAGATCCTGAAGGAGAATTTCATGGTCTTCTTTTTGATCATAGTCTGTTCTCTGAATATTTTAAAGAACTGATTTTTTTTTAAAGTCTATTCTTGTAATGTTTTTCAACCTTTATTTTGGCAAGTCCCAATGAATCAAGTTCTCTTGAGTTTAAGTAGACTCAAGGTAAAAGCTGATATTAAGATTTCTAGAAAATTGTAAAGTTGGTGTCATGTGAGAAGTGTCATCTTTTTCCTCTAATAGAGAGAACTCTGAGATGCACTGTGGTTTCTCCAAAAAGTGGACAACATTGTCTCCTGGGGCACAGAAAGAATTCTAGAGCTTCTATGTATACCCACCTTTTATCTCATGCTTTTTAAATTTCTATTTTCATGTATGTTTTAGATGAACATAATGTATTAATTTGATTTAAAAATGGAAATATTTTATATAGCCCTGAGTACCCACTTTTAGAAAATTTTGGAGACCACTGCTCTATTTTTTTCATTCTAGGTTATTACAAAGTATTGAATATAGTTCCCTGTGCTATACAGAAGGTCCTTGTTGGTTATCTATTTTATATATAGTAGTGTGCATATGTTAATCACAAACTCTTACTTTATCCCTTCCCCACTTTCCCCTTTGGTAACCATAAGTTTGTTTTCTTTGGGAGACCACTGCTCTAATGATAAGGAACCATGTGTCTGGAGCAAGGATAAGCAAACTTGAGCTGCAGGTCAGCTCTGCCCCAGGTGTGCTCTTGCAGGGCCCTCCAAGCTAAGGATGGGAGAAGAGAAAGGTGAGAATGCATGGCAGAGACTGTATGTGGCTCACAAAGGCTGAAATGTTTACCAACTGCCCTTCACAGGAAACCTTTGCCAACTGCTGCTTTGGAGTGAGTCCACTCAAAATGTCTCCAAAATTCTTGGAAAAGGCAAGGGAGATTCCCTTCTCACTTCGTTAATGAGATGAGCACAGATGAAAAGGGGGAGGGGCCTGGTGCTTGCAGTACAACTGTGGGTGTGACAGACATCAAAGCAGTCATTGGACAGAGGTGGGAAGTCAAGGGCAGAGAAACCGCACTGATGACTTCATGGAGGGTAATGACAGCTCTCGCAGGGGGCCTGTTACACTGGCTTGGAGTGTCTCACAATTAAACAAGCTTCATTCTATGAGAAGGAGGTAAGTAAGTAAAGAGTAAGTTGACAATAGAAGTTTTATATCATCATCTATGACTATGAAATGTCACAATGACTAATGCTCGAAAGGTGATTCTGAATCATCAAAACCAGGATCAATTATTTTCAGTATCCTCTTGTTAAAGAGTGAGAAATACATTTTTGACACATTTATACCAGAGGAAATGGCTGAAATAAATAATCCTGAACTGAATAGTTTAATCCACATCCAAGAAACTAGGCTACACAGAATAACTTGATACACAGTTGACCAATTCTTGATCATATAAAGATGGAAATGGAAGCTGAAAGCCAAACTGCTGAGAGCCAATTCATTGATGATGCCCCTCAGTACCTGTTAATGAAGAAGAGAAAATTAAAATATAAGGTAATTAGGCTGCCTATGTTAGGGGCAGTAAGACTTTCCAGAGGGCCTAATTAACTGTAATGTGTTCATTCGGCTCCATTTTAGAATTCCCCAAATATGCTACTTAGTATCTAAAATCTAGAAGTTCTGTCCTTTGACCACTGGATCAAGTAGAATTAGCCTTTTCAAATTTAGATATAAATGTCTAATAAAAAGCATACAGCAACTCATGTCTGTGACTGCCACGGATGGAAATTTCTGTTGTTCACAGAAGGACCATTTTACAACATGAATGGTTCGAATGCAGGGGCACAGACACTTCCAGATGACACCAGCATCCGTTCCACCTTGTTACTCTCCAACAGAACTTTGATTTTGTTTATAAGCACTAGTGCTTTAAATACACTATTGAATTTAATTTTCTCAATAGGTCTACCATTATTCCCCATTTCACAAAGAGGTTAGATAACTCACCCAAGATGACTCAACTAGGAAGTAGAGACCTCAAACTCAAATCCAGATCTGATGGTCTCTGTTGTTTCTTCCATGATGCTAAGCCCAGTGCATTGCACATAGATGGCTGCTCAATAACAGTTTTGTTCAAAGATGTTTCCATAACAGACAGTCAAAGAAGCTAGGGAGAGTGTCACTGTCTTGGTCAGAGAGCAGGTTTATTTACTCATTCCAGGATAATAATGTCTTCCTGCCCTCGTCAGAAGAGATGCACTTGCATTCCAAGGTAAGAAAAATAATATCTTCCTTGGAAGCGAAGATTGGGCAGGTTTGCCAGCATCTCAGTAAGCTTAGGGTTTCCTATGCTTGGGTGACCCAGCTGTGACACATACCCCCATGCACAGCATCTTTCTGGGCCTACACCTGCACCCCCCATGGGACTGGGGGACAAGGAAACTGATATAAACATTAAGCTCTGATGCGTGAACTGTCTACATGCATTTAGGCTTGTTGTCTCTTTAAGGAAGGAAGCTGTGGGAATAGGCAAGTACACCCAGCAACTGCATAGCGTCTGCGCAACTGCTCAACTATAGACAGGGGGTATTTAGGAATCAAGCTGAGACACCTCTTTCTGGTCCAACAGGATGATGTCAAAAGAATCAAGAACCTACCATTCAAGTACATCTCACTTTTTTTTTAAAAAAAAGATATAGTTATCCCAGAGCAGTAGTTCTCAAATTTTTGGTATTTGTCACACTCTTGAATTCCAGAAGTTTGGCAGCAGTGTTGAAGTAAGTAAATACCAAAATCAGCACCATCAGAGTCACTAACAATAACACAGAAATCACTATCAGAGTGTAACATCTCTCAGTTTCCCTGGTGTGGAGCCATTCATTCCCTTTCTACACAGCTTTCTGTGGGGCTGGATGAACAGAGCCATCTCCTGCCATGACCTTATCCTATCACAACCTGCTTGTGCAGAATATCTCACCTGTTTCTGTAAGCATGTGCTTTTTCCTTAATGCCTGTTTGATATTCAGTCTACGTTACATAGATTCAGTAGATTCAGTCTACGTTACATCTCACAGTGCCTGAGTGACAGTACTCAGAGCAAAGACAAAATGTGATACTCTGATAAAAATTTCATGTCATATGATTTGGTGAATAACCTGGTCCACCTCTGCCTAGCACACCAGGCGAGAGCCACCGTCCTGGGCCCTGAGCAGCACATCCATAGTCACTAAACACTTAACTATGCCCAGAGAGTGATATTCTAAGCTTGGTGGAGGATGGTGATTCTATTCTAGTTTTGAATGATTCCTGCCATCAAAGACATAACATACTTTAGAAAACAGGATATATGTGTATTATCCAAAGAAAACATCTATAAATAATACCAAGAACCAATTAATGTTGTGGGTATAAAGCTCAATCCATAATCCAGGTGCACAGAAAACACTGAATTTTTAAATTATATTTAAATATACTTAAATCCATCTCCAAATACCCAGGCTACTGAGTTTTTCCTCCCTCCAGAATGCACAGAGGTTGCATGTGTTACAGCCTCCAAGGCACAGTGGGACTCCATGCCCCCAAGTCCTGGCTCATTCATCTTCACTAATCACTTCTTATACCTGGCTGACCTCACCTCTCACTGGACACAGTGTCTTCAGCAAGGCTGGGGGAGACCTGTGCCCAAGGTGATGCCTCCCCTCGTGAACCACACACTCTTCCCATTCAAAAAATATCCATCACTCAAAGAGTTCATGTTCTGGAGGATGCAAGGAACAACCCACTGTGACCCACCTCCTCTTCCCCATTCATGAGGAGAAGACCCTCTCTCTCTTGCCTTCCCACTTTCTCTATCTCCTTCCCCCCCACCTTATTTTTCTTGGACACATAATCTTATTTCAATTACAACAATTATACAACTATTATACAACACAACAAAAACTAATAGTTAGATGGTGTTTATTACACATCAGTCACTGCTCTCATGTTCTAGTATCTTTACTCATCTGTCCTCATACAGATGACCTTTGTCCAAGGTCAGATAACTGGTAAAACTAGCTGATAGCTAATTCGGGCATTTGATAAAGATAATAGGAACCCCTGACCTCAAGAAGCTTCTGTTTTCCAACACACCCCTGTTCACGCAGCGAAAGGTCGTGGAAGCTTCCTCACAGAATGAGAACCGTGGATAAGAGTAAGACATGAGTACGTTCTCGTTTTCTCCTTCAAGTTATTTTTTTAATAGATTTTTATTGCAATATAATTGCTTCACAATACTGTGTTAGTTTCTGTTGCACAACAAAGAGAATCAGCCATATGCATACACGTCCCCATATCCCCTCCCTCTTGAGCCTCCTTCCCATCCTCTCTATCCCACCCCTCTAAGTCATCACAAAGCACCAAGCCATCTCCCTGTGCTATGCTGCTGCTTCCCACCAGCCAGCTATTTTACATTCGGTAGCATATATATGTCAATGCTACTCTCATTTCATGGCAGCTTTGCCCTCCCACCCCATGTCCTCAAGTCCATTTTCTATGTCTACCTCTTTGTCTACCTGCCCTGCAACTAGGTTCATCAATACCATTTTTTTTTAGATTCCATATATATGCATTAGCATACTGTATTCATTTTTTTCTTTCTGACTCACTTCACTCTGCATGACACACTCTAGGTCAATCCACCTCACTACAAATAACTCAATTTCGTTTCTTTTTATGGCTGACTAATATTCCATTGTATATAAGTGCCACATCTTCTTTATCCATTCAGCAGTCGATACACATTTAGGTTGGTTCCATGTCTTGGCTATTGTAAATAGTGCTGCAATTAACATTGTGATACATGTCTCTTTTTGAATTATGGTTTTCTCAGGGTATATGCTCAGTAGTGGGATTGCTGGGTCATATGGTAGTTCTATTTTAAGTTTTTTAAGGAACTTCCTTACTGTTTTCCATAGTGGTTGTATCAATTTACATTCCCACCAACAGTGCAGCAGGGTTTCCTTTTCACCACACCCTTTGCAGCATTTATTGTTTCTAGATTTTTTGATAATGGCCATTCTGACCAGCGTGAGGTGATACCTCATTGTAGTTTTGATTTGCATTTCTCCAATAATTAGTGAGGTTGGGGTCAGCCTTATTTTAAACATCATTCTAAAAACCTTCCAGAGTTGGAGTTTTATTATGATAGTTTTTTAACAGAGTGGGTTTGGATTTGAATAACATTACCAGGTATAAAACGTTTAACTTGAATGTTCAAAACAAGAAACATTCAACTTTGTGAATTTATTACTCAATTTTATCTGGACAGCTGGATAACTATCCTGTAGCAATGAATTCTAGCAATATTAATCTGTGATTTTACGGGAAGCAAGGTCAAGAATGTTTAGATCACGAATCCTCAGCCCTGACTCTGAGGTTTTTCAGAGCCACCATCCACGGGAAATTTCCAATAACATTTAAGTGAAAAGCAACGTCCTAGACTCGAAGAAAGTACTCCTTGGAGGGCTATTGCTCTTCCGGGGCAGAGGAAAGCTGGAAATAATGAACATGCACACTCTCCCTTTCTCCTTTTAGCTCTCTCTCTGTCTTTATAAAGAGTTGTAAAAGCTAAGGCCAAATCATTATACTCTTAATACTGTGTTTCCAGAAAATAAGATTTCTGAGACATCTAGAATTTGTTCCCATCTCAAAGAACACTATGAAAAAATCAAGATATTTTTCTCCTGATAATTCATCCAACATGATCAAATGTGAAATGATATAAATTTCTGGTGTCATATTTTTTCTTGTTCCCAATAGTAAATATTATGAAGCAGCGTTCATTTTTAAAGGGGAAATACAAAGTCTGATAAGTATTTCAAGAAGAAAAACAAGAATTGATTCACTCTATCAAAGCCTGTCATGTAACAGCTGAGTCCACCAACAAAAAACACACATGCCAAAGACAGCAAGATGCATTAGGAAGATAAAGTGCAATGCTTCAAACCAAAGCACCCACTGGACAGATGAAGATGGGCCTGAATCCTGCATGAAGGGGATGCTGGGAAGGCAGCAGTGACCAGGCAGCACTGGGCAGTAACTAGAATGGCAGTCTCATTCCATACAGGGCAGCTGCCATGTGTTTTTTGACATTGTCACTTAGAGCCAAGTCATCTTTCTCATTAGGCTCTTTAAATGCCACCTGGCCATGCTGAGAAATCTTCTGCAACAAAAAAGAATTTCAGTGATCACCAAAGGAAGGTGCAGTGAAAAGCTAAACAAAGACAATGACATTAAGACAATGCAAAATTCTAACCTGCCACTGATACATTCTTTCAGTGTTGTCACAAGTTACAGACGTTCAATCTGAAAACTTAATGCAAATTACAGAATTGCTTGGCAGTTTCCCCTTCTGTCATTGTTGGGTGATATTCATGGCTGAAGCCAGCTACCCCACAACAAAACTCTGAATATCATCTTTTAAATGCAAATCAAGAATTTGGTGGCTGGATTCAGTTCCCAGATCTAGGGCAGCCAGAATATGTTTGACTCTATCTCCAATCTATCACCATGAAGCATCCAGAAAGCATCCCCGAAAAGATGCTCAGAATTTTGTGAACTTCTTAGACTATGGAAGGTTATTTATCACAAACTTCCATCTCTTCTTCCATGGCTGCCTTATCTCACTATTCTAGATAAGGGAACAGAGAAAGGAAAATAAAAATTAAAAATAAAATAAGGATGAAGTGATTGCTGTTAATGCATCCACCAACAGTGAAGAGCAAGAAAATGCTAATTATTTAACAATTAGCAATGCTGTCCCCTTAATTAGAAGTGTAACACATTAAGGAGAAACTTGAACAAATAATTTTCAACTTGGTTGAATTGTTGTCAACCCTAGAAGTAAGAACCGCTAGGGCAAACTTAATACAGTCAGCCCTCCATATCCCGGGATTCCACATCTGTGGATTCAACCAACCACGGATGGAAAATATTCAGAAAAAAAATTCCAGGAAGTTCCAAAAAGCAAAACTTGAATTCACCATGCTCAGGCAATTATTTACATAGCAATTACATTGTATTTACAACTATTTACGTAGCATTTATATTGCATTTACAGCTATTTACATAGTATTTACATTGTATAAGTTATGATAAGTAGTCTAGAGATGTTTTAAAGTGTATGGAGGATGTGGGTAGGCTACATGAAAATACTACACCATTGTCTATAAGGGATTGATTTTGGTATGGGGGGACCAAATCCTGGAACCAATTCCTCTCAGATACCATGGGAAGACTGAACTAGGGCAATCTGTAAACACATTCTGGACCCTTGTTATTGGGGCTTCTGTGACTTTACATCACTTAGGACAGCAGTTCTCAAAAGCGTGGTCCACAGACCCACTAGAAGTCCCCAGGATCCTTTCAGAGGGAACATCAGGTCCCTATTTTCATAATAATAAGAAGCAGCTCTTTGCCTTTCTCATTGCACTGACATCGTGATCTCAGGGGTGCTGTGTGGTGGCCAGGGCTCTGGCAGCTTGAAGCAGGATCTCAGTACCCAGACCAGGGATTGAACCCAGGCTGAGGCAATGAAAGCACCAAATCCTAACCACTAGACCACAAGGGCTGGTGACTATAAGGCCCTGGCTCTTGTCTGCTTTGAAGAGAGGAATTTCAGCAAAGAGATGGAAAGTAGTGAAACAAGTAAAGTGTTTATTAGGAGGAAAAATTACGTGCAGATAGACACATGGGCAGACTCAGAGATAAAATCGCATTTTGGGGTGAATTAAATCACTTATATGGAAGCAATTCTTCCTGATTTCCTCTGGTCAACCATCTTGCTTTGTATGGATTTGAGTCCATATCTGTTCTGGCTCTGGGCCCTCCCCTGTGTGCGCACACATCTTTTAGCCAAGATGGATTTCAGCGTGAGGGTCCCTGGGAAGTAAACAAAACTTATTATGGTCTGGTGCCCCCCCCCCAGGAAGCTTCCTATGCATGCATAGTTTGACCTTGACCTCAAGAATGAGAAATACGTGGCCTCCTTATCTTTTACCCAAGCAGGGCTCAGCCCCTCTCTGTTCCTGCCATTCCCACTATCTAGAAGTATCCACAGGAGACAAAGTCCAGCTGCTTATCTGGTTCCTGTTATTTATCTTTATTTTTAAAGTGTAAACAGGAGGCTAGTTGTAAATGTCTAAACTTGGGCCCATCTATCTCCTGTCTCAACTGCACTTACAATGCAAAGCAGTATGAGTTAGTGAGAACAACTTCTGGTACCTCAGCCTGAATCAGTCACTTGTTCCTCTGAAACTCATAGTTGGGGCTTTGAGGCTGTTTCACTTAAAGGTGTCCTTGATGAATCAGTAAAAAGTATTCATTTTATTAACTCTCAATCCTTAAGTTCACTCCTTTCTTAGTATTTCATGTGACAAAATATACACAAAGCCCTTTTTCTCTGTACCAAAGTACAGTGTTTGTCTTGAGGAAAAGCACTTATGTGATTCTTTGAGTTGTGAGGTGAACTAGCTGGCCAGACATTTCAGTCAATAGAGAATGATAAACTGTTCACTCATTCAGGTAATATTTCCTGAGGTCAGTGTTCTTCTTGGTCTAGATGGGGGGTGGGGGGTGACACTCTGTGCTGTCCAGCAGCTCCTCTGAGGATGGCAGCACCCCACCAGCCTCAGGAGACTCAGGTTACTGAATGGAGAGAGACAACCCCTGAGTGGTCTTAAGCTGTTCTTCCACAGACTTCCAAACAGAAAATGGAAATGAGATTGACAGAAAATGATGTTTCTAAAAATAAAACAAAAAGAAAGGAAAAAAAAGTAAAATTTCAGGGGACAGCTTGTTATAGATTAAGAAAAGCAGAGTAAAACTGGCTTCCTGGACGTTTTCCAACTCTTATCACACATCCCAACACTGTGCAATACACAAGGTTAAATGACACACTGGTTTACCAAATCTTGAGCCAGAAAACATAAAATACATGCTTTGGTGTTGGCTTTAAACATTGTGGGGGGAGGGTGGGTAGAAAAAAAGTCCTAGCTGGCAGTTTATTAGGTTAGAAAATTCTGGTAGCTTTTCCTGATATAAACTAGAAAGTAACATGATGCTAATTATCATGAGGGAATTAATTCATGGACTGATCAATAATACATATAAAATGAGGTTTCCACTACCAAGAAAACAGGTGTCTCCTTGATGGAAAGGCAAAGTTATACAGTACAACCTCCTGTAATTTCACAGTCTGTGATTCTTCATAAAACTTTTAAAGATCAATTATGTCCTATCAATGTTAGATCCAAGCCAACTAAGTGATTTATGTACAAATACCCTCACACATGGAGTAACTGTTGATTGAGTAACTTATCTTTATTAAATATGAACTCAAGAGATTATATTGGGAAGCAATTTACACTTATGACCTTCTCTATGTTTATTAATTCACCTCCACTTTCTATTTTAAAACTATACCTTTTAAATAACTAGAGGACAAGAGATATTGCTTTTATTTTAGAATGAAATTAAACACAGTAGTTTAATGCAGTAATTCAGATGTGTCCATAAATTTTAGGTGATATTTTATTTAATTCAGTTTTTCAAAGTAAAATCTTTCAATGGTGCTGCACTGCAAAGAAAATTCCAGTCCCCAAGAGCTGGCTTCATTTATTCATTATACAAACATTCCCACATTATCCTCTACTACACTGAAGACACAGTGCTGGGCACAAATGATAAAAAGCAACCTCTGGTCTCAAGGAGCACACAGTCTAATGGTGGAAACTGACACATGAACAGATCATTATAAAAATGTGATGAAAAATACAGTGAAAGAAATATGCAATAGACAGATGTGTAACCCAGCCCAAGGGTAACAAAGAAACATGCTGGATGGAGTCAGGAACTCTTGCTATGAGCCTTAATGACTGAGCAGGAATTATGTAGATTCCAGCAGATGAGACTGGGTCAGTAAAGACAAAAAGGAACTAAAACCACCTCATGTGTGCAGCAAGCTGCTGCGGGGTGGAGCATTTCCCTGACAGCTACAGATCTAGGTTTGAGCTGAGTAGTAGCTGAAGTGTCATAACATAGAAAAAGATATTTAAAACTAATTTTTGGTTTAACAGTACCCTTTTTGTTAGATCCCTCTGCATCGCCCAATCCACCAAAGACAGTCAATGTTTGGAGTCAGTTTAACACTTTCACCAATTTTTATTTCTGTTTTTTTTTTTTAACTGTATCCTGAGTGGTTCTATGTTTAAATGTTTAGTCCAAGAGAATCCCAGGTGGTTTGCTATGCTTCTTAACAATCTTAGATTAAACACTGCAAAAGAAAAATCCCTCAGAAATAATATTAAATCTTGAGAAGAATCAGGAAAATAGCCACATGCAGCCTGACATGCCAATAGCATCACTAAATCTTTATTTCCCCCAGCTCTCATGTCATCCTGATCTGTAAATGAGTTGAAATACATCTGCAAAATCCACCCTGTTGAGAGAATCAGATTACTAAGAATGATCTCCTGGAGCAGATTGCAGCAATAATAAACTCACCTGCCATCACCCTAGAATACCTAGAACTAAAGGGAAACCCAAATCTTCACGTAACAACTGGACCAAATAATTCTACCATGAAAAATAGTGATAATGGGTTATATAACCACCTTATGAATAAATATATAAATAGAATGAGTGAAATTAACTACATGCCTTCCTATCATTTATATTCCCAATAACTAATGAAGGACAAAAAGGAAATCATATCACTATTCAGTATTTTCTTCATTAAAGTGTAAAGTACAATATTAAGAACAATGTAGGCATGGAATATAAAGCAATTATACTTTGTAAAAGCTATGCTTTCAAAAAAAAAAAAAAAAAAAAAAAAAAAGCTATGCTTTCAGTTCCTTCAACGCCTCTGCTGAAAATACATGAGGCAAACAGGACTATCTTAATTTTTCAGGTGCAATGCATTTATCAGAATATATTTCAAGAAAGAAAAGCCTAAAGATATTAAAAAATTAATTCTCTGTTTGTACTAAGATGTAATTCCCAGCTAAATGTGAACTCAGCAAGTCAAAACTTATGTTTCACAATTGCATTTACATCGATTAAATATATCAACTGTTTTATGATCCAGTCTTTTGCTAAAGCTAAAATAAGTTGTTAAGGATCACATAGAGACAGATATAAAAGTGTAAAAAATTTCATTTTGCTTATTCAGCAGCCACAAAAAAAATAAATGATCATCTCCTCTGCCAGATATTGAACAAGTTCATGGGAATACAAAATACCATGTGAAACATGTTCTAAGAGAAATATGGACAAATAACTGGGAGGTGTGGAGACATCTTCACAGATGAAGGCTCTTCACAGAAGAAGGATCTAAGCCTTGAAGGTTGAAGTCACCAACAAAGGTGGAAGGGAAGGAAATCCCTGGCCCCAGGGCCAACAGAGGCACCAAGGCATGGCAGACACAGGAATGTGGGGGGAATTCTGTCTAGTCTGATGCCACCAGGACATGCGTGCCTGAGTGAAAATGGCAGGAGATGGGAAAGCAGTCAGGACCACACAGCAGGAATGATTATTGGCTACACTGAAAGTAAGCAGGAGAACAAGGTGCAGAAAGGTGAGAGCAGAAGGAAACTCTGGAGCCTTGTGATAACCTGGATACATGGACACATTTAAGACACAGGTCCACCTATGCAGATGGGAGCCAATGAGGGAAAGAGAAAAGGAAACAGACCTGAGAGACACATCAGAGACAGAGTAGTCAGGAACTGGCAACCGAGCGGATATAGAGAGGATGAAAGACTTACTAAAATGGAAGCTTGAGATAATGCTGTTTAATAGAGAAAGGGAATCCAGAAGAATAGGTTTACAGGGAAAAATAATGAGTTCAGTAACTTTCCACATTGGGTATGCAGTGCCTACAGGATTCCAAGCAGAGATGCTCAGTGTACTGTTACTGAACTGAGGTTTGGCTGCTCAGTGCTCAAAAGCCAGTGCTTGAGAGGCAAGTGTTCGTAGAAAGGAAAGTTTCTTTAATCAGAAAAGCTGGCAATCTGGGGAGAAGGCAGACTCACATCCCAAAATGAACTCCAAAGATTCTGCTCAGCCATGACACTTTTTAAAGGGGGAAAGAATTTCAGTGAATCTTCAATGCAGGAGGTCAAGCTCTGCATCATTTTCCATTGCATGCAGGCTGGCTGACTCTTCATGATCTTTCCTCAGATGTTGTCTTGCCCACATGGTCTGCCTACAGGATTGCTAAGGGAGTTGCTACCGGTAGAGACCTAGTCATTCTTCATTCCTACTTCTTTTAATCTAGGGAAAGAATCAGCAGGTTAGTCAAAGTACTGTGTGCATTTAATAGAGCATAAGTCAGGAGTTAGGTTAAATGTTAGTTAATGATATCATTTTTGTAATTAAGGTTTGGGCTTCCCTAGTGGCGCAGTGGTTGAGATTCCCCCTGCCAATGCAGGGGACGCGGGTTCGTGCCCCGGTCTGGGAAGATCCCACATGCCACGGAACGGCTAGGCCTGTGAGCCATGGCCGCTGAGCCTGCATGTCCGGAGCCTGTGCTCCGCAGCAGGAGAGGCCACAACGGTGAGAGGCCCGCATACCGCAAAAAAAAAAAAAAAAAAAAAATTATAATTAAGGTTTAAGGAGAACAGAAATAGACAAACAGAAAAGGGACAAAAGAGCTGCTTACAAATCTCCACTTGACAGACATCATTCCACTTCTGTGGGAATAAGAGTGAAGGTCCATCTTCTGTAACTTTGTCATGCTGACATAGGTGCCGTATTCTTGAGTAGAAGATGTTGACATGGGTCTGTAGCATCTCTTTGCTGACAATTTTAGTTCTCACTTACATATATGGGCAGAGCAAGCTACAATTATTTTAGTGCTCACATAGATACAGATTATTATGAGCAATAATGTTAATCTCATTCTCTTGAGGCCAGTTCTTGGAACTGTCCCAGCCATAGACTCAGTACTGCTCAAGATGGAGAAGCTTATGTCATGGTTGCAGTCTGGTCATCATGCAGTTATAGTATCTGTAAAACAACTCAGGAATGTGCACCATTTACTGAATCTCTGACTCTATTGTTCTAATCCTTAACTACTTGAGCCCACTCTTTTGTGACTCATGGAGGCCTGGAAGACTTTAACTTTTCTACAAACAAGAGGCAGAAGACATGGAGGGGCCCTTGTATTTGGGGGTAGGGGGCAGTGCTCAGGGTTCTGCTCAGTTTCAGTATGATTTGGGCCTGGGACAGCAGAGGAGAGGAGCTGAATGTAAGTGATGGTCAAATGTGTGAGAAGCTGGGTCTTTGCTTCTATTTCCTCATCCTCAGTGCCTTGCACACTGTCTAGCATATAGTAGGCACTCAATCAACTTGTATTATTTAATTATACTTCTGAAGGAATTAGCATAAAAGTAAAAGATAAGGCATTAAAAATAGACCCTTATAAATATAGTTGGGGCACAACTAATATTTAAGGGCAGGCAGAAGTACAGATTCCAGACACGAAAATAAGAAAAATATTAGAGAAAAGAGAGAAACCCAGGAAAGAGAGACACCTTAGAAGCCGCGAGAGAACACAGTAATGTGTGGGGAACAAAATAAGAGCGATCTAGTGCTGGTAACAAATTACAAAGGAAGCCAACACCAAAATGCAAATTAATTCATTTCTAGAGCATATTTCACCTATGTGGGCAGATCATCTTCTATAAACTAGTTTTAGGGAAGCAAAATTTTAATCTAGTAATTAACATTTATATTTGCAAATTTCTCAAACATATTCTTTATATTTAGTACTACAATCATGCAAAGATGCTTTTATTTAATCCTATTTAGCTAATAAGGTAAGTGGGACCGAGAGACACATAACAGGCTGGAGTTCCCACAAAATCAAAAACTCCACTGTTCAACACTTTGTTACACATCTCTTCATTACATCATTTTTCAGTGATGAGAATCTTTTATCCTGAGCTCTTTGTAGAAGCTGATCAGGGAACTAGTCCCACCCCACTCCCTCTCAACCTAAGTACCCCAGTGATTTCCCATTACCTCCTCTTCTGGGCACATAGTTGAGATACCTTCTTCTCATATCTATTTCTCATCCTCATTTCCTATTTGGAAATACTTCTCCAAAGTGCAATATCTTTAGCCAGAAACTAAACTTAATCAAATAAGTAACCAGAGAAAGAAAAAGACACTTAGCAGGCATCTCCAAGGAATTTTAGCTCCAAGAATCATAGAAACCATGGTTTGAAATCCTTAACAATCATCTATTCCCAAAGATCCCAAGCCTTACTGCTTATCAGAATCACCAGGAGAATTATTTATACACCAGTTCTTCTCAACTTTTTCCTAGAACCCTTGCATCAGACCCTGATGAGGCCCAAAGGGACTGTTCATGGTGATGGCACCTGGCCTGGGGCACTGGCCTCCTGAGGGCTGAAGGTGTCAGTCAGATATCTCAAGCCACACTAGTAGCCCTGTGCAGTGAAGAGTCTTCTCAGCAGCCTGGGTTGCTCAAGCGCTGAGCTTGCCAAAGAAAGGACTGGCCCTTGACTTCCTCCTGGGTGTTATTTTAGTAGGGACATTATGGTAGAAGCAGAATCATGAAGTTGCTGGGGTTATCTTTCAGCTGCCAGGACAGCAAGGAACCCCTTTATTAAAGCCCATGAAGATGGGGTTGGGGACAGGGTTGAAGTTAGCCAGAAGAACGTTCACCCTGGAGACCGTTTAGTGACAGCAGGCCTCATAGGAGTGAATGGTTATATTGGCGGGAATATGAGTTCTAATTTCTAATGTGCTCTAAGGTGTTTTTTTACTTGTAGTCAGAAGTTTATACTTCAGTATATGGCCAGAAGTCATATTAAAGTTTAGACTCAAGGACAAAAAAACAAAAAACCTCTGAGCCCTGAAATTTCCTACTTGATAAGAGTGAGAACTTGGGCCATGCTATATCAGTTTGATCTCTGGGGGGCCAGACACTAAATAGCTAAGGTCAGTGACTCAGGTGCTAAATGCCTGACTGACCCCCAATTAAAACCCTGGACACCAAGGCTTGGGGGAGCTTACCCCCCAAGCAATATTTGGCAATACTTTGCACATATTGTCACTCATCATTGCTGACAGAATTCAGTGCATCCTCGTCTAATTCCATGGAGAGAACGCTGGCATCTGGCTCCTCCTGAACTTTGCCTTTTGTGCCTTTTTCATTTGCTGATATTAATCTGTGTCCTATCACAATAGACTGTAATCATGAGTGTAACAGCTTTCCCTTGAGGGTGGTCCTGGGGACCCCTAACGTTACCGAACTTAGGTTCAGCTGCTCACCACTTGAAAGCCAATAATCCAGAGACAAGTGTTGGTAGAAAGGAAAGCCTGCTTTATTCAGGAGACTGGCAACCTGGGGAGAGGTTGAACTCATCCAAAAACCAACTCCGAAGATTCTGCTGAACGCTGACAGTTTTTAAAGGGAAAAGGGGGAAACAGTCTCAGTTCATCATTAGGGTAAGGGTTAGATTCTTCATCATTTTCCATTGCATGAAAACTTGCTGACTCCTTGTGATCTTTCTTTAGATGTTATCTTGCCCACGTAGTCTGCCTGCAGAAGCTGGGGGGAAAAGATCTAGTCATCTATTAATTGCTTATTTCCTACCTCTCTAAGAAAAAAATCAACATGTTAGGTAGGAGAAATGGCTTTTCTGACTTGAGAGCCCTGGAGAAAGTGTTAAGCCAGCATGGTACCCCACTTCTGGGTTCTCTTTCCTGGCTGCCTGCCTGAGAGAGAGTGCATCTTGTCTACTCTCTGCCATGCGGTAGGACCCTATCTCTGTGGAGTATGGGCTGTGGTTGTCCAGATCTTCCAGCAAATGGCAGCTAATTCTGCCTATGTCAGCAATAAAGCCTTAAGGCACCCACAGCCACATACCACTCATGTTCTCCGATGGAGCTTCCAACAGTAATAAAGCTGATGTTCTCTGGAAGAGTCTGACTCCTGTTTTTCTCTTCATATATATGAGTTTGGGAGGTCAAAAAAAAAGGTTATTTAGTGGCCCCCTAGAATCCAGCTTCTTTTTCCAGATTGTGAGTGCAACACACAACAAATTTAAATTTATCCTCCAAAGTCCAACCCAGCTCCAACCCCACCTCCTCGAAGCTGCCGGACCCCTCTAGACTAGACTGAATTAACCTTTCCTCTGTTACTCGTTTGGAACCTTCAACTTACTCCCTGATAAAGTTTATTTCCATCTCATATACATATATGTATTTTTCACATGTGACGCTGAGTTCTTCAGGGGGAGGATCTAAGTGTTACACTTTTCCTTTCTGTCCCTTGGCTGCTTTCTTAGTGCCATCCATAATTGTGGGTGGCCGAGCGATCCTTCCAAGCATATCAGACATCCATGAGTGAAATAATTTGTGAGTCACATTAATCTCACAACCTACAAGTAACTAACCTCTCCTCTTTTCCAATTTGACCCACTGCAGGATACGAAGCTTATTGCTGTGAATTCCTGCTCTGCTACTGTGAATCAGTGCCCGTGTACCCTTGAAGAATTTCTTCTGCCGATTTCCATACAATTACATCCCTTCAATTCGCATACACCAAGGGCCCTGGCATCTTGGTGTCATCTGTTCTCATTGCGCTATTGGCCAAGCATCACGGAATTGTGATAAGCTTGGCATGAATGCCAATGGAAAGTCCCTGCTTCCAAACCTCTTTACTAAAGACAATTTGACGTGAAATAAAGCAAGCAGGTGTGGCGTTGAACTGTTTCCTAAAGCCAAAAGAATACTGGCTGCTAGGAGGTCCAAATGTCACATTGATACCATAAATAGAGAAAATTTTGCTTTGTTGGCCTTTGCATTCTTTAAAGGCCGAGCTCTCTTCTCTGCTATAAAATCAGTTCGAAAATTGCGTCTTGGAGCCAACAATAAAAACCAAATATCTCTGTGCAGTGTGGAGCCTAGGAGGGAACTGTTAAATAATCCCAACTTTCTTATTCCTCCTAACATGTTCCTAATATTTTTGTTTTGTTCAAGAGGGCAAGTGGGCATAGAAACTTCCAGCTGAACTGGAATGGCCTCAGGATGCAGTGTATAATTTAAGACCTCTAACAAGGCTGACAAGCAGAGGCACTAAAAGAGTCTGGGGGTTAAATAAGTTGATGGAGTCAAAAACATCAGGATATGGACCTAAGGGAAACATTCAAGGTCGGCCTGCGGGCTGAGGACAATACAGAACACAGGCTCCCAGGAGTGCAGTCCACTGGCCACCAAGAAGTCAGGATAATCAGGGGCTTGTGTCAGGGAGGACAAAGTCTCTTCCTGGGGCTCAGAGCCTGGCAGGGAAAGACAAACCATCAGGGATGCCCCTCTCACCTTGATAACTTTAGCTAGTTAAAGCCAGCCAGAAATACCAACACCAACATTTACATAGCAAGTCTTCTCAAATGTTTAATGTCAATCGGAATTTTGTTGAAATTCAATTCTGATGCTGTAGGTCAGGGACAAGGCCTAGGAACATGCATTTCAAATAAGCTGATGCTGATGCTGCCACGCTCTGAACAGTGCTATGTGCCAAATACTGCTTTATGCTCTTCACATATATTCATTCATTAAATCCTCACTGTAGGCACGGTCATTACCATCTCTTTCATCTCAGAGGGCACAGAGAGCTTCCAAATGGGCCCAGACTCTCATCACTAGTTCATGACAAAGAAAGATTTGAACCCAGGCAGACTGATCCCAGTGTCTGTGCTGTTGTAACCACCAGGCTGCCCTTCTCATCCAGGGCTATGCGTGTACTTACTGCTCTTCCGCATATATGCTTAGACACCCAGAGCTGAGCGGAATCCAGATGTCACAGATAAGCTAATCATGGCAACCATCCCTCCTGCGTCCAGCATGTCCAACAGGAAGAAAAAGTGACTCTAACTAGTCTTTAAGTAGATTAAGGGTCACTTGATCAGCAGTGTGCTGGCTGCAGGCTCGCTGCTGTGTTTTTGCCTACACTCTTCTCCCATCGTTTATTTGCTATGTCATTGTTACCTGCATCTGGCCTCGAGAACTGAAATACACAGCAGATTCACACAACGAACAATATACATGCATTCGGTCTCATTTTTTTCCCCTACAAGAGAATCTGCCTCCACGTTCTCCTCAAGACTTTGTATCTTACCAGCCTTTGTGTTTGTACCGGTTTGTTTGTCTTTGTGAGGCAGAGAAAGGCGGGCATCTCTGTGGATGAAAATAACTGTAAAAACCCTGATTCGAAAGGGTCTCTGGGCCTGCTGCCTGGCCAGTCCAGGCAGCGAAAGATTTGAATTTTATTGAATCACAATCCAGTGGGTCCGAGACGCGGAGGCGAGGGAGGGGGCTCCAGGCTGCCCCCTTCTCTGGGGCGAGCGACAACCTCAACTGGTCCCCAGGGACACCCCACCCCTAGAGCCCCCCCTCGTCCCCACTTCACGTGAAAATGCTTCCCCTCTTTAATATTTATTGAATTTTTTTCTGATAAATTTCCATCTTGGGCACAAAGTAATTACCTGTAGAATAGGCAGGAAGCTTCAGGGTGGAAAGTGGCATGTGACTTCAGCCAATGTTAACCACAGGCAAGTGTGTAGTGATTTGCGTTTTTCTGTGATGCTATCAATTGCATAAAAAGAAAAGAAACTTTCCCATAACAATTTTGAGGACATATTTGGATTTTGGAGGTAAGTTAAACTATTATGTGTATATAAAGTCAGCTTATGAAGTGTATTATTATAAAGCTTAGAGAACATCCAATTTACATCTCTGCCAAATGTTGAGAAAAGTGCTTTTTACTTTTTATAATTGATTCTTTCAAGATAAGTGGATGTAAATATATATGCATTTTGGACAATACAAATATTTTCCAATTAGCTGGGAGTTTGAAATGCAACAAAAAATTTACATGGTTTTCTTTTTAGATTTTCTTTTAATTTTAATTCATTAGGCAGAGTAGCAGGGTAGCAAATATTTAACTCACAAAATAAATTCAGATGTGCAGAGAAAATGTAATTTCTCTATTTGTCTTTAATTAATCAGCTTTCCTCTCAAGCTGCTTAGCAAGAAAAAAATAACCTACATGCCCAATCTGTTGATTTGAGGTCTGATCCTATAGTTTAGTTAGTACCTTTAAGTATTACTCAATTTCCTTTGGACAAAAGTGCTTCTCAGAGGCTTTCTCTCCTGCTTCTCTCTTTGAGTTTGCCTCTAAGTGTTTGGGGGTGAAGGGAAACTTGAGACCTCTTGGCTTTAGGGCTAGTTATGCTCCTTGGATCCACATGGAGTCTTTGCATCACATCTTACTGTGGTCCCTCTGGTGTCAAGGACCATAACCTTTGTCTGACTGGAGATGGTTGGCGCTTTTGTCATTGAAAGCTGACTCTATGGCAGATATAAGTTGTAGTTTATTTTCTCCAGGTCAGAGCCTAGTAGTGTTCCTGAGTCATTCAGCCTCACCTCAGTAGGCACTGGTTGGGGAGACTCCTTTGAGCTCTAAACTGGACTTCCCAGGCATTATGCTAAGAGAAATAAGCCGATCACAGAAAGACAAATACTTCATGATCCCACTTATATGAGGTATCTATAGTCAAACTCTGAGAAGCAGAGAATACCAGAGTGGTTGTTAGGGGTGGGGGAAAGGGGAGTTTTTATCCAATAGATATAATGTTTCAGTTCTGCAAGATGTGTAAATTCCAGAGATGGACTGTACAACAGGGTGCCTATAATACACAGTACTGTATTGTGCACTTAGAATTTGTTAAGAGGGTAGATATCATGTAAAGTGTTCTTACCACAAAAAAAAAAGAAAAGAAAAAAAAAAGACACATGGAAACTTTTGGAGGTGATGTTTGTATTTGTTACCTTGATTGTGGTGATGGTATATGCATACGTCCAAACCCATCAGATTGTATACATTAAATGCATACAGCTTTTGCATATCAATTATACCTCAACAGAGGGTTTTTTTAAATTATTAAAATAAATAAATAACCTGGACCTCCCATTTGGCCTCAGCTTGCCTAGGCACGTTTCTCAGCTAGACCGTCAGCTACTTCCAGCAGTAAATTGGGAAACTGAAACAAGAAACTGAAATCTCCAGAGTCCAGACAGAAAAACCCAGAGGGGGGAAATTGGGGCACATACATGACCAACTTCCGTATTCCTCTTATTTTCTCTTCCACAAATCCTCCTAAGTTTTTCTTTGAAAAAGTTCCCCAAGCTTTATCCTCCTACAATCAAGTAACAAGACTTGTGTTTTTACTATCATTGATGAAAATGTTAAACTCTGACAGAATTCTATGCACAGGGAGCTTTCATATTTGGTTATTAGATATTTTTTAATGTGATAAATGAATTTTTTAAAAATAATTTCTCCCTGGATCTCAAGCCTTACTTAAATCCCGTTTTGCATGTTAAAAGTTGACCATCGCCTTATTCTTTCTCTCTGCTTTCTCTCTGTAACAAATACTACACTTGCCATTTAAGCAACATGGCCTTGGGGGAAGGTCTAGTACTCAGAAAAGCAAAATAAAAAAGGATATTAATAAAATGTAAAACAAAATATCCAGTTAATGGCACAAGACAAACTTAGATGGCGTTTGAAAATCATTTGGCTATACTCTATATATCTACTGTGTTATGTGATTATTATTAGCTTAATAAATTTAAAACACACTTATTACCAGCCACTTGGTGGAGAATGATGTGGCTAAAAGAAAGATTGAAAGAAAGGAATGTTCTTTTCAGATAAATAAAATGTGCTCTTTGTCTTTTGGGACTTACCTATTATATTGGAATGAAAATAATATAGACAGAGTAGCATTGACTTTTATACACTACCAAATATAAAATAGATAGCTAGTGGGAAGTAGCTGCATAGGGCAGCGAGATCAGCTCGGTGCTTTGTGACCACCTAGGGATAGGGAGGGTGGGAGGGAGACGCAAGAGGGAGGGGATATGGGGATATGTGTATACATATAGCTGATTCACTTTGTTATACAGCAGAAACTAACACAACATTGTAAAGCAGTTATACTCCAATAAAGATGTTAAAAAGAAAAAGAAGATGCAAACAATACAGATAAATAGTGGTCCTCCCTGAAAATACCCCTCCAGAGGTGACAATTATTATCAGTGTCATAGGAATAATTTAAATTATTTTCTTTGCATTTATATCATAATGTGCATATGGAAATTTGGGCTTTTAAAAAAGTATAAGTGGGCTTCCCTGGTGGCGCAGTGGTTGAGAGTCCATCTGCCGATGCAGGGGACACGTGTTCGTGCCCCAGTCCAAGAAGATCCCACATGCTGCGGAGCGGCTGGGCCCGTGAGCCATGGCCACTGAGCCTGCGCATCTGAAGCCTGTGCTCCGCAACGGGAAAGGCCACAACAGTGAGAGGCCCGCGTACCGCAAAAAAAAAAAAAAAGTATAAGTGACGTTTCGTGCTAATTGTTCTGAAATTTGCTTTAATTTTAAACTGTCAGTGTCAGAAAATTCTAAGCAGGTATATATGTATATACATAGATCTAACATATTCGTTTGAATGCTGCCATTCTCAGGTGTTTCATTGTTCATTTAACCCCTTCCTAATAACATTTTGATTGTTTCCGATTTGTCACTCTACATACAATGCAATAATAAACAACCTTGCCCATCATGCAAAGGTATTTTCAAGGATACAAAGTAAAAAATTAGAACTGATATAGGTCATAAGAGATGTACTTAAAAATTTTTATAGATCCTGTCATATTACTGTCTTTAAATCCATGTTCCAATATCTATGCCAAAACTTGTTATTCTGAATCTTTTAAAGTATTGGAAACCAAGTGGGTGAAAACTGATATGAGGTTTCTTAGGAATGCAAGGAAAGTCTAATATTAAAAAATCTATTGATAAAATTACCTATGGTAACAGGAGAAAGTAATACAAGTGCATTTGATTAAAAAAAAACAAAGGGGTCTTCCAGTGCTATCCAAAAAGCCACAAGACAGAGGGATGCTGAGAACTAACCGCCTTCCTGTAGGCCTCTAATATAGACTGAATGCTTGTGTCCCCCCCATCCATATGTTGAAATCCTAACCCTCAATATGATGGTATTAGGAAGTAATGCCTTTGGGACGTGATTAGGTCATGAGGGTGAAGCCCTCATGAATGGGATTAGTGCTCTTATTTCCTTTTTAATTGAAATATAGTTGATGTACAATATTATATTAATTTCAGGTGTTCAACATAGTGATTCAATATTTTTATAGATTATTACAAAATAATGCTACATTTCCCTGTGCTGTACAATATATCCTTATTGTTTATTTATTTTATACATAGTAGTTTGTATCTCTTAATCCCATACTCTTATCTCACCTCCCCCCTACCCTCTCCCCACTGGTAACCATTAGTTTGTTCTCTATATCTGTGGGTCTGTTTCTGTATTGTTATATACATTTGTTTGTTTATTTTTTAGATTCCACATATAAGTGATAATATACAGTATTTGCCTTTCTCTGTCTGACTTATTTCACTAAGCATAATACTCTCTAGGTCCATCCACATTGCTGCAAATGGTAGAATTTCATTCTTTTCATGGCTAATACATATATATATATATATATATATATACATATATATACATATATATACATGGCTAATATATATATATATATATACATATATATGCCACATCTTTATTCATCTGTTGATGGACACTTAGGTTGCTTCCATATCTTGGCAATTGTAAATAATGCTGCTGTGAACATGGGGGTGCATATATCTTTTTGAATTAGTGTTTTCCTTTTCTTTCATTATATACCCAGGAGTGGAATTGCTGGATCATATGGTAGCTCTATTTTTAATTTTTTTGAGGAAACTCTATACTATCTTCCACAGTGGCTGCACAAATTTACATTCCCACCAATAGTGTACTAGAGTTCCCTTTTCTCCATGTTCTTGTCAACATTTGTTATTTGTAGACTTTTTGATGATAGCCATTTTGACAGGTGTGAGGTGACACTTCATTGTGATTTTGATTTTCATTTCTCTGGGTTGATTAGTAATGTTTAGCACCTTTTCATGTGCTTGTTGGCCTTATTTGGAAAAATGTCCACTCATGTGTTCTGCCCATTTTTTATTTGGGTTGTTTGGGTTTTTTTGATATTGAGTTATATTAGCTGTTTATATATTTTGGGTACAGATAAACCCTTTGTCAGTTATATAATTTGCAAATATTTTCTCCCATTGAGTAAGTTGTCTTTACACTTTGTCAGTGGTTTCCTTTGCTGTGCAAAATCTTTTAAGTTTAATTATGTTCTATTTATTTATTTTTTGCTTTTGTTTCTTTTGCCTTAGGAGACAGATCCAAAAAATATTGCTATGATTTATGTCAAAGAATGTTCTGCCTATGTTCTCTTCTAAGACTTTGTGGTTTCTGGTCTTACATTTAGGTCTTTAATACATTTTTAGTTTATTTTTGTATAAGGTGTGAGAAAATGTTCTAATTTTATTATTTTACATGTAGCTGTCCAGTTTTCCCAGCATCTCTTGTTGAAGAGACTGTCTTTTCTCCATTGTATATTCTTGCCTCCTTTGTCATAGATTAGGGTTAAAAGTATGTAGGTTTATTTCTGGGCTTTCTATTTTGTTCCAATGATCTATGTGTATGTTTTTGTGCTAGTATCATGCTGTTTTGATTACTATAGCTTTGTAGTATAGTCTGAAATCAGGGTGCATGATTCTTCTTCCCAATATTGCTTTGGCAATTTGGGGTCTTTTGTGGTTCCATATAAATTTTAGGATTATTTATTCTAGCTCTGTGAAAAATGTCATGGGTATTTTGATAGGGATTGCATTAAATCTGTAGATTGCTTTGGGTAGTATGGGCATTTTAACAACACTGATTCTCCCAATCCATGAACATGGTATATCTTTCCATTTGTTTCTGTCTTCTTCAATTTCCTTCATCAGTGTTTTATAGTTTACAGAGTATAGGTCTTTCACCTTGTTGGTTAAGTTTATTCCTAGATATTTTATTCTTTTTGTTGAGATTTTAAATGGGGTTGTTTTCTTGCTTTATCTTTCTGATAGTTCATTATTAGTGTATAGAAAAGCAACAGACTTCTTTTCTTGTATATTAATCTTGTATCCTGCAATGTTACTGAATACATTTATTAGTCCTAATAGTTTTTTGGTGGAGACTTTAGGGTTTTCCATACATAGTAACATGTCATTTGCAAACAGTGACAGTTTTACTTCTTCCTTTCCAATTTGGATGACTTTTTCTTGTCTGATTGCTCTTATAAAAGAGACTCTGGAGAGCTCACTCCCTACGTCTGCCTTATGATGACACAGTGAAAAGACAGTCATCTATGAACCAGGAAGTGGGGTCTCACCAGACACTAAATCTGTCAATGTCTTAATCTTGTACTTCCCAGCCTCCAAGACTGAAAAATAAATTTTTGTTGTTTATAAGCCAGCCATTCAATGGCACTGTGTTATAGCAGCTCCAAAGTACTAGGC
The DNA here is from genome assembly GCF_964374135.1 of Grampus griseus. Taxonomy (NCBI): domain Eukaryota; kingdom Metazoa; phylum Chordata; class Mammalia; order Artiodactyla; family Delphinidae; genus Grampus; species Grampus griseus. Next base: position 44,242,593 of record NC_139004.1, on the reverse strand, counting down.
AGCCTCCTCAAGTTGAGTCTCTGGTCAAAGCTGTGACTTTGGAAGCTCCTCTGCTCCACAGCCCAACCAGAGTGGATTGAGTCAGCACTCATCTGCATTCTTTTATTTACAGGCAACTTTCCTCCAATTCTATGAAATATCAGGACTAAGATCATGAAAGCAATGAAATTCTCAATGTACATTGTAGAAGAACTCTTTTCTGGAGCTTTGTCATTATAGTGGTTTTTCAAACAATAACCACAGTAAAAAAAGATATATAAGTTTAAATAATCCAACATCCTAGCCAAAAAGTGAATCATTAGAAGCTTCTGGTTTGCCTGGAAGAACCAGCTCACATTAAGCTATTGAAGAGTGTAGCAGTGTAACCCTGGTGGTCCAGTGGTTAAGACTCCACATTCCCAATGCAGGGGGCTCAGGTTCGATCCCTGGTCAGGGAACTAGATCCCACATGCTGCAACTAAAAAAGATCCCGTGTGCCACAACTAAGACCCAGCACAGCCAAATAAATAAATATTAAAAACCAAAAAAAAAGTAAGCAGATTGTGTCAAAATAAATAAATAAATAAAAGAGTGTAGCAGAGGCTGCTGGGCCCCATAATATCCTTTTCTCCTCTTCTGGGCATTCAGGTAAACTACATTTCCATTCTCTTGCAGTTAGTCTAAGACCATGTGACTCATTTCTGGTCAACAAAATGAGTGGGAGAAATACATACTACTCCTATTCCTGAATCATAAATATATCCCTCAAGACCAGTCCAGCAGTTAGCAAACTACAGCCTGGTGGCTAAACCCAGCCTGTCATATGTTTTTGTAAATAAACTTTTATTGAGACAAAGCTACAGTTAAAGCTGCTTTTCTGTTACAATGCCAGATTTGAGTAATTGCAACAAAATCATATGGATCACAAAACCAAAAATATTAACTCTCTAACCCTTTAGAAAAGGTTTGCTAACGCTGCTCTGGTCCCTCTCTCTTCTCATTATTCTATAACCTTAGAGGCCATATTTGAACATGTTGGCCCAAAACCTGAAAGAAGTCTGATTTCTTGAATTACAGCCCGAAAAAAAGCTCTTTCTACCCCACTGGACTTCATGTGATTGAAAAATTAGCTTTAACTGTGCAATGTCACAGAGATTTTAGGGTTGTCTGTTACAACAGCTAGCATGACAACAGCTAGTTGTCTGTTACAACTTTCCTCAGAAGACCCAAAGGCCATCATGAATAGACTCTGTGCTTTTGGCTAATCATTCTGACTCTTAATTGTCCTGCAAACTGGAAATATGTCACTTTATAATGGAATCACTCTGACAGTATCTTCTTCATCAGTGCCCATGATAGTATACAAAATCTCATAACATTTAAATTGCACAGGATCCAAATTAGCAGGTGACTCTAGAAAAGATACAGTAATCTCTGTGTTCACTGTCCCTGCAAAAGTCAAAAATGCTGCTGGGTTAGGACAGGACAAAGAGGACAGATGACTCTCAAACAAGAACGTGGACATGCACAGCTCCCAACAGGACCACATTCTAGAACATTTACCGGAAGAGATGTTGCCCTGGAGCGCCACGTGGGAAAGATGCTGATGGCTGCTACCTACCACCTTCCACACAAGACTCAGCTGCAAAAGATGAGAACAGGGTCTTTGCAGCTGTTGCATATGGAGTTTCCTCATCAGAACAACACCTGTTCTCCTCCAACAAGGCAGGAATTTCCAAGATTTTTAATCATGTCATCTGATGTGCACTTTAAAACTGCAATTTGGATCCTAAGAGTAGAGGAGAGAACATCTTAATCAAGACCCAGAGACTTCTTGACTCAGGGAGCATGGAAAAGTAACCATAAAATGACTCTAAGACCCTCATTGCCTCATTTCTGTGCAGCAGCTGTAGCCGGTAAAAGCACAAGATCACTTTCAGTGGAGCTAAGCGACTCTTCCGACAGCAGGGAACCAATAAGAGCTTAGGTTTGAGAATGAGTTCTCAGTAGGACCAGTGTGTCTTGATGATGAGAATAAACTTCTTTCTATCATCTGGTGCCAGGGAAATCAGAAGAGGGAAACAAAGCAGTCAGGAGGATAAGCACATTTCAGATTTTCAGTTTTCCTTATTGGGTGGTTTTGGAGGAGAAAAAAACCCAGGAAAGATGGCAAAACAAATCTGAAATTGTGCAACCCAAAAAGAAAAAAGAGAGTCCAGATGCTCCAAAGCCTATACTAATGAAGATTATTAAATTATTTACAAACTCTCCCAGGCCTGATTTTCCGTGAGCCTGGTATATGTTAGGTACACATCATTATCTTCGGATTGCACTATAAATGCTAATCTAAGCATATTGCTTTTTAACCAGAATTGTACTTGTAAAAGGACTTACAAACATTTATTCTGTGCACAAATACCCTTATAGGAAATCTCCTTAAAATGTATTTCTTTGTACAAAACATATATAGAAAAAATAATATTTGACCCAGGCAAGATTTTGTGGTGGTGATTATCAGAAGAAACCATTTATTATCTTTTAATCTTTTAAAAAATGTATTGAGGTATAATTGACATATAGCATTATATTAGTTTCAGCTGTACAATATAATGACTCGATACCATACATATACAGTGAAATGATTACCACAATAAATCTAACTAACCATTACCTTCTAATCTTATTAGGAGACTGGTCATAAAATTATGATAATGCAAAAAACAGACAAATAGTTTCTGCTTTATAACAAAGTGAATCAGTTATACATATACATATGTTCCCACATCTCTTCCCTCTTGCGTCTCCCTCCTTCCCACCCTCCCTATCCCACCCCTCCAGGCTGTCACAAAGCACCGAGCCGATATCCCTGTGCCATGCGGCTGCTTCCCACTAGCTATCTACCTTACGTTTGTTAGTGTATATATGTCCATGCTTCTCTCTCGCCCTGTCACAGCTCACCCTTCCCCCTCCCCATATCCTCAAGTCCGTTCTCCAGTAGGTCTGTGTCTTTATTCCTGTCTTACCCCTAGGTTCTTCATGACATTTTTTTTTCATAAATTCCATATATATGTGTTAGCATACGGTATTTGTCTTTCTCTTTCTGACTTACTTCACTCTGTATGACAGACTCTAGGTCTATCCACCTCATTACAAATAGCTCAATTTCATTTCTTTTTATGGCTGACCGCCTGGAGGGGTGGGATAAGGAGGGTGGGAGGGAGGGAGACACAAGAGGGAAGAGATATGGGAACATATGTATACGTATAACTGATTCACTTTGTTATAAAGCAGAAACTAACACATCATTGTAAAGCAATTATACCTAATAAAGATGTTAAAAAAAAAAAAACTAAAAATAGAACTACCTTATGACCCAGAAATCCCACTACTGGGCATATACCCAGAGAAAACCATAATTCAAAAAGACACATGCACCCCAATGTTCATTGCAGCACTATTTACAATCGCCAGGTCATGGAAGCAAACTAAATGCCCATAGACAGATGAATGGATAAAGATGTGGTATATATATATAATGGAATATTACTCAGCCATAAAAAGGAATGAAATTAGGTCATTTGTAGAGACGTGGATGGACCTAGAGACTGTCATACAGAGTGAAGTAAGTCAGAAAGGAAAACAAATATCATCTATTAACACATATATGTGGAATCTAGAAAAATGGTACAGATGAACCAGAAATAGAGACACAGATGTAGCAAACAAACGTACAGACGCCAAGGGGGGAAAGCAGAGGGTGGTGGTGGTGGGATGAATTGGGAGATTGGGATTGACATATATACACTAATATGCATAAAATAGATAATTAATAACCTGCTGTATAAAAATAAATAAAGTTAAAAAAAGAAAAAAAAACCAGACAAATAAACAAGCACTTTATATCAAAGTTTACTCCCATTGTCACCTTCACCACTTGCAGACATTACCTCACCCCGTTGTCATCCAGAGAGAGAATAGGTGGGTTTTCTGTAAGCCCTTCCTGTCCTGCCTGCTCCCAAGCCTCTGTCACCATCAGGGGCTGCCCCTGACACTTAGAGCAGCAGAGTGGACTTTCCTGATGTCCCCAGACCCCTGAGGTTGAGGTTGTTCCCTTGTTATAGCTCTGAGAGCCAATGCAAGTCACATGTCCCTTTACCCTCACGTCACTCTGAACAACTACCACACACAGCTGTTCAGGAGTATTCGACTTTACTTAAGGGCTGGAGAGATTAAAGAGGATTATGCCTAGGAGAAAACTGAAACTGTCTAGTAAACATGGGTTTTCTGAGAGTTCAAAGGAAAAACATCCAGAGAAATGAACCTTCCCAGGATTCCTTGCTCAGACACATCCTACTCATAACTGTTCCCTCCTGTCCTGAGGTCAGCACTTTCCTACCTCCTTCTTTCCCTGACACTCCCACCCCTGCACATGGCTGAGGACCCACCTCGAGGCAAAGTCCACTGTATATCCACAGGCATTGTTTTCAAACCAGATTCATTTCTTTCTCCCAAGCAGTGCATTTCCCCAAATCAGGTTAATTTGGCCTAGAATAAAGTCTTGGGAGCCTCAACCATGTAATCAGTGGTGGTATTTGGCATTCTGCCCCTTAAGAGCAGGCTTGAGGAATGAGGCATAACCCTGATACTCCAAAGTCCTCTAGTACACAGAGGACACTTCAAAGCTGGTGCCCTTCAAAATTTCTCCACCAGATGACTTTCCTAACCATTGAAACTCTTGCTCACCTACACACACAAATACATATACAATCACCAACATACAGAGACCTCTTCACAAGACAAGCATTAATTCTCTGAGAAAGTACATGCTAAACAACATTGAGCCATTTTTTATTTCTTTTGTAAATTTTTTTTAATTGAAATATAGCTTATTTACAATGTTGTGTTAGTTTCAGGTGCACAGCAAAGTGATTCAGTAATATATATATATATATATATATATATATATATATATATATATATATATAAATTCAGATTCTTTTCCCTTAGACGTTATTACAAAATATTGAGTATAGTTCCCTGTGCTATACAGTAGGTCCTTGTTGATTATTTTATATATAATAGTGTATATATGTTAATCCCCAAATCCTAATTTATCCCTCCCCCTCTTCCCCTTTGGTAACCATAAGTTTGTTTTCTATGTCTGTGAGTCTATTTCTGTTTTGTAAATGAGTTCATTTGTATCATTTTTTTTAGATTCTACATGTAAGCAATATCATATGATATTATGTTTTTTCCCCTAGGATGTCAAATTGTATCTACTCAGACCTGCTGAGAATATGAAGTATTTGTGGCTCAGCTGTCCTTCTTTTAACAGCTGCTCCTTCAATAGCACAATGACTAGTCCTGATTTAATTTCCAAGTTTGGAGGCAGCAAGCTAGCTGGGCCTCATTCACCTTCCAATTAAAAGACCCATGAAGATAGAAAAAGACTAAAAATTGTAACAGAATTTAAATACATAATATAAAAGAATTTCTCAGTTTGGAAAACAATTTATCTCTAAATACAAAGCAAACAAACGGACTTAAGAAATGATTAGCACCTGGGTCATGTCTAAAGCACTTCCATTTGTAGAGATAAGAGGTAATGAAAGGCTCCTAACCACCCCTGATTTAAACATTTGAAACTGCAATTATATCCCAGACAATTGAGAGTCACTTCCCACCACCCCTGTTCTACAGATAGGCTCTTTACACAAAGGAGCTCTCATATCAGTGTCTCTTTTTATCCGTTCAGGAGACCACAGCTCCCAGGCATATAATACAGGGCAGTGGTGCAGCACAGCCTCAGCTGTGACACCAACAGTACAGCTCCGGTGGTAATGAACCATGACTCATTGCATTAGTTGACAATTGTAATGAAGCCAGTACATTTTGGTGGTGAAGATTATAAACACTAGAGTCAGATAGATGTGAGTTCTAGTCCTGACTCTTCAACTTACTTGCTGTGTGACCTTGGGGAAATTATTTAAACTTCTTGAGTCTCTCTTTTTTTATTTGTAAAATGAGAATAATACCTCATATGATTGTTCTGAAGATGAAGTAAGTTAATTTAAGAACTTATCACAGTGTCTGGCACATGGTAAACATTTAATAAATAGTATTCAAGAGCAGATGGAATAATGAAATAGTTTAGGACACAGGGTTGGGAGCCTGAGCTTCCGTTCCAGCAGGTGTGATTAGGTTCAGCTACGTCTAAGTTCTGGCCAGTAGGACATGAGCAGAAATAATGTGAGCAGCATTTGATCATGTACTTAAGGGCAAGTCCTCCTCTTTCCTTTTTCCTTTCTGCTGGATGAGATATAGACATGGCAGTGAGCCATTTTGGACCCTACAGATTAGGGCAACACACTAGAGATAGTGACCCAACAAGACCTTTATCCTCCTGCTCCAACTTCGATTGATTACCCCCTAGGCCTGACCCACAGTTGTCCTTCTGAGACTGCTTGCATTTCTCTCTTTAGTTGGTTCCTTTTGTTCCCAGATGTCAGGTCCTTCTCTTCATTTCATTCCCTCATTTTGCTTCCTTAAAGAAGACTACATGGAAGGTAAATCTTCTGTGTCTCTGCTCATCTGAAAATGTATTTTCTCTTCATGTTGAGTGATAGTTTGGCTAGGTATAGAAGTCTAGGTTGAAATTCATTTTCTGTCAGGTTTTTAACATTCTACCCCACTGCTTTCCAGAATCCAGTATTTACCATAAGAAGTCTGATATAGTCATTTCACTTAGCAGCCAATAGTCCTCTTCCATTTGAAGAAACATGTCATTCTTTAGCTGTGAGAAACTACATGAATTTATTCCTATTACTGATATAATTTTATCTGTTGAGTCTGTTCTCTCTTTCTGGAAGGGCTATTATCATGTTGAAATTTCTGAAATTCTCTATGTCTCTAAACTTTAGCTTATGTTTTCCTTTTATTGTATTCTTATTTTATATTATGACAGTTCCTGAACTTTTTCTTTCAATTCTTCTATCAATATTTTATACAGATAAGCATAACTGTATTTACTAGGAATTCTTTATTATCTATAAGTTTTCTTTTTCATTGCATGCTGTTCTCATTTATGGATACAAAGTTTTCTTAAATTATCAAATTGTGCAAAATTTTTTAAGTGGATTATCTTGTTATTTCCTGGAATCACTGTGAAATGAAGAATAATTATTATTATTTTACACTTAAGAAAAAGAAGCTTAGTAAAATTTCTTAAGATCATAAAAGAAGTGAATCTAAGTGATAGAATTACGATTCCCCCTCAAGTAGTCTGACATTAAAATTAACAATTTTAGTGACCACATTATAGTACCTCATCTTTTTCATATTGATTATAGTAGGTTCAAAAACCTATTTTAATGCTTTATGTGGCAAAAGGAACTTTGCAGATGTGATTAAATTAAGGATCTTGAGATGGGGAGATTATCCTGCATTATCCAGTTGGCCCCAATGTAATCATAATCCTTAAAAGAGAGAAGAGGGAAACAGAAGAGTCTGCTTCAAAGTGATGCAAATGTTGGCTCTGAAGATAGAGGAAGGGGCCATAAGCCAAGAAACACAGGCAGCCTATAGAAGCTGGAGAGGGCAATGACATGTATTCTCCTTTAGAGCCCCCAGGAAGAATGCAGCCCTGTAAACCTATTTTGAACTCTGACATCCAAAGCTATAAGACAATAAATTTGTGTTGCCTTAAGACACTAACTTTGTGGTTATTTGTTACAGCAGGAATAGGAAATTAATACATAGATGTTGCACATTTTGGTTAGATTTATTCCTTGATGTTCTAAGCTTTTTGGTTATTTTAAAGGACATCCTTTCATCAATTACATTTCTAAATTCCATTTCTAAATGGAAACATCTCCATTTAGTATAGTTATTTTTATATGTTGATTGAATGACAAGCCCCCTTCCTTAAATTTTTTTAGAAATCAATAATTTTTCATTGAAATTTTTGATAAAAAATCACAATGTTTGAAATTACTCATAATTTGTCCTTTAAGATTCTCATTTTTCTTTCTTTGTGTCTTTGATCTATTTATTGATTATTTTTATTCTGTTCATTGGCTAAGATCACCTGTACAATATAAAGAGTGATAATTTCTGATTCTAATGGCAGTGCTCATATTTCAAATTTAAGTACATTTGGTGGGCTTGACTTGCTAATACATTATTAAAACAATTTGTGTTTATGTTCTGAAATAAACAGGTCTGTAATTTTCCTTTGTTGTGGTATACTCACTCAGTTTTCTGATTATATATTTATAAGTCTTACAGAATTAAAAAGCCTTCCATCTTTTTCATATACAGTTGACCCTTGAGCAAGGCAGGAGTTAGGGGTACCAAACCACTGTGCAGTTGAAAATCCACGTACAACTCTTGACTCCCGAAAAACTTAACTACTAATAGCCTACAGTTGTCTGGAAGCCTTATCAATAACATAAACTGTAGGTTAACACATATTTTGTACGTTATATATATTATAAACTGTAGTCTTACAATATAGTAAGCTAGCAAAAAGAAATGTTATTAAGAAAATCATAATATATCAATATTTACAGTACTGTACTGTACTTATTGTTACCATAAGTTTATGTTGTCTGTTTACAAGATGAATTGTCTATCAGTACCTACATCAATATTGCCTTATATCATACAAAACTCTGTAGAGGTTGTATGTATTAATAACAGTAGACATCAAAAATGAAAAATAATGTGAAAAAGAAATTCATATTTATTTACAGGTATAACAATTCATGCATTAATAACAAAGAAGTAGCAATATGATCGCTTTATGGTCACCTAGTGTAATTGATATGATTGCTTCATGGTAGCCTAGCCTATACACTACTGAATGAATGGTTATAAAATTTTTATGGCCTACAGTATTACAGTCATATTCATAATACAGTATTAGAAACCTTGTTAATTTTTTAAAACTACTTACCTGTAATGATAGGCTGAAACAAAATTTCTCCAATTCAAGAGAGAAAGAGGCATACAGTACTGTAATTCTTTGAAAGCAAAGTTATAAGACAGTAAGAAAACTAATGCATTATTAATTTTATATTACATATCACTCACCTTATGCCTATGTAATGATAGGCTATCCACTTCAAGTCTTGCACATGATGTTCTACACAATTAATACTTAGATGATGATGATGATGACACAAAAACATCTCATACAGTTTTTGCCATACAGTTATTAGATTTTCACACAAAGACACTCATACATTTAAACAACAGATAAGTTTATTAACTATGCTGCATGATATTTACTATTCGTTAACTGGAATTAGGTAATCATAAAATTCTTCATCCTCATTGTCTTAAAGTTGAGTAGGCTGAGGAGGAAGAGGAAGAGCAGGGGTTGGTCTGGCTGTCTTGGGATGGCAAAGATGGAAGAGGTGGAGGAGACAGAAGGGGAAGCAGGAGAGGCAGGCACTCTTGGTGTAACTTTACAGAGATACATTGTAATGTCTGGCTTTTTCCCTTTTTCTTTTCTCTAAAAATGTTTCTATATAGTACCAATCCTTCCTCCACTGTTTGCTTTAGTCTCAGTGTCCATATCGTAGAAGGGTCCATGTCATAAAAGAAGTCAAAAGCAGTCTTGAATAATCAGAACCCTTCTGTCAGATTGTCTGGTGTCAATTTGTTTTCTGGCACTGCTTCTTCTACCTCTTCTTCCTCATCGTCTGGCACTGGTTTGGAAGCACTCATCTCTATCACATTGTCTTCTGTTAATTCCTCTGGTGTGGTGTCTATCAGCTCTTGAATTTCTCCAAATATCTTGACACCTTCCACCTTTTTTGCCATATCTACAAGCTCTTTTATGATGTCCTTGATTGGCTCCATTTGTAAATCCTGTGAAGTCATACACAACCTTCTGGGCACAGTTTTCTCCAGCAGGAATTTATTGGGGCAGGGAGGTGGTGATGGCTTTCACAGCTTTTTATATACCAATTATGGCATCTTTAATGGTGTAATCCTTCCAGACTTTCATGATGTTCTCTCTATCGGGGTTCTCTTCTATATCATTGACAATCCTTTCCATAGAGAACCATGTGTAATGAATCTTAAAAGTCCTTATGACCTCCTGATCTAGAGGCTGAATTGGAGACATTGTGTTTTGGGTCAAGTAGACGACTATGACTTTGGTGTTGAACTCATAGGGTTCTGGGTAGCCAGGGGCATTGTCCAATATCAAAAGAACTTTAAAGGCAGTCCCTTCCAGGCAACGTACTTCTTGATTTCAGGGACAAAACATCAATGCAACATATCCAGAGAAATGGTTCTCAATTCCAGGCCTGTTGTACAACCAAAAGTCTGGCAGCTGGTGTTTATCTTTTTCCTTTAAGGCTCGGAGAGTAGCAACTTTATGGATAAGGGTAGTCCTGATCATAAATCCTACTGTGTCTGCACAAAACAATAGAGTTAGCCTATCCTTTTCTGCCTTAAATCCTGGTACTCGCTTCTCTTCTTTACTAATAAATGTCTTTTGTGGCATTTTTTCTCCAGAATCGGGCACTTTTATCTGCATTAAAAACCTGTTCAGGCAGATATTCTTTCTCCTCAATGATTTTCTTAATGACATTTGGAAACTTGTCTGCTGCCTTTGGTCGGCAGAAGCTGCTTCTCCTGTTATCTCGACATTTTTTTAGGCCAAACCTCTTTCTAAAGTTATCAAAGCATTCTTTGCTGGCATTAGATTATCCAGCTTTAGATCCATCACGTTCCTTTTGCCTTAAGGTATCATATAATGACTGATTTTTCTTGAATCATGTTAGAGTCTTTAAGTATTGCTTTCTTAAAGCAATCCTATACTCACATAAGAACTGAATTTCAATAGGAAGTAAAAAGCTATTTCACAAAAAGGGCCAGATTCACAAATTTCCCTTACACTGGATTCATTTATCTTGAAATGGTGGCAGCTGCAGACCCCAACCTACTGTACATACCAAGTAATTCAAATTTTCTTGTAATGTCATGACTTTTCTGTTTCCTGGGAGTTCTTCCAGCATCACTAGTGGCACTCTGTGGTTCCATGGTGTTGTTCAGAGTTTATGGTATTACAATAAACAAGATGAAAAGTATGCAAGGACAGTGAGAGATCACTTTTTACCGTGATACACAATTTACTGGAGGGATGAACTGTTCACATGCAGGTGATGAGCATCACACGCATTTTAAGTGGATCATCATGACGAGCTCAGCGCACTAGCAACAGGGGTGGCTAGGAAGTTACTATAGTAGGATAGTGTGTGCTATGTGAATTTATCCAGGTGTGATTTAATATCGCATCTTTACACGTGTTTACATTTATCTCAACTGCAAATGGTGTCTTGTACATTCTGTGTTTGTCTGTGTAAGTTTTGATAAATTTTAACTTTCTATAATGGATTTGTGTATATTGATGGTAGATAAAATAGACTATAATCTACATATATTTTATGCATTCACAATGTACCTAACTTTTTCTTAATTTTTTTCAATATTTCTATGCTACATTGTTCATCTGCAAATTTTTTCAAATTATCGCAAATCTCCAAAAAAATTTCCGGTATATTTATTGAAAAGAATTCCTGTATAAGTGGACCTGTGCAGTTCAAACCCATGTTGTTCAATATAAATGAACAAAATTTATATTGTTGTAATATAAATGAACTCTTTTCTTACTTTTAGTAGGAATTGCTCTTAAATTCTTCTGGGCCAGGTAATTTTTATATGGATAAATTCCTAACTTCCTTATCAATATCTCTATCAAGAAGTATTTCTAATAAGAATTATCAGCTCTTCTTCAGTTGGCTAGCATATTTTCTTAGAAAATATTCCATTTCATATAGATTTTCATATTCCTTGGCATAGCACTGTTTGACTAGCTCCAAGAAAAAAATCAGCATTTTATCTATTTAATATGATTGAATATTTATCAGTTTAACTAACTATAAATTAGTCTCTTGGTGTTGTGGTCACCAAAAACAGAAGAATTAGCATTTTGATCACATCATGTTACTATGCTAAAAATTACTATAACCAGTCTACAATAAATATATTGGGAGTAGGAATTTAATAATTGAAAATAAACAAAAGTAATATATTTAAAATAATACTTTTTCAGAATTACTTTTCTAATAATACAAACAATAATATCTTTAAATATTTTGAAGAAGGATAAGCACACTGGTTTTTATTTTTAAACGAAAGGTATATCTTTTCCAACCAGTATTTTCATATTTAAATACAAGTAGTACAAGTTCCACATTGTAATACATTCTACATGTCTCTATATAGCATCTATTTTTTTTTTTGAGGTCATGCTTTCTAAACTATAAGCATCTTTCTGTCAATAAATATGTCTTAATGCCTAGAAAGCTGTCTAGAACATAAGCACACAGGATCAGAGTTAAATGAATGATTCAAAAAATATTTGGAGATCACAAGGGCAAGTAACATTCATTCATTATTTCACTGTGCCTTACTACATGCAAAAATCTTTGATTAAATAATCCCTTCTGTCAAGTATTTTAAGAGACTAAATTTAACACTCTAAATTTCTAACATTATTTCCAATACAAAAATATACATTCAAAGAAAACTTAACTTAAATAAATTTTGAAATTTATTTATAATTGTGAGAAATAATTGTCTTTATTTGAGAAGCACTAAGCAAGGAATATAATTTTTGCCAATTTAAATGAGGCATAATTTCACATATTCTTACATCCAATATCTCTTTTTGCAACTGCATATAATAACTATTTTAGTGTTAAAAATTAATGTACTTCACATAACTACAAAGAAATCACAAGTATGAATAACCTGCATATACACGTATGTCAGTGTATTTTCCATGAACTCCTCAAAAACAAAAATCATCCTTTACTCATCATTTTTACTCCCAGCTCTAGTAGCCTGCCTGGCAAAATGGAAAGGAGATTAGAAGAGAGGAACATGCAGGAAGGGGACGCTATTAGCAGAAAAGCAGGGAGATAACACTGAGCACTGTCTTGGTCCATAGTAAATGCTCAATAAATGAATGAAACAGGAAAAAAATGGTGCCTGGGTGAGAATTTTACTAACGAATAAAATGCACGACTTTTTATAATATTGCCAGAAAAATGCTAAACTATTTTGTCTTTCATGCTTTGCTTTTACACAGTCCTATGAGAGAAAACACTTGGCAAGGAATTAAATGCTCTTCTAGAAGGGAGTCTGAGCCTTAAAATGCTAGCAAAATAAAACTTTATGTGGTTTTAATTAAGACTGAGGGAAAAAATGTCACAAAGCTTTTACTTTTGTGTCTCAAAGAGAATCTGCAGGCTCAGAAATTCATGAAAACCTCAGAAACTCACGAGTAATGGGTTCTCAGAATTAAAAGGGAGATGTTTTGTTTCGTTTTGTTTTGTTTGTTTTGTTTTAATTGGAACTTGAAAAGCATGTTCATTCCCAGGATTCCTTGGGAAGTATTTTTAGCAACTTAATATTTCTTTCTTTAAAAAATGTGAAGGTCAATTTACAATTGTGATAGGAAAGAAATGGAGAGGGAACTCTCTAAAGTATGGTCTTTGGTTACTACTTATTGAAAGGATACCTTTGGTTAATTCAAAGTATATTTAAATGAACAATTCCATTAAAAAGCCAAGGTTAAATAAGATTTAACTTTGGAATTCACTTGTTTCATGAGTTTCAGTATGACACCAGTTACTCCACCATATAGTTCTTGGACGTAGGGTAAACTGACTAAAACTATTTAGATACAAAAAGAAATTGGGTATCCGTCTCCACCAATGCACTAAGAACTCAACATTTACATGATATAAATCTAAGTGTTTTCAGGTAGAAATGATCATATCAGAGTCTGTTCTCACCATACTCCACTGAAGACATGGATTTCTTAATTTTTTTTAACCAGTTCCAAAATCACCAGTTCTACAATTTTACAGGTAGGCAAGCTCAACCAACTGTCCTTCCTTTTCAGATCCACCAAGCCCTGTCAATCCTCTCTGGCCCCTTCTTTCATTCCCATTGCCTTAATCGTGGCATCCCCCTCTCTCCAAACATTACAGCAGGCTCCAGTCTGACCTCCATAAGCCCTGTCACTCCACCAAACTCTCATAATACTTTCCTGCTTAAAACTCTTGGTGGTTCCCCTTTGGCAAGATTGGGGTAGGAGAACCCCATAGCCCTGTCTTGCAAGGGCTTTTTCAATCTAGATACAACCCAAATTTCCAAGGACATCTCCTGCCCCCTCCTTGCCATAAATCCACTTAACTGACCTTGTAGCCAGAGTCTCAGCTGTCTGAATACTGCAAGTCTCTTCACACCTGCCTGCCTTGGAAGGCTCTTATTACCCAATCCCATTTGTCAGACTTTTATCATTCAAGCTCCAAGTTTAACTCTTACTTTTTCTGTGAAATGCTATAAATCCACCCTCTGACCCTGCCTGAATGAAGCTCTTCTTCCACAACTGGAAAACATAACACATTATTATTATTGTTTCTTTACTTATTGCCTTACTCCACCCACTCCCCTCTATTACATTGAAATGGAAGCATTTTGAGTTCAGAGGCCAGGTCTTGCTTGTCTTTGTACTTGGAGACCTAACACAATGCCTAATATGTGGAGGTGATTCAATAAACATCTGCTATTGAATACTGTTAACTCTTCTTTATGTGTAACAGGGATGGGGAAAAGAGAAATAACTCAAAGTTACCACTAAAACAAAAAAGCCATCTCCTCTGAAATATCTGGAGGTAGAGTACCTCTGGTTTCATTAGGTACTCTCTTCCCCAGTGGGGCTCAACATTGAAACAATGGCTCACAAGGAGGCAGAGGGGAGGCATGAGTCTTGGAACCAGACAAACCCATAGGATCTGGAGACAAATTATGCCTGGGGGGCACCTGGGTCCCCCACACTCAGCAACATCAGCTCCTGGGACCAGTTTACTCTTCTCCTCCCAACCCCCACTCTCTCCAACAGTAACCAGCTGCTATCTAATTTCTGAACTTCCCAGGGGAGGTAAAACTTTCCTTCATTACTACTGAACTTGACTTCAGTTAATCCAAAACTTTGTCAGAGTTGCCCATATGTGAAAATGGTGAGTTGTTCTCCATCTTCTGAGACCCCACTGTTTTGAAAACAAAAATTAAAAGCCAGTCGCAATAACAAGAAAGCGATCCAAGATAAGATAAATAATAGGCACTGATGAAGCGGGGGGCAGAATTCACAATTCAGAAATCCTTTGCGAGTTGTAACTTATCCTGTGGTGGGAGATAGAGGTAGGTCCACTTCAACCTGCAACGAGCTGTGATCTGAGAGGGATTGCAACTGTCTTAACATAAAAACTACTACACTTGGGTCGCCCCTCGCCATGCCAAACTGAGACACACACACACACACAACACACACACATTCTCTCATAGCCTCTCTCTTCAGGCTGACATACAAAATACCATAGCCTGGGTGGCTTAAACAACAGAAATTTATTTCTGATAGCTCTGGAGGCTGCAAGTCCAAGATTAGGGTGTTGGCAGGGTAGGTGTCATCCTGAGGCTTCTTTGAAGTTAGCTCGTAAGTGACTGCCATCTCACTATGTGCTCAGGTGACTTCTTTGTGTGCTGGGGGGAGGGGGAGGGAGAGAGAGTGAGCTCTGGTGTCTCCTGTTACCAGGGCACCAATCCCACTATGAAGGCTCCACCCTATTGACTTCTCTAACCCCCTTAATTACCTCCCAAAGGCACCCTCTCCAACTACCATCACACTGAGGGCCACGGCTTTCACATATGAATTTTGAACACGAATATTCAGCCCATCACAGCCCCAGACCCACGATAAATAGCATCCAATGCCTTGCATGGCTTGAGCTCTGTGAATCATGTCTTCACTGGAAAGTACTGCCACTAGTGGGATTACATCCTCAGTTTGTGGTTATATAATAAAAGATGACACATTATCCATAGTTCTTTTTGTACCACATATTGTCTCCCTTCCATTTACTACTGCTTGTTAGACTTGTCACACTGACACACACAGCTGTTTCTTTCAAATCAAACAATACCACTTCTGGTGTCTAGTCACCATGCTGTCCATCTATTGCCATTGTTCACAATTACCAGTGCATTGGTTCCAATGATGCCTCAGTGGCCACTTCCACCCAGAAAAAGAGAAACTAAATATTTGCAAAAACTCTTCATGTAGATGTAAAGAAAGTACACCTGAGGTAGGATGCATCCTCTTCCTGAGTATGATACAAATGCACAGTAGTCTAAGCCATTAAAACACAAGATGTCAAAACATTCTTACATGAAACAAAATTGATTGTTACAGAAATTCTAAAGGGAGCATATTTTTATGGAGGTTTTAAATTCCTTGAAGCAGATAGGTAATTTCTTTTTGGTCTATTTTCAGAAAGGGAGAAAAAAATTCTTAACTCCTGTAAACAGCTTAGAAGAGACAAGATGGAAGGAAAATTGGTGAAAACAGGAATGAACAGAAGTGCAGCCCTTTGAACTAGGCAGAGAAACAAATCCTATAATACTGTGACATGAAAAGAAAAATCCATCATTGACAAAAGAGACTGTCTGAGGACTCTGGTCTCCTTTGAAAGTGTGGAGAAGTGGCTGAGAATAACAATGATGGCCATTGCGATGACTACAATTTATGCATTACAAATGGTATGTTTTTATTAAGTTCTTACACTGATATATCTCTTGGTTAGAAAGAGCCTGTTTCTCCCCAGGTCATTTTTCATGTTCTTCTTCCTGAATAGAGCCTCCTTTTTCTAGCAAAAGAGCAATGCCCATATTAATGGTATAAAATGGATCCAAATAAAAAACAAATTGTATAACGTAGCTGTAATAGCTCTGTCCCTGTCAACTGAACTGCTCTTGACCTTGGAGGGAAGGTTAGGTGTTACATCCCTGAGGTCACTCATTTGAGCTGAAAAAAGCTGACTGTGGAAGTGACAACACACAGAGGGAGACAGAAAGAATGACAGCTGTTTGTGTCACCAGCCCAGATGCTGGGTAATTCAGGTTCAGACAGTACTGCCTGCCTCCCAAGATGGTCATGAGCCATGGAACGGCTTCCCCTTGACAGCAAACCATTCCCACATGTCAAGGAAAGTAACCACCTTTATTTCCAGAAGCTTTGTAACTTAAAGTTACTGTGGTTGGCTCTTTAACTAATCTGTGATGGGTACATCCAAATGTGAGTCATCTTTCAGGGTATCCCACTAGGGGCTTTACATGTTTGATCTGTTAGAGACATTATTCAAACCACTGTAGGGTAAAATGGGGCAAGTCATTCCAAGCGTAGGGGAGAGCAAGTGGGACACATGTCTGGATACCAAGGCCAATGTGGGCAGTGAGGCAGGGACAGGGCAGGAGAGGCAGGCAGTGGGGGTGGCAGCAGGATATGCTATGGGGCCTGATAGACATGAAGTAGAGTTTGGAACTTATTTTCAGGTTGATGGAAAGACATTAAAATTTTTTAACTGGGGAAGTGATGGATTTGTGATCTGTCTGTGGCTGGGAAGAGAAGGAGCAGTAAGTAGATATGAAAAAAGCAAAGTGTGTAAAACAATATATGAGATTAGGAGACCCTGACTCCTGCATTTCTCCACAAATAATTGCCTCTACTTAAAGAAATATTAAGAAAAATTTAAATGAAGAAATACAGTGCTGATTTAAGTTTAAAGTTAGTATCCTCTAGCTCCAGTTCTTCTGAAATTCAGAGTATCCATTTGTTCATTTATTCCATAATTATTTACTGATATGTACTGCATGTATAGTGCCAGGCTGAGTAACAGGAACTCAAAGATGGATAAGAAACAGTACAGTTCAGCAGTGTCAAAACACAAAATTGTTATCCAAGTCACAAGTATAAATACCACCTCCCAGAGGTATCTACCACATCCAGATACCCCAAACATGTATTTTTTCCATGTAATATGTCCACGGACATTGTGGTAGGGTAATAGTCATGCAAACTATTGGTTTAAGTTCAGTCTCATAGTTGTATGAAAAAAAGGACAATTAGGGGACTTGGGGTACAATCCAATTTCAAAAAACAAAATATTTTAATAGACACTTCACCCAAGAAGATATATGGATTGCAAATAATTACATGCAAAGATGCTCCATGCCATTAGTCATCGGGAAATGCAAATTAAAACTGCAATTGCATGGCACCACCCACCTATTGGAACATCTAAAATTAAAGACTGACCATAACAAGTCTTGGCATGTGGAGGAGCTGGAACTCACTATTACCACACTACTAGTGGTAACGTACAATGGGACAGCCACTCGAGAAAGAGTTTGGCACTTTATTAGAAAGTTAAATATACACACATCATAGAGCTCAGCCATTTTACTCCCAGCTATTTCCCCAAGAGAAAAGAAAGCATATGTGCACACAAAGACTTGTACACAAATGTTCATAACAGCTTTATTTGTAATTGCCAAAAACTGGAAACAACCCAAATTTTCATCAACAGGTGAATGGGTAAACAAACTACAGTGTGTCCATACTACGGAACACTACTCAGCAATAAAAAAGAAATGAAACGTTCATAAATGCAATGACATGGATGATTTCCAAAATAATTGTTCTGAGTGAAAAAGATCACATACTATGTAATTTCACTTATATAAACTTTAGAAAATGCCAACTTATCTCTATAGTGACAGAAAGAATGGTGGCTGTCTGGGGACTAATATTGGGTGGGAGGGGAGGGGGGATTTCCACGGGAGTAAGGAGACCTTTGTGGGTCATAGATATGCTCACTATGCAGATTGTGTTGATGCTTCCACTGGTGCAAACGTTATGTTAAGACATACCAAAATATATACTACAGATACATGCTGTTTATCATATGTCCATCATACCTCCAAAACGCTGTTAATTTTTTAAATATAAAAACAAAAATAAATAAAAGAAAATGAGGTTTTAAAAATAGATTGCTTTTTTAGAGCAGTTCTAGGGTCACAGCAATATTGAGCAGAGGTACATGTACCCCCAGCCCCCACGCATGCACAGCCTCCCTCATTACCTTCATCCCCCACCAGATGGTACATCTGTTATAATCAATGAGCCCACATTGACACGTCATAATCACCCAGACTCCAGAGTTGACATTACAGTTCACTCTTGGTGGTGTACATTCTATGGATTTGGACAAATGTGTAATGACAGGTATCCATCATTATAGTATCAAACAATAATTTTGCTACCCTAAAAATCTTCTGTTCTCCATCTAGAAAATGAATATTTTATTTAACTTCTTTTAATTCCTTAATTCTATGTGTATCTTATGTGGTAATGATTATAAAATAATATTTTTATCTTTTTGGCTAACTGCCTTTTTAGAAAATGAGTTAATGGTCAAAGAATATATATCTTGATATACTTGTAAAAGTCATCTTTAAGTGATATATGTTTAAGTACATTATATGTAAAAGTTTATACACAAGAGCTCAGGAGTTCATGTTTCTTTTAAGAATCTTGTCATTGCTTGCTCAACCTCCTGTATGCTTTAGGCTTTTTGACTCAGTGTTGAAATGATTCCTGATGTGAAAAGATTTCATATTGAGACTCCCTGGTGAACACAATAATGAAGGTTGTTTAGTTGATATGTTTGGTTTTTTTCAAGCTTTACCAGCACACTGACCCCCAAGTATTAAATCTCAGCATGAAGATGTTTCTAAGTTACATTTATATGCCATAGTCGCCCATAACATTTCAGGGATGTTATCTTGTAGTGCCAAGGTTATCTTCTTGTAGCCACTGGAGATTTTCAAAATCATCAGGACCTAAAGTTATGGCTGCTGCTTATAAGGACAGTGTTTTTAAAGATTTTACTTATCAAGGTTATGTCCCACATGAATATTAGTACATTTTTCTGTGCCATTATAGCATAAAAATCCTTCATCACCTTATTTTTTCCTGACTAGTTGGTTGTATACACATGACGTGTTTTATAGTTCATGGAATTCTTCAAATTTACTGATTTGAGAATTTCAGAAAAAAGTTTAGAAAAAATATTCCTCTGATTTTTCTATTATATGTCAATCAGTATATAACCAAACTGTTTTAAATATTGGATTTTGTCATGCCTTTAATAGGTGTTAAACAATGATTCTTCATAATCCACCACCCAAAGAAAAAGAAAGGAATGAAAGGCTTATCTAACAAATATCATACAACAAATTTATAAGCACAAACCACATTAATATTCAGACAATCCTAGGCTAACACTCAAAAACAAAAAAAAAATCACATTTATAAGGTATTTGATTTCTTGTTAGAAACAAGACAACACAAATTTTCAGGAGACCTAAAAATTATTTTTATGTCTTTGTCTCAGTGTTCATGGAATGGCACCATTTTTCAACGTTTTTGTATAGGTCACAACAGGTAAATAATCCATGCCTTTTATTCTTTTTTAGGGAAGTTGGGGGAGGTTGGAGAGGTGGGAGGGAGAGGCTATACAAATGTTGGTTTAGAGTTATAGTAGCAAGAGGATCCAAGGTTGAAGATCGTCTTAGTGACATTATTTTATTTTTGCTATGAGGATCCTATAATTTATACACTGAGATTTCATACAATAAGCCAAAGAATGAGTTTCACAGGAAACTCCTATTTCACCCTCCAGTAAAACCATGAAGGTCCAAATACATGGGTCAAGCATATGTAAACACTTTTAAAGGGGAAGTTTAAAGAATCCCTGGGATACGATTAACTAAGAAACAGCACAATGGAATGATACCACTTTTATTCAAGCCCAATTGTACATCAAATTCTTGGTATTTTCAACTGTTATGGCAAAATGTCTTTCTTGACGTTGGTATTCCTAGTGGTATAAATGGAGACCACAAATATGGCTTGAAAGTAGGAGAACATTAAATGGCACAAGGTCAAAGGGAAATTAGATACATTTTATTGCATAAGAAATCTAGAAGTCAAAAGTAACTACCAAAATTGAATGCAGTTATTAGGCTGGTGTGTGGGCCGCTTTGTAGGACAAGGATACTCAGGATGGTCAGGAGACAAGAGCCTTTCTCTGGATGCTGGAAACTTCTCTGCTCCCTAGCAGTTAAAGGCTGGAGCAGGAAACATTTGGGAAATGGACATCTTCATGAGAAGAAGAAAACTTGGGAACTGCAATTAAGGAAGTAAGTTTAATCTCTGATCTTATCAACCAGTGTTCAATACACATAAGTTATGGATTTCAGAATGAGTGAGTGAAGACAAAACTGAGGCAGCCAGGAACCACCACATACCTAGAGTCCAGGAGGGAGATAACAAGCAACGGTCTGGTCTGAGAGCATGAGTGTCAGGAAGACCTTTGGGTCTTCAAGATAGCGCAGGTGAAATCACTTCATACATGTTAAGTCATTGTAACAGTTAAAGACTTTGGGAAGCATCACTCATTAAAAACACAAATTATAACTAAAATGAGATACTATAGGTTATATCAACTTGGAAAAAAAATTTTCCCACTGGTGAAAGTAAAATAAAATTTATTTTATTTTCTTATTGACGTATAGTTGATTTACAATGTTGTTTTCATTTCTGCTGTACAGCAAAGTGATTCAGTTATCCATATATATATACTTTATTTTCTTAACATTCTATTCCATTATGGTTTATCACAGGGTATTGAATATAGTTCCCTGTGCTATACAGTAGGACCTTGTTGTTTATCCATCCTATATATAATAGTTTGCATCTACTAACCCCAACCTCCCAGTCCATCCCTCCCCCAACCCACTCCCCCTTGGCAACCACTTTAGATTCCACGTATAAGTGATCTCATATGGTATTTGTCTTTCTTTTCTGGCTTACTTAGTACGATAATCTCAGAAAAAAATGTTTTTAAGTTTGCTGTTGTTAGAACATTGCTGATGGAAGGATACATTTCTACAATTTCTAAGGGAAAGCAAGTTGGCAAAATCACCAGTGCCCACACCCTTTAACACAGCAGTTCCACTTCTAGTAATTTTTCCTACAAAAGTACTCACACATGTGAAAAATGACCTATTCATTTAATAAGTATACTTAGTGAGCACCAACTGCATACCAGCTACCATTCTAGGCACTGGGGAAGGAACAGCAAACAGTGGAGTCTTGTGAGGCTTATATTGGTTGGGGAGATAGACTGTCAATAAATCAATGCATAATATGTCAAGTGGTGGCATGAAGAAAATTCAAGTACGGAAAGAGGGGTAGGAAGTAATGAGGGAAGAAGGCTGTCTCCATAAGGCAGGTAAGGAGGCGACATTTAAACAGAGCCCTGAGGGAGATGAGGAAGGAGCCAAGCAGGTACCTACAGAAAGTGTGTTCTAAATACACATCCTCACAGCATTGTCCATAACAAATTAAAAGCAACATAGATATCATCAATAGGGGCCTGAGTAAATAAATTATAGATATGTAGTTGGATAGACAGCTAGCTATAGTATATAATATAATGTGTGTATGATTCAATGTGTGTATGATTCAATATTTGTATAAACACAAAGAAGAAAATGATGGGGTGGCTTCGGGGGAATACTGGGCGGCTGGGGGTACTGACATTTTTCCTTGACTCTCTCTTTGTACCTTTCAGGTTTTGTACCACATGCATGCACTCTCATATACAAAACACCATAGGACATGGTTTATGTTAAATAAATGTCTCCATTTGACCATAAAAATATCTATCCTGCTTAAAATATTTCTGGGAGCTCCCAAAATCCCAAATGATAATAGTCTGCAACCTAAAATACCTGGAGAAATTTATATACAAATACATATCATGTGTGTTACACTAAGAATGTTTCTGGACTTTCTGATAAAGACAGGCCCAGAGCAAGAAAAACAATGAACTTTTGGAAAGAGCAATTCACACAACACATCATTATCTATGTCACTAAACAGGATGGAATCTCACAGATCCAGTCTCTTGTCAAGTTTTTAAGAATTCATATTATGACTCTCTCACATGAAAAAAAAATGTCATATTTTCCACTTCCATGTTTTAATGAAAACTGGTCGTAAAGCAAAGGCCTATACCGGAAAACAAATTCCACCCAAAAAACTAGCACAACAAATCAGAAGAAACACACAAACACTGAACTCAGGGCCCTCCTGAAAACCAACATTGAATAAACTCAATGTATTCTATTTCCTTGTCTTTTTCTTGATTCCTTGGAGCAATACGAATTTGTGGAGGAGTCATAGATTTGCTGCAGACAGATAAGTCACAGGACAGAAGGCAGCTCTAGTTATAGGACAAGTTTCCACTATGTAACTGGTGAAGCTGGCCAGTGCTGACTCACCCATTGACGCGGCCTGCACATCCCCGGAGCAGAACCTGGTCCCTGCTGGTACCATCAGCACTCAGGGGAGGGGGCGACACACCCCCAGCGCCCCCACTGCCAATAGCTCCACCTTAAAAAGACTTCACTGAATGGTCATGGTAAACAGAATTCCTGGGATTCTATTCATTTTACTGACTTATTTTCAAGTCTGGGTACAAAATATTGTAAATTGTACAGACGAGGTGGTGGTGGTAGGGGCGGATCGGATCCCTTCCCCAAAGTACATCACCGCAGTTGGGATAACACCATTCCCTGAGCAGTTCCTTGGTTGTGCTCAAAGGTGCTTTTAAGTTTGGACTCAGGAAGCAAGTGTTTGCAGGCAAGCTCAGAATTTTCGGCCTCTACTTTTTTGTTCTTGTTATGTGTATGTTTATTTTTCCTGGTGTTTCAGAAACAAAGCATCCCCACTGCATCATCAAATAAAGACAGTGAGACCTACACCACAGCCCCTCCCACATGGCACTTCCTGCTCATCTTCTTAGAACATTCTCATCTTCCTCCAGTTACCTCCAGCCCCACCAAGATCAGTCTGAGATGCATTAAAGTAGCATCCTTTCCATCCATTTTTCAGAGCACAAAGTACAGTTACATGATGCTATTTTCCATGGTCTGATACCATAGAGCAGGGCCACGAGAGTGGTGTGTTCACAGATTTAATCCCAAATCCTTTTAGAGGCCAGAGAAGTACATGAATCCTGAATGACATGACTGGCTCTCAGCCAGGACATATGATAAACATTAATTCTTAATAGCTTTAGGTGAATCTGCTGCAATGGTTTTATTTGATTATATTTCTATGTAAATATATAGTAATACAGAATTTCTATGTGAAGAGAGGAGAGGGAAGGAAACAGAAAATTGACAGTAACAGGGAGGAGGTTGCCTAGAAGCAAACAGCTAAAGATTAAGAAGACTCTTCTAAAAGCATTCCTCTGTGATTCTGTTTCAATGATGAAATCAACATCCTATTGAACATTTTCACGCTCATGTTCTCTCCCTGGGCTGTACTGCACAGCCAGCCTCTCTGCACACCAGGGACCAAAGACGGGGGACCCGAGTCTTGCACATCCCTCCCGGAAACAACAGCACGAAGAAGAGGACTAGTTGGATCGCGAAAGCAGCACTGCTTCCTCGGACTCCCACCAACAGTTCCAGGATTTGGAAGTTGGGCTGTACCTGGCCTTTTAGTTTCCTGCACGGATGTAGGTACACGTGGTGAATCACAATAATCCCCATGCTGTAAAACTGAAGTCGTAGCTTTTTTGAGACTGCACTCTGCACAAATTTGTTTCCAAGGCAATTGGAATTGTATACCTTATTAAAAAATTAAAAGGAACATTGTAGTAGAATCTTATTGATGGAGATTTCATCTTGGGTACAAACTTTGAGATCCTCAAAAGTGATGTGGGATACTTACCAATAAGAGATCACAATAAGCCTGTTGGATAAAATTGGAATATCATTGTAAGATCTGAGTATGCCCTCTGTCTATATCAAAGAATATATAGTGGCAATAAAGCAAAGGATGAGAGAAAAAGATGTGAGACTCTTAGTGACAAAGAACTGTGGCTACTGCTGAGATAGTTGTCCAGGTTACAGAAGGCTCTACCATGAATGTGGTTTCTGTGAATTAAAAACAGACACAGTTGCTTTCACCAACACTTAAGTGTTTGCAAAGAATGCATTGAAAACTAATTGTGCTGGGTCCAAACATAGCCCCGTAAATTCTGACCATATACCAAATGGCCTGCTTTCAGCAAGCGAAGATAACATAAGACCATGAGCAGAGAATACAAGGCCTATGTCAGAACCCAGCTGAACAAGCCCATCATCAATTCAAAATCAACTTGTTTTTCTGTGTTTAAAAACTCTTCAGAAATCTTAACACTCTGGATTTAACTTAAACTATGGTCTCTGGGGAATGCGGGTTAATAAAACTGGGTTTTCTTACCTTATGAGTACATCATTATAGGAAATATGGCATCTGCTTTCCTGGGTTATGAAACGTGGTTTGTGCCAGATTTGACACCAAAATATTCTAAGAGTAATCTAAACAGTAAATGTCAATTACTTTACCTTTCACCTTCCCAAAGGATGGGTTTGACTCTCCAAATGGATTTACCTGCTCTTACTATTTCACACAAGGCCATTTCCACTCTGAGATTTTTCTGAACAAAGGTGCAAAAGGGAAGCACCTGTAGAGCAAGATGAGCCTTACTGTCCCCCAAACACACTCACCAGGCTTCTCACTTTCCCGTCCCTGAGAAATTTTCATTGATCTGTCATTGAGTGCTCCCTGTGGTTCCATAAAAGCACAGAAAATGTGACCATACTACGTTCCAGCCATGCCCTTGGTGAGGGAGCTGCTGACACTTCCACTGTCCAGTCCTCAAGATTCTTTAGTACATTTTATGTCTTAGAGATATAAGTTATTTTAGAGTGATTGACTGAAGCGGGGCTTCTGGAATTAGAACAGGTGTGATTTGTGTACACATCTGTCTGGTCATAAAATATTGGCAAGTAAGTGGGATCTCCAGGTTCACAGCTGCTTTCCAAAAGCTCCATGCAGCAGTTAATTCCCTTCTAAGACAACAAGAGTGGGGAATGAAATATTCTCTCATCAGAGACAACAAAAATTAAATTATCCATGTTGTGCTTCCCATTTATCCTATATTTCTGACTTTTTAATAAAATTAAGTCATCTAAATTCATTGATTCAGAGTTATTCCTTTCTTTTAAAAGGCCCATTTTGTTTTCTTATGGAACCATAGGCAGAGATGTAAATATCTAACAAAATAATTTCAACTACACATAACTATTCCCGTTTGCTTTCATCATGCCCTTAGAATAAACCTCTGAGGATTAAGTACAATATTTCTTCCTAAGAGGAAAGAGTATCCCAAAAGAACACACATGCACACACTTGCACCTGTTAGGCCACTCCATGGATATTTGTTTCTCTTCTTCCTTTATAAAGATATATTTAATAAGTATTGACCAATTTTGATATGAAGGTTTTTAGGACTACTTTATTAATGTTTTCAGACAGCCAGGCATTTGCATTTTAGTAGTATTATATTAACACATGTTCAGAAAAAATAAATTTTAGCTTCTGTAATTCCCCTTATACACAAATATTTTCTCAGGTCAGGAAACAAACTACCAGAGGAAAAATCATCCTGATTTTCACAACATGATATAAGTTATCCTTAGTTTCTCTCTCCACAAGGCCGGTATTTCCATTGAGATAGGTTGCTTATGGCAAGACTTCATATTCATTAGAAAATCGTGTCTTGGAGGTTACTTTCATCTGTTTGGCACCTGCAAGGGAATTCGATACAAAAGCCACTGGATTTTAAGTAGCTTAAGGCCAAGAGAAATACGTAGCCATCACTAGCTTCATCATGTTATTCTTTCCCTAGACCCGCTGTAAATGTGCGTTCCCCAACTGTCAGCCAACTCCCTAGTGGCCGTCAAGACCCTAATTGGAATTACCAGGTGTTTCACATAGTAATTCGCTCACAGTTTTGAAAAGTATATAAAGTACTGAGCACAGTGCCAAACGTAAGAGAAGCCTAGCAGATGGTGTGGGCCAACACCCGGGCAGAATTTGTGGAAGAAAGGCCCTCCCAGCCCTCTCCCAAGGGTAGCCTGACTCTGCCGCCCAAGGGAAGCAGAGGAGGCCACCGAAGGCTCGCAGGTAAGAAGGCAGAAATAGGAAGGCTGGGAGAAGTTGATCTGCTCAAATGCTCAGCTCTGGCCTCAGAGAGTATAAGAACCAAGAACCAGGTCAGTTATTAAGAATCTCTCCTTGGACAATTCCCAGATGTCCTATCAGAATTCTGCCAGAATTCTGCATTCTGCATTAAATTCACTGTCTGTGCTGTCACAATCCTTGCCCATCTTTTAATAAACAACTCATTCATCATAGGTATAGGAGTCTTTCTGCCTATTCCTGGCTTTGCTAACCTTTGCTTACCTAAACCACTCATTTTGGCCATTTATACATTATCGTCCATTCTAAGATACATGCTTAGGTGTATGAGTTCTATTTCTAATTATATTGGCTCTTTCTAGACAACGGGGCCTCCTCTTTACATTTTCTCCTGAGCACCAAGCAAAGCAGGTACCTGACAAATACTTACAGAAGGATGAACAAACACACCAATGTGCAGTGTGATTTTACAAGGAGTAAAGGGCTGGGAAGTGGTCAGAACAGGAGCCCAAGCTGAGCAGGTCCACGTGCTTCCTGTTGAATCTAGGGTTCCTGTTGGACTCTAGATTGCTAAATGCCTGTGTGAACTCCAAATTCTTAAATACATTATAAAAGCCAGTCAAATGTAAAACTACTTCTCAGAAAAAATAATGTGAGGATAAAAGTGTCATTGAGGCACCAGTTTCAATCTAACATGTTTGGAAAAAACTAACATTGGCTTATTAATATATATGGGTGATATTTCCTGATATTATATATAGGAGGGAAATATATATTAAAATTGCATGTGACCAAAATAAAAATCCTGGAAGGACAGCAGATACAGAGATCTTTTTGTTAGATTCCTTTTCATGTCAAAAATTAAGCCTACAGGGGAGGGGGAAGATGGCAGAAGAGTAAGACGTGGCGATCACCTTCCTCCCCACAGATACATCAGAAATACATCTACCCGTGGAACAACTCCTACAGAACACCTACTGAATGCAGGCAGAAGACCTCAGACCTCCCAAAATGCAAGGAACTCCCCACGTACCTGGGTAGGGCAAAAGAAAAAAGAATAGAGACAAAACAATAGGGATGGGACCTGCACCAGTGGGAGGGAGCCGTGAAGGAGGAAAGGTTTCCACACACTAGGAAGCCCCTTCGTGGGCGGAGACTGCGGGTGGTGGAAGTGGGGAGCTTCGGAGCCACGGAGGAGAGTGCAGCAACAGGGGTGCAGAGGGCAAAGAGGAGAGATTCCCGCACAGAGAATTGGTGCCGACTAGCACTCACCAGCCCGAGAGGCTTAGCCTGCTCAACCGCTGGGGCGGGCGGGGCTGGAGCTGAGCCTCGGGCTTCGGTCGGAGCGCAGGGAGAGACTGACAGTGCGAACACAGCCTGAAGGGGTTACTGCACCATGGCTAGCTGGGAGGGAGTCCAGGGAAAAGTCTGGACATGCCGAAGAGGCAAGAGACTTTTTCTTCCCTCTTTGTTTCCTGGTGCATGAGGAGACGGGATTAAGAGCGCTGCGTAAAGGAGCTCCAGAGACGGGCGCGAGCCATGGCTAACAGCACAGACCCCAGAGATGGGCATGAGACGCTAAGGCTGCTGCCGACACCAAGAAGCCTGTGTGCGAGCACAGGTCACTCTCCACACCTCCCTTCCGGGGAGCCTGTGCAGCCCGCCACTGCCAGGGTCCCGGGATCCAGGGACAACTTCCCCAGGAGAACGCACGACGCGCCTCAGGTGAGTGCAACGTCACTCTGGCCTCTGCCACTGCAGGCTAGCCCCAAACTCCGTACGCTCCCTCACCCGGGCCTCAGTGAGCCAGAGCCCCCGAATCAGCGGCTCCTTTAACCCCGTCCTGTCTGAGCAAAGAACAGACGCCCTCCGGTGACCTACATGCAGAGGCAGGGCCAAATCCAAAGCTGAACCCCGGGAGCTCTGCGAGCAAAGAAGAGAAAGGGAAATTTCTCCCAGCAGCCTCAGGAGCAGCCGATTAAATCTCCACAATCAACTTGATGTACCCTGCATCTGTGGAATACCTGAATAGACAACAAATCATTCCAAATTGAGGAGGTGGACTTTGAGAGCAAGATTTATTATTTTTTCCACTTTTCCTCTTTTTGTGAGTGTGTATGTGTATGCTTCTGTGTGAGATTTTGTCTGTATTGCTTTGCTTTCACCATTTCTCCCAGGGTCCTATCAGTCTGGTTTTTGTTTGTTTGTTTGTTTTTACTTGAAAAAATTTTTTTTTCTTAAAAATTATATTTTTATCTTAATAACTTTATTTTATTTTTTATTCTCTTTCTTTCTTTCTTTCTACTTTTTCTCTTTTATTCTGAGCCGTGTAGATGAAAGGCTCTTGGTGCTGCAGCCAGGAGTCAGTGCTGTGCCTCTGAGGTGGGAGAGCCAACTTCAGGACACTGGTCCACAAGAGACCTCCCAGCTCCACGTAATATCAAATGGTGAAAATCTCCCAGAGATCTCCATCTCAACACCAACACCCAGCTTCACTCAACGAACAGCAAGCTATAGTGCTGGACACCCTATGCCAAACAACTAGCAAGACAGGAATACAACCCCACCCATTAGCAGAGAGGCTGCCTAAAATCATAATGAGTCCACAGACACCCCAAAACACACACCAGACATGGACCTGCCCACCAGAAAGACAGAATCCAGCCACATCAACCAGAACACAAGCACTAGTCCCCTCCACCAGGAAGCCTACACAACCCATTGAACCAACTTTAGCCACCAGGGACAGACACCAAAAACAATGGGCACTACAAATTTGCAGCCTGCAAAAAGGAGACCCCCAAAACAGTAAGATAAGCAAAATGAGAAGACAGAAAAACACACAGCAGATGAAGGAGCAAGATAAAAACCCACCAGACCTAACAAATGAAGAAGAAATAGGCAGTCTGCCTGAAAAAGAATTCAGAATAATGATAGTAAAGATGATCCAAAATCTTGGATATAGAATAGAGAAAATGCAAGAAACATTTAACAAGGACCTAGAAGAATTAAAGATGAAACAAGCAACGATGAACAACACAATAAATGAAATTAAAAATACTCTAGAAGGGATCAATAGCAGAATAATTGAGGCAGAAGAATGGATAAGTGACCTGGAAGATAAAATAGTGGAAATAACTACTGCAGAGCAGGATACAGAAAAAATAATGAAAAGAACTGAGGACAGTCTCAGAGACCTCTGGGACAACATTAAACACACCAACATTTGAATTATAGGGGTTCCAGAAGAAGAAGAGAAAAAGAGGGACTGAGAAAATATTTGAAGAGATTATAGTTGAAAACTTCCCTAATATGGAAAAGGAAATAGTTAAACAAGTCCAGGAAGCACAGAATCCCATACAGGATAAATCCAAGAAGAAACATGCCAAGACACATATTAATAAAACTGGGAATAATTAAATACAAAGAAAACATATTAAAATCAGCAAGGGAAAAATAACACACAAGGGAATCCCCATAAGGTTAACAGCTGATCTTTCAGCAGAAACTCTGCAAGCCAGAAGGGACTGGCAGGACATATTTAAAGTGATGAAGGAGAAAAATCTACAACCAAGGTTACTCTACCCAGCAAGGATCTCATTCAGATTTGATGGAGAAATTAAACCTTTGCAGACAAGCAAAAGCTAAAAGAGTTCAGCACCACCAAACCAGCTTTATAACAAATGCTAAAGAATCTTCTCTAGGCAACAAACACAAGAGAAGGAAAAGACCCATAATAACAAACCCCAAACAATTAAGAAAATGGGAATAGGAACATACATGTGGATAATTACCTTAAATGTAAATGGATTAAATGCTCCCACCAAAAGACACAGACTGGCTGAATGGATACAAAAACAAGACCCATATATATGCTGTCTACAAGAGACACATACAGACTGAAAGTGAGGAGATGGAAAAAGATATTCCATGCAGATGGAAACCAAAAGAAATCTGGAGTAGCAATTCTCATTTCAGACAAAATAGACTTTAAAATAAAAACTATTAGAAGAGACAAAGAAGGACACTACATAATGATCAAGGGATCGATCCAAGAAGAAGATATAACAATTGTAAATATTTATGCGCCCAACAGAGGAGCACCTCAATACATAAGGCAAATACTAACAGCCATAAAAGGGGAAATCGACAGTAACACATTCATAGTAGGGGACGTTAACACCCCACTTTCACCAATGGACATATCATCCAAAATGAAAATAAATAAGGAAACACAAGCTTTAAATGATACATTAAACAAGATGGACTTAACTGATATTTATAGGACATTCCATCCAAAGACAAAAGAATACACATTTTTCTCAAGTGCCCATGGAACATTCTCCAGGATAGATCACATCTTGGGTCACAAATCGAGCCTTGGTAAATTTACGAAAATTGAAATTGTATCAAGTAACTTTTCCAACCACAACGCTATGAGACTAGATATCAATTAGAGGAAAAGATCTGTAAAAAATACAAACACATGGAGGCTACACAATACACTACTTAATAATGAAGTGATCACTGAAGAAATCAAAGAGGAAATCAAAAAATACCTAGAAACAAATGGCAATGGAGACACGACGATGCAAAACCTATGGGATGCAGGAAAAGCAGTTCTAAGAGGGAAGTTTATCGCAATACAATCCTACCTTAAGAAACAGGAAACATCTCGAATAAACAACCTAACCTTGCACCTAAAGCAATTAGGGAAAGAAGAACAAAAATCCCCAAAGTTAGCAGAAGGAAAGAAATCATAAAGATCAGATCAGAAATAAATGAAAAAGAAATGAAGGAAACAATAGCAAAGGTCAATAAAACTAAAAGCTGGTTCTTTGAGAAGATAAACAAAATTGTTTATCCAGACTCATCAAGAAAAAAAGGGAGAAGACTCAAATCAACAGAATTAGAAAAGAAAAAGGAGAAGTAATAACTGACACTGCAGAAATACAAAAGATCATGAGAGATTACTACAAGCAACTCTATGTCAATAAAATGGACAACCTGGAAGAAATGGACAAATTCTTAGAAATGCACAACATGCCAAGACTGAATCAGGAAGAAATAGAAAATATGAACAGACCAATCACGAGCACTGAAATTGAAATTGTGATTAAAACTCTTCCAACAAACAAAAGCCCAGGACCAGATGGCTTCACAGGCGAATTCTATCAAACATTTAGAGAAGAGCTAACACCTATCATTCTCAAACTCTTCCAAAATATAGCAGACGGAGGAACACTCCCAAACTCATTCTACGAGGCCACCAACACCTTGATACCAAAACCAGACAAGGATATCACAAAGAAAGAAATCTATAGGCCAATATCACTGATGAACATAGATGCAAAAATCCTCAACAAAATACTAGCAAACAGAATCCAACAGCACATTAAAAGGATCATACGCCATGATCAAGTGGGGTTTATTCCAGGAATGCAAGGATTCTTCAATATACGCAAATCAATCAATGTGATACATCATATTAACAAATTGAAGGAGAAACACCATATGGTCATTTCAATAGATGCAAAGAAAGCTTTCAACAAAATTCAACACTGATATATAATAAAAACCCTGCAGAAAGTAGGTATACAGGGAACTTCCCTCAACATAATAAAAGCCATATATGACAAACCCACAGCCAACATCGTCCTCAATGGTGAAAAACTGAAAGCATTTCCACTAAGATCAGGAACAGGACAAGGTTGCCCACTCTCACCACTCTTATTCAACATAGTTTTGGAAGTTTTAGCCACAGCAATCAGAGAAGGAAAGGAAATAAAAGGAATCCAAATCGGAAAAGAAGAAGTAAAGCTGTCACTGTTTGCAGATGACATGATCCTATACATAGAGAATCCTAAAGATGCTACCAGGAAACTACTAGAGCTAATCGATGAATTTGGTAAAGTAGCAGGATACAAAATTAATGCACAGAAATCTCTGGTATTCCTATACACTAATGATGAAAAATCTGAAAGTGAAATCAATGAAACACTCCCATTTACCATTGCAACAAAAAGAATAAAATATCTAGGAATAAACCTACCTAAGGAGACAAAAGACCTGTGTGCAGAAAATTATAAGACACTGATGAAAGAAATTAAAGATGATACAAATAGATGGAGAGATATACCATGTTCTTGGATTGGAAGAATCAACATTGTGAAAATGACTCTACTACCCAAAGCAATCTACAGATTCAATGCAATCCCTATCAAACTACCACTGGCATGTTTCACAGAACTAGAAGAAAACATTTCACAATTTGTATGGAAACACAAAAGACCCCGAATAGCCAAAGCAATCTTGAGAACGAAAAACAGAGCTGATGGAATTAGGCTCCCTGAATTCAGATTATACTACAAAGCTACAGTAATCAAGACAGTATGATACTGACACAAAAACAGAAATATAGACCAATAGAACAGGATAGAAATCCCAGAGATAAACCCACGCACATATGGTCACTTTATCTTTGATAAAGGAGGCAGGAATGTACAGTGGAGAAAGGACAGCCTCTTCAATAAATGGTGCTGGGAAAACAGAACAGGGACATGTAAAAGTATGAGATTAGATCACTCCCTAACACCATACACAAAAATAAGCTCAAAATTGATTAAAGACCTAAATATAAGGCCAGAAACTATCAAACTCTTAGAGAAAAACATAGGCAGAACACTTTATGACATAAATCACAGCAAGATCCTTTTTGACCCACCTCCTAGAGAAATGGAAATAAAAAGAAAAATAAACAAATGGGACCTAATGAAACTTAAAAGCTTTTGCACAGCAAAGGAAACCATAAACAAGACCAAAAGACAACCCTCCTAATGGGAGAAAATATTTGCAAGTGAAACAACTGACAAAGGATTAATCTCCAAAATTTACAAGCAGCTCATGCAGCTCAATAACAACAACAAAAAAAAACCCAATCCAAAAATGGGCAGAAGACCTAAATAGACATTTCTTCAAAGAAGATATACAGACTGCCAACAAACACATGAAAGAATGCTCAACATCATTAATCATTAGAGAAATGCAAATCAAAACTACAATGAGATATCATCTCACACCAGTCAGAATGGCCATCATCAAAAAATCTAGAAACAACAAATGCTGGAGAAGGTGTGGAGAAAAGGGAACACTCTTGCACTGCTGGTGGGAATGTGAATTGGTACAGCCACTATGGAGAACAGTATGGAGGTTCCTTAAAATACTACAAATAGAACTACCATATGACCCAGCAATCCCACTACTGGGCATATACCCTGAGAAAACCATAATTCAAAAAGAGTCATGTACCAAAATGTTCATTGCAGCTCTATTTACAATAGCCAGGAGATGGAAACAACCTAAGTGTCCATCATCAGATGAATGGATAAAGAAGATGTGCAAAAAACAAACAAAAACAAACAAACAAAAAAAACTTCTAGGGGTGGTGCAGCGTTTGGGAGTCCGCCTGCTGATGGAGGGGATGTGGGTTCATGCCCCAGTCCAGGAAGATCCCACATACCGTGGAGCAGCTAGGCCCATGAGCCATGGCCGCTGAGCCTGCGCATCTGGAGCCTGTGCTCCGCAACGGGAGAGGCCACAACAGTGAGAGGCCCGCGCACCGCAAAAAACAAAAAACAAACAAATGAAAAAAGAAGATGTGGCACATATATACAATGAAATATTACTCAGCCATAAAAAGAAACGAAATTGAGCTATTTGTAATGAGGTGGATGGACCTAGAATCTGTCATACAGAGTGAAGTAAGTCAGAAAGAGAAAGACAAATACCATATGCTAACAATATATATGGAATTTAAGGGAAAAAAATATCATGAAGAACCTAGGGGTAAAACAGGAATAAAGACACAGACATACTAGAGAATGGACTTGAGGCTATGGGGAGTGAGAAGGGTAAGCCTTCACAAGGTGAGAGAGTGGCATGGACATGTATACACTACCAAACGTAAAATAGATAGCTAGTGGGAAGCAGCCGCATAGCACAGGGAGATCAGCTCGGTGCTTTGTGACCACCTAGAGGGGTGGGATAGGGAGGGTGGGAGGGAGGGAGATGCAAGAGGGAAGAGATATGGGAACATATGTGTATGTATAACTGATTCACTTTGTTATAAAGCAGAAACTAACACACCATTGTAAAGCAATTATACTCCAATAAAGATGTAAAAAAAAGAAGTTTCTGACCCCCCCAAAAAAATTAAGTCTAATGTTTATGGGCAACAATTTCTAGTCAAATCATCATGATATGCATATATGAAAATAGAAAATCCAACGATATCTGTAAAATATAAACTATTTTAAACTCTGCAGTCATTTGAGAATTATCTAGTTGACAAGCTAGAGCTTAATAAAAAATAAATATATGTTTACTATACAAGGCCCTGTACCGTGAGCATTCTCATTTAGTCTTCTCAATAAATCTGTGGATTAGATACCATTATTATTCCCGTGTTACACCTGAGGAAACTGAAGCCAGAGGCTAAGAAACTTGCCCAAAGTCGCCCAGCCAGTAGGGGACAGAGCACGATCCAGACCTAGCAGCACAGCACACTTCAGGAACAAGCCCTGTGTCGATTTCCTTGTCCAGGCAGGTGGGACTAATAATGATCCATGATGGTTCAGGGTTGAAAGATGAATCCTGGCTTAACTCAAAGGAACAGAGAAGATTCTGTACATTTCAAAATATTAAATCTTGGCTAGAATCCGTTTTAACACTCTTGCTTTATTGTTAATTTCAACATCATTATCACCTTATTCAATAGATCTAATGGACTTCCAACCACCTCACCAGTTTATGAAGAATTGGTTTAAGAAGTAGAAAGCATCCCTACTGATATTTTCATTTCTGCTGAAATGTGAGAGAAAAATAGCAGATATAAAAAGAAAAAAAGAAAATCCTTGAAAGCTCTGTTCTCTCTGATAAAGGGTAATACAATGAGCTTCCTCAAACCAACAGCCTGGAAAGAAAATTTCAAGGATTCAAAGGACCATATTTGATTTTCAGTTGCTGTATAAAGCTCACAGAAGTGGAATCTTATACACATTAGTGTGTGACCTTAGGGGATTTAATTTATTTGTGGATGTATGTCTTCATTTGTCAAGTAAAAAGACAGATATTTTCTACTAACGTCATTTATTCCTTAATGTGCTTAGATACTTATTCCTTACATTGCCTTAATTTATAAAGAATTTGAAATAATTGCATGATCTATAAATATTCCTGTATATCTAAATGATGATTTAATGGCCTGATGGGGAACTTTTGTTGTATTTTATTCCTCTACTTTTTATTTTTAAAAATTGCAAAGCTATAAGAAAATGAAAGAATATCTCAGTGAACACCATATATCTTCCGTCTAGACCCACCAGTTGTTACCATCTTCCCACGTGTGCTCTATCCAGCTGCCTCCCCATCTCTCTCACACTCTCATAGACACCTCACATCTCATGACAGCTCACCACTAATTATGCTCCAAACATCTCTCCAGAACCAGAACATTCTCTTACATAAACACACCATTATCACACCCTAGACACTTAACACTGGTACAGTATTGTTTAATATATAGTTCATATTCAAATTTCTCTGATTGTCTATAAAGATGCCCTTTCTAGCTGTGTTTTTTTAAATCCAAGACCCAATCAAAGATTACACATTTCATTTAGCAGTCATGTCTGTTTAGTCCCCTTTAACTTAGACACTGTCCTGCTTTTTTGTTTGTTTTTCATGACTGAAAATTTTTGAAAAGTCCATGTCAATATTAAAATCGAGCAGGACCCTGAGGGACCTCCCTTGGGACAGACTACCCCACCTCTTGTTTGTTAAAAAAAAAAAAAAAGCTTTAGCCCCCTAGGCCTTCCCTGAGTTCCAAAGAACAGATTTAATCAGAGAAGTGAAAAAAGGCAGAAACAAAGAAAAACAGTCAAACAAGACAAAATAATAATAGTTTAGCCATAAAACAAAGTCAAGGAACATTAGTTCCTCCTCAAGGACTATGGATAATATTCTGAGCCATATCCTTAAGTTGTTTTACAGATACTAAAACCCCCACTGGGCTGAGGAAGTTACTGCTGACCACAAGCATGTAGACCACAGATGGGTTGGAACCAGAAGGTTGATGACTGAGATTCCTGAAACATCACCTGTTACCTCACTATCGACCAATCAGAGAATAGGGTTTTGTTTGTTTGTTTTCTTTTAATTTTATTGAAGTATAGTTGATTTATAACACTGTATTAGTTTCAGTTGTATAGCACAGTGATTAAATGATACATATATATAAATATATATATTCTTTTTTTAATTTACTTCCATTGTGGGTTATTACAAAATATTGAATATAGTTCCCTGTGCTATACAGTAGGTCTTTGTTGTTTATCTGTTTTATATATAGTAGTGTATACATGTTAATCTCCACCTCTTAACTTATCCTTCCCCTGCCTTTCCCCCTTGGCAGCCACAGGTCTGTTCACTATGTCCGTGATTCTGTTTCTGTTTCATAGGTAGGTTCATTTGTGTCATAGTTTAGATTCCACATATAAGTGATACAATATGATAATTTTCTTCCTCTTTCTGACTTACTTCACTTAGTATGGTAATCTCCAGGTCCATTTATTATGC
This sequence comes from Grampus griseus, assembly GCF_964374135.1. Taxonomy (NCBI): domain Eukaryota; kingdom Metazoa; phylum Chordata; class Mammalia; order Artiodactyla; family Delphinidae; genus Grampus; species Grampus griseus. The sequence goes on along the minus strand of NC_139004.1, from coordinate 44,204,885 downwards.
CACAAATGTCATTATTTCATTTTTTATGGCTGAGTAATATTCCATTGTATAAATATACCACATCTTCTTTATCTACTCATCTGCCGATGGACATTTAGGTTGCTTCCCTGTCTTGGCTATTGTAAATAGTGCTGCTATGAACACTGGGGTTTTTGAATTATAGTTTTCTCTAGATATATGTCCAGGAGTGGGATTGCAGAGAATTATACATGAGATGATCACACTCTCTGTGACCCTTTCATTCACACTGTCTTTAAAAACCCTTCCCTAGAAGCCATCAGAGAATGTGAGTCTTTTGAGTATAAGCTGCCCATTCCCCTTACTTTGTACTGCAATGAATGCCACACTTTTCTTCACCACAACCCTGTTTCTACAGGTTGAATTTATTGTGTGCGGGGGAAGCAGGCCCAAGTTTGGTCAGTGACAATAGTCTTAGGAAATGTCCCCAGAATCTGAATTTGTCTGATAGTTTCCTTGACTTTATTTTTTGATATTCAATATGCTATAATCTATTACTATCTCTTTTTTTTTTCAATGTTTGTATATCTCAAATTTAGCCCATTAAGCAGTTGTTCTGTGTTCTTCTGACGTGTCCCCATCACTCTTTCAGTTCTTTCTTGCTTTCTAGCACAAGAAGTTCCAGGCATATCTCATGCTGTCTCAGTGCAAATCTGGAATCACCCAGTACTCCAAAGAGACCTGGTTCTGTTTAGTGGGAGTGGTACTGAGAAACTAACCTCTCAGTGCCTTCTACTTGCCACTGCATCTTGACCCTTTCTTAGAGCTAGGAAAGAGAACCTATTAAAATCATAAGTTCACAAAAACAGATGACACGTTTGGAGTTTATTATCAAGGATGGTTTGAATATGGACCCTATGTTCTCCTTTTCAAAGATTATGCAATTGTTCTGACACCATTTATTTAAAAGTCAATCTTTTCCACAATAATTTAATATGCTTTAATATATACCTACTTTTTACAGTTACTTCGGTCCAATTTCTGTACATACTTGGGTCTGCTTCTGAACTTTCTATTCTTTTCCAATGGTCTAGCTATTCATGTGGCAGTATAATATTCTTTCTTAAAATGTTATTTTATCATTAGAAAAACACTTAATGTGAGATCTGCCCTCTTAAAAAATTTTTAAGTGTACAGTACAGTATTGTTGACTATAGGTACAATGTTGTCAAGCAGATCTCCAGGATTTATCTTGCTTAACTAGAACTTTATGCCTGTTGATTAGTAACTCCAGTTTGCCCTCCTCCAGCCCCTGGGAACCACCATGCCACTCTTTGAGTCTATGAATTTGCCTATTTTGGATACCTCATATATGTAGAATCATGCAGTATTTGTCCTTCTGTGACTGCTTATTTCACTTAGCATAATGTCCTCAAGGTTCATCCATATTGTTGCATCCTACAAAATTTTCCTTCTTTTTTAAGGCTGAATAGTATTCCATTTTATGTATATACTACATTTTCTTTAGCCATTCATCTGTCTAGGACAGGTAGGATGTTTTCACATCTCGGATATTATGAATAGTGCTACAATGAATATGAGTGCTAATACCTCTTCAATAACTTGATTTCAACTCTTTTGGATAAACACCCAAAAGTAGAATTGCTGGATCATATGATAGTACTATTTTTAATTTTTTGAGGAACCTCCATACTGTTTTCCATACTGGCTGCATCATTTTGTATTCCCACCGACAATATGCAAGAGTTCCAATTTCCCCACATCCTTGCCAACACTTGTTGTCTTTTGGTTTTTTAATAATAACCATCTGTGGATATTTCTTACCTTCTTGCAAGTTAAACAATGCCTTCAAAAGGATGTTTGTCATATATTATCCTGAAAATGGTTTTTCATGATATATATTTTCATTTTGCTGGATGTTCAAACCCTGCCTTATATACATTATCCCATACTGTGAAGGTACCATAATATGGTTAACCATTTCCCTTCTAAAGCACATTTAGATTGTTTTTAATGTTTCAGTATTAACAGAAAAGTCTCAATGAACATTTCTGTGAACTTATTATTGTGCCTACATGAAAGTATTTCTATTGCATAAATTTCTAGAAGTAGACTTGCTGTTTCCAAGGGTATGTGATTTTTAGTTTGCTCACCAAAAAATTTGCATAAACTTACATTTCCACAAACATTAGGTGGCAGTAACCAGATTTTCATAGCCTTAACAATACTAAATCTTATCAGTCTTTGTCAGGAATTTATATTTCTTCTTTCTCTTCTGAATTGGCTATTGCCTGCTTTTCTATTGCATTATATGTGTTTTGTTTTCTTATTACTTTGAAAAGATGGTTTTATCATCCAGATATTAACTCTATTCTATATGATTCCAATATTTTTTCCAGGCTATATGTCCTTCAACTGTATTCATAATAAACACCTTTCTCAAATAGAAGTTTTAAATTTATGTCAATTCAAATGTGACATTTTCTTTTATTTCTTTTTATTCCTCACAATTATAGAAACATCACACTGTATCATACATATTAAAAGAAATTTCAATACTTTTTAGGTTTTAGAAACCCATCCAGGAAATATTCTTGTGTGATAAGAAGAAAATATTGGGACTTCCCTCGTGGTCCAGTAGTTAAGACTCCACAATTCCACTGCAGGGGGCACAGGTTCAATCCCTGGTCAGGGGACTAAGATCCCACCTGCCATGCAGCACAGCCAAAAAAAAAAAAATAGAAGCAAATATTAAAGTTTTTTTTTAACCAATGTTAATTTCTCCAACATTATTAATTGTCCATGCTTCCATCATTGACTTGAAATCATATATATATATATATATATATATAAAATATATGAGTGTGAGTATCTGTGTGTGATATAAATTTTTTTACTCTACTCCTCTAACTTATTTGCCTTTTCCTAAGCCAATACCATGCTGTTTTGATTAGCATGACTTTATAATATGTTTTGATATCTGGTGGGATAAAACAACAATCAAAAGAGGAGCCTCCTTTCAAAACTCTCTGGCTATTATTGTACACATCCAGATGAATTTTGAATTCATTATTTTGTCAAGGTGCTCCCCAAAGGGATTTTATTTTCTTATTTTCCAAACACACAAACACTTTCCTTAACCAAATTGGTGCTTAAAGGATACTTTATGATTCAATTAGAAGTCCTGAAAATTGAGTTCTAGGGAAGAAATAAAACATAACAACAAAACACCTATCACAATCACTTTTCTTTCAAATGCTTAACAAACATGATCTCATTTCTTCCTTTTAACAACCCTGCTAGGGATGTTTTGTTAAACTTATTTTAACAGTGAAGAAACTGAAGTTTAAGAAGCTTCATCAGCCAAGAGTCTACCTAGCTGGAAAGCGGGTAAAGCAGGGATTATAACTGACTCTCACACTAGATCACTTAACCCCTTTAGTTTTGCTTATTTCTAGAGCAATGGTTCCCAAGGTGCTGGACCAGCAGCATCAGGATCACCTGGGAATTTATTGGAAATGCAAATTCCCTGGCCCCACCCCAGGTCACCAAATTGGAAACTTTGGGGATAGAAGTCCAGCAATCTGAGTTATCAAAGCCATCCAGGTGTTCTGATGCAGGTAAAGTTTGAGAACCACTGGTCTGGAATCTAAAGGCTGAGGAGTCATTAAGACGGTACAAGAAATATTTTGTGGGGGAAAAAATAGAAAGAACAGCATTCATTGAAATGATCAGGAATACTACAGACATTCCAGTTATTTATTCAATAACTATTGTGTTGGTGACAACAATCACTACATGGCTCAGAGGATAAAAAGTTTTTAAAAAGTGCTTAGTAAAGGGGTCCCTTATGCTTTTCAGGTCAACAAAACTGAGAAACCATTGAACTGGAGCATATAAACATCTAAGACACATCATCCCAGTTCTGAGATCATAATCAAGAAATACATTAGTCGCCCTTGGCTGAGACACAAATGCCTGTCCATGTGAATTTTATCTCCTCCAGAGACCAGATCATAAACAGGTGTGAAACCTGAATGAGGAAGGAGTTTGGGAGAACACGGAGAGATAACAGAAAATAAGGGGAGTCTGTCGAGAAAGGCCAACGTAAGGCAGCGGGTAAGGCAGCGGTGCAGCCGGAAGGCCAGGAGGAGTTGGGGGTCGGGGGTAGGGTGAAGGCCACCTAGATGCATAAGGAGAGGACCAGCCGCAGCACCATCTGGGTGGTAAGCGGAGCCGTATGCCCTATGCATTCAGGGCCTTCTGCAGCCACCTCTGTGATTTAAAAGGGAAAACAAATAACTTTTTAATTATTATTTTTGCATTGGATCCATTTGCTATTATTTGCAAAAATATACAATTTGGCCAAAGTCTCATTTAGTGAAATGAACGCATGGAACCAGCTGGATTTGCCCACGCAAAGAGGACTCAGTGGGTTCAGGTGTCCAGCCTCTCTGTAAGAATTGCCTATTAATTAATTAAGTGAGTAAAGATAATCAGCCTTTCGGTTGGGTATCCTGACAGGATGACGGATCAGTTCTTGGGGATGACTGTCCCCAAAAGGCACATGCTTAGATCGAATATGTTTAAAATATTCCCCAGGTCTTTTATTCAGTCGTGAGGTGACTGCTTGGCTTAGAAAAATTTAGCACACAAGATTTTCAAAATTACCCTGCGAACCGGAAGACTGTCACTGTAGCATATCCTCACCACCTTCTTGGAATTTAAAGCAGCATTTTCAAGGTTTATTATTTGTATTGGTTTTAATAGGATTCTTTTATGAACCAGTTTAATGAGGAGTATTCAATTATTGCTTCCTGAAGCCACTTCTGTAATATCAGATTCCATGCTGTGCGGCCTCTTTCAGTAAAAGTGTGTGTGATCTGAATGGAAAATAAAAGAACTATTAAATAGCCATTCCTTTACTGCATCAAGCTTTCTGCCTGCCAATTTCGGTGAATGGTGGATATCTGCAAACATTCCATGCTTCTAGCTTGGTAAAGAAAATGTATTTAAATCTTAAAACCTGTATGATGTGACACATCAGATAAGGATTTTTTCAGACTGAGACCTTCTCTATTTCCTTTGACAAATCAAAAAAGACTGGGTGGAAGATTTCTAAACCCACAGGATGATTAATTAGAGAAGATGCCCCAGGCAAACCTCAAGAATCCAAAACCAAACATGCACACTTAATATATAAACTTCAATCTGGAGTTTTAAATGGGACCTAATACCTTGGAGCATGTGCCCCAAGGCAAGGCTCAGAGACTACTAAAGAAATGTGACTGATACCCCAAAAGGAAGAATTCCAAATTGTTAATCCACTTTTAATCACCAATCAAAAGAACCTTTGCAAATGCTTGATAAAACAAACCAGCACACAGTTTCAGCTGAAAGTGTTACTTGCCTTTTATGTATATTTAATTACAGCTATGAAAGCTCTCAAGAGCTCATGTACACAGTAGATAATATTTCATTTTTAGGAATGATGACTGGGAATGTTCAAGCCCAGTTTAGGAGGCTTTAGAATCAGGCCGTCACTGACATAATGGTTATAATGACCAGGGCAGGGAGAACACATTTATCCTCCCTGATTACCAACGTGTAATACTCAAACTTTGAGCATGTGTGTAGATGAAGATGAAGGAGTATTAATCCTTTGTCACTCAAACATTTGATACTTGATACTAGACAACATCATGTATGATGTGAAGGGCACCTCACAAAAGAGCTTCATTAACTGCCATGGAGGCCTGCCTTTAGCATCTCGGTCTCACACAGATTAGCATCATCCTGTGAGACAATGACGTGGAACAGAAGTTATAGGAACAATAACACTTCCTTTGGACAAAGACTGCACAGGAATCATGTCTGCACTAGATGTACTTATGTGAATAAATTATTTTGAGTTCTGAAAAGGTAAAGCAGTATGTATCTGCCAGCATCAAGAAGTAGCTTGTCTCAGGGAACTGTATTCAATATCCTGAGATAAAGCATAATGGAAAAGAATATTTTTTTAAATGTATATATATATATATATATATATATATGTATAACTGAATCACTTTGCTGTACAGCAGAAATTAACACAACATCCTAAATCAACTAGACTTCAATCAAAAAAAGAAGCAGCTTGTGGTGAATGAAGAGAGGGAGTGAGGCAGTTTGACACCCCCCTCCCCCTTCAGGACCCACCCCCACGTGCCCCACCCATTCTGTGATTTTAACAGCTGCCATTTTCCCAACCTTAGGCAAAGCCCTGTGCAGATGTAACCTCAAGACAAGTCTCCCAGCCTACTCACCTCCTTCCAACTAGACCACCACCCTCCTCCTACAAAGAACTTCTGGCTCTGGTATCATATAAATGGTAAATACTATTGGGGTTTTTGCTATTATTATTGTCATTATGATCATTATTGTAATTGTTCCCAGGTGAGTTGAGGAATCTCAGAACTTCCTGTGGCAATTTTCTCCCTCCTACTGAGCTGAAGATTATGCCATGTTTTTATTCATCACCAAAGGGAGCACTGGTGTGGGGATATTTTACTAAAATATTTTTCATAACAGCCTGACGATTTGGTTAATATGATTATTCTACTTAATTGAAGTGGGGGAAAAACAGAGGCAAAAGATGCCATGTACGCCCCTAAAGTTAACATCGTTAGAATTTACATGCCCTGACTTTCTCACTAGTAGTCAAGCCAGTTATAAACTAACAAACACTGCCATCCAAGGAAGTGTTTGTCCTGGGGTAAGGCAAATTAATATAGATAAATTTACCTTATTAGTTCACAGAACACTGCACCTTAGCCCTCATTCATCAGCTGTTAGACAGTCCTATTGCTGCTGAAAAATCAAAACAGGAAGAGAAATGTCCCATCATCAAGAATGTGGACCAATTTAACCAGTCTTTAGAGTACATAACAGTAAAAATGTACCATGCCCAGAGACTTACAAGATTTTCAAAGGTAAACAAAGCTTGCCCCTAACGTTAAAGACCCTGCTGATTGCTCATAGAACCTGTTGATACCTGGTACAAACACCACTTCCAGTACCAGGTTATGGGATCCTTATAATCCACTCCTCAGCCTCCAGGACACTGATCTTTGTCAAATTTTAATCCTTGAGCTCAGCTTTTTCTTTCCTCACTTTGTCCAGCAACAACAGGAGCAACCAGCCAATCTCACTCTACTCATTAGTTTGCCAAAAACGTTGGAAAGTGTCATATACACAGTCACCTAGAGCCTTGCTTCTTAGAAGCAGTTGTTGGTTAGGAGGATTTAATGATGATAGTTTTCATATCTCTCCTGCTAGATCAAGGCACGGACCACCAGTGATCTCTTTACTACCAGAAAGTCATTAGCGTCTTTAAAACTGATCAGAGCAGAGAGCCAATTTTCAGAACCAATTCAGAAAATTCATCCTTAAAATCCTGTTTCTCTAGAAGCACTCTGAGTACCAAAATTTGTATTAGTCGAGATTCTCCAGAGAAACAGAAACAATAGGAGATAATACATGGTTGGATGGATAGATAGATGTACAGATATATACATAGGCAGATAGATAGAAAATAAGGAATTGGATCATGTGATTATGGAAACTGACAAGTCCCAAGAACTGCAGTCAGGGAGCTGGAGCCCTGGGAGAGCCAATGGTTTAATTCTAGTCCAAGTCAAAAGGGCTCAGATCCAGGAAACACAATGGTTCCAGTCCAAGTCTGAGTCTGAAGGCAGGAGGGGACCAGTGTCTCAGCTCCAAGACAGTCAGCCATAGTGAACAAATTCTCTCTTACTCCACCTTTGTTCTATTTAGGCCTTCAAGGGATTGGATGAGGCTCACCCACATTGGGGAAAGTCATCTATTACATTACTAAGTCTACCAACACAAATGTTAATCTTATCCAGAAACACCCTTACAAACACACTCAAGATAATGTTTAACCAGGTATCTGGGTACCGGGCCTTGTTGACACATAAAATTAACTATCACAAAACTTTTAGGTTAATCCAGGTTAGCTTAGAGTTTACCAATTCTGCCATCTCTGTGTTTTATTCTCTGAAGATGAGCATAGCAGAAAGTCCCCAAATGTTAATATTACAAAAAAAAGGTTTTAGGTTGAATTAAAATCAGGTCAAGCAATAATTCTAAATGCCAAATATGCAATATGCAGTGTCAGAAGCCAACACTGCCTCTGTGCTGATAAAATTATATAACAGTAAAAAATACAGTGGCATTTTCCCTTTAACCTGAAGTTTTATACCATCTCTGTTCAATTAAATATCTAGTCAAATAACACTCTGAAATGGCATCAGGATGTGCCTCTCCCAGGGAGATTGTGCCGTCCAGTTTTACTGCAAACAGGTCTTTTCTTTACTTCACCTTCTCTGACAGCTGATTCTCTTCTTCACCATTCTAGAAGCTCCTTGAATACCTTACTCAATTTTAATCACCTTTAAATTTCCAGTATCCTAAACAGAGATTGGCATACACTAAATGGAAAATTAAATAGCTTCACAACTCTTATGTATATAAAGTATGTATGTGTATAATTATACACACATATATACATATATATAATTAAAATAGTTTTTACCTATGAAATGTAACATTTGTCTTAGCCTTTACAAAAATGTCTTATATGTAGTTTTAGATTATACACTGCCTTGTAATTGACTTCCCAATCATTTTTAAGGATTTTGTGTCTCTCGCACAAGTTAGTTAACTTCTTCAAATGTCAAGGATCTTCTCTTCTTTTGAATCATGTTTATGAGCTAAAACTGTAACTGCTCAAGAAAAGCTGATGAGTCATACACCTTTGTATTCTTGCTTGAATAAATGAAAGAAAAAATGACTGCCAAGCCCTCTGACATACCTATTGCACCTGAACTTCTAAAAGGAAGTGGGGAGGGCATCTCATGATTAGCAATAAAGAAGTTGCTCCACATTAAAAAGCTGAAAAATTCATCTGTTCTTTTCCTAATTTTACATTTTAGAACAATGTAAATAACAGTGTTCTTGGAAATGGTATTCTTAAAAATACTGCATCACTCAAATCAACTCTCAGTTATTCAGAAACTCATTATTCAAGGGTTTTAACCCAAGAATTCAATGTTTATCCAAGTGGTCTTTCACTAAAGGTGATCAAATACAAGGTCCCTAGGAAGATGCCACCCTTCTATCCTTCTTGAAAAAAATTATTTTAAGACAAACAGAGAGAAGAAGTATAATTAACAGCTCAAGAAGAGGAAAGCCAGCATAAAAGAATAGGCAGTGAACATGGAGACCAATTAAAATATGGTATCTAAATAATTGTAAATCTGGTTATAAAACTAGAGACAAATGTCAAAACGAGGTTTCTTAGTGAAAGAAGTCTTAATAATAATATAGACCTAAATTCCAAGATTTTATAAACAAAAGCTGAGAGATGATGAGGGAAAAATGGAAATCCTCTTAAAAGTTTTTACCATTAAATCATTTTGACAATTATAGAACATGTTATGATACTTTAGAAAAAACTTAAAATAATCACTTACAAGATGAAAAGCAAGATATATAACTTCCAAAACATTGAAAAAGATTAAAGTAAAGAAATAGTTCATTTATTCACTTATCAGATATCTTTTGAGCATCCACTCTTTGCTGGCACTGCTCTGGTTTGTGGGTTTACAGTAGGACTTTGCAATCAAGAGAACAAGGTGTAGGTAATGTCTCTCAAATTGGGTCTAAAAATGATTTAGAAAAAAATATGCTATTTTTAAGAAGTAGTCATTAAACAAAAGACTTAAGAAGCTAAAGGCTAAAAAGTTAATGAAAAGACCTACCAGATCCTGAGGGAGGAAGCTTCAGCCCTTCGTCCCACTGGGCGGTGGGCTCCCTGGACACCCCAGACCTGACATCTCCCTGGGCGTCTCCCTCAGTCACAATGATCTACTCAGCACCTCTCAGGGGTGGGGTACCTTCCCTCGGAAATGGACCTTTGTTTGTCACAGTGATGGGGGGCTACCCTTGACATCCGGTGAGTGGAGCTAACACAGTGAACAAACTTCCTGCATTCCACACGACTTTAGAATATTCTACTAGGCATCACGTAAGTAAATCCATCTTTTTCAAATTTATTATTATCCAAGCCTAATTATATCTTATCTATGAAAACAAATTTTTTTTGAAGGATTTTCATATAAAAAACCTCTGTCAATCAAAGGAAGTGGTATTTTGTTTTGTTCAGAATTTTACCAAAAGTTGTTTACTGTGTGGGAGTATCATGTTGTCAGTGGCAGCTCAGCTACCAGAATGTGAGTTACCATCCAACACTCCTGAATCAGTCTGCATGTGTAACTGGCGCATTCATGGAGGTTGGATGTTTGGGTACAAACATCTGACCACTTTATTTTACCTTCTAGGTACTTATAAGTTCACACCTTAAAATTCTTATTAACTTACAATATATATGTATTTCCTTTTATTTCTCTTTTGTATCCCAGTTAGAAACATTATATATATTTTTTATTATATACATAAGTAAATTATATACATATAAGTAATGTGGTTATTAGAAGGGAGGCTGGGAAAAGTGGTCTTCAGCTGGCTGACCTTGGTGGGGAGGCTGCACAGTGATGCTCCGGCAGCAGGCTTGGCCTCAAACTACAAACCAGGTAACATGGTGCCAGATAACCCATGATGATTTTGCTGTGATTAGGGATTTTCTTTTCAAATTTGGTTAATCTAGAATTGATATTAATATCTCCTTCCCATTTTACATATAACAGGAATTGACTCTTAGAAATATTAAGTAACTTACCACTCAGCACACAGCCAGTAAGTAGGAGCATTTGAATTTTCATCTTCCCGACCCCTGTGGAGATGATGGGAAAAGACGTGGCAGAGGAGCCCTGGTGCCCTGCCAGGCATCAACAGTGACTGATGGTGTAGTCTTGAGAAGGTCAGTTCTCCTACAATTATAATAAGTGAGTGTTCTCTACAAGGGTTTCAGGACAAAGTTACAGACAACGGAAATTTGGAGAATGTAAGTAGCATGTCCTTTGAGATTATCAAGTTGGCCACAGAAGCAAATTTCTAAGTGATGGGCCACTGGCAACAGAAGCAAAAGAATTTCTTGAACCACGGAAATTTTTTTTGTAATTGGATGAATATCTCAGTAAATTTTATTTTTTGGTTGCCAATAATAGAAACCCACTTAATCCAGAGAACAAAAAGGGCAAAGTGTTATGAGGACCTTGAGGAGTGTCATGGATCGAAGGCCTGCTGTTGGCCTCACAAAGGACTGAGACCAGGAGGAGGAAAGCATCAGAGGCCAAGACAAGTGCTCTCCTGACCTCACTCTCACACTCCCCATCTGTGTGGTCTCAGCTCTTTACCTCTCAGCTTGTTGGCTTAACTTTCCTCTTTCTCTGAAAATCAGTATGACTCAGAATGGCCACCCCACAATGGAAGCTTCTGTTAAGGAATCTGTGTCACCTCAGGCAAGACAATTGAAGAATTGTCTTCAATTCTGGAACCTCATTTCTAGAGCCTGATTCCAAATTCCCAAAGAAACACAAAACTGACCCGGCTCAGTTGGAGGTTTACCCCTAGTCCAGTCAGCTGTGGCCAAAGGGGAAGAGTTGTGTGCAAACAGTGTGGGGGGAGGGGCGGTCACAGTGAAGCTCTCAGGGGAGAAGGCAGTGAACTGGGCAGATGCCCTAAAATGCCTCTCCTAGGGTGGAGTTTGTATTTAAAGACTATAAGGTCAGAGAATAAGTCAAGCTTATGTTCATTTTAATGAAGAAATTAATGAAACAGAATTTTTTTCAAAACTCAGGAATTAAAACTTGCCCTTAGTTCCCTTTTCTTTAAAAAAAAAAAATGGCCACATTACGCAGTGGTTAAGAATCTGCCTACCAGTGCAGGGGACACAAGTTCGAGCCCTGATCCAGGAAGATCCCATATGAGGCGGAGCAACTAAGCCCATGCACCACAACTACTGAGCCTGCACTCTAGAGCCCGCGAGCCACAACTGCTGAAGCCCATGCACCTAGAGCCCGTGCTTCATAACAAAGAGAAGGCACTGTAATGAGACGCCAGTGCACCACAACAAAGAGTAGCCCCCGCTTGCCGCAACTAGAGAAAACCCACGCCCAGCAATGAAGACCCAACACAGCCAAAAATAAATAAATAAATAAATAAGTAAATAAACTTATTAAAAAAAAAAAAGGCCACATTATAATCTGCAACCCCAGAGCTAAGAAGGCTATAGAGGAAAGTGTGGGGTCCATATTGAGTTTTTTTTCCACAAGTGAAAAAAATCTTATTTATTTATTTATTTTAAATTTTTTAAAGTGTAGGGTCCATATTGATTTTTAACATCCGCACAATTTCTCCTTCATTTAAGGAAAGCTGGCATGTAATTAAAGGAAAATCCCCAAGACCATTTCCAGAAAGCTCAGGATAAATCAAAAAAGGAAAAATAATTCCGCATCTCTTTTTCTACTCTTTGACTCCTTTTTTTAACGAGTAATCAGCTGATTTCAGCTAACAAATATTTTGCAGTATTGTGTCTAGAAATAGCAATAAAGAGGAGCTTTCCAAAACAAGAGACGTCTCAGGCTCTGAAAGATACTTCCTACAGAATTTATTAGTTTCTGATGAGTATGTTAGACTGTTACCTTGACACTGACTCTGGGATGTTGTGCCAGATGCGAAGACCATCAGGTCCCCTGTCCACAGGTGTTAGCTGAGGATAATCAGATGATGGCTGGGAATTGAAATGTAGTCCATAGCATGGGAGAAGGCTTCGCCCTCAGTATCCACAGGTGCTTTCACTCCCTCAAAGAGTCGGTAGGGTTTCTGAAATGAGATATAACTATCAACTTTTGCCTACATTTGTGAAAGCTGGGGAAACACTTTAGTAGCTAAACTGATATGTCCTCCATGGAGGTAGGACCAGAAAATTGTGTGGAATAACATGGCACTTTACGTTAGCCTCAGTCCTCTGCACAGTCATTATATTAAACAAGTAAGATGCCTCAGGTGCAACAGAAAGCAACTTTATTCTTTTCCCCCACTGCCCATTTAAGCCTGCTCTAAAGGGCTGATTATTTTCTTTTTCTGCCCCTATAAACACATAAACACTTGAGAAATTCCAAGGACTTTTCTCTTTACTAGTCTATAAATTCATATATATGAATAATATAATATAATGTGATATAATATAATATAATATAATATGTATGTATATACCCTAATAAGAATAAACTTACGACTTCATTTAGAGTTAAAGTTTTTCTCCTCCTCTGCCTCCTACGCTTGTTGGCAGTTTGTCCTGCTTCGGGCTGGCAGCTGCATTGGGAAGTTGTGTCACCATCTTCTCTTGCCCCACCTGTCACTTCTCCTCCCAGCCACCGCCTCTACCTCCTCCAGGTCATGGTACTGTAAGTTTGGTGCTGTCTGGGCTGGGCAGATGTTGAGGACCGGGCTTTTCTCTCATAGCACACTTTGTAGATTCTCTGAAGCCCTTTGCACCCCACCATCCCTGGAACTCTCTTGAAGTTCCCTTGGCACGGTGGAAGCTGACCGCTCCTCACTTTCCCTCAGCATCTATGTAATCGAGGGGACACCTCAGCGTTCTGCACTCGTGACTCTCTTGGGCAATATCCAAGACACCCCTCTTACGTCTCCTCCATGCTGACTGCATCCAGCCCACAGGAATCACTCCTGCATCCTTAGCCAGACGGACTCTGGAAGAGCGAGTTCAGTAGGCTGGTCAGTTACACTCCCAATTTCTGAGAAGTTTCCTGCCACTGCATTCCCCCTCTCCTCTCCACAGTCACAGCCAGATGGCCCAGAAGACACTTGTCAGGACCAAGCAGACATCAGCTGTAAGGGAAGCATGCCCAGCCCTCCTCGGGTCCCACTGAACAGAGATCATCCTCGATGACTGCCTCCTGCCCCACTTTGCCAGGGAAAGGGAGACCGAACACACGAGAGCCCTCCCCAAAAAATCATCCTCAAGACTCCAGCTCAACCCTTCCACACCCTGGGTGGGAGAGAGGAGCCAACAGCTGTCTGATGGGATTTTGAAGACCTCCTTGGAAGTCTGTTACAGTGGTTGAATATCTCACTCTCAGAACGGGGGAAGCTTGAGGCTGCAGCTGAAAGTGAAATTGAGATGATTTCATTTCAAACTGTATTGCCTGCAGGAACACAGACAACATGGATCATCTCTCTTCCATGGGAAATGGGCCTTTGAAAGGACCCTCAAGTCTCTTTCAAGTTTTCAGGTACTTTGCATCCATTGTGATATTTTAAATTCCTCTAGGAAGGATGGGTACTAGATGAGGCTCCCAAAGAAGTAACTTGTTCAAAGTTCTAGAAAGTTCTTCTGACACAAATCCAGCACCCAACCATCAGCTGAGAAAATTCTGAAGCAGAATTGCCTGGTCAAATGGAATTCAAAGCCCAGTTATTGAAGAATACACTGCCACCCTACCTACCAAACTATGGAGGGTCGCTGAGAAAACAACCACCTCCCTGATCTACTGAGTCCTATTGGGATGTTTAGGTATGTGTATTTTGGAAAAAGCTTTCCGGGTGATACAGTTTCTGATGTATACCCCTTCTCCTACTTCCCTCTAACTTCTATCCTCTCTTCCTTCCCCTCTCCACAGCCTTCCCAAGAAACACCACCCTAGTAAGTTTGAAAAAAATGGTGCCAGTGAATTAAGACAGTTAACAAAACACTCCTTGAGATAAAACAGTGTTTGCAACTCAGAAACAACTACTTCTTTGGACACACAGCCCACAGTCACCTGCTAATCTCCATACGGGCTCCGTAGCTGTGTCTCATGGGCTCTAGAGTGCAGGTTCAGTTGTTGTGGCACATGGGCTTAGTTGCTCCACAGCATGTGGGATCTCCCCAGACCAGGGCTTGAACCCATATCCCCTGCATTAGCAGGAGGGTTCTTTACCACTGTGCCACCAGGGAAGTCCCTGAACTTTCTTATTGAAGTATAGTTGATTTACAATGCTATATTAGTTTCAAGTGTACAACATAGTGATTCAATATTTTTATAGATTATACACCATTCAAAGTTATTACAAAATGTTGGCTATATTCCTTGTGCTCTACATTACATTCTTCTGTCATATTTATTTTATACTTAGTAGTTTGTACCTCTTAATCCCCTGTCCCTATCCTGCACCTCCACCCACCCCTCTCCCCAGTGGTACCACTAGTTTCTTCTCTGTATCTATGAATCTGTTTCTATTGTCTTATATTCATTCATTTGTTGTATTTTGTAGATTCTACATACAAGTGAAAACATACAGTGTCAGTATTTGTCTTTCTCTGTCTGACTTATTTCACTAAGCATGATATTCTTCAGGTCCATATATGTTTTTGCAAATGGCAAAATTTCATTTTGGGGGGGCTAATCTTCCGTATATATATCTTCTTTATCCATTTATCTGTTGATGGACACTTAGGTTGCTTCCATATCTTGGCTACTGTGAATAACACTGCAATGAACATTGAGGTACACATATTTTTTTTAATCAGTGTTTTCATTTTCTTTGGATAGATACCCAGGAGTAGTATTGCTGGATCATAGAGTAGTCCTATTTTTCATTTTTTTCAGGAACCTCCATACTCTTTTCCATAGTAGCTGAGCCAGTTTACATTCTCACCAACAGTGTAGGAAGGTTCGATTTTCTCCACATCTTTCCCAATATTTGGATTTGCATTTCCCTGATGATTAGTGATGTTGAGCATCTTTTCATGTGTCTGTTGTTTATTTGTATGTATTCTTTAGAAAAATGTCTATTCAGGTCTTCTGCCCATTTTTTAATTGGGTTGTTTCATTTTTTTTGATATAGAGTTGTATGAGCTGTTATATGTTTTAGATATTAACCCCTTATCAGACATATCATTTGCAAATATTTTTCTCCCATTCAGTAGGTTGTGTTTTGGTTTTGGTTTGTTTTGTCGATGGTTTCCTTCACTGTGCAAAAGCTTTTAAGTTTAATTAGGTCCTATTTGTTTATTGTTGCTTTTATTTCCCTTGCTTGAGGAGACAGATCCAAAAAATATTGCTAAGACTTATGTCAAAGAGTGTACTGCTTATGTTTTTCTCTAGGAGTTTTATGGTTTCCAGTCTTTAGTCCATTTTTAGTTTATTTTTGTATATGATATGAGAAAATGTTCTAATTTCATTCTTTTACATGTAGCTGTCCAGTTTTCCCAGTGCCACTTATTGAAGAGACTATTTTTCCCCCACTGTATATTCCTTTGTCATAGATTAATTGACCATATGTGCATGGGTTTATTTCTGCACTCTCTACCCTGTTCCATTGATCTATGTAACTATGAAGCACTTCTTAAAAGTATTAGATAAACTAAATCAAAGATAAAGAGGTAGCCACCTGTGACCTTTCTCATCTTTATATTTAATTTCCTTTTTTTTCTTTCAATTTTTCCTGTCAAGTTTCAGCATTAAAAATGATTGAAGAGGGGCTTCCCTGGTGGCGCAGTGGTTGAGAGTCCGCCTGCCAATGCAGGGGACACGGGTTCGTGCCCCGATCCGGGAAAATCCCACATGCCGTGGAGCGGCTGGGCCCGTGAGCCATGGCCACTGAGCCTGCGCGTCCGGAGCCTGTGCTCCGCAACGGGAGAGGCCACAACAGTGAGAGGCCCGCGTACCGCAAAAAAAAAAAAAAAAAATGATTGAAGAAAGCAATTCTAGGAAATAATTTCAGTGTAAACAATTTTATCTGACTTAAGAATTATTTAACATAAATCTTAGTCAGAATATTCAGAACACGTGGTCATTTAAAGCAGAAGACCCAGAGAAAGAATAAGAAAGGGCAATTTTTAAATTTTGTGTTTGTACAGTAGAGAGTATATCAAGTTGTGGAAGGAGAAAGGTAAAAGGGAATCATGCCTGTGATTATGCATTAAATATAGAAGATATGTGAGAATTTAGTACCTGGAAATGGGATGCTGCCCTAACAAAAATGTAAAATATATGCATTAACTTTGGGACTGGGCAACAGGCAGAAGCTCAAAGGTCCTGGGGAGACACTTGGTGGGGATTTGAAGGAGACGAGGAAGGTACTATTATGTAGTGGTGGAAAGTCTGGCAAGGCTGACCCCTGTGGTTATATGGAAAATAGAAAGGATGCCTAAAGAAATCAGAGATCTGCTGGGAAGATGGCTAGGCAGAATGTGCAAGCTGCCAACTTGCTTCCAGATTCTTTTGTCAATATACTAGAGAAGATAGATGAACTTTTAAAAGAATTATTAAGTTTTCAAGCAAAATTTAGAGAAAATATGAGGAATCCAGGACTTGCTTGGTTTGAAAATAAAAATTGTTTCATATCCGTGCTCTCCCAGCAAAATATTCTCAAGAAAAGATTCAAGGCAAAGATCAAACCCAGGGTGTCATCAGTAAAGCATGATTTCAGGGTAAAGATTTCAAGGTATGGCTGTATGACCTCTTGTTAAGACCTCATAAATATTTAAGAGTGTACGTAGTAGAACTTCTAAGAATCTTAAGGGTTTGCTACATAGACCTTCTCAGTTAAGCAACAGGGCTTTTTAGAATCTTATGGGCCTATCCCCTAGTGGCCTCACAGGAAGCCAGAGATAGAGAAGGGCCCAAGAAAGGAAATATTGGTGTGGCTTTTGTCTAAAGAAGTTTATTATAAATTGATACCTAAGAAAACCAAAAACTTTATAAAAGAATTTTACCAGCGTGGACTTAAAAGAACAGAGACAGTTCGAAAGGAAAAGATATCTTACGATCCCAACCTACTATGGACAAGAAGTAGTTTGAGAAAACCACTCAGCTTCCAACATGGGTTACACAGAAAAGGAAGGATAATGTTGGCAGAACCAAAAGCCCAGAGAGTAAAGCCAAGAGCTGTGGAAAAGACTTCCCAGGGAGCAGGCCTGTGCCATAATCAAACTGGCAACATGTGGTTGCCCGATTTTAGAATTGCAATGGACTAATGACAGCTACGTGCCTCCTGTTCCTTTTTGAACGGGAGTGTCTATTGAGGTGACCCTGTCTCTGAGCCACCATTGTGTACTGGGCATTCACGGGTCTTCAGATAGAAAATAACTACACTTAAGGAGCCTCCTCTGTACCTGCTCTAATTTAGAAGATGAGCTCTTAGATTTTGAGCTGATAGCACCAGTTGGCCAGATGGTTAATATTCCAGGTTTGCAGGCCATGAGGGCTCAGTCATAACTGCTCATCACTACAGTGGTAGCCTGAAAGCTGACACAGACCAGACAATATACAAATTAACAGACATGGCTATGTTCCAATAAAATCTTATTTAGGAAAATAGCAGCGAGCCAAAATTTGCCAACCTCTGATGTCATGGAATGAGACTTTGTGATCTTAGATAGGAGTATTTTGCATATGAGAGGATCATAAATAATTTGTGACCCAAGGGAGCAGATTAAAGATAGCCACAAGTTCTTTGCCACGCCCCCCTGAGAATCTGGGCAGACTCTGCTTTGACAGCAGAAGTGACATTGTGCATTTCCTCACCCCCTACACTGGCAGTTTCCACTCATGCCTCCGGGAATTTCCTCTTGGACCCCTGAGCCACCATGTAAGGATGGCATACACATACACATACACACACACACCAGTATTAGAAACAGTTTAGGGATTATGAGATATCTAAGTTTGTAGTTTGCTCTTGTTTTATGTTTCATGATTTATTACATTTTTAAAGTTTTTAAAAATATGCCTGTAGTTTTTTTCCTTGACAGGAAAAAAAAAAAAGCAATTGAGAGGCAAATCTGTATTCAAATAAAGAGGAATGACATGTTCAAAATGACCCTTAGGAGAGAACAGCTATTTCTGCTGCTCCAAGAGAAAGGACGTGTAGGAAAGCTGATCAGGAGCTCTCTCAGGGCCCAGAGGGAAAGTGAGTAGGATCCGGCTGTGAAAATGGAGGAAAAGAGGCAGGTATTTTTTAATGTTACCTAAGAATAGAAGCTTGCTCTTCTCACCTTCTGCATTTACATTCATAGAGATGGGAAAAGGTCACAAGAATTGTACCCAACAGCAGCAAGACTGTGTCTCCATTTTTCTGCTTCTATTCTCAGTTTAAGGAAAGGGATCAGTGAATATAAGAACAGGAACATTTCTGCACTCTATCAGACTCATGGGGACAATATTTTTGTTTTGGGTTTTTTCCGACTGGGTTCCTTTAACCGTCTTTAAACCTGGAGTGCCTGAAAAGGTAGGCGCTCTTGATTCACTACAGCCCCCACGGCCACCCCCACTTAGCCTTTGCTTTCAAACACAGATGCCAAACTGGAATATTTTTTACAGACATTAATTAATTCTGCCACATATCAAAGGTCACAGGCTGCCTTGTAATAGACCTTTTAGGGACATATTATTTGCCCCTAAGGTGATTTATTTTGGCAAGGGAGGCAAACCATTTTCTTTAGCAAAATGTCCTGGCAATCTGTACTATATTCTTTTTTTTTTTCTTTTCTTTTCTTTCTTTTCTTTTTTTGCGGTACGCGGGCCTCTCACTGTTGTGGAGCCTCTCCCGTTGCGGAGCACAGGCTCTGGGCACGCAGGCTCAGCGGCCATGGCTCACAGACCCAGCCGCTCCACGGCATGTGGGATCTTACCAGTCTGGGGCACGAACCCGTGTCCCCTGCATCGGCAGGCAGACTCTCAACTGCTGCGCCACCAGGGAAGCCCTGTACTATATTCTAATAAGCCATCTAGGACACTTGTCAAATAAGTCATTTACATTCTGAGACATAACTTTTAAAGGCAAATATTTGACCTAATTTACAGGTTTAATTTACAGGTCAAATTTAGAAATTTGACCCAATTTCTAAAATATTGTATCTCTTTTTTATTCTCAATTTGCCCTCACACCCAATAAATGAATAATCTGTACAACAGGTGGCTTATTGATGTGCCCCGGAAGTCTAAATTCCTGCTTTGATTCTCCAGAAAGAGAGAGATGAGCTATCTTAATGAAAGACAATGGAACACATAAGAGAAACTAATGAGAAGAACACAATGATGCCCCCAAGGTGCCTAATACATTGTGAATTCCATTATAAATAAAATCTGATATTTTTATTTTCTTATCAGATGCACCTTCTAAGATTGTCTTTCATTCTTGCTGCAGGAAATTCTTTACTGACACTGAATTGGAGAAATGATTATTTTCCCCAAATGATGGCTTTGTGTTTCTGGAAAGATGACTTTCAACATGCAAATTGGATGCATCAGAAATCATTCTGATGCAAGACTAGAACTACACTACTCTTTACTATTTCATAATGAGTCTGCTGCCCAAAGGAAAACATAAAACTCAACAAAGCTGGAGAAAGACAGTAACCTCTCTAAACAGCTTAGAAATTCCTCCCTGCCCGATGAATTGCTTTTATTAAAGATGGGGTTTTCTTTCCAGTTTTGAATAGATGTTTCTGAAAACAGATGAAAGGTGAGCAGGCAAAAGGAAAGAAGTCTATCAACTTGTAACCACAGTGGTATCCAGACTCAAACAACAAAGTGGAAACAATAAACCAGGAAAGATGCTATTGACATAATAATGGTAGCAAGTAATTACATAGTGCTTACTGGTACCAGGAACTACTGTAAACCCTTTATGTATAGCAACTCATTTAATTTTCACAAGAGTAATTCTAATTTCCATCTTATTGATGAAGAAATTGAGCCACAAAAAGGTTAAGCAAGCTGTCTGAGTGGTAGTGAAACAGAAAGGAAGGGGGCAGGGCACAACCTTTAAAAGAATGGCATATCTATAGGACAGGACAAAAACTTGTTAGAACCAACTAGGTACAAGATGATGGAAGATTTGAATTCCGGTGGACCTTGAGCCTCCTTATGTGCTCATTGTAATATATTAGCATATAAGTGACACACCCACCACTGCCAGGACAGTTCTGAGGCCAACCATAAAAGGTCAAAAAGTGGGCAGGGACTTCCCTGGTGGTGCAGTGGTTAAGAATCCGCCTGCCAATGCAGGGGACATGGGTTCGATCCCTGGTCTAGGAAGATCCCTCATGCTGTGGAGCAACTAAGCCCCTGCACCACAACTACTGAGCCTGCACTCTAGAGCCTGTGAGCCACACCTACTGAGCCTGTGTGCCACAACTACTGAAGCCCACACACCTAGAGCCCATGCTCTGCAATAAGAGAAGCCACCGCAATGAGAAGCATGTGCACCGCAATGAAGAGTAGCCCCTGTTGGCCGCAACTACAGAAAAGCTGCATGCAGCAACAAAGACCAAACACAGCCAAAATTTAAATAAATAAAATAAATAAATTTATTTTAAAAAGTGGGTGGTGGCCCAATTCCTAGAAATCTCTGCCCCTTCCCCAAAATAGTTGGAATAATCCTCTCACTTATTGCCTATGAAATTACCCAGCCTATAAAAACTAACAACCCCATATTTTGTGGCCTCTCACCTTCTGAGATGGCCTGCACTCTGTCTATGGAGTGTGTTTCTCTCTAAGTAAATCCACTTCTTACCTTTCACTTTGTCTCTCACTGAATTGTTTTTGTGATGAGACATAAAGAACCTGAGCTTCATTAAGTCCTGAGAACAGGTGTGTGATTGCAATTAAAGACAGTGTGTGGGCTTCCCTGGTGGTACAGTGGTGAGAGTCTGCCTGCTGATGCAGGGGATGCGGGTTCATGCCCCGGTCCGGGAAGATCCCACATGCCGCCGAGCAGCTGGGCCCGTGAGCCATGGCCGCTGAGCCTGTGTGTCCGGAGCCTGTGCTCCACAACGGGAGAGGCCACAACAGTGAGAGGCCCGCATACTGCAAAAAAAAAAAAAGACAGTGTGTTTCTTCTATATACTAACAATGAAAAATCAGAAAGAGAAATTAAGGAAACAATCCCATTCACCATTGCAACAAAAAGAATAAAACACCTAAGAATAAACCTACCTAAGGAGGTAAAAGAGTACTCAGAAAACTATGACACTGTTGAAAGAACTCAAAGATAACACAAACAGTTGGAGAGATATACCATGTTCTTGGATTGGAAGAATCAATATTGTGAAAATGACTATACTACCCAAAGCAATCTACAGATTCAATGCAATCCCTATCAAATAACAAATGGCATTCTTCACTCTTCACAGAACTAGAACTAAAAAGCTTAAAATTTGTATGGAGACACAAAAGACCCCAAATACCCAAAGCAATCTTAAGGAAAAAAAAAGAAAATGGAGCTGGAGAAATCAGACTCCCTGACTTCAGACTATACTACAAAGCTACAGTAATCAAGACAATATGGTACTGGCACAAAAACAGAAATATATATCAATGGAACAGGATAGAAAGCCCAGAGATAAACCCACACACCTATGGTCAACTAATCTATGACAAAGGAGGCAAGGATATACAATGGAGAAAAGACCATCTCTTCAATAAGTGGTGTTGGGGAAACTGGACAGCCACAAGTAAAAGAATGAAATTAGAACATTCCCTAACACCATACACAAAAATAAACTCAAAATGGATTAGAGACCTAAATGTAAGACTGGACACTATAAAACTCTTAGAGGAAAACATAGGAAGAACACTCTTTGACATAAACCACAGCAAGATCTTTTTTGATCTACTTTCTAGAGTAATGGAAATAAAAACAAAAATAAACAAATGGGACCTAATGAAACTTCAAAGCTTTTGCACAGCAAAGGAAACCATAAACAAGACAAAAAGACAACCCTCAGAATTGGAGAAAAATATTTGCAAATGAATCAACAAAGGATTAATCTCCAAAATATACAAACAGCTCATACAGCTCAATATCAAAAAAACAAACAACCCAATCAAAAAATGGGCAGAAGACCAAAATAGACATTTCTCCAAAGAAGACATATGGATGGCCAAGAGGCACATGAAAAGATGCTCAACATCATTAGTTATTAGAGAAATGCAAACAAAAACTACAATGAGGTATCACCTCACACCAGTCAGAACGCTCATCATCAAAAGATCTACAAACAATAAATGCTGGAGAGGGTGTAGAGAAAAGGGAACTCTTTTGCACTGTTGGTGGGAATGTAAACTGATACAGCCACTATGGAGAACAGTATGGAGTTTTCTTAAAAAACTAAAAATAGAATTACCATATGACTCAGCAATCCCACTACTGGGCATATACCCAGAGAAAACCATAACTCAAAAAGACACATGCACCCCAATGTTCATTGCAACACTATTTACAATAGCCAGGTCATGGAAGCAACCTAAATGCCCATCGACAGATGAATGGATAAAGAAGATGTGGTACATATACACAATGGAATATTACCCAGACATAGAAAGGAACAAAATGGGGTCATTTATAGAGACATGGCTAGACCTAGAGACTGTCATACAGAGTGAAGTAAGTCAGAAAGAGGAAAACAAATATCATATGTTAATGCATGTATGTGGAATCTAGAAAAATGGTACAGATGAAACTATTTGCAAGGCAGAAATAGAGACATAGATGTAGAGAACATATGGACACCAAGGGGGAAAAGGAGGGGTGGGATGAATTGGAAGATTAGGATTGACGTATATACACTAATATGTATAAAATAGATAACTAGTGAAAACCTGCTGTATAGCACAGGGAACTCCACATCACTGTACAGTAGAAACTAACACAAGATTGTAAAAGAACTATACCCCAATTAAAAAAAAAAAGGACAGTGTGTTTAGGCTGGGTTCGAGTCCCACCCTGTGGGTTCAAGTCCCAATATGGGTTTAAACTGTGTTCGAGTTCCATGTGAGCTGCACTGTTTCAGCAGAGTCAGGATTAAACACAGACACCTCTGGTTCCAGGTCCAGTTTTAGACAACTAGAGAAGTCCTATGGGTCTGAAAGAAATTGCTGAACGGTTTTCTCTAGACAGCAAGGCTAGAGGGAGAGACAGTAGAGACTGCATCCTTCCTCATCTCTACAAAACTCTTCATGGTTTCTTATAGGAGTGAAAAAAATGTTTCCCAGCATAAGGTGGTGTCAGGAATGATAAAAACAGCAACACTGACTAAAGCTCCATAAATCATCCTCCAGGAATTCCATAAGAAGGCACGACAATGGTCTGGTTTCAACCATCCCTCCTACTACTTTAATAGTTGCTTCAGTGGGTATATTCAAGTTTTTACTGCAAAATTAGGTTTACAGACAATTTGGGGGTTGGGGGGGAAACCAACAAAGAATATTCCTGTGTTTCAGTGGTAAATGTTTTTGGTTGATGCAGAAATTTTCATTGTTGGAAGTCAGTGGGGAACCCATGATAGTTATTCAATATCCAGCAGGTCTGCTGAGTTATATAAAAGCTGTAAGTCATCAGGCAAACTAAATGTACCAAGTTGCATAGTACAGCTGGAGGATTTGTCAATATCATGAATTTAGAAAGATATCTGCCAGAATAGATTTATTTTTCATGGCTAAATAGAAATCACAACTGACTTCGAGAGGAATCTTTTCACATGGCAAATAGGATTTCATTTGTTTCAAATTACTATTTTTCTGGGAAGGAGGGATATGAAATCTGATGATGTATTGTTGGAAATAATGTTTAATTCATTTTATTTTTAAAAATTCAACCACTTATTTCTCTGCCTTAAGCCAACTTTATTATAGAATTTTAGAACTTCTTGGAGTGAATAGGGATTATTCATTCACCCAAGGCATTTTCATTGAACCTCTACTATGGTTCAGGCACAGTTCTAGGGGCTGGAGTCCCATCTCCATTTTAGAGATGAGGAAAAGACAGCCAGAGAAAGGAAGTGCCAGCTCAAGGTGGCAGGGCCAGGACTGACACAGAGATCTCATTTCTCCTCTCCCAACTCTTTCTCACAAGGGTGACGCTGCTAGTACTGTGTGAGACCCGGAGCCTTCGATAAGACCCTTTCCTCCAAAAATTGTTTAATGTAATTGCAGAGACAAACGCACATTAAAAGTAAAGCAATAAGTGCCTCTCTCCCATAGAGCTGTGGGAGGTCCCTTTTCTCCTCAGCCAGGACTAGAGGCCAAGATCACCCCTTGAGGATCGTTGTCAGGGTTGCCACGAGCTGGGCAGCCTTGTTTTCCTACCTCAGACATTTGTAGTCGCTGGGAGCCCCAACTTTGTCTGTACCAAGCGTACTGACCCCACAGCCAGACTAGGGCCTTAAGTGGCAGCAGTGGGCACAGGGTCTATGGCTTTCCTTGGATAGGCTCTTGTGAGCCAATCCTGGCCTGGGTCACCCCAAAAGTAGCTTGGCGCCTGCCTGCCCCACAGATGTCACCAGGAAGAGGGTGTCCAGAATGGGGACTTCTGTTGTGGAAGGGGCATCTGAGGCCACCTGACTCGGGGGAAGCTCCCACTTTTCCCTGCCCGGATTAACCTGGGTGCCATCCAGGCCACTCAGTCCACCTGCTCACAGCCGTGTCTCCTGCACAGGGTCATGTACAGGATGGCAAGGTGGGGGTGGTGAGGAAGAGCCAAGAGTCAGTGCTGGAGAAGAATGAGCACCGCTGGTGGCAGGGCAAGGAGGTCCGACCTGACACTCAGTACACCAGCCGCAAGCTCAAGTCCCACTTCTGAGCAGATGGCCACATCCAGAAGGACAGCTCAGGGACCACACAGTTGTGAGCTGTGCCATCCAGCCCAGGCACTTGCTTCTGGAGAGTTTTCTATATTGAAGTGCCTACTTTATCAGCTGACAAAAATAGTGTTTTAGAAAAGGTCTAAACAGCTTTGAAGTTCTAAAAGTATTTTCTTCACTGAAAAAAGTTCTGAGAGCATCTTATTTTGTTCTAAAAGCAATAAAACACTTTCTGTGGGGGGGGAAAAAAAGTAAAGCAATAGTACCAGAGTTAAGCACCAGGCAAGGTAATAATATTGAGATGAATGATTGTCTTAGCAGAAGTTGACATCACTTATTCTACCCATTCCTTCTGAAGCCTCCTCCCTCAGTGGGGAGGAGAACTTAGGTCCATTGAGCACCTACTCTGGGCCTGGCACCATGCCAGACACATCACTTATATGGTAGTTTTGTTCTCACAAGGATATTACTCTCAGCTTGCATTTAGAAAAGAGACTACAAGAAATCATTTTTTCCATGATCATCGTGGTGGTAAGTACCAAACTGAGATTCAGCCTGTGGCTCTCTGATAGCCTGGCCCAAGCCCTTCCACCACAGGACGCTGCCTCCCTTTACACTGCACAGGACCTAGCTCGAGGTTCCCTTCCCCAGTCATAGCAGACAGGTGAGACAGAGGCTACACAGAGGCTGGGAAGTGGCAGCTGCTCTGTGTTGCATCCTTGGCTTCCCCAGGAACCCAGGCCATGTGGGGAGCAGTGCCGGGTGTTCCTAGGGCAGCACTGTCCATCTCCAGGACATTTATGCCCAAGGCAAAAGTGAGATTTTGTATTTGCCATAATTTGGATTATTGTTCAGAAATATTCAGTCTCTTCCCCTACTTCTAGGGAGGTGTAGGGGGATGTTCAGTTTAATTAATGTTCAGCTTGGTCATGTGACTCACCTTGGTCAATTTTCATTGTTAGCAGAGTTGATATTAGCACATTTAACACAATTAGAGATCTCAAGGGTGCTCAGCTGTTTAGGGTTGTTCTTTCTGGCTTCCATCATCACCCTGAAAAGAATATAGTGCATTTAGGAGATGAGAGACACATGGACCTCCTAATGTGTAGCCAAGATCAAGATTAAACCATGTTATTTTGAGCTATTGAGATCTGGGGTGCAGCCAAAGCTGAATTGACTCACTATTCTAGACCAACAATCTCACTGAGATTTACCCCAGAAAACTTCCCTTTAATTCCAAGCCATTTTGTGAAACTAGATTTTCCATTGTAGGTTGATAGTCTGAGGCTCTGGGCCACTATCCTCAGATACTAACCTTGCCACAGAGGTTATTTAAAATAAACATTAGATAGATAGATGATAGATAGATAGATAGACACAATAATAAAGTTAGAGGTGAAGTGGTAGTGGATTTTGTGTAGATGTATGTGTGTGTAATTTTAACAAAAACTACAGCATCTATACAAATAACATCTGCCTTGTTTTTCTGAATAATGTACTTTTTTTTTTTTTTTTTTGTGGTACGCGGGCCTCTCACTGTTGTGGCCTCTCCCGTTGCACAGGCTCCGGACACGCAGGCTCAGTGACCATGGCTCATGGGCCTAGCTGTTCCGCGGCATGTGGGATCCTCCCGGACCGGGGCACGAACCCATGTCTCCTGCATCGGCAGGTGGACTCTCAACCACTGCGCCACCAGGGAAGCCCTGAATAATGTACTTTGCTTGACCATTTTAGGAACCATACTTGCTGACACCTAATATATTTATGATATTTCTGTGAAGAAATGTTTAATCGACAGAGCTTTCCTTATCTTAAAAAGCACATTAGGAGGAAGTGGAGTCAAGATGGTGGTGTGGGAAACACGGAGTTAGCATCTCCCCACAACTAGGGTACCTGCCAGCTGCTGGTAAGGGACTCTGATGCCCAAGGAGACAGGAGGAACCCCAAAGTGAACCAGTAGGACATAGGGGGACTGAGGTGGGAGGAGAACTGGAAGCCAGAGAGGATCGGTGCCCTTGAAGCCAGGGAGAGCAAGAGAGGCAGACTGGAGGGACTCTTCAGGAAGAATGGGAGAGAAGCAGAGGGTGATCGCCTGGCCCACTCAGGCCGGGGAGACTGCTGAGCTCCCAGAAAGGTACCCCCGTTTCAAAGCCCCATCCAAGCTGCATGGGTCTCGGGGCATAGGAGGGAGGCAGGGGAGATCAGGAGAGGCAGGTGTGAGGGGCCCTCCCAGACTGGAGTAGCAGGAGAGGAGAGGAGGGCATTTGCCCCTCCCACTAGAGCCCAGAAAGCCTGCTGGGCTCCCAGATGAGGTCCCCTGCCCTCTGAGACCAGGGGTGGGGAGCACACCGGGACCGCTTCTGTTCCTTGAGCCTAAGCCCCAGCCCCCACAGCCCTCAAAGCATTTTCCAGCCCTGTAGGTCCTGAGCATTGGCCCCGCCCACCCCCCAAACTTTGCCCTTGCTTAGGCCCCGCACTCCACAGCCAAGGCCTTCCCCCTCCCTTTTTTTTTCTTTTCCCTCCTCCTCTTTTTTACTATTGTGGTACTGATGTAGCTTCCAGTTGTTGATTCATCTATATTTTTATTTTTATATTCTTCCTAAAATATCGGTTACTTTCCTAGTCTAATTTTATTTTTTACTTTGTTATTGTTTTTTGTTTCTTGTTTTTTTGCCTCCCCAGGCAGCTTGCGGGATCTTGGTTCATGAGCCCGAGGTCAGGCCGAAGCTCCTGTGGAGGAAGCTCTGAGTCTGAACCACTGGACTAACAGAGAACCTGAGACCCCAGGGAATATTCATCAGAGTGAGGTTTCACAGAGTTCCTCATCTCAGCACCAAGACCCAGCTCTACTGAATAGCCTACAAACCCCAGTTTTGGAAGCCTCAGGGCAAACAACAAGTAAGACAGGAACACATCCCACTCATTAAAAAAAAAAAAAAAAGGAAGAAAAATATGAGACACCAAAATAATATGTCACATATGAAGGAGCAAGGTAAAAACCTACAAGACCAAATAAATGAAGAGGAAATAGGCAATCTACCTGAAAAAGAATTCAGAGTAATGATAGTAAAGATGATCCAGAATCTCGGAAATAGAATGGAGGCACAGACTGAGAAAACACAAGAAATGTTTAACAAAGATCTAGAAGAACTAAAGAACAAACAAACAGAGATGAACAACACAATAACTGAAATGAAAAATACACTAGAAGGAATCGATAACAGAATAATTGAGTCAGAGGAATGAATAAGTGAGCTGGAAGACAAAATGGTGGAAATAACTACCAAGAAGCAGAATAAAGAAAAAAGAATGAAAAGAATTGAAGACAATCTCATAGACCTCTGGAACAACACTATATGCACCAACATTCAAATTATAAGGGTCGCAGAATAAGAAGAGAAAAGGAAAGGGTCTGAGAAAATATTTGAAGAGATTATAGTCAAAAACTTCCCTAACATGGGAAAGGAAATAGTCACCCAAGTCCAGGAAGCACACAGAGTCCCATACAGGATAAATCCTAGGAAAAACACACCAAGACACAAATTAATCAAACTAACAAAAATTGAATTCAAAGAAAAAATATAAAAAGCAGCAAGGGAAAAACAAAAAATAATGTACAAAGGAATCCCCATAAGGTTATCAGCTGATTTTTCATCAGAAACTCTGTGGGCCAGAAGGGAGTGGCAGGATAGACTTACAGTGATGAAAGAGAAAAACCTACATCCAAGATTACTTTACCCAGTAAGGATCTCATTCAGATTCAATGGAGAAGTCAAAAGTTTTTCAGACAAGCAAAAGCTAAGAGAATTCAGCACTGCCAAACCAGCTTTACAACAAATGCTAAAGAAACTTCACTAAGCAGGAAACACAAGAGAAGAAAAAGACCGACAAAAACAAACCCAAAACAATTAAGAAAATTGTAATAGGAACATACATCTCAATAATAACCTTGAATGTAAATGGATTAAAAGCCCCAACCAAAAGACACAGACTGGCTGAATAGATACAAAAACAAGACCCATATATATGCTGTCTATAAGAGACCCACTTCAGACCTAGGGACACATACAGACTGAAAGTGAAGAGATGGAAAAAAGATATTCCATGAAAATGGAAATTAAAAGAAAGCTGGAATAGCAATACACGTATCAGGTAAAATAGACTTTAAAATAAAGACTGTAACAAGAGACAAGGAAGGACACTACATAATTATCAAAGAATCAATCCAAGAAGAAGATATAACAATTATAAATGTTTATGCACCCAACATAGGAGCACCTCAATACATGAGGCAAACGCTAACCATGAAAGGAGAAATCGAAAGTAACACAATAGTAAGGGACTTTAGCACCCCACTTACACTAATGGACAGATCATCCAAACAGAAAATAAATAAGGAAACACAAGTTTTAAATGACACAATAGTCCAGATAGATCTAATTGATATTTATACAACATTCCACCCAAAAGTGGCAGAATAAACTTTCTTCTCAAGTACACACAGAACATTTTCTGGGATAGATCATATCTTGGGTCACAGATCAAGCCTCGGAAAATTTAAGAAAATTGAAATCATATCAAGCATCTTTTCTGACCACAACGTTATGAGATTGGAAATCAGATACAGGAAAAAAAACATAAAAAACACAAACACATGGAGGCTAAACAGTGCACTAGTAAATAACCAAGAGATCACTGAAGATATCAAAGAAGAAATAAAAAGAAATTTACAAGTGGCTCATGCAGCTCAATGTCAAAAAAACAAACAACCCAATGCAAAAATGGGCCAAAGACCTAAATAGACATTTCCACAAAGAAGATATACAGATTGCCAACAAACACATGAAAGGATGCTCAACATCACTAATCATTAGAGGAATGCAAATCAAAACTACAATTAGGTATCACTCACACCAGTCAGAAAGGCCATCATCAAAAATTCTACAAATAATAAATGCTGCAGAGGGTGTGGAGAAAAGGGAATCCTCTTGCACTGTTGGTGGGAATGTAAATTGATACAGCCACTATGGAGAACAGTATGGAGGTTCCTTAAAAAACTAAAAATAGAACTACCATACGACCCAGCAATCTCACTACTGGGCATATACCCTGAGAAAACAATAATTGAAAGAGTCATGTACCACAATGTTCATTGCAGCTCTATTTATAATAGCCAGGGCATGGAAGCAACTGAAGTGTCCGTCGATAGATGAATGGATAAAGAAGACGTGGCACATATATACAATGGAATATTACTCAGCCATAAAAAGAAACGAAACTGAGTTATTTGTAGTAAGGTGGATGGACTTAGAGTCTGTCATACAGAGTGAAGTAAGTCAGAAAGAGAAAAACAAATATTGTATGCTAACACATATATATGGAATCTAAAAAAAAAAGGTTCTGAAGCACCTAGGGACAGGACAGGAATAAAGGCACAGACGTAGAGAATGGACTTGAGGACACAGGGAGGGAGAAGGGTAAGCTGGGACTAAGAGGCAAGGACATATATACACTACCAAATGTAAAATAGGTAGCTATTGGGAAGCAGCCACACAGCACAGGGAGATCAGCTCAGTGCTTTATGTCCAACTAGAGGGATGGGATAAGGAGGGTGGGAGGGAGACACAAAAGGGAGGAGATATGGGAATATATGTATATGTATACCTGATTCACTTTGTTATAAAGCAGAAACTAACACACCATTGTAAAGCAATTATACTCCAATAAAGATGTTAAAAAGAAAAATACATAGAAACACATGACAATGAAAACACAACAACCCAAAACCTATGAGATGCAGCAAAAGCAGTTCTAAGAGGGAAGTGTATAGCAATTCAATCTCACTTCAAGAAACAAGAAAAATGTCAAATGAACAATCTAACCCTACACTTAAAACAACTAGAGAAAAAAGAACAAAGAAAACCCAAAGTCAGTAGAAGGAAAGATTCATAAAGATCAGAGCAGAAATAAATGAAATAGAAATGAAGAAAACAATAGCAAGGATCAATAAAACTAAAAGCTGGTTCTTTGAGAAGATAAACAAAATTGATAAACCTTAGCCAGATCATCAAGACAAAAAGGGAGAGGACACAAATCAATAAAATTAGAAACGAAAAAGGAGAAATCACAACTGACACCGCAGAAATACAAAGGATTATAAGAGACTACTGCAAACAACTATATGCCAATAAAATGGACAACCATGAAAAAATGGACAAATTCTTGGAAAGGTACAATTTTCCAAGATGGAACCAGGAAGAATTAGAAAATATAAACAGACCTGTCACAAGTAACGAAATTAAAACCATAATTTAAAATCTTCCAACAAACAAAAGTCCAGGACCAGATGGCTTCACACTAGAATTCTATCAAACAATTAGAGAATAGCTAACACCAATCCTTCTCAAACTCTTCCAAAATTTGCAGAGGGAAGAACACTCCCAAATTCATTCTATGAAGTCACCATCACCCTGATAACAAAACGAGACAAACATGTCACAAAAAAAGAAAATTATAGACCAATATCACTGATGGACATAGATGCAAAAATCCTGAACAAATACTAGCAAAAAGAATCCAACAACGTGTTAAAAGGATCATATACCATGATCAAATGGGATTTATCCCAGGCATGCAAGGATTCTTCAATATACGCAAATCAATCAATGTGATACACCACATAAACAAATTAAGGAATAAAAACCATATGATCATCTCAATAGATGCAGAAAAAGCTTTTGACAAAATTCAACATCGATTTATGTTAAAAACTCTCCAGAAAATGGACATAGAGGGAATCTACCTCAACATAATAAAGGTCATATATGACAATCCCACAGCAAGCATCATACTCAATGGTAAAAAACTGAAAGCATTTCCAATAAGCTCAGGAACAAGACAAGGATGTCCATTCTCACCACTCTTATTCAACATAGTTTTGGAAGTCCTAGCCACAGCAATCAGAGAAGAAAAAGAAATAAGAGGACTACAAATTGGAAAGGAAGAAGTAAAACTATCACTGTTTGCAGATGACATGATACTATACATAGAAAATCCTAAAGATGCCAACAGAAAGCTACTAGAACTAATGATTTAATGTGGTAAGGTTGCAGGATACAAAATTAATGCACAGAAATCCCTGGCATTCCTATACACCAACAATGAAAAATCAGAAAGAAAAATTAATGAAACACTCCCATTTACCACTGCAACAAAAAGAATAAAATACCTAGCAATACACCTACCTAGGGAGGTGAAATACTTGTACTCAAAACTATAAAACACTGATGAAAGAAATCAAAGATGACATAAACAGATGGAAAAATATACCATATTTTTGGATTGGAAGAATCAATATTGTGAAAATGACTATACTACCCAAAGCAATCTATAGATTCAATGCAATTCCTATCAAACTACCAATGACATTCTTCACAGAATTAGAACAAAAAATTTTACAGTTTGTATGGAAACACAAAAGACTCCAAATAGCCAAAGCAATCTTGAGAAAGAAGAAAGGAGTTGGAGGAATCAGGCTCCCTGACTTCAAACTATACCACAAAGCTACAGTAATCAAGACAGTATGGTACTGGCACAAAAATAGAAATATAGATCAAAGGAACAGGATAGAAAGCCCAGAGATAAACCTACACACATACGGGCACCTAATTTATGAGAAAGGAGGCAAAGACATACAATGGAGAAAAGACAGCCTCTTCAATAAGTAGTGCTGGGAAAACTGAACAGGTACACATAAAAGAATGAAATTAGAACACTACCTAACACCACACACAAAAATAAACTCCAAATGGATTAAAAATTTAAATGTAAGACAAGACACTATAAAACTCTTAGAGGAAAACATAGGAAAAACACTCTTTGACATAAACCACAGCAAGATCTTTTTTGACCCATCTCCTGGAGTAGCAGAAATAAAAACAAAAATAAACAAATGGGACTTAATTAAACTTAAAAGCCTTTGCACAGCAAAGGAAACCATAAACAAGACAAAAAGACAACCCTCAGAATGGGAGAAAATATTTGCCAATGACACAATAGACAAAGGATTAATCTCCAAAATATACAAACAGTTCATGGAGTTCAATATCAAAAAAACAAACAATCCAGTTAGAAAATGGGCAGAAGACCTAAATAGACATTTCACCAAGGAAGACATACACATGGCCTAGAGGCACATGAAAAGATGCTCAACATCACTGATTATTAGAGAAATGCAAATCAAAACTACAATGAGTTATCACCTCAAGCCAGTCAAAATGGCCATTATCAAAAAATCTGGAAACAATAAATGCTGGAAAGGATGTGGTAAAAAGGGAACCCTCCTGCACTGTTGGTGGGAATGTAAATTGATACAACCACTATGGAAAACAGTATAGAGGTTCCTTAAAAAACTAAAAATAGAACTACCATATGACCTAGCAATCCCACTACTGGGCATATACCGTGAGAAAACCATAATTCAAAAAGAGACATGTACCACAATGTTCAATGCAGCACTATTTACAATAGCCAGAACATGGAACCAACCTAAATGTCCCTCAACTGATGAATGGATAAAGAAGATGTGGCACATTTATACAATGGAATATTACTTAGCCATAAAAAGAAATGAAATTGAGTTATTTGTAGTGAGGTGGATGGACCTAGAGTCTGTCAACAGAGTGAAGTAAGTCAGAAAGAAAAAATCAAATACCGTATGCTAATGCATATATATGGAATCAAAAACAAATGGTACTGATGAACCTAGTTGCAGGGCAGTAATAAAGTGATAGACATAGAAAATGGACTTGAGGACATGGGGTTGGAGGGCGAAGCCGGGGCGAAGTGAGAGTAACATCGACATATATACACTACCGAATGTAAAATAGCTGGCTGGTGGGAAGCAGCAGCATAGCACAGGGAGATGGCTTGGTGCTTTGTGATAAGCAAGAGAGGGGTGGGATACGGAGGATGGGAGGGAAGCTCAAGAGGGAGGGGATATGGGGACATGTGTATGCATATGGCTGATTCTCTTTGTTGTGCAACAGAAACTAACACAGTATTTTGAAGCAATTATACTCCAATAAAGATCTATTTTTAAAAAATTTTTAAAAAGCACATTAAAAATTATGGTATTGTACCTAATGAATGTTTATTTGTCGCATTTATAGAACCCCTTCTGATCAGAGAGCTTGGATGGTATTTTAGTTCCCTCTTCGTCCTTTAGATGGATTTTAAAATAGAAAGTCACTTACCAGTCAATGCATGATGTAGGGATATCCAGGGAATGTGTGGGACAATTTTTTCCTGTTTTGCCTCGTTTTATTGTTCTTTGCCAGTCTGATGTTATTTCTTCAAAGAAGCCCGAGAAAATTCCACTTCCCTCACATACTGGTAAACAAGCTGAACCTCACAGTGTGTTTATTTTTACTTTTACTGCAATTCCACTAGATTTCTCCACACCTTCAATCCATATTACAAATTTTAAAATCCACGAATAAGGACTGTCATTACTTCATCCCTTGTCCCCTCTGTCTTTTGGATGGAGGACCTACTAAGATGTAATCCACAGGAAATTTTCATGGTTAGAGCACGTTCTTGTGACTAGGAAGAATTTAGGAATAACCTATTTCAATTATGGCTGTGCTTGTTCTCAGATTTGCAAATATTTCAAGACAGTGGGAGAACAGGTTAAACAAAGGAAACAAAAACTTGACTATGATAATGATGACCTGACCCTCTTCTCAGCCAGGCTGCCAACAGTGCCCCGTCTCCTGTCAGCTATTTCTTGCCATCCATCCTTCTGTAATTGCCAGTATTTCACTCCAGGCTTTCAGCCTCACCATGCAACATTTGTCAGTGTTTTAATGCTTCCATTGTACATAGGTAAATCAAAAAACCAACATTAGTCTGATTTTTACAGAGATAATGTCATAGCAGTTACACAGATAACTGCATGGCATTTATGCTATAGCAAATTTATATTTTATTAAAACTATGGGTTTAGGGCTTCCCTGGTGGTGCAGTGGTTGAGAGTCCGCCTGCCGATGCAGGGGACGCGGGTTCGTGCCCCAGTCTGGGAAGATCCCACATGCTGCGGAGCGGCTAGGCCCGTGAGCCATGGCCACTGAGCCTGCGCTCCGGAGCCCGTGCTCTGCAACGGGAGAGGCCACAACAGTGAGAGGCCCACGTACTGCAAAAATAACAACAACAACAACAACTATGGGTTTAAACTATAAAGCAATTATACTCCAATAAAGATGTAAAAAAAATTTTTTTTTAATTTTAAAAATTAAAAATAAGTAAGCTATAAGGTAAAGAAACTCTCAAAACAATCCCTCTTTAATCTCTATTTTGACCTCACACAGAGCAATATTTATGCTATCTAAAGTACAATGGCCACTTCATCATTAAAGCATTTTTGAAAGACTTTTAAAAAAGATTTTTGAAAGTTTCTTTAAAGATTCTTTAAAATATTTTTTTTTTTTTTTTTTTTTTTTTTGCAGAACACAGGCCTCTCACTGTTGTGGCCTCTCCCGTTGCGGAGCACAGGCTCTGGACGCGCAGGCCCAGCGGCCATGGTTCACGGGTGCAGCCGCTCCGCGGCATGTGGGATCCTCCCGGACCGGGGCACGAACCCGTGTCCCCTGCATCAGTAGGCGGACTCTCAACCACTGCGCCACCAGGGAAGCCCTAAAATATTTTTTTGAACTGACATTCTTTCTAAGAAGGCAATTTGTCACTAGGATGAAATGTAAAGAATACTTGCTTAGATGTCAAAAGACTGGCTGCTATCCTTGGTCGGCTCAAGGTTTTGATTTTGGGTAAGGCACTACCTTTTCTAAATGTCAGTTTTCTCATTTATAATATAAAGATAGTACTGTTATGTCAACGAAATAAAATTGTAGGGAGTATGAGATGATAGAATGCCAAGATTAATCTAATTTATGTTTAAATGGTATCAGAAGGTTTTTTTAAAACTCAGTTTAAAAATAAAGATTAAAAAAGAATGAGAAAGAATAATGATAAAAAATTTAGCAGTTCTCAGTGCTGAGATATATCATTATTTGGGCTATTTAATACCTATTTTGAGGATGCTTTAATAAGCGTACTGAGTCTAGTCATAGAATCTTAGAAATCATAGTTTGAGAAATCCTTATAAGGGCTGTGATAAGCTGAGAAATGACCTCCCCCCACCAAAAAAAAAAGAAAAAATTTATCCATGTTCTAATCTTTGCAACCTGTGAATGTTATCTTATAGGGCCCCAGACTTGTCTTTGCAGATCTGATTAAGCTAAAGATTTTAGGATGAGGAGATTATCCTGGATTGTCTGTGTGGGCACTGAATGCAATCACGAGCACCCTTATTAGAGGGAGCTACACACAGAAGAGAAGGCAGTTGGACCAGGGGCAGCTGAAACTGATGCAGCTCCAAGCCGAGTGCTGGCAGCCACCAGGAACTGGGAGAGGGAAGAAAGGAATAAGTCCTCCTTCAGAACTCCCAGAAAGGATGCAGCTCTGCTCACATCTTGATTTTGGCCAGGAAAACTGATTCCAGATGGATGAGAGAATAAATTTCTGTTGTCTTAAGCCACTACATTTGTGGTGATTTGTTACAGCAGGCTTTGGAAACTAATGCACGTCTTTTAGTTCTACAGTTATTACTTCTCCTGTATAGGAGGCAGAACTGACCTGCTTTATATGAAACTTTGCTTCATAATAAGCAAGTTATGTAAAGCAACAGACCAAGAGCAGGTGCTTGTTAAGTTTAATTCTTTGTTCTTAAATTCTGTGGAAAAGTGTAAGAACAAGGTTCTGTCAAATGGCTACCTTTCACTGAGAATTTAACAAATTCCAACTACTGTTTTAGATGTTTAATGTGCATTCACTTTATTTCACCCTCACAATAACACTCTAGTCCTATTTTTCCGATGAGAACATCAAGACACTGAGAGGTTATGTAACTTTCCCAGGTCACACAGTGATTGGCAGATGTGGAACTCTAATCCAGGCAGTCAGGTCAGAGTCTATTTTTTATCCCTTATACAACACTGTCTCAATGTAACAGAGCAAGACACAGATGTGATTCTCAAGGGAGTTATAGTCAAGATGCATCAGGATAGAAACAATGTAGATATTTTATCAATTTATGTATTATGTAATACACTCAGTTTTCTGCCAAAAAGAAAAATCACATGTACTCACGTTCCTTTTAGGATCTCATACAGGACAGAGCTACGTGGGTAATGGTTCAGCTGCTGCCCCACCCCCACTCCTAAGGAGACAAGATGCAGAGACACTGGATCTGTCCAGAGCTCTACATGGCATATTTCACAACTCTAACTAAAGTGGCATCAAGCCAGTCCCTTGTCAGTGTGGTCAACAGTGTCTCACTCATCCAATCAATTATTGAGTGCCAACCACATGAAGAACGTGGTCCTGGAGCTTCTGCAGGTGATGCAAATACACACCTCCTGCCCTGGAGGAATTGACAATGTGGCAAGAGATGTGACTGCCATTTTGTGTTTCCAAAGAACCTAATGACCACATGTGTATCCACTTGGTTCTCACTGCTTACCAGAGACCATGGTGAGATCAGTTTTATTTGGTGCCATTTGAGTTACTTCTACTTGTAAGCCTTGCTGGGGGTCTTATTTCCAACACAAACAGAGTTTTTCCTTGGAACATTTAGAATGATATTTTAAGAACAGCTGTTCTAGGGTATCCTGGTCCTATTTTATATTCTGCCTGTAGGTGCTGAGCTATGAAAGTGACACTGTGAAATCGAGAATGCATGTCACCCTGTTCACAAACAGTTCAGCTTCTGTGTTTCTCCCAAAAGAGCTGAGACATAGAAGCATCCAAAGCAGAGTTCTCTCCTGCACTGTCTGTAAGTCTTCAGATCTTGAAATAATAAACAGAAACTTCCTGTATTTTTCCCATGTAGAAGAGAGAAGACTGACATCTCAGTTTTTTTTCAAGACAGTCCAATTCCTCTTTCTCAGAGCAATGTCAGAAAACCTTGATCTGTTTTTTTGAAACTTACTGCATCAGTCATATCTTGTTTTACTTAATATGTGGAAACAGCCCATCCTAAGTCTGGAGAAAAGAAAAATACACTGGACCTCTATAGGTTATCTTTCATCCAACTTTAGAAACATTACCAAAAAGTTCCGAAATATTCTTAAGAGACATTAGGGAAACTATTGCATGCAATTTTTGTGAAAATATTTTTAATTTTTGTATTTTATATTTTTATACAGCAGGTTATCATTAGCCATCAATTTTATACACATCAGTGTATACATGTCAATCCCAATCACCCAATTCATCACACCACCACCACCACACCCCGTGGCTTCCCCCCTTGGTGGCCATACGTTTGTTCCTTATATCTGTGTCTCAATTTCTGCCCTGCAAACTGGTTCGTTTGTACCATTTTTCTAGGTTACAAATATATACGTTAATATACGATATTTGTTTTTCTCTTTCTGACTTACTTCACTCTGTATGACAGTCCCTAGATCCATCCACGTCTCAACAAATGACCCAATTTCATCCCTTTTTATGGCTGAGTAATATTCCGTTGTATATATGTACCAATTCTTCTTTATCCATTCATCTGTCAGTGGGCATTTAGGTTGCTTCCATGACCTGGCTATTGTAAATAGTGCTGCAATGAACATTGGGGTGCATGTGTCTTTTTGAATTATGGTTTTCTCTGGGTATATGCCCAGTACTGGGATTGCTGGATCATATGGTAATTCTATTTTCAGTTTTTTAAGGAACCTCCATACTTTTCTCCACAGTGGCTGTATAAATTTACATTCCCACCAACAGTGCAAGAGGGTTCCCTTTCCTCCACACCCGCTCCAGCATTTGTCGTTTGTAGATTTTATGATGATGCCCATTCTAACTGGTGTGAGGTGATACCTCATTGTAGTTTTGATTTGTATTTCTATAATAATTAGTGATGTTGAGCAGCTTTTCATGTGCTTCTTGGCCATCTGTATGTCTTCTTTGGAGAAATGTCTATTTAGGTCTTCTGCCGATATTTAGATTGGGTTCTTTGTTTTTTTAATATTGAGCTGCATGAGCTGTTTATATTGGAGATTAATCCTTTGTCCATTGATTCATTTGCAAATATTTTCTCCCATTCTGAGGGTTGTCTTTTAGTCTTGTTTATGGTTTCCTTTGCTGAGCAAAAGCTTTGAAGTTTCATTAGGTCCCATTTGTTTATTTTTGTTTTTATTTCCATTACTCTAGAAAGTGGATCAAAAAAGATCTTGCTGTGATTTATGTCAAAGAGTGTTCTTCCTATGTTTTCCTCTAAGAGTTTTATAGTGTCCAGTCTTACATTTAGGTCTCTAATCCATTTTGAGTTTATTTTTGTGTATGGTGTTCCCGGTAATGTTCTAATTTCATTCTTTTACATGTAGCTTTCCGGTTTTCCCAGCACTACTTATTGAAGAGACTGTCTTTTCTCCATTGTATATCCTTGCCTCCTTTGTCATAGCTTAGTTGACCATAGGTGTGTGGGTTTATCTCTGGGCTTTCCATCTTGTTCCATTGATCTATATTTCTGTTTTTGTGCCAGTACCATATTGTCTTGATTACTGTAGCTTTGTAGTATCGTCTGAAGTCAGGGAGTCTGATTCCTCCAGCTCCATTTTCTCCCTCAAGACTGCTTTGGCTATTTGGGGTTTTTTGCATCTCCATACAATTTTAAGACTTTTTGTTCTAGTTCTGTAAAAAAAATGCCATTGGTAATTTGATACGGATTGCATTGAATCTGTACATTGCTTTGGGTAGTATAGTCATTTTCACAATATTGATTCTTCCAATCCAAGAACATGGTATATCTCTCCATCTGTTGGTATCATCTTTAATTTCTTTCATCAGTGTCCTATAGTTTTCTGCATACAGGTCTTTTGTCTCCCTAGGTAGGTATATTCCTAGATATTTTATTCTTTTTGTTGCAGTGGTAAGTGGGAGTGTTTCCTTAATTTCTCTTTCAGATTTTTCATCATTAATATATAGGAATGCAAGAGATTTCTGTGCATTAATTATGTATCCTGCAACTTTACCAAATTCATTGATCAGTTCTGGCAGTTCCCTGGTGTCATCTTTAGGATTTTCTATGCATAGTATCATGTCATCTGCAAACAGTGATAGTTTTACTTCTTCCTTTCCAATTTGTAGTCCTCTTATTTCTTTTTCTTCTCTGATTGCTGTGGCTAGGACTTCCAAAACTACGTTGATTAATATTGGTGAGAGTGGACATCCTTGTCTTGCTCCTGATCTTAGAGGAAATGCTTTCAGTTTTTCACCATTGAGAATGATGTTTGCTGTGGGTTTGTCATATATGGCCTTTATTATGTTGAGGTAGGTTACCTCTATGCCCACTTTCTGGAGAGTTTTTATCACAAATGGGTGTTGAATTTTGTCAAACGCTTTTTCTGCATCTATTGAGATGATCGTAAGGTTTTCATTCTTCAATTTGTTTATATGGTGTATCACATTGATTGATTTGCATATATCGAAGAATCCTTGCATGCCTGGAATAAATCCCACTTGGTCATGGTGTATGATACTTTTAATGTGTTGTTGGATTCTGTTTGCCAGTATTTTATTGAGGATTTTTGCATCTATATTCATCAGTGATACTGGTCTGTAATTTTCTTTTTTTGTAGTATCTTTGTCTGGTTTTGGTATCAAGGTGATGGTGGCCTCATAGAATGAGTATGGCAGTGTTCCTTCCTCTGCAATTTTTTGGAAGAGTTTGAGAAAGATGGGTGTTAGCTCTTCTCTAAATGTTTGATAGAATTCACCTGTGAAGCCATCTTGTCCTGGACTTTTGTTTGTTGGAATATTTTTTTTTTAACATCTTTATTGGGGTATAATTGTTTTACAATGGTGTGTTAGTTTCTACTTTATAACAAAGTGAATCAGTTATACATATACATATGTTCCCATATCTCTTCCCTCTTGCGTCTTCCTCCCTCCCACCCTCCCTATCCCACCCCTCCAGGTGGTCACAAAGCACCGAGCTGATATCCCTGTGCTATGCGGCTGCTTCTCTCTAGCTATTTACCTTATGAACATTTTTAATCACAGTTTCAATTTCATTACTTGTGGTTGGTCTGTTCATAATTTGTATTTCTTCCTGGTTCAGTCTTGGAAGGTTATACCTTTCTAAGAATTTGCCCATTTCTTCCAGGTTGTCCATTTTACTGGCATAGAGTTGCTTGTAGTAGTCTCTTAGGATGCTTTGTATTTCTGCAGTGTCTGTTGTAACTTCTCCTTTTTCATTTCTAATTTTATTGATTTGAGTCCTCTCCCTCTTTTTCTTGATGAATCTGGCTAGTGGTTTATCAATTTTGTTTATCTTCTCAAAGAACCAGCTTTTAGTTTTATTGATCTTTGCTACTGTTTTCTTTGTTTCTATTTCATTTATTTCTGCTCTGATCTTTATGATTTCTTTCCTTCTGCTAACTTTGGGTTTTGTTTGTTCTTCTTTCTCTAGTTCCTTTACGTGTAAGGTTAGATGGTTTATTTGAGATTTTTCTTATTTCTTGAGTTAGGCTTGTATAGCTATAAACTTCCCTCTTAGAACTGCTTTTGCTGCATCCCATAGGTTTTGGATTGTTGTGTTTCCATTGTCATTTGCCTCTATGTATTTTTTGATTTCCTCTTTGGTTTCTTCAGTGATCTCTTGGTTATTTAGTATCCTATTGTTTAGCCTCCATGTGTTTGTGTTTTTTACATTTTTTCCCTGTAATTCATTTCTAATCTCATAGCGTTGTGGTCAGAAAAGTTGCTTGATGTGATTTCAATTTTCTTAAACTTACTGAGGCTTGATTTGTGACCCAAGATGTGATCTATCCTGGAGAATGTTCCATGAGCACTTGAGAAGGAAGTGTAATCTGCTGTTTTGGGATGAAATGTCCTATAAATATCAATTAAATCTATCTGGTCTATTGTGTCATTTAAAGCTTCTTTTTCCTTATTTATTTTCATTTTGGATGATCTGTCCATTGGTGTAAGTGAGATGTTAAAGTTCCCCACTATTATTGTGTTACTGTCGATTTTCTCTTTTATAGCTGTTAGCAGTTGCCTTATGTATTGAGGTGCTCCTATG
This sequence comes from Grampus griseus, assembly GCF_964374135.1. Lineage (NCBI taxonomy): Eukaryota > Metazoa > Chordata > Mammalia > Artiodactyla > Delphinidae > Grampus > Grampus griseus. The sequence goes on along the minus strand of NC_139004.1, from coordinate 44,162,151 downwards.
TTGGGTGCATATATGTTTATAATTGTTATATCTTCTTCTTGGATTGATCCCTTGATCATTATGTAGTGTCCTTCTTTGTCTCTGATAACATTCTCTATTTTAAAGTGTATTTTATCTGATATGAGTATTGCTACTCCAGCTTTCTTTTGATTTCCATTTGCATGGAATATCTTTTTCCATCCCCTCACTTTCAGTCTGTATGTGTCCCTAGGTCTGAAGTGGGTGTCCTGTAGACAGCATATATATGGGTCTTGTTTTTATATCCATTCAGCAAACCTGTGTCTTTTGGTTGTAGCATGTAATACATTCACGTTTAAGGTAACTATCGATATGTATGTTCCTATGACCATTTTCTTTATTCTTTTGGAGGTTTTTTTGTAGGTCCTTTTCTTCTCTTGTGTTTCCCACTTAGAGAAGTTCCTTTAGCATTTGTTGTAGAGCTGGTTTGGTGGTGCTGAATTCTCTTAGCTTTTACTTGTCTGTAAAGATTTTGATTTCTCCCTCGAATCTGAATGAAATCCTTGCTGGGTAGAGTAATCTTAGTTGTAGGTTCTTCTCTTTCATCACTTTAAGTATATCATACCACTCCCTTCTGACCTGTAGAGTTTCTGCTGAGAAATCAGCTGTTAACCTTATGGGAGTTCCCTTGTATATTATTTGTCATTTTTCCCTTGCTGCTTTCAATAATTTTTCTTTGTCTTTAATTTTTGCCAATTTAATTACTATGTGTCTCATCACGTTCCTCCTTGGGTTTATCCTGTATCGGACTCTCTGCACTTCCTGGACTTGGGTGGTAATTTCCTTTCCCATATTAGAGAAGTTTTCAACTATAATCTCTTCAAATATTTCCTCTGGTCTTTTCTCTCCCTCTTCTCCTTCCGGGACCCCTATAATGTGAATGTTGTTGTATTTAATGTTGTCCCAGAGGTCTCTTAGTCTGTCTTCATTTCTTTTCATTCTTTTTTCTTTATTCTGTTCCGCAGTAGTGAATTCCACCATTCTGTCTTCCAGGTCACTTATCCATTCTTCTGCCTCAGTTATTCTGCTATTGATTCCTTCTGGCTTATTTTTCATTTCAGTTATTGTATTGTTCATCTCTGTTTGTCCTTTAATTCTTCTAGGTCTTCATTAAACATTTCTTGCATCTTCTTGATCTTTGCCTCCATTCTTTTTCCAAGGTCCTGGATCATCTTCACTATCATTATTCTGAATTCTTTTTCTGGAAGGTTGCCTATTTCCACTTCATTTAGTTGTTTTTCTAGGGCTCTATCTTGTTCCTTCATCTGGTACATAGCTCTCTGCCTTTTAATCTTGTCTATCTTTCTGTGAATGTGGTTTTTGTTCCACAGGATGCAGAATTGTAGTTCTTGCTTCTGCTGTCTGCCCTCTGGTGGATGAGGCTAACTAAGAGGCTTGTGCCAATATTTGTGAAATTTGAGAATCTCTTCTCTAACGTCTGATTCCAATTTTCAAGATATGAAAGCATATCAATTTGTGAACACCAAGACAAACATTTTCTTCTCTCTAATACTACACACACTGAAAGGAACTTTTAATTGAGAGACTTTTTGTGTCCTTGCTTCATGAAGAAGTTCTAAAAGCAGCAACCTTTCTTGATGGACCCTTGTGAACTTCTCTTCTTTAAGGCCAACTATCCACAGCTCTCTGTCATATGCCATGAAAGGATGTATGCCATACGCAGAAAGTGACTAACATACAATATTCATATCTGTCCACAAAAATAATTTTGGAGCACTATATGCAAGACAGTATGCTCCATGCTTTCAACATGTAGTAGTTTATTCTTAAGATCAATACACAAACAAATATAAGCCTTTTTCCAAGTTCTTACTATGTGCCAGGTACTGTTTTATGTGCTTTAACTGTATGATTTCCAATTCCCCAGCATTACTGAGAGGTAGATATTATGTTCCCCGTTTTACCGATGGGAACCTGAAAGGTCCCATGGTCAGTATGTTGCAACGTTAAAACTCTATGCTATGACCCAAGCTCTTGCTGTTTCTCCATATATAAGTAGCATGAGGCAGGGTGTGGCCAGCAGAAATGAGTGCCCAGATACCCATCTAGAAGTCTCTTCCAAGTCCATCAGAGGAGGTCCTGCAAACCTAACAAAATTTACCAAGTGTGCAGCGGAGAAAAAGTTCTCTTTGACTCTCTTAGGGCCACTGGTTCTGAAAATTAAACTAGCAAAGACAGATTCACAGGAGAAAAACATACAGATTTATGCAATATAAGTTTTTCATGATACAAGAGGCTTCCTAAGGAAATGAAGACCTGGAGAAATAGTTAGACCTGATAATTTTTTGTGGGGTTTGATGAAGAGGAGGCAGTCTTGGAAGAATGAAGCAGGTTAAGGCGTGTGAGGTAAGTGCAATACACAGGGGAAACTTAGCAAGGCCTGGTTGTTGAGATTCTTCTGAGATAAGGATGCTGCTTTCCTCCAGCTGTAGGGAGAGCACCTCTCACATGTGGGCTTATGACCTGTTTCAGGAGAGAAGGGCAGAGTAACCTTCCTGCATCTGCTATTTTCTCAAACTCCTGTAGCTTTAAATATTCAATATGCCAAGGTGCCATATTTGGGGGTAGAATGTCCTGAACCTCACCAAGTGGAAGGGAAAGCAGTGGAAGAACACCAACTTTAGAGTTACAGTTGATTTTTAAAAAATGGACCAGATGCTTTGTACAGTTAGGCAATACCAACCATTTCTAAAACTACTTGGGACACTGTGAAACTCAGTATGGTCAATTGGCAGGACGCTCCAAAAACCAATTCAAAAATTTGTATATCTATCCATACATGCCCATACACACATACACCCGTGCATGTGCCTACACACATACATGTATTTACAACCCATCCTTTTCAGAACTAGACTAGCCACAGCCAGCAATAGAGATGAAAGGAAATACATGAAATGATCCACCATAACTTCTCCCCCACCACCAAGCTGTTTATCTTGGCAGAATCCCTTGGTACAGAAGTCCTAAATTCCTAGTTCATCACAAAGATCTACCCCAGAAATGCCATTGGCATTTTTCAGGACCAGTAGGGAACCCCTGGTGACTCTTCTCCTATGAATTGTATAAAAATGTGTTCCTTCACAACTCCTGTGATGTATTCATTCAACCTCCTCCATCTCATCTCTAAGTGAGATTATTTATGTCAGAGAATAAATATGAGCCTTCTCTGAGGTGCTAATGTATGCAAAAGTGACAGTATCTCAGACAGGAGGGATGCTCAATAAAGATACAGTACCTGCAAGTACAATACATTCCTTCCAAGTGATCATCAGAATTTCTGCATATACCTCAAAAGCCTAATCAGCCTTATGAAAAAGCAACAGTTTAATTAAATATGACTTTGGCGGTGTTGGAAAGGTTCCCCACCTCTTACTATTTCCTCCATTACCTTTAATTCCCCCTAAAGACTCATTCCTTTGAGTTCTAAAGCCTTTTTGGTCTTTAGAAGATTCCTATTAAAATGCACATACCACTGGGGCCTCTATTGGCTGATGGGTAGAGAGAATGTGTGTCAGCATTTCTGCTGTGACAGCTGGCAAAGAATAACACTCTCCAGGAGCAAATGCAGGACTACTGCCCTGGGGTGACCGTAAAGCCTGATGCTGAGTGGTGTGGAGAGAGAAATAAAGACCAACCTTGCCTATTTCACAATATTGCCCAAGGCCAGCTCTGTTAAATGATCTTATCATAAAGATATCTTGCCTGACAATGTCAAATCCTATGACCCTCGGCTCTGTAATACTCATTCATACTGCTTTCAGGCTGCTAGTCAATTACTGCTTCAGTGCCCTGAATGGTGTCCCAGTTGACCTGAAGGAGGGACCACAGTTCCCTCTACTGACTATGTGAAGAGCATGGCTCATTCCAAAGGAATTGTTTTACACCCGCGTAGAGTCTGACTCTGTAATGTCTGACTTTTACCGGCCCACTGGAAGCTCAATCTTAGTCTAGATGTTTCTCATACGGGTCCCAAAAAAGACACATGTTCTATCACTTTTAAAACAACTGTTAATTTCCTACTATAGCAGGCATTTTACCCACATGCTGTCAAATTCTAACAAAAACGTGCAAGCTAAGTATTATTATACCCAGTATAATATTATTGTATTATTATATATTATTATTTATAGTATATTTATATTTATATTTATATTTCTTTATATATATATAAAGTAATATAAATATATATATAAAGTATATTTATATACTTTATATATAAATATAAAAATATATATAAATATATATAAAGTATATTTATAATACTATTTATAGTATTATTATTTATAGTATTATTTATAGTATTATATATTATTATTATATAGTATTATTATATATTTGATTTGCAATTGAAATCAAAGGTAGAAAAGTGTAAGTCCAGACTGCAAAATTGTTAAGAAACAGAGCTTGAATTTGATGACAGGTCCAAGCATGTTCCAACACACTACTTTGCTGATCTACAAAGGTGGTCTTGCACTCTAATTATTTATACTGCTAATCACCTTCACCATTATTGTCAGACAAGAATTATGGGCCTATTTGTCATCAACAAACACAGCACAGGGAAGTAGCTCCTTAGAGAGAACACAGACTAGTTAGGTATCATAAAGAGATGATCGATAGTTCAAGACAACATATATTACTGCTTAAGTAACAAGACGAACAATAAGGGCTCCAAAAGTTTTTGATCAATAAGAACTCTGAAGATCAGAATAAAAGAAATTAAAAAGACAATCTTTTCCTACTGTATAGCACAGGAAACTATATTCAATATCTTGTAATAACTATATTCAGTATCTTGTAATAATGTATAATGGGAAGGAATCTGAAAAAGAATATATATATTTACGTATAACAATCACTTTGCAGTGCATGAGAAACTAACAACATTGTAAATCAACTATACTTCAATTAAAAAGTTAAATTTAAAAAAGGACAATTTTATTAGCACCCATTAAAATGATGTTGTAGAAGTTTCTTAACCTCAACACCACTGACATTTTGGGTCCCACAATTCTTTAGTGGGGGTTGGGGAGTGTCTGTCCTGCACATTGTAAAATGTTTACATTTTACATTCGATGCCAGCAGGACTCCCCATTCATGACAATCAAAACTGTCCCCAGTTATTGTCAAATGTCCCCTAGGAGAGCAAAATCACTCTAGTTGAAAACCTGCTGTAGAAAAATACTTAGAGACAAGAAGAAGTATTATAGTATATTATTTTTAAGTGAAAATGTTTATAAAATAAAGTGCAATATATGATCTAGTTTTATTTTTTGAAAAAATATATAAATGTATACAAAAAATAGAACTTTAAGAACATTGAAATGTTAAAGTGGTCAGCTGGTGGTAAGGTAACAGGTAATTTTTGTTTTCTTCTTTGTGTATTTTCTAGATTTTCCACATTCATTCCAATAAACATAAATTTCTTCTGTAGAATGTTTGACAGCCTAGGAATTCTAGGCATTCATTTATTTTAAATCTACATTGTAAGACAACAGGGAAACTTGTCTAACTCTGAATTCAAGATAAGAAAAAAGGAAACAAAAGTATCCCCTGAGAAATTTAAACTCCAGATTTGTAAATCACACAGGTTTGTAATTTTAATTGTTTCTACTTTTGTGGTCTGGGACCTCTAAACTGAGAAATTACCACAAAAGTCAGTCTTGGATCAGTACTGCCCCCAGATCACTTAATAAATGGAAATGCAAGACTGCTCTGGAGGAATTCTCCCACAACCCAGGCTTCCAGGGGAGAGTTCTACCACAAAACAAAAGTAACAAACAAATATCCCCTAAACTGAGTCACAATCACTTGGGGACAAACCCACCATGGGAGTCAAAAAACAAAAACAAGAGGTTAGAGCTGGAAGACCATGCAGTCACTAAAAAACAACCTGACAGAGAATGTGAAAACAGCACGATGAAGATGATGATAAGACAAGAAATTAACTGCCCTGCCGCAGGGGGTTAAACTGTGAAAACAAATAGGTAATAAGTAATGTTCTGGTAAAAATCAAATGGCACTTCAGGAAATAAAATCTATAGTTGAAAAGAAAATTAGAGACCTAGAAGATAGATCTGAAAAAAGTTACTGCAGCCCAGAGATGGAAATCATAAAAGACAAGTTAAAAATTATGAAAAACCAACTAAGAAAGTCCAATATTTTTTAAACAGGAGCTTCCAGAAAAAGAGAATTGAAAGAATGGGAGAGAGGCAATATTTAAAGAGGTAAGAGCTAAGAATTTTTCCAAATTGATTATATCTATGAATTCTCAGACTCAAGAAGCTCAAGATAAACCAGCTAAAAATCCACAGCCGTACACATCGCAGGGAACTGACAGAATATGAAAGATACAACAGCAACTAGATTGATAGCTGATTTCACAAAAGCAATCGTAGAATTTGGAAGGCAATGGGGAAATAACTTTAAAATGTTATGAAAAATAACTGTCAGCCAAGTATTTTATTTCCAGATAAATATTATTCAACAGGGAGCACACACACAAAATTGAGATGAAGACTCAGAGAATTCAGAGTCACAACCACTCACTTTTGCTGAAAGAACTACTAAAAAATGTAGTTTAGAAAGAAGGGAATGAAAGCCAAAATGAATGAACAGGGTGCAAAATGCAAAGAAGAGTAATAAAACTGGTTGATGTATTTCTGTGCAAACAACAATAACAATAACTAACACGAGGGAATGCAAATAAGATGGAACTAAAATAATGGACAACTTCTTTTTAAGAGAACATTCACAATTATTGACCCCTAAAATGCTTTAAAATGTCCAATGACAAGTGGGAGGGATGGAGAAATGAAGAGATAGAGGTAAAACGAATGGAAATAATTCAATAATTATTGAAGCTGAGTGAAAAGCACATGGAATTTGTTATACTTTTCTCTATGCTTTTGTGACTATGTGGAAATTCCATTACGAAAATAATTATGAAATTGAAATATGAGAATAAAGGAAAACTCCACTATTTGTGTAATTAGGTAATAAAAGGTCTAAATTCCAAAAAAAGAGAGTTTGGATTAGGAAAACACTAAATAGTAGTCCAAATTTGATCAATGATAAGTGACTTACTCAAGAGAAGCAAATATATAAAGTTTCATCATAGTTTTATAGATAACAGAAACGTCAGCCTAGCAGTTAACACAGTCAGTGGGAGATGTGTGGGTAAAGAAAAAATAGAAAACTGGCATATTTAACCTAGTTTTCTCATTATAGAAACTTGAAGACTTTATTTCAATTCTGTCAACATATTGCAACCAAGTTGATTATTTTAATTGGACAGCTTATTTTTAAAAGTTGGTCAAAGACTTGGATTAACTTACTGTTTGCATTGAATTCCTTAGGTTTTCTTTTTCTTGATTCTTTTAAATTCTAAACACTGAATAGACCAAATTGACAGCATTGCAGATGGACTAAACATTAATCTTTCTTTATATTAAACTGATACAGAACGCATGACTTATGTTTGCTTACGTTCTCCACTGACTTCCTAAATCAGTTCGGCATGTGCATTTTTGGGTCAGTATCTCATATCACGGTCTCTCTTTTTGTACCACATAACTCTCAAAAAGCTTGCATGTTCCATCAAATAAAAACATCCTTCATAAAAACTCAATTTCATAGAAAAATAATACAAAGCCTTCAACGATCATCTCTTAGACTTTTGTTGGAATAAAAACTTGGCCCTGAAAGCTGGTTGTACATGTTTCTGCCTAAACCTGACTAATGCACAAATCATATATTTTTCAGTTTTATAAAAGCAATAATCCATCTAGAACATTGGGAAAAAGCAAGAGTTACTATAGCAAGGCCAACAGCTGCTTTAAAACAAATCTTTCCAGACTAAGTGAAATATTGTTTGTTTGTTGTTTAATATGTGTGAAAAAATTGTCAGGAAATAATCATATTTTATAATAGTTTTGATTTGTGTTTGCATTTTGCAATCAATAACAGCTACTGGATATGTTTCAATATTGTGCTGATATGATTCTTTTAATCCCTTCAAAATTACAGGAGAAATTTGAACTTGTCATTCTACCTCATTTTTCTTGTATCATTAAGCAAAAATCAATAGGCTTTCCCTCAAAGTTTTTTCTTTACCCTTAAATTCTCCAGTGACTACAAACATGCTTTTTACTGGATAAAGGAGATGTTAATGAATTTTTTCCAGCTTTGCAATCCACTGAAATCCCTGCAATTCATTTTATTGTCTAAAACTGTACTGCTGTGATTTCTGTAAACAGGGAGAAGAGGACAAATTTTTTAAATGTAATAGCACTTTAACCTTGAATGAAATACTTAAAGCACTTCCCTTATTTTTGGTATTAAGAGAAACTGGGAAGGGGGAGGAGAAGGAAAGGAATTGTTTGCACAGTTACTCGAATATCTGTGTTTTTAAAAAATAAAATAAGGCACTTAGCTGAGACTCATTTATAGAAGCTAAATATACTTTCCACCTCTGTTCCTTCATCTCTCTCTTATTTCCTCTGATTTAGAATCAGGTTAAGTTATAAGAAGATCAGCAAACATTTGGCCAGAAAATTAGGCTCCAGGTGAGGAGAATTTTCTCAGAGCTCTAAAAGATTTTCTATACTTGTTGGATAGATACACACAACTAAACAGCTAGAAAAAGTAGGTGGTTTATGATGGGAATCAAATGAGATACATATTGTATAATTAGGATTAAGCAAAATTTTGCATGTAAAACACAGCCTTCAGTATATAATAAGTGCTCAATAAATCTCTTTAAAATGGAGCTCAAATCAGAGATCAGGTCTAGAAAGCCAATTTAGGACTTAAATTCAAAAACTTGAAAATCTCCTAACTGCTCAACAGAAGGCTATGAAGATTGACATCACAGGGCCAGGAGCCAACCCAGTTGAGACCACATCAAAGAAGAAAAGCAGGAAGTTGAACCACTTCTGTCTCATTTATGCCCCTTTCCCATCAAGGAGGCCCAGTTGTGTTTTTTGTAATAATAATAGATACCACCCTCCTTGCTGGACACTGCGTTGGTCTTTTACGCACGTTGTCCCATGATTTCCTACATCTAGGAATGTAGTGGTGATTGCCATTCTCAATATGAAGAAACAGCTTCAGAGGGGCTCAGTAACTTGCCCAAGGCCACACAGCTAACTGTTAACAAGAAAAGGCTCTGATCCAGCTCTGTTGACTTTCTGGTCAGACTACGTGGACGCGTTTTCATCTCCTGACGCCTCCTCTCCACGCTCACAGCCTTGGTTCAGGATTTCATCCTTTTTTGCCCATGCAGTATCCACAGCATTTTCACCCAGACCCCTCTTTCTAGCCACAGAATTACACAGCAATCCTTCTAACTTGCAAGTGGGATCGTGCCATTCCTCTGCTTAAAGATTTCAGTAACTCCACATAATCCAGGAGGAAGTCCGAGCCTCTGACCTCGCACCTCCCCCCCACCCCAGACATTTCAGTCTGTTCTTACTTTCCCACCAAGCTGGGCTTCTCTCGTCTCCCTGCCTCACCCGGGCTGAGCCCTAAACAGTCCGTCTCACCTCATCTCCTCACTTCATGTGGATAATCCCTGCAGTCCCGTCCGTCCAAGCTCGGGTGCCTCCATCCCTGACTCCCGGCCCTTCCTCACACTCACCGTGTGTCTCTCCGAAGCCCCCATCCCCACCCCACCCCATCTCTCCTCTGGAACCTCAACCGCCACGTGAATGAGCACTCAAGCGCTTACTGTATTGGGGTTCACACTGTGGTGGCATCAGAATCTCACCTGGAGGGCTAGCCAAGACGGCAAACTGGTGAAGGGCAGTATTTGTATTTGTATTTGTATTTCTGTATTTGTATTTCTACCACGTTCCCCGGGGGATTATGACACTGACCAACGTCTGAGAGCCACTGTACTATGGTATCTTAAACTGTTCACTGGAGGTTCCATACGAGTGCGTGTTCTCTCCAACATGATTTTAAAGTCCTAAGGAGGAAAAAGACCTTATTCCTATCCCACCACACCCCTCCATCCTCAGTATCACCCATGAATTATGAAAACTGGAATTCTCTTGTATCAGTTCTTTGCAATTCCATGATTCTTGATAATTTAGGGTAGGGGAGGACAAATGTACCTAATTTAGGGTGCCAAGAGAAGTACCTTGTGGTGAGTGCTATATACCCCCCAATTATTAATTCTACAGTATACTTGTATACATTTATGCTATTTTCCATTTGATACTTTCAAAAGTCTCCTCTGGATATTCTGCTTCTCTGTCAATTTCAATGCTAACAGATATGCATTAATATTCTTACATGTCATGCATACTTTACATCTAAAAATATATTTTACTCAATACTATAGAATAATGTCAAATAAAATGAAAAAGAAACAGATGACAGTACTTTTACCTTCCACTCAATCAGTTAATATTATAAGTGAACTCAGAGCAAAATAAAAAATGTTAGAATATTGGAAATCTATTGATTTGAAATTTATTCACCTGGTAGGATGCTGGGTAACAGGTGGGCACATGAATGTTTATGGAACTGAATATCACACAACAGGATTCTATAATCTAATCATAAAGCTGCAGAGAGGGTAGTAACTGTCAGAGTGCAGCCTCCAGAGAAATTCCCGTCACACTGTTACATATTCAATGCTAAGTTCTCCAGGAAGAAACAATAAGTTCCCTTGGTAACAGGTCCCATCTCTGACAACATACTGCTGGTGTATTCCTCCAGTCAGAACCTAGGTCCTGGCTATTCAAAGTGTGGTTCTTGACCATGAGAATCACCTGGGGGCTTGTCTAAAATGCAGAATCTTGGCCACCCAGTCGAACTGCATCAGAACCTGCATTTTAACAAGGCCCCAGGTGGTTCAACTGCACATTACAGTTTGAGACGCTCTGCCCTAGTACATCGGGCTAAGGATCTAAATAGGACACAAGGGTTTACAAGTCATGAACTAGACTTTGTAAGCACCAGACCAAAATTCAGAACATAACTGAAGTTTTCTCCCGACTCCATTAGAGATTTTAGGAATAATCAGCCAAGTCACAAAGATTCATTGATGTTTATTCTGTGCTACTCAAGCATAGACACCGGGTTCTGACTAAAAGTCCCCAAGGCCAGAGGGCAGGGGTGCCCACGGAAGACGGGTCATGAGGGTGTCTTTCCTGAATTGTTTTGCAAGGGGAGGAAGGAGCAGCTTCTACAATATTTGGCCGTAGATTAAAGTGGATGTTACAACACACAGAATTCTTTACTACAAGTACTTCTTACTGTTCCAAATAAAGTGTTTTTCAGAAAATGTCAAATTTCTGTGAACTCAATAACATTTCTTAAGGATTTTTAAAATCACTTTAAAAATTATTACTTCCACTGCTTTTCAGTGATCAATGTTTTCCTTATACTGTAGCTTTACATTTCTTTTCCAAAGTATCTTCCTCTGAGAGTTATTGAAGAATCTATAAAAAGAATATAACTAATAGACAAAAGCATATCCTCCATAAACAGGTGATCATAAAAACTACTAACACATAGAATGCTTACTATGGGCCAAGAACTATATAGATTAATCTAATTCTTACAACAAAGGTCTGAAGTGAATGCCATAACTGCCCATTGTCCAGATGAGATCACTGTGGCCCAGTTAGCATTATTAACTAATTTGCACCAAGTCACAGAGCCTGTGAGCAGCAGAGCCAGTTCTGAGCCCAGCTCTTCTCCACTCCCCTCCACTCTGGGGCACAAACAGGCATGCAGTAAATAACACATGCTTTGATTTTCTATAGTCCACCTTCATTTCAATGGCAAGCTTCCATCCTGACAGGCTCCTTCTTGGGGCTTCCCCTGTGCACTCGCTCTAACACCGTGAATCCTATGATCACAACGGCGCCCAGCACTGGGGATGCCTCCTGTCACTGGACATCCCTCCACAGGGGTCACTTCTAAATTACCCTGCACCTACCTGTGTGGTCCTATCAGGTTCCCTGGTCTGCTGCTTTTGGGCCACTTGAGGAAAGGGAGAGCTTGGACACAGCCTCCAGGGTGCTCCACAAGGCAGTCTCCCTGAGTCTTCCCAGATCTTGAGTATGATCAAAGCAGAGGGTATTCTTACAACATTTCTTCCTCTGGCAATCCTGTCCCACGCAATAGTTTACGCTTTTGAAAAACAGAACCGGAGTCCTCTGAAACTAACTTTTCCAAGGCAAGGAAAAACAAAGTGTACTATCTGCTTGAATTAGAAAAGAAAACATAAAGAAATATTTGAGACTCTTGTGCAGCCCCACTTGAATCTGAGTCACTAGATAAACAACAATTCAGGGCATTAAAAAGGGAGAAAGTTTGGCTCCATTAAAATTACCTAGACTGACCCTGAGTACCAAGATGTTGTGATAAGCATGGCCTCTTTCGTGCTGGCGTGGAGTGGCCAGGGCTAAGCAAGAGGAAGCGAGGTTCTCTTCTGTGGACATTCTGCGCAAGGTCATTAGGAGAAGACTAGGACCTAAACAAGAGAAATCAATTCAAATACAGCCCAGTTCAGCTGCTTAACCTACTGATGAACCCCAAGTACCTAGGACAGTATCTTCTCCATGGTGCATAATGGAAAACTATTTGAGGTCTGAACGAATGAGTGAACAAGCCAGATGATGTACTGGGACTCTGACATGGGCTTGGTGTGGAAAGGCATAGAAAGACTTGTGGCCTCTACAAAGCTGAAGCCTGGTCATTGCATTGTGCTCAGGAGTCTCAGAGGAAAACAGAAGTCAGAATCAGTACTTTACAGGGCTGGGAAGGAGGCAAGGACACTCTCGTTCCTTCCATGTACAGAACTGTGTTGACTAAGATTCATTTTGGGCTGTGGATAAAACTTCCTATGACAGTGACTTGAGCAAAACAAAAGTTTGTTTCTCTCTGATTTAAAACTTGGGAGGGAGAGAATTCAGAGTTATGTGGTGGATCTGCTCCACAGAACAAGTCTTTAACCTCAAAGGCCCTGGGAATCCAGGCTCTGCCCTGCAGCCCTGCTTTGCATGGTCTCCATGCCCAGAGGCACATTATAGTCACAGATGGCAGCTCTTGGTCCAGCCATCATCCCAGCATTCCAACCAGAAAGGGAGAATAATAAGAAGGATAGGGATATACACCAGCTGTCTCTTGGGGAACATTCCTAGAACTGCCACAAACATTATCCCATTGGCCAGAACTTAGTCAAATGGACACACCCAGATGCAAGGAAGACTAGTAAACGCGGACTTTTTCTGGGCAGTGTGGGTCCTTAAAAGTTCTTTTATGACAACAGAAGGAGGGAATGGACATTGGGGGATAATAGTATTTAGAGTTAGGGTTAGCAAATCCTCCTGCATGGACGTGGAGTCCAAAATACTAAGAAGGATGACACGAGATTTCTGAAGGCTTTCTCCCCCAAGAGATACTTCGTTCACGTATAACTCACTGACAGCAGTAAAGGCCATGGCTACTACTTAAGCATGTAGACAGAAGCCATGTTAAGTGATAATGATTTGTTGTTATCATTTTGACTATCACATTGACTGCTTACCACATTCCAGTCACTATGCTGAGTAGTTTTTGTCATTATTCCATTTAATCCTTATAACAGCCCTATGATATTGGTGCAAAAACTGAGTCCCCCAGAGGGTGAATAACTTGCTAATAATTAGAGAAAATGAATTGGCTTCTTAGGTATATGCATTGCAAGAGCCTGTACTCTCACACACCATCAGTATATGTGGCCAACCCAAGACTGGATTAGCAAGTGGAGACCCACTCTATAAGATGCAGTCTGTCCATTTGTTCAAATGATGATTTATTTTTTAAAATATCATTTTAAGCACTTATTACCCATGATGTATACTGACCTCTGGGACTAAAATAGGTGGGCAAAAAACTTATGTACAAAACAGAAACTGACTCACAGATGTAGAAAACAAACTTGTGGTTACCAAAGGGAAAGGGGGGGAGAAATAAATTAGGAGTTTGGGATTAACATATACACACTACTGTATATAAAATAGATAACCAATGAGGACCTACTATTTAGCACAAGGAACTATACTCAATATTTTGTAATAACCTATATGGGAAAAGAATCTGAAAGAGAATATATATATATATATATATATATATATATATATATATATATATATATATATATATATATATATAACTGAATCACTTTGCTGTACACCAGAAACTAACACAACATTGTAAATCAACAATACTTCCATTTAAAAAAATTCATGAAGCTTAAAGACTTGTGGGAGTCAAGTACAAATCAACTAACGCCAAGAATAACTGTGATGACTGCCACAAAATAGGTTTTTATGTTACCATGAAAGCATAGTATTCAAGAATGTGGCCTAGCCTGGTGGATCTGGGAAGACTTCCCTTTGGAAGAGACATTTGAACTAAGACCTAAGGGCTGATGATGAGTAGCAGAGGCTGAAAGTATTCGGGCAAGAAGCACAGCACGTGCAAAGGCCCAGAAGTAGCAGGAGGGTGGCATAATTAAGGAACAGAGACAAGACTGTGTGGTTAGAGCAAAGTGGATGTTGACAAAAGATAAGGCCAGAGGAATGGGGACCTGGTTATGAAGTCCATTGGAAAGACATTGGGTTTTCACCTAAGAACAACTAGAAATCTGTGGAAGTGTTTTAATATGAGGTGGTGGGGAGTGAAGGAGGAGGAGCTGGGAGCCCGACATAATTCATTGTGCACTTTCATGAGGGAAGAGATTTATCTTACTCCCCACTGTATTCCTTACACATAGTAGGCACTAAAAACATATTTATGAGATGAACTAATACATTCATAGATAACTTTTGAGAATATCACTCTGGCTTCAGTGTGGAAAATGCTAATGGGAGTGGGGACCAAGAGGGTGCCAGGGAGGCCAAGGAAGGGGCTATTTCAGAACTAAAGAGAAGGACATGGTGATGGATTGAATACAGCCAAGGGGATCAGAAGGTGCCAGGATAGCTCCTAGGTTTCTGGCATGAGCCACTGGGCAGAGGACAGCCCCATTCACTGAGACTGGGAGAGAAGGGCAAGCTGTGAGGAGGAAGGTCACATCATGTCACCAGACATAGTTTCCATTTATATAACCACAGGCTGTGAATTCTGTCTACAGAGGTAGCAGGAAATAATGAAAATACATCCAAATGAGCCCAAACTGCAAATCTGGAACAAGAAGTAGCCCTAGGTCTCCTGACCTTGTCGAGTTCCCTCAGCTTTGAAAGTCATCACTAGACGTTAAAATAAAACCTCGCAAAACGTTAAAAAATAAAACCTTGCTATGGACACTGTCCCTCAACATTTGTGATGTAGGACACAAATAAATCTGAAAAGTCCGTCTGTGTTGGTTGGACTTATATGGGAGATAAAGCTGTTGAAAGCGAATTGGTTTGGTCCTAGGAGAGGCCGTGAGGGAGTGGTACATGTACAAGTTTCAGGTCTTTTGAAAAATATAAAACACCAACTAGAAGAGTTATCACCTCACCAAACTGTTGTCCTTATTGAGAAACTGCTGAATTACCAGCCAGGTTATGGCTCATCGTACCCCTTTTCACCATTACCCACTCTCTGCCACAACCACAGCGACCAAAAATAGACAGCTCACAGAGTGACTGATTTGAAGCTGCTGATTTGAACAATTTATTCTATCCCAATGGCACTTTGGTTTCATCTCGCCTGAGAACCTTGACTGCCAGACTTGATAATACAGTCTGTCCTATGAAGGAGAACATACAAACCAGTGAGCCAGTAGGCATGAAATAAACTGCTTTCAGAGGCTGGGAGATTATTCGTGTACTTTAAAATTCTAAGTTTACAATCCATATACACAGGAATTCATCTAAAGTAAGATGTGTTGTTAAAATATCTTTAGCACTGGCATCCTGCTTTATCCTTCTGCAGGACCATAATTTCCCAAAACTAAAATCACATGCTGTCCCTGAGGTAAGAATGATTGACATCTTACACTACAGATGGCTGAGCAGATGTGCACCCAGGTATGAGACCTCACTGCAAATTGGCTGGCCAATCAGAGAGGAGCTGAGAACTGCATTCTGAAGCAAAGACGAGTTCTCTACAGGGAGATCAGAGATCCAACTTGCACAGAATTGTCCCACTGTCAACCATGTTGGAATGCAGAATTAGGCTCTCTTTGAGTTAATAAAGTATTGTCCATATCTGCAACTAATATTCCCACCCCTAAGCATCATACAGGGAGCTCCAGTTCAAGAAATCCTTTGGTTAAACAATTTTAGGGGTTATGAGCACAGTCCTTAGAGACAGACCTGACGTTGAATCCCTGCTCTCTCTGTGAAGATGTAGGCAAATTACTTAGCCTAAGACTCAGGTATGTCACCTAAAATAGGATGTAATATTGCCTACTTTTCAGGAATGCAGTAAGTACAAATGAGGAAGAATGATAAGCACAGTGTTTGGCATGTACTGACAAACAAAAGAGTGTCAGTAATTTTTAGAATTGTGTAATCAGTTCCCTGCAAATCATGGCACAAAACACTTCATTGTTTCCCTGGATCAGAAGTATCTTAAAAATTCCTTCCAAAAGAGAAGAGGTAACTTGATGATTTTGGAGTTATAGCCCAAAATAAGCTGCTGCAAGAATGATTTTTCTTTGAATTCTCCTGTTTCATCTTTTTAAAAGATGGCAAGTTATCTGTTATTCTCCACAATATATCATGCATATTTTAATATTTAAAATACTTTTCAATAAAAAGTCCTCCAGGGAGATATGACATATTAATCCTATACTCCTTGGTGAGGCATAGTGAGGAAGGACCAAGAACACTGGCCATCCCCAGGGATGGCCTGGGGGCTTCACTTTGGGGACTACCTTTACATGGGCAAGTAACTTAACCTCTCTAGGTCTTAGTTTTCCCATGTGTAGAATTATAATAAAAATATTTCCTTCATGAGGTTTGCTTCCACTCCCTCTTCCCCACCTACTCCCATCCCCATCCCACCACTTCCAGCTTTGTCAAGTCCCTAGAGGTAGAACAAGTCACCATTTTTTAAATTATTTTAAGTATATTTATAGAGTCTAGTGCCAGGCACCAGGGTAAAGGCTGAATCACTAAAGATAATATAATGTCAAAA
Organism: Grampus griseus; assembly: GCF_964374135.1. NCBI lineage: Eukaryota > Metazoa > Chordata > Mammalia > Artiodactyla > Delphinidae > Grampus > Grampus griseus. The sequence goes on along the minus strand of NC_139004.1, from coordinate 44,144,976 downwards.
TTTAAGAGAATGTCCATGATGAGATCTGGTTTTCTCTGACCTAGCCTGAAAAGCCACACAGCATCAGTACTGCTGCATTCCATTGTTACAACCAAGTCACTAAGACCAGCCCAGATTCAAGAGAAGGGGGCTTGAAACTATCTTTGATGGAAGGAGTGTCAAAAACATGTGGACATATTTTAAAACGAGTATGTAGATGATCTACTCTTAGAGTTCCAAAGAAAAAAGAAAGAGAGAGAGAGAAGTGGGAGGGAGGGATGGAGAGAGGGAGGGAGGAAGGGAAAGGACAAAAGATGTGTCAGACCTCTACACAGAAAACTACAAAACATTATCAAGATTCATAAATTGGAGAAATCATTATTGGAAAGATATTAACCCTTCTTTTTTCAATATTTAATAAAATACCAATCAAAATCCCAGCAAGCAAAAATCAGTGTAATTGACCACATAACACACTAAAAAAGAAAAACCATATGTTTATCTCAGTAGACACAGCAAAAACATTTGATAAAATCCAACATCCATTCCTGATTTTTTAAAAATCTCTCAGAAAATTAGGAAGAGAAGAGAATCTCCTCAGCCCAATAAAAGGCATCTATAAATACCTACCACTAACATCACTCTTAATGGTGAAAGACTAAATACTTTTCTTCTAACACCATGAACAAGAAGAGATGTTCATTCTCATCACTTCTATTCAAAGCTGTAGTGGAGAATCCAGCCAGTGCAATGAGGCAAGAAAAAGGCATCTAGATTTTAAAAGAAGTGAAACTCTTTGTATTTGCAGACTACCTGATTGTCTATGTAGGAAGTCCCAAGGAATCTATAGAAAAGTAATCAAAACTAATAATGTTTAGCATTGTTACAGGAAAAAAAGAGTAAATACAAAAAATCAATTATATTTCTACTATACTAGCAATGAACAAACTGAAATTGTAATTAACAAAAAATACCATTTACTGTAACATCAAAATATGAAATAATTAGGGATAAATCTGTCAAAAGGTATGTAAGACTTGTACACTGAAAATGACAAAATATTGTTAAAATACATTAAAAGGTAAACATATGGAGAGATATAGCATGTTTATGGATCAGGAGATTCAATTTTTTAAATGTCAATTCTCTCTAAATTGCTCTATAGGCTCAGTGTAATCACAGTTATAATTCCAGCAGGGTTTTTTTTTGCTGAAAATTTACAAGTTTATTCTAAAATCCATGTGGGAATGTAAAGGGTATAGAATAGCCAAAATGAATTTGAGAAAGAACGAAGTTGGAGGGCTAACGTGACTTCAGAATTTTTAAAAATCTACAGTAATCAAGAGAGTCTGAAATTGGTATCAAGATAGATAAACAAGGGCTTCCCTGGTGGCACAGTGGTTGAGAGTCTGCCTGCCGATGCAGAGGACGTGGGTTCGTGCCCCGGTCCAGGAAGATCTCACATGCCGCGGAGCGGCTGGGCCCGTGAGCCATGGTCGCTGAGCCTGCGCGTCCGGAGCCTGTGCTCTGCAACAGGAGAGGCCACAACAGTGAAAGGCCCACGTACCGCAAAAAAAAAAATAGACAAACTGGATAAGCATCTTCACAGAAAATCAAATTTGATTCATACCCCACACCATATACAAATATTATCTCAAAAGGATAATAGACCTAAATGTAAAACTGAAAACTATGAAAGGTATAGAAGAAAATCTTGGTGACTTTGGATTGGGCAACAAGTTCTTAGATACAACAAGAAAGTATGAATGACAATAGAAAAAAAATGATAAATTAGATTTCGCCAAAATTAAGAAAGTTCTGCTCTTAAAAAGATATTCTTAAGCAAATAAACAAGCCACAAACAGGGAGAAAATAACTGAAAAGCACATATCTTATAAGGCATTTTATCCACAATATATACAAAGAATTCTCAAAACTCAACAGTAAGAAAAGAAACAAGCCAATAAAAACTAAACAAAGCCTTTGAATAGACACTTAAGCAAATAAGATATTAAAATGGCATATAAACACATAAAAAGATAGATGCTCAACATCATTGGTCATTAGGAAAATGCAAGCTAAATTCACTTCACCTCTAGTAGAATGTGTAAAATTAAAAATACAGATCATACCAAGTTCCAGTTGAGGATATGGAGCAGTTGGGATTCTTCTGCATTTTTGGTGGAGATGGAAAATGGTTAACGACTTTGAAAAACAGTTTGGCAGTTTCCTAAAAAGTTCAAAGTAAAATTACTAGTGACCTAACCATTCCAATACCAGGTAATTTACTCAGGAGAAATAAAGCATATCTCCATACAAAGACTTGTACATGAACATTCCTAGTAGCTTTATTCGTAATAGCCCCAAACTGGAGACAACGTAATGTCCATCAAAGGTGAATAAATTAAAAAATCCATACAATGAATGCTATTGAACAATAAAAAGGGATGTACTATTAATAAACAACACCACGATAGATGAATCTTAAAATAAGTATCCTGAGTGAAAGAAAAGCCAAGAAAAAAGTAAATACTGTATGATTCTATTTATATAATAATCTAGAAAATGCAAGCAAATCTATATAATCTATGTTATCAGTGGTTGTCAGTTGATTGGGGAGTCTGGGAGGAATGGAATGGAGGGATTACAAAGGGGTACAGGGAAAGTTTTGGGTGTGATAGATATCTTCACTATCTTGATTGTGGTAATGGTTGCATGGGTGTTTATATGTCAAAACTTATATAATTACACTTAAATATGTGTAGTCTATTATATGTTGATTATACTTCAATAACATTGTTAAAAATTCCAACAGCTTTTGGGGAAAATTAAAGGCTGTTTCCAAAATTTATATGAAAAATGCAAAGTGTCAAGTATAGATCAGACAATTTTGAAAAGCAAAATTGGAGGACCTAGCTCGCCAAGATGGCAGAGCAGGAAGACCCTGGGCTCACCTCCTCCCATGGGCACAGTAAAATTACAATTATTTAGAGAGCAACTATCTATGAGAACAAGCTAAAGACTAGCAGAAAAGATTTTCTACAACTAAAGATATAAAGAAGGAGCCACAACAAGATGGGTAGGAGGGGCGGAGACAGAGCATAGTCAAGACCTACATCCCCAGGTAGGTGAAAGACAAATAAGAGAATAATCACAATTGCAGAGGCTCTCCCCAAGGAGCAAGACTCCCAGGCTAGGGGCATTGCCCGGGAAGATGAGCCCCCAAAGAGCCTGGCTTTGAAGGCCAGAGAAATTTGTGTATGAGAGAGCCAGAGGGCTGAGGGAAACAGAGGCTTTGCTCTTAAAAGCATATGCAAAATCTCACATACTCCAAGTCCCAGCACAGAGGCAGTAATTTAAAAGGAGCCTGGATCAGACACAATTGCTGCTCTTGGAGAGTCTCCAGAGAGCCAGGAGGCAACTCGGACTCTCCCAGGAGACACAGATGCTGGCAGAAGGTATTTCTGAGAGCTCAATCTACCACGAGGACACAAGTGCTGGCAAATTCCACTTTGGAGTCCTCCCTCTAGCCTATTACTGTCAGGGGCTTACCCATCCACCAGCAGGCTGGCATCCTCAGGACGCGCACATATATGTGGGCATCCAGCCCAGCCCACCAGCAGGCCAACACCAGCCTGAGGACCCCCAGATTCCACAGCCAGCTGCTCCATGACATGACCCTGCCCACCAGCAGGCTGGCAGCCACCACATGAGGCAGGACCTGGCATCTACTGGGCAGGGGCTAGTCCTGTCTACAGCACCCCACAGTAGTTGGCCTGGCAACAACAGAAGGGCACATGCATCCCACATCGGGGGCACCCCTAACACATGCAAATCTGCTGACCAGAGGGGAGTGTGCTACAGGGCCCCACTGGATGCCTCCTACATAAGGCTATTTCTACAAGATCAGGAAACATAAGCAACATACCTAATACATAGAAATAAACATAGACAATTAAGAAAATGAGGACACAAATAACTATGTTCCAAGTGAAGAAACTAGACAAAACCCCAGAAGAAAAACTAAGCGAGGTAGAGTTAAGTAATCTACCCAATAAAGAGTTCAAGGTAAGGAGCATAAGTATGCTCCATGAACTCTAGAGAAAAATAGATGAACACAGTGAGAAGTTTAACAAAGAGTTAGAAAATATAAAGAACCATGAGTGAGCATGTTCTTATACTCCTACAATAGAGTCTCTCAAGAATGACAAGTAATTTTCAAAGGCTTAAATAAAAATGAGTCTACCATAAGGAAGTTTATTAAAACAGGAGGGAAATTTCAATTGAAAAAATTAGTTGACAAAAATATTTGCTGTGTTCTTTTTGTTGCTCCTGAAGTTAACAACAAGACATGGATGTGAACTTTAAATAGTTTATGGCTTGAATATATATAAATTTTTTAGGCTCTAAGTTAAAATATAATCACTGGCAACACAGAGTCCTCTAACAGATGACACTTGATTATTTATTGGTTATATTACTCTGTCTTCTCCATTTGGGCATTCTTACATTATTTCATCCAAAATCTCTGTGATAGTTAATTACATTCCACATACAGGTAAGTTTACCATGAAGCTAATAAAATTTAATCTCTAGGGCCCCCACCTGCACTGGCTCTTTTAAAATCCTGTTCTTAATTTTGTTATTGTAATTTGTATTATTTTTCTTAAAAAAAATTACTTCAGTTCAGACTCCACAAAAGCTGGAGCTGTTCCCGGTTCCTTAGAAGGGCTTTTTTCCCCTTGGTGAGAGGTGGGGCCATTCTTACTGTGTTTCCTCTGGGGTGAGCTTGGGGCTCTTGTCACTGTTGGTCCCCCTCCTCCTGCAGCCAGAGGCTTTCCCTTTCACTGCTCCTTCCTCTGTGGCTTTCCCTGTGAGGACAAAACTAGTCTTTACAAATCAGATGCAAGCAATTCTTGAAAATATTTTTGTTGTTTAAATTATGTAGTAATGAGCCTGACAGGTCTCCCTCTCATCCTATTCTATTCTCCAAAGGGAGTCACTGTTCATCATTTGTGTCCATCTTTCCAGATCTTTCTCTGCATTTGCATACATGAATACTTAAAACATTTTAAACTAATATTCTGTTAATAAACAATTATGCTAGGTAGGATGGGAAGATGGCGGAAGAGTAAGACGCGGAGATCACCTTCCTCCCCACAGATACATCAGAAATACATCTACACGTGGAACAACTCCTACAGAACACCTACTGAAGGCTGGCAGAAGACCTCAGACCTCCCAAAAGGCAAGAAACTCCCCACGTACCTGGGTAGGGCAAAAGAAAAAAAGAAAAAACGGAGACAAAAGAATAGGGACGGCACCTGCACCAGTGGGAGGGAGCTGTGAAGGAGGAAAAGTTTCCACACTAGGAAGCCCCTTCACGGGCGGAGACTACGGGAGGCGGAGCAGGGAGCTTCGGAGCCGGGGAGGAGAGCACAGCAACAGGGGTGCGGAGGGCAAAGCGGGGAGATTCCCGCACAGAGGATCGGTGCCGACCGGCACTCACCAGCCCGAGAGGCTTGTCTGCTCACCCGCCGGGACGGGCGGGGCTGCGAGCTGAGGCTCGGGTTTCGGTTTCGGTTGGAGAGCAGGGAGAGGACTGGGGTTGGCGGCTTGAACATAGCCTGAATGGTTAGTGCACCACGGCTAGCCGGGAGGGAGTCCGGGGAAAGGTCTGCACCTGCCGAAGAGGCAAGAGACTTTTTCTTCCCTCTTTGTTTCCTGGTGCGCGAGGAGAGGGGTTTAAGAGCGCTGCTTAAAGGAACTCCAGAGACTGGCGCGAGCCGCGGCTAAAAGCGCGAAGCCCAGAGACGGGCGCGAGCTGCGGCTAAAAGCGCGGACCCCAGAGACGGGCCTGAGCCACGGCTAAAAGCACGGACCCCAGGGACGGGCGGGAGACGCTAAGGCTGCTGCTGCCGCCACCAAGGGGCCTGTGTGCGAGCACAGGTCACTATCCACACCCCTCTTCCGCGGAGCCTGTGCAGCCCGCCACTGCCAGGTTCCCGGGATCCAGGGACAACTTCCCCGGGAGAACGCACGGCGGGCCTCAGGCTGGTGCAACGTCACGCCGGCCTCTGCCGCCGCAGGCCCGCACCGCACGCAGTGCCCCTCCCTTCCCCCCCCCCCCCTCCCCGGCCTGAGTGCGCCAGAGCCCCCGAATCAGCGGCTCCTTTAACCCCGTCCTGTCTGAGCAAAAAACAGACGCCCTCCAGCGACCTACACTCAGAGGCAGGGCCAAATCCAAAGCTGAGCCCCTGTGAGCTGTGAGAACAAAGAAGAGAAAGGGAAATCTCTCCCAGTAGCCTCAGGAACAGCGGATTAAAGCTCCACAATCAACTTGATGTACCCTGCATCTGTGGAATACATGAATAGACAACGAGTCATCCCAAATTGAGGAGGTGGTCTCTGAAAGCAAGATTTATGATTTTTTCCCCTTTACCTCTTTTTGTGAGGCTGTATGTGTATGCTTCTGTGTAAGATTTTGTCTGTATAGCTTTGCTTCCAACATTTGTCCTAAAGTTCTATCGGTCCCTTTTTTTTTTCTAAATAAGTATTTTTTAATTCAATAACTTTATTATACTTTATTTTATTTTACTGTATCTTCTTTCTTTCTGTCTTTTTTCCTTCTTTCCCTCCTTCCTTCCTTCCTCCCTCCCTCCCTCCCTCCTTTCTTTCCTTCTTGCCTTCTTTCCTTCTTTGCTTCTTTCTTTCTTCCTTCCTTCCCTCCTTTCTTTCTTTCTTTCTTTCTTTCTTTCTTTCTTTCTTTCTTTCTTTATTTCTTTCTTTCTTTCTTTCTTCATACTTCTACTAATTCTCTCTACTTTTTCTCCCTTTTATTCTGAGCCGTGTGGATAAAAGGCTCTTGGTGCTCCAGCCAGGAGTCAGGGCTCTGCCTCTGAGGTAGGAGAGCCAACTTCAGGACACTGGTCAACAAGAGACGTCCCAGCTCCACATAATATCAAATGGCGAAAATCTCCCAGAGACCTCCATCTTAACACCAGCACCCAGCTTCACTCAACGACCAGCAAGCTGCAGTGCTGGACAACCTATGCCAAACAACTAGCAAAACAGGAACACAACCCCACCCATTAGCAGAAGGACTGCCTAAAATCATAATAAAGCCACAGACATGCCAAAACACACCACCAGACGTGAACCTGCCCACTAGAGAGACAAGATCCAGCCTCATCCACCACAACACAGACTCTAGTCCCCTCCACCAGGAAGCCTACACAACCAACTGAACCAACCATAGCCACTGGAGACAGACATCAAAAATAGGAGGAACTACGAACCTGCAGCCTGCAAAAAGGAGACCCCAAACACAGTAAGATAAGCAAAATGAGAAGACAGAAAAACACACAGCAGATAAAGGAGCAAGACAAAAATGCACCACACCTAACAAATGAAGAGGAAATAGGCAGTCTACCTGAAAAAGAATTCAGAATAATGCTAGTAAGGATGATCCGAAACCTTGGAAAGACAATGGACAAAATGCAAGAAACAGTTAACAAGGACCTAGAAGAAATAAAGATGAACCAAGCAATGATGAACAACACAATAAATGAAATTAAAAGTACTCTAGATGGGATCAATAGCAGAATAACTGAGGCAGAAGAACGGATAAGTGACCTGGAAGATAAAATAGTGGAAATAACTACTGCAGAGCAGAATAAAGAAAAAAGAACGAAAAGAACTGAGGACAGTCTCAGAGACCTCTGGGACAACATTAAACACACCAACATTGGAATTATAGGGGTTCCAGAAGAAGAAGAGAAAAAGAAAGGGACTGAGAAAATATTTGAAGAGATTATAGTTGAAAACTTCCCTAATATGGGAAAGGAAATAGTTAATCAAGTCCAGGAAGCACAGAGAGTCCCATACAGGATAAATCCAAGGAGAAATACGCCAAGACACATATTAATCAAACTGTCAAAAATTAAATACAAAGAAAGCATATTAAAAGCAGCAAGGGAAAAACAACAAATAACACACAAGGGAATCCCCATAAAGTTAACAGCTGATCTCTCAGCAGAAACCCTACAAGCCAGAAGGGAGTGGCAGGACATATTTAAAGTGATGAAGGAGAAAAACCTGCAACCAAGACTACTCTACCCAGCAAGGATCTCATTCAGATTTGATGGAGAAATTAAAACCTTTACAGACAAGCAAAAGTTGAGAGTTCAGCACCACCAAACCAGCTTTACAACAAATGCTAGAGGAACTTCTCTAGGCAAGCAACACAAAAGAAGGAAAAGACCTACAATAATGAACCCAAAACAACTTAGAAAATGGGAATAGGAACATACATATCGATAATTACCTTAAATGTAAATGGACTAAATGATCCCACCAAAAGACACAGATTGGCTGAATGGATACAAAAACAAGACCCTTATATGTGCTGTCTACAAGAGACCCACTTCAGACCTAGAGACACATACAGACTGAAAGTAAGGGGATGGAAAAAGATATTCCATGCAAATGGAAACCAAAAGAAAGCTGGAGTAGCAATTCTCATATCAGACAAAATAGACTTTAAAATAAGGACTATTAGAAGAGATGAGGAAGGACACTACATAATGATCAAGGGATCGATCCAAGAAGAAGATATAACAGTTGTAAATATTTATGCACCCAACATAGGAGCACCTCAATACATAAGGCAAATACTAACAACCATAAAAGTGGAAATCAACAGTAACACATTCATAGTAGGGGACTTTAACACCCCACTTTCCCCCATGGACAGATCATCCAAAATGAAAATCAATAAGGAAACACAAGCTTTAAATGATACATTAAACAAGATGGACTTAATTGATATTTATAGGACACTCCATCCAAAAACAACAGAATACATATTTTTCTCAAGTGCTCATGGAACATTCTCCAGGATAGATCATGTCTTGGGTCACAAATCAAACCTTGGTAAATATAAGAAAATTGAAATTGTATCAAGTATCTTTTCCGACCACACGCAAGAGACTAGATATCAATTACAGGAAAAGATCTGCAAAAAATACAAACACATGGAGGCTAAACAATACACTACTTAATAATGAAGTGATCACTGAAGAAATCAAAGAGAAAATAAAAAAATACCTAGAAACAAATGACAATGGAGATGCAACGACCCAAAACCTATGGGATGCAGCAAAAGAAGTTCTAAGGGGGAAGTTTATAGCAATACAAGCCCACCTTAAGAAGCAGGAAACATCTCGAATAAACAACCTAACCTTGCACCTAAAGCAATTAGAGAAAGAAGAACAAAAAAACCCCAAAGCTAGCAGAAGGAAAGAAATCATAAAAATCAGATCAGAAATAAATGAAAAAGAAATGAAGGAAACAATAGCAAAGATCAATAAAACTAAAAGCTGGTTCTTTGAGAAGATAAACAAAATAGATAAACCACTAGCCAGACTCATCAAGAAAAAAAGGGAGAAGACTCAAATCAATAGAATTAGAAATGAAAAAGGAGAGGTAACAACTGACACTGCAGAAATATAAAAGATCATGAGAGATTACTACAAGCAACTCTATGCCAATAAAATGGACAATCTGGAAGAAATGGACAAATTCTTAGAAATGCATAACCTGCCAAGACTGAATCAGGAAGAAATAGAAAATATGAACAGACCAATCACAAGCACTGAAATTGAAACTGTGATTAAAACTCTTCCAACAAACAAAAGCCCAGGACCAGATGGCTTCACAGGCGAATTCTATCAAACGTTTAGAGAAGAGCTAACACCTATCCTTCTCAAACTCTTCCAAAATATAGCAGAGGGAGGAACACTCCCAAATTCCTTCTACGAGGCCACCATCACCTTGATACCAAAACCAGACAAGGATGTCACAAAGAAAGAAAACTACACGCCAATATCACTGATGAACATAGATGCAAAAATTCTCAACAAAATACTAGCAAACAGAATCCAACAGCACATTAAAAGGAGCATACACCATGATGAAGTGGGGTTTATTCCAGGAATGCAAGGATTCTTCAATATATGCAAATCTATCAATGTGATAAACCTTATTAACAAATTGAAGGAGAAAAACCATATGATCATCTCAATAGATGCAGAGAAATCTTTCGACAAAATTCAACACCCATTTATGATAAAAACCCTGCAGAAAGTGGGCATAGAGGGAACTTTCCTCAACATAATAAAGGCCATATATGACAAGCCCACAGCCAACATCATCCTCAATGGTGAAAAACTGAAAGCATTTCCAGTAAGATCAGGAACAAGACAAGGTTGCCCACTCTCACCACTCTTATTCAACATAGTTTTCGAAGTTTTAGCCACAGCAATCAGAGAAGAAAAGGAAATAAAAGGAATCCAAATCGGAAAAGAAGAAGTAAATCTGTCAATGTTTGCAGATGACATGATACTATACATAGAGAATCCTAAAGATGCTACCCGGAAAACTACTAGAGCTAATCAATGAATTTGGTAAAGTAGCAGGATACAAAATTAATGCACAGAAATCTCTGGCATTCCTATACACTAATGATGAAAAATCTGAAAGTGAAATCAATAAAACACTCCCATTTACCATTGCAACAGAAAGAAAAAAAATATCTAGGAATAAACCTACCTAAGGAGACAAAAGACCTGTATGCAGAAAATTATAAGACACTGATGAAAGAAATTAAAGATGATACAAATAGATAGAGAGATATACCATGTTCTTGGATTGGAAGAATCAACATTGTGAAAATGACTCTACTACCCAAAGCAATCTATAGATTCAATGCAATCCCTATCAAACTACCACTGGCATTTTTCACAGAACTAGAACAAAAAAAATCACAATTTGTATGGAAACACAAAAGATCCCGAATAGCCAAAGCAATCTTGAGAACGAAAAACAGAGCTTGAGGAATCAGGCTCCCTGACTTCAGACTATACTACAAAGCTACAGTAATCAAGACAGTATGGTACTGGCACAAAAACAGAAAGATAGATCAATGGAACAGGATAGGAAGCCCAGAGATAAACCCACGCACATATGGACACCTTATCTTTGATAAAGGTGGCAGGAATGTACAGTGGAGAAAGGACAGCCTCTTCAATAAGTGGTGCTGGGAAAACTGGACAGGTACATGTAAAAGTATGAGATTAGATCACTCCCTAACACCATACATAAAAATAAGCTCAAAATGGATTAAAGACCTAAATGTAAGGCCAGAAACTATCAAACTCTTAGAGGAAAACATAGGCAGGACACTCTATGACATAAATCACAGCAAGATCCTTTCTGACCCACCTCCTAGAGTAATGGAAATAAAAACAAAAATAAACAAATGGGACCTAATGAAACTTCAAAGCTTTTGCACAGCAAAGGAAACCATAAACAACACCAAAAGACAACCCTCAGAATGGGAGAAAATATTTGCAAATGAAGCAACCGACAAAGGATTAATCTCCAAAATTTACAAGCAGCTCATGCAGCTCAATAACAGAAAAACAAACAACCCAATCCAAAAATGGGTAGAAGACCTAAATAGACATTTCTCCAAAGAAGATATACAGACTGCCAACAAACACATGAAAGAATGCTCAACATCATCAATCATTAGAGAAATGCAAATCAAAACTACAATGAGATATCATCTCACACCAGTCAGAATGGCCATCATCAAAAAATCTAGAAACAATAAATGCTGGAGAGGGTGTGGAGAAAAGGGAACACTCTTGCACTGCTGATGGGAATGTGAATTGGTTCAGCCACTATGGAGAACAGTATGGAAGTTCCTTAAAAAACTACAAATAGAACTACCATATGACCCAGCATTCCCACTACTGGGCATATACCCTGAGAAAACCAAAATTCAAAAAGAGTCATGTACCAAAATGTTCATTGCAGCTCTATTTACAATAAACCGGAGATGGAAACAACCTAAGTGCCCATCATCGGATGAATGGATAAAGAAGATGTGGCACATATATACAATGGAATATTACTCAGCCATAAAAAGAAACGAAATTGAGCTATTTTTAATGAGGTGGATAGACCTAGAGTCTGTCATACAGAGTGAAGTAAGTCAGAAAGAAAAAGACAAATACCATATGCTAACACATATATATGGAATTTAAGAAGGAAAAAAAATGTCATGAAGAACCTAGGGATAAGACAGGAATAAAGACACAGACCTACTGGAGAATGGACTTGAGGATATGGGGAGGAGGAAGGGTGAGCTGTGACAGGGCGAGAGAGAGTCATGGACATATACACAGTAACAAACGTAAGGTAGATAGCTAGTGTAAGCAGCCACATAGCACAGGGATATCGGCTTGGTGCTTTGTGACCGCCTGGAGGGGTAGGATAGGGAGGGTGGGAGGGAGGGAGATGCAAGAGGGAAGAGATATGGGAACATATGTATATGTATGACTGATTCACTTTGTTATAAAGCAGAAACTAACACACCATTGTAAAGCAATTATACCCCAATAAAGATGTTAAAAAAATAAATTAATTAAAAAAATAAATAAAAGATCCCTCTGTCCAAAAAAAATAAAAAAATTAAAAAAAAACAATTATGCTATGTGTATTTCTTTGAAAAAATTTTAATTTAACAGTTTATCTAGGATATCTTTCCAGTGCATATAGATCTACATCATTCTTTTTTAACTCTGTGATTCCTGGACATGGATGCCTGTTTTCTTTCCCAGGTTAGGGAATTTTTCTGCTATTATTTCTTCAAATAAGTTCTGTGCCTCTTTCTCTCTCTCTTCCTTCTGGGATCCTTATAAGACTTGACGTTGTCCCAGAGAGCTTTTAAAATATCCTCTTTTTAAAAAAATTCTTTTTTCTGTTTGTCTTGGGTGATTTCCACTACTTTGTCTTCCAGATCATTGATCCATTCCTCTATCATATAATCTATTGTTGATTCATTCTAGTGTATTTTTTATTTCATATTTTGTATTCTCCACCTCTGGCAGCCACCAGAGGACTGCAAACAGTCCTCTTCGGAAACTGCTATTATTCCCTTTTTTAATAAGGAAAGTGAGGCTTAGCTTGATTGGGTGACTTACCCAAAGTCGCACGATTGTTGAGTGATAGAGTCTTGATTCTCCTGTTTCTCAGGCAGACCTCAATACATACGTGTTCTGGGCTTACTTCACGAAAGGGGAAGGAAGAAAGGCTGGGAAAGAAAGGCGAGGAGATGGAACAGGAGGAGATGAGACCCCCATGCTTTCACCCTCAGGAAGAGGACCGTTTCCCTGAGGGGTGTTGGAGGAGACCAACCTAGCATTCTTGTTTCAAGAAACCTGCATGCTGAGCAGATCATCAGGGCAGGCCTGGGTACCAAGAGTTTCCCTCTACACGTACTTTGCCTCACCCTCCACCATCTCTCCTCTCTCGGCCACAGGGACTTTTCTCCAAGGCTGTGCCAGCAATCCTCCCTGGTTCCGTGGTGGTCCATCCACATGGTTACCATGTCGCTGTCCATGGTCCTGGTCCTCTTCATCCTTTTGGCTCCTTCAGTGTTACTACTTCCATCTCAAAGGCGTCTCTGATGGGGCTAAATCCAGCCTCCCTAGGGACACGAAGTCTTTCCCCTGAGGGACATCACAGCCTAGGGACGCAGCCTGGAAGTGCCACCCAGGTCTCCTGCTGAGATCCTCTCTCCTGGTCCTCAAAACCATTCCCCTCCTCAGCTCCTCCATCTGCAACTGGCTGAAGCCATTTCCAAAGACCAGCCTTAGACCCCAGCCACTCTGCTTCAGGCCCAGCCAGGATCCCTGAGGCTTGGATTCACACTGAGACTCTCACTGTGTGACAAGTCACACCTTTTTTAAATGATATGATAGGAAAAGCATGAGGAGAAAAGACACTGATCTTACCACTCCCTGGGGTAAAGAATATAAAAAGATGACTCAGTTTGAGACAGAAGACCCCAAGTATGGTTTCTGGCTGCCTTTGAGATATCCAGCAGGAGACACACAAAAAGGCAATTAGAAGTCCAGAGCTCTCTGGCTAACTTTCTGTAGGCCCCAGTGTGGAAGTGCATTATTTTCCCTTTTAGCCATTTCCATATGGACAAATAGCTTACAGGACCAAGCCTGTTTATTTCTAGAACTCTATTTGGCCCTAGGAGTAGTTAAGGCCCATGGACTGATTTTAAAACTCTCTGACTTTAAAACAAGTTATTACAGGTGAAGAAAATTATGTCTTTGGAGATCAATGTCTCATTTTCTACTGACCACAATCTCCTTTCTGTTTCACCTGATTTGTACCAAAACATTGGCTTATAAAATTTTTAAGAATTCTAAGAATTCTAAGAAATTTCTGAATTCTAAGAAATTCTAAGAAAGTTTCACTTGAAAAACTGCTGAGTTAATCCCTAGATATTGCCAACTGGTTAACCTAGTCCCCAGATTCCATGACTAATACCTACTGCTGAAGGGACAATGTTCCAAAGTGGGGAGGGGAGACCCAAAATATGGCTTATTGTGTAAAAAGTTTAAGTTCTAAACATTTGAGATATTACAGAACCATGCCATGGATACTCTGTACATGCATTTTTTTCTGTGATGTTGATGGATTTTCAACCATATCACTTATATCACAGTGGGATAAGCTGTAAAACCAGGTCACAGCTCTAGCAAAAGGAAATATAAGCTGATAAATAACACATAAGCAAAGTATACCAAGAGCGAGTCACCTAGAAATGCCACAGCGATCCCACGGCTGCCAGCTGTGGATCTGGATATGGAACCTGCAGCTCAGCTCGAGGATTTTTCCCATCACCTCATCGGGGAGAGCAAGCCCACCCTGGTAAGCCCATCTGCTCTCCTCATTACTGACACAGGGAGAAATGCCACCATGAAAAGCCTATGTCATCTGGATCTCCTTCCACTTCACAAATCTCCAAATCTGGCCCAAACCTGCCATGAAGGTCTAAAGCCTACAAACAGTACTTCCTACCATCCATATTATGAAATTGGGTGATTTTTCATGATGTTCTAAAATCCAAAATAAACAGAAAACACAACTACCTGTGTAATAAACAGGATGGGCTCAACTTCCTTTTGTAGCAATTCTCTGTGATGTTTAAGTTAGAGGTGAGATTTTGGCAAAATTCTGATGGCATCATTGACAGAGACCCAGAAATAACCAGTTCCTGCCTTGTTCACCCAACCTCCCTGAGAAAATCTGGACTAAGTGAGTTATGTGCAAAACAGATGACAGGGAATAAAAGTAAAACCTAAATAATAGCTGGGAAAACATCCAATAGCCCCAGTGCAATGACTTTTTGGTAAAAGTTAGATGGGAAAACACAGTTTAGGCTCAAAGACCCAAGAGAGCTCCTAGTTTCCCCACCACCACTCACACGTCCCCACCATGGTCTAGGATGGTTGGAGTCCCCAGAGCAGGGATGGATGACAGCCTTACCTGCACGCAGAGAGAAGGTGTCTTCCTTCCTAACATGTAGCCCAACAAATGGCCTGACCAATTTGGTTAACAAAAAACTCTCCTTTGGTTGTATAAAGTCAGGAGAGGTCTAGGCTGAGGCCAGTTTGCTGCAGAAAGATGGGTAGAAACCTCCCTCCCAATAGATAGCTCTTATTAGAGTGAAGAGAGGCTTTTTCAAGAAAAATGTATATTAATTCAACCAAAGTGTTATCAATCATCATTTACAGTCAAAATGTTGCCACAAGTGTTTTTCTTAAGTGCTTACCATGTGGCATATTAAGTAATTAACTAATGAGAATATGACAAAATAGGATATACATGCAAGATACTGGGCTGGGTACTGGGGAGAGTACATCAATAAATAGTCACGTAAGTACTCTCTTCAGAGGACTTACGATCTGGAAGAACAGACAAGAGAATCCATCTATTCAACATGGAATGTGATGAGAACAGTGGAGACCTGAGAACCCAGGTCAGGAGCCCTCTGGGGCTGAAAAATATCAGAGGAGGTGTCAAGGAGGTAGCTGGATTTGAATGGGCCCTGAAAAGATTGGTAAATAGTCTAAAATAAATATTACATATTTCCCCATAGGATTAGTGTACACTCACAACATAAATGGTAGCCATTCTAGGGGGGATATTTTAATCAAGTGAAAGAATAAAGCAAATCACCCACAGTCCCACCAGATTCCAGCTCCTCTGACAGAGCATGATGGGAGGGAGGTCCCTTCGTGAGGAGGGACACATACACAACAAGGCACAGAAGTGGGAAGGCACAAGGAGACATGAGAAAACAACAATAGAGCCAGATTTGCTGGGATGCAGGGGTTACAAAAGGGAGGCTGGAACGGTCTCTGTCCACCCTACAGACCTGAGATATGCACCAGGAGACCTGAAATCCTCCCAGGGGCCACAGCTGGGTTAAGATGCTGCCAGAGAGAGACGAGTTGGACATCCCTGCTCCCAACTTGCTCCAGGCCCATCTGTTCTTGAGGGCTGGGTTCTTCTCAGCTAGGTAGCCAAGCAGCACCCCTTTCTAGGTATCGATTAGTACTTTTAATTTCCTAAAAATTCTGCTTGAACCAGGGAGCCAGAAACTCTGATTCCCTGCAAGGGCCAAAGATACCACAGCAATCTTAAATGGACTGCAGTGACCTTGACCAAGACCAAACCACAGAAATAGCCCAGGGAACCCTGCCCAGAGGTCACACATTAACCAGAGATCTATAAACCCCAAGCCTGTGAACTTGAATAGAAAAAAAAAATGCATCTTTATTTTCGTTAATCTTTAACTGCAACACAGCATTTCCTTCTATTACAAACGAGAGCAGTGTTAACAGTACCCATGACTTTGTCACCAACAGAAAACACAGATATTTTCATATCATATTACAATTATTACTGTTAATTCAAAATATTTTATCGTCATTTCAAAATTCATTATTAGACTCATCACTGGATCTTGTTATTAAATGTGTAAAAAAAAGAAGCAGGAAAATTTTTAAAATATTTGGTTAACTGCATTTCATTACAATTAGGCTCTTTTATAATCCTATGTATTTAATGTTATGCATTTAAATACATTACCCTAAGAAAAGTCCACAGGTTCCCGACTGCCAAAGAGGTCCATGGCACTAAAAATTCAGAGCCGCTGGTCATAAAGGAATAAGGAATTGATCTAAAAGTCAGACTCAGCATCAAATCTGATGAATAGAGGGGACATTGTTCTGAATACAGTGAAGTAGTTCAGAAGGTAACTGGTGAGAAAGGGCGACAGTTGTCCTCTAGGCACATTCTCTAAAAGCGACACTATTTTTTAAGTTAACATATGATGCACTCCTTTCTAAGACTGTGATGAAGGGATCAATAGAAATACAGGATCATAAGATACCAAGAGAAGGCAATCAAAGGTAGCATCTTAAACTCCCATTCCTTCCCTCTCTTATCCCCCCACCCCCTTGGCAATCCTAAGTCTGTTTTCTATATCTGTGAGTCTTTTTATTTCATAGATATGTTGATTTGTATGACATTTTAGATTCCACATGTAAGTGATATGTTATGATATTTGTCTTTCTCTTTCTGACTTAGTATGATAATCTCTAGATCCATCCATGTTGCTGCAAATAGCATTATTTCATTCTTTTTGATGACTGAATTATATTCCATTGTATATATATACACCACATCTTCTTCATCCATTCATCTGCCAAGTTTGGGATTAGCAGAGGCAAACTATTATATATAGGATGGATAAACAACAAGTTCCTAATGTATAACACAGGGAACTATATTCAGTATCCTGTGACAAACTGTAATAGAAAAGAATATATATATATAACTGAGTCACTTTTCTGCACAGAAGAAATTAACACAACATTGTAAACCAACCATACTTCGATAAAATTTTTTTAAAAACAAACAAAGGTAGCATCTTTTAAAGTATTTGCTTCTCTCTGAGTCAAAGGTCCTAGCCCTGCCTCCTGGCTCAGTCCAGACCCAGGCTTCACCTGGGTACATGTCTGACATAACTAATTTTTGTACTTGCTTCTGTCCAACTGCTCTGGACACATGTGAAACCCTATGGGGAGGGGCACTGAGAATGGCAGGGTGTAGGGGTGGCAGCTTATGAATGGAAAGAGCTAGACCATTGAGAACTCTGACACTTATAGGCTCTGACCAAACATCATTCAGAGAGAAGGAATGTTCTCTCAACTCATAATATCATGATCTTGTAGACAAATTGGCTGAAATCTTCCATAAAGGCAGCAAGATCTTAATTAGAGCTGCTCGCCCCAAATTGAATTGCTGGATTAAGCAGGTTGAGAGAACTATAATACTGGGGGTAGAGAGGTGGGGGGCACTGGTGTGGGTGCACAGCATAAAAGGAACTTGTCCTTTTCCCTTCACATGGTCCACTTTGATCACTGCAGGTACCGCAGTCCTGCAGCAGAGTGGCATATGGCATTGGGTTCTTTGAAGCTGGCTTCACCAGTGATTAACTGACCAGCAGAACCTGTGCTGGGAAGAAAGGGAACCTCTGAGTGAGGCAGGGCTGTAGGGCTAAGGGTACCTGTGAGTTCTGCAGAGGAGATGCTGTGACACCCTTCTTCTGCCGACACAACTGTGGGAGACAGCCAGAACTAAGACATACAAGCCACTGAGGATTCTCAGAAACTGACAAGGAGGAGCTATGGGGGAAAAAACCAACTAAATTGTCTTTGGTCAAGGAGTGGGAATCTGAAGAGATAGAAATTTATGTATTACTGTAACTGGCCTCATTTTAGTAATAGGTGGGCAAAACCTATGACTTTTCCATTACACAGTCAACAGGGAATCAAATGTTCAGGTTGTTGGCTCTTGGGACCCAAGTCAAAGAGGGAAAAGAGGATGCTAGATTTCATGCTCAGCTTAATATTACCTGTTCCCCGCTCTCCACTTTTGAGGTGAAGCATCCAGCCTTTTTGGAACCGTGGCATCATGAAAAATCTTACACAAAGAACCTAGGGGCAGGACAGGAATAAAGACACAGACGTAGAGAATGGACTTGAGGACATGGGGAGGGGGAAGGGTAAGCTGGGATGAAGTGAGAGAGTGGCATGGACATATATACACTACGAAATGTAAAATAGATAGCTAGTGGGAAACAACCGCATAGCACAGGGAGATCAGCTAGGTGCTTTGTGACCAACTAGAGGGGTGAGATAGGGAGTGTGGGAGGGAGACTCAAGAGGGAGGAGATATGGGGATATAGGTTTATGTATAGCTGATTCACTTTGTTATACAGCAGAAACTAACACACCATTGTAAAGCAATTATACACCAATAAAGATGTTAAAAAATAATAATAATAAAAGAAGAAGAAAAAAATGTATCAATAGAACTGCTCGCTCCAGGGCTTAGAAAACCATAACATGGCAAATCTTCCTCAAGAGATATAACTGAGGAAAATGGTTCAGAGGACGATGAAGCCAGGTGACTGGAGTTCTGTGAAATGATGCAGTGTCAGTCCATACCTGCCTCCATGTTACTAAGACACCTCCCCATGGTTTGTCCAGGGGAAAAGGATATGAGATCAAAGCTGAAAGAAGGTGCTCCTGTATAGTAAGAAAACAACCATTCCCTTAACTGTATAAATAATTTTTTTAATTAATCTAACATTTGGGTTCTAAAATTTTCCAGCTGAAGTCATAGCTTTGCAAAATATCCAAGTAGGAAGGACTTGAAGTGAACTTTAACAAAGAGAATTCTCCTACAGAGAGTAAAAAAGAATAAGTTTAGGTTAATAGAAATCAAATTAAGTTCTTTATCACTCTTACGGTAATGTCCTCTCTCTGGGATATCTAGTTAAGTAAATACTCTTTTTTGATAATTGGCATTTAAACCCCAAACAATGCAGTGGTAGACAACAGAGGACAAGGACAAACTTGAAGCCCAGAATCAGTCTTTCCATCTGAAGTCTCCTGTGTTTTATAAGAAACAGTGAGGATGTGAGAGATTAAAGACATGAGAAAGAAAGAAATGTAAAATAATTTAACATGTTCTTTAATAATTATGCCTTTTCAAATAGAAGAAAGCTGAGGCCTCGATATTGAGAAAAGTAAATGTGAGGGCATTCCTTTTCCAACATAAATTCTCCCTGTATCCATCACCGAACAGCACTGCTTGAAAATTTAATTGAATATTTTCTACGTCTAGGGAGCTGTGAATAATGGCAACAAGGAGAGTAAATAATAATTCAAGGTCCTTTGCAAATCTTAACTTTCAAGCAAACAGTAACATTCACAATACTTTCCAAGTTGAAATTAACAAATTTAAATTGTCTACGACTTTCAGTAAGCGTACTAACATCGTCGTGGTACTGAATGTGGGGGAGAGGGTTTTGGACAAGAGGAGAAGAGACTCATTCTTTACATTTTTCCCTGTGTTTATTGCTCAAGGGCAAAAGACAGCTGTTATTACCAGGGTCTTATCCATGAGAGAGAGAAGCAGACAGATGGGAGGGTCACACCCACTGAGTCTGTGCTGGCCTCTCATCTGACTGGCCAGGCCACGGACCATCACCATGTTAGGACCTCCACCCTGCCCCATCTTACAACACAGACTTTCATGTTGGATCCAGAGAAGCATTTAATTATATGGCGCAGTGAAAAGAACACTAGTCTAAGAGTCTGGAGGTCTGTGATCTAATCCATACCCCCCTAATAACAGCTGCGTGGCCATGGGTGGTAACCAATTTCCTCATCTCTCAAATGAAGAGGATGCACTAGATCAGGGGTCTACAGACTTATTCTGTAAAGAGTCAAATTAATAAATATTTGGGACTTTGAGGGCCACATGGTCTTTGTCCAACTACTCAACTCTGCCATTGTAGCACAAAAGTAACCACAGATATACATAATCAAAGTGTGGCTATGTTCCAATAAAACTTTATTTACAAAACAAATAGTAGGCTGAATGTGGCCCAAGGGCTGTTAGGCTGTAGTTTGCCAATGCCTGGACAAGATGACTTTTTATATCCTTTCCAGCTCTGAAATCCCATGAACCTTTGATTCTAAAATTGAGGTAGGCAGTTAGTCTTAGCAGATGGGTTTGCCATGCCCAGGAAGAAACAGCAGATAGACCCAGAAAATGAGGACGACTTGATGGTCTCTGAGCCTAAAAATCCACCCACATCTGGCAGTGCAATAAGGCAAGAAAAATAAATAGACATTCTAAGAATTGAAAAGTAGGTAATAAAACTGTTTCATTTGTGGAAGATATGATTGCGTGTATTCAAGGAGAGAGAGAGAGAGAGAGAGAAATTATCAGAATAAGTAACAAATAAGCTGGTCAGTTATCTATTCATCCCCCATCTATTCCATTTCTCCCTTGTCCTGTACTGTATTGAAGGGAACAACTTTTTACAATACTACTTTTGTCCCCTGGCTTCTATCTACACTCATTCAGCCAATGGAAGGGCCTGGCTGAATAGTAGTGGGGGTGGGAGTGGATCCAGGGTGTTTTTCTCTCTGATTTCTGTGGCATCTCAGGGAAATACTGATTCTTTCTAGCTCCTGCAGCACGGCTGTCTATGGTTCCACTTTTGCTGAGTGATACTGGTCTCTGGGCTTCAGTAATGCTACCTTCTTTTTTAATTCCTCCAGTTTAGAAATGGAAGCAACTTACTGTTTTTTTTTATAATTTGGATGCCCCATTACCTCTCCTCTTTCAATTTTCAATTCCTCTTTCACCTGTTAAAAGTCTCTTATATTAAGTTCTTTCCATATAAAATACTTAAAATAGTTTCTGTTTTTGTGGTTGGAAAACAAGGTGCTATGTAATACAAAATCAATATACAAAAATTAATTTTGCCTCTCTGTAACAGCAACAAACAATTAGAAAATGAAGTTTTAAAAAGATACTATTTGCAATAGTGTCAAAAATATAAAATACCTAGGAATAAAAATAATGAAAGATATGCAAGTCTTCCACACAGAAAACTATAAAACACTATTAAGAGACATTGGAAAAAAATCTAAATAAAGAGGGAATTATTTTTATATAGAACATATAGGTACTAATTACAAAAGAAAATATTGATAAACTAGACTGTATTAAATTTTAAAGCTTCTAGCCATAAAAATACATGATTAAGACAGGGAAAAAAACAAACCATAAGATAGGAAGACATTATATATATATATATATATATATATATATATATGATTGTAATAAGGAATATTATATAAAAATAAGGAAAAGACAGACAATACATAATGCAGTAGAAAAAAGGACAAGATCCAAACTTCAAGAAGTAAAAGGGGAAAGTCATAAAATATTTTAAAAGCAAACAGACTGCTAAAGCTTAAAGGAAACATACTGTAGTATTTCTAAGAGGAAAATGAATATCTGAACAAAATTTTTAACACATACATAGAAATTATGTTGAGTGGAGTTCCATATTAGTAGGTAAAAATATGCATATTAGAAAACTTTCAGGCAAAAATGTCTTCGTATTAATCATCAAAGAGAAAGAGAATTACAGAAGTATTGTTTTTTTAAAAGAAAGAAAGAAAAGAAAAGAAAAATGAACAAGAAACTAGAACATAAAGCTACCCAAAGAGTCAATGAATATGTACAGTGGGTGGCCTCATTTCTGATGAAAGAAATCCAAATTGAATAACACTATACCACACACAGTATGGCTAAAATTTAAAAGATTGACAATACCTAAGATTTGCAACTCTATCTCATGAACTGCTGGTGGGAGTATAAATCAGTGCAACAACTCTAGAAAACATTTCGTCATTATTTCCTGAAGCTGAATATATCCATGCCACATTTCCCAGCAATTCTGCTCCTGGATATATTCTATGATTTCTAACAATAGAAAACATATATGTGTGCCTCAGTAGACAGACATCAGTTATGATTGCCAAAGACATGGTTCAGCCCAAATGTCCAACAGTAAAAGGATAAATAACGATAAACTTACACAATAGAGCAGTACATAACAGTGAAAAATAAACAAAACACAGCTACATAACACAATGTGAATAAATCTCTCAAAATAATGTCAAGCAAAAGAAGACTGTTCTGGACATGCTTCACTTGCCCAGAAGATCCAATCTCCACCCCTCTCTGCTCATCTCTGTGCTGGGAGCCCGACCAGCACAGATTTCTCCAAAAGGATCTCTTGTTCTCTGGCTTCCGGTCGGATCCCACCTATAAGAAGCAGGAGAGAGGGCAGGAGGACAGAGGAGAGGATGTCCGTTCCTTTGTCTCCCTCTGCCCGGGCGTGGTGGGCGTGGAGGGCATGGGTGGCCAGTCCCATGTTTGCTGCAGAGCAGCTCAACACAGAGACAGGGCTCAGGGTCCGTGTGACTGCCCGCCCCTCAGACCAGTGGCTCGGGAAGTCTCCCCACTCCCCCATTGTTGGTATCAATGCTGTAACCCCCACCTTGTTGATTTCCTTTAATCATGCACAAACCTTGTATATAGTCTCTTTATCAAACTCTTCTAAATCCTCCTTTTGGATATGTTGTTTCCTGCCAGGAATCTGACCCATGCAAAGCCAGACCCAAATGCTTACAAACTACACTGATATAAAAAGAGACAAAACTAAACTACAGCTCAAGGGAATGCATACATAGGTGGTGAAATTATAGAGAAAAAGAAGGAAGAAATTGGCATGAAAGTCAGGAGAGTGGTTAATTTATGGGAAGGGAGGGCATTCTGGGGTGCTGGCAATGTCCTGTCTATCTGGGTGATGGTTCAGTATTCTTTGCTTTATAATAATTTATTAAGCTGTACATTTATGCTTCATGTATTTTTACAGTGTGCTTGCCATTGTTCATGATAAAAACAGATCAGAGAAAAATAAAGTAAGGGGGAAATTTTACTTGACTGCCACATCCCATTAGATGAGCTTCTGTTTTAAGAACACAGATGTCAAGTGTATAATTTAATCAACCTCATACAGTTTGGAGAGAAAAGCAGAAATCCAGACTGTTGAAAACTGTTTCCTCTAATTATAGTGAGATTGAACCAGGAATATCAGTTTACAGGCCTGTAGGTGATCTCGTTGGCCCAGAGAATAGAAGGAAAGGTGAGAACACAGAGAAAGAGATGGAGTGATTGAGCAAGAGGGCATAGTGACCATGAAAACGGAAGCTAAAAAGAGATTTCAGAAATACACAAAACCAAGTTTAGTATTGCAAAGGCATGTGGATGCAAAAGGGTACACAACAAATGTATGCTTACATCTGGCCTTGCGTTATTAACATGGAAACAATTTCACTTTCAGTTATTAACTTCTGGATAATCCTCACAATATCTCAATAATTGATAGGTACGTAGAAAATTCAAAACATTTACTTGCCCAGAACCATAAAAGAAATTTCTAAACAAAGAAAAGTTATCAGAATACCATCTATGTTAAGTGTGTTTGCTACAGGCAAGCTCGTTCCTTGCCCAAATTAAACATAAAATGCAACATATTGGGAAAATAAATATAGGTCATGGGATGAACGTGGACTATTTCAGTGCAGTCACATTAATGCCTTGTTAAGTCATGGTGTAATCTACTGTGGAGAAGAATTACAGGCTCTAATCTAGTACCACTAGCTACATGTATTCAAATCATGTGGACAGATTACATAAATAACCTACTAGTGTAGTAAGTGACATTCCAAATACTATTGTGCATAGCCTAATAAACCAAGAGACAAACACCATCTCTCGGAGAGTCTCAAAAATTGTCTATTGGCCTAAAAACTTGTTATAAAGTTTAAAAATAACAAAACATGGTCAGGATTATTAAAGCTTCTCTGTTGTGGAGAAGATAACATAGAACACATTTCACTCAGTGGAGGAAGCCTTAGTTCATAGCTGAGTTGGGAAATATCCTTCTGTATTCCTTGGTGGGCTTAGGGTGGTTTAAGTCCTGTGGCCATAGCACCAAACTGGAACACACTCTGCTCTAAAAGCAACATCTCTACATTTGTTTCATTAATCCAAGATATCTTAGGAAGTAGAATTTTTCACAAGTGAATATTTTGTCATACTCCTTTGATCCTTCCAAGAGAACTAAATTGCATTCAGGATTTTTAAATGTTGTATAGCAATTTAACTGCCACCTGAAATGCCAGAATTTTATTTACTGTCATTTGTCTTTTTAAATTTTTTTAAATGTTAAATTTCATTTGATTTTGGAATAGATAATATTTGTACATGGTATAAAACTCAAATGCACAAGGTGTTCTGTGTAAAATTTCCCTCCCAGGCCTCTTTCTCAGCAACTGGTTCCCAATCCATGAGCCGTCTGTGTAACTGAGAGGCCATCTCAGAAGTCCAGATCTCAGTCTCCCCCTCTGCACTCTGAGATAATAATATTGGAGGACCTCACTTGCTTCTCCATAAAGACCCTTACAAACAAACTCAGAGAGGCCCTCAATGTCGCTGGGCATGTTGGGAGACGCACCATTTCATGAGAGCAACAAGGTTTAAATGAACTGACCAGCCCAGTGTGGTCACTGGGTCAGTGCGGTCATCACGGACTGGATTATGCAGCATCACACAGGGGTCAGGGTCTTTCTGAATCCTTAAACCCACCTTAGGAAGGTTTTTCCATCAGCAAAGGAGTTTGCTGTATTCATCCCTGTGTTGTCCCATTAAGAAGCGTTACTCTCCCACCACTGTTGACTAAGAACAAGTTGTATAGAGTCCACAAGTTTCCACAAGATCAGTGTTTGTCAATATGGTTGCCCTGGGCATATGTATCCATGTTTGACATTTTACCTACTTCTTGTGGTACAAATTCACAATTTTGTGATGTAAAATGAAGACTATTTCTTACACCAATTTTATTGTTTGGTATTATTGACCTTACCTTACTTCAACAAGAAGGGTGACAGATTTAAATGGGGTGAAATTTGATTGAATTTTCAATGCTCATCAGTCATTGCTAAAGAATGGCTCCCAAAACTTAGGATGCAAAGAAGATAACTTGGAGATTGCAAAGGATACACACCGAAGAGAAGTAATGATTTCCTCTGGGCTGAGAAAGGAGGCTTGAGGATGTATTTTGCATTCTTCTTGCCCATCTGCATTTTTCCCTGAATAAATGTATAATGCTTCTGTAATATGAAGAAATGATCAGCTCTTAAACTATATAAGAATTATTGTTCCCATTTACAGGTAGCAAAACTGAAGCAGTGATGGCTTGAGTGACTTGCCCATTGTACCTCAGAGATTCAGTAGGAAAATGGAATTTCAGATGGGGTCCTCCAGGTCTGAGTCTATTTTTTAGCCCACTGACTTTGCTGTCTTTTATAAGAGTGCTGTATCTTGAAAGCATCTCTTGAAGACACCTCTGAGGTTAATGCCTTAGAAAAACCAATCAAACGTAATGACTTTGATAGAGACCATTTCACATTACTTTTACCAATCTATTTTTCTTGGTTCATGCTCTCAAAAATGTCTAACTTTCCCCAGTGACACTGTTCACACTGATTAGTTTTTAACAACATAGGCAAAGATTTAAGCTGATCATCTATGAGGCGAAAAGAAAATGACAGTAGAATTCAATTCTCTGGGATAGACAGAAAATATGCAATACATCTCCATATTAGGAACCATCAGGACTGCATTACCCAGCAACAACTATGACAGCTAAAGGGGACAATGCTGACAGTCTCACGAGGTCCTTGGAGTAACCTCTCTCCTCCTCCACACCCACTCCACCCCAACTAATCTCCAGACCATTTTTTGTAGCTCTTAAAGTTGTCAATATAAGTGGTTCCAAAGCCCTGAAGTGTGAATTTTGTGGTGAAGAGAAATAGGAAATATGGAATTTCTAGAGGATAGAGAATTCTGGTAACATATATTTAGTCTAATCTCCTCACAGACAGAACATTTAAAAAGACAGAACTTTGACCTCATTAACAGGTGGTGGGCTTTGCTTCTTAAGGATTTGTATTTCCATGGAAAAGTAAAACCATTTGTCTAGTTTACATAATAATTTTTCCAGGAGAGAGGAGTTGGAGTAGAATTGGGGTCCCCCTCAAGGAGAAATGTAGGAAAGGGATCTGTAAGTGATTTACAGCTGCTCTGTCACCCCCTCTCATTAGAGTTGCCATCACTCCTCAAACGTGGGTGTCCCCCTCCTCCAGGTCATTGTTCCCATGAGATAGAATTTGTCTCTACTTCATGTGGCAACTGACCTGCCCCGAATCCAGAGAACTAGAGTAAGATGGATTGAGCTGGTGCGACCTTCCACCTGCCAGGCTACCTGGAGCCAGGGATTAGGTCCTAAGGAGCAAATCAACAGGCTAATTCAGATGTGATAAGTCAGAGATGTTCAGCACATCCCACTCCTCAAGGATGAGATGCAAGACCAATATGCAAATAGGTCCAAGAACATCCTACAGGCCTGACTATGGGATGGAGCTAAGAATCAGGGGCAGGAGAAGAATGGAGAACAGCTGGTCAGAGATGAGCATATAAAGTGTCTGTGCAACTTTGGATCGGGGAGTCCATTGCTTGTCTTTACTTTAGCAGTGGACAGAATACCCAGGGTTGCACCTGACAGGCTTAAAACAGATTCTACTGTTTTTAAGAATGTCCTCTACAGCTTCATCTCAAAAGCCAGTAGGAATTGTTAGATCCATGTTCTATGCAAAATTAAAGTGCAGTTATTTCCCCGGAACTCTACTTTTTCTCTACTTACCATGTGTATCAGTCAGACTCTTGGTTGTAAGCAACAGAAGTAGACACTGGCTGCTAAAGCAAAAACATTGTGATAATCCACAGAAATGTTGGTTGGGAGGCCTTGAAACCAAGGCCCAAGGAGGAGCTTGGGCACAATGTCAAAAACCATGGCGCAGATGGCCTACTAATATGGTCCTACCAAAGACTAGAGGAGCCTGCTGTGGCCACTGCCACCTCTGCACCAGTCAGCGAGAAGCTGCACCTGGGCCTGTGTGCTCACACTTCTCCCTCTGGAACAGCTTCTCTCATAGGTATTTCTGATGGCTGAATCCTAGGACACATGCTACACTTTACCTGCAAAAGAGGCTGTAAACTTGAAGTTTGACTCTACACTAAGGATGTAGGACTCAAAAATAGAAACTTCCCCAAATACAGAAAAAACAATTCAGAAGGTAATGGGCAATTTTGACAGGGGTACCAAGATAATTCAATGGGGAAAAATACTCTTTTCAGCAAATGGTGCTGAACAACTGGACATCCACGTGCAAAAGAATGAAGTTGGAATCGTACCTTACTCCACAGGCAAACCTTTACTCCAAGTGGAGCGTAAGTCTAAATGTAAGAGCTAAAACCATAAAACTCTTGAAGAAAACAAAGGAGCAAATCTTTGTGACCTTGGGTTAAGCAGAGCCTTCTTGGATATGGCACCAAAAGCATAAGTACCAAAAAACAAAACAAAACAATAAATAGGATTTCATCAAATTAAAAACTTTTGTCTTTCAAATCATACCATAAAGAAAGTGAAAATTAAAAGATGCTCAGCATTGCTAATTATTAGAGAAATGCAAATCAAAACTGCAATGAAGTATCATCTCACACCTGTCAGAATGGCCATCATTAAAAAGTCTACAAATAACAAATACTAGAGAGGGTGTGGAGAAAAGGGAACCCTCTTACACTGTTGACGGGAATGTCAATTGGTGCAGCCACTATGGAAAACAGTGTGGAGGTTCCTTAAAAAACTAAAAATAGAACTACCATGGGATCCAACAATCTCACTCCTGGGCATATATTCAGACAAAACTAATTCAAAAAGATGCGTGCACCCCAATATTCATTGTAGCACTATTCACAATAACCAGGACTTGGAAGCAACCTAAAGTCCATCAACAGATGAATGGATAAAGAAGATGTGATATATATATATATATATAATGGAATACTACTCAGCCATAAGAAAGAATGAAATAATGCCATTGAAGCAACATGGATGCACCTAGAGATTATCATAGTGAGTGAAGTAAGTCAGACATAGACAAATATCATATGATATCACTTATACGTGGAATGTAAAATAGGACATAAATGAACTTATCTATGAAAGAGAAACAGACTCACAGTCATAGAGAACAGACTAGTGGTTGCCAAAGGGGAGGGGGGTGGGGGAAGGAAGGACTGGGAGTTTGGGATTAGCAGATGTAAACTATTATATGTAGGATGGATAAACAACAAGGTCCTACTGTATAGCACAGGGAACTATATTCAATATCCTAAGATAAACCATAGTGGAAAAGAATATGAAAAAGAATGTATACATATGCATAACTGAATCACTTTGCTGTACAACAAAAATTAACACAAAATTGTAAATCAACTATTCTTGGAAAAAATAAATTTTAAAAAAAGAAAGTGAAAGATGACACACAGAAGAAGAAAAAGAACTTACAAATCATATATATATCTTGATTGTTTCCTCTTTGCCTGGTGGTAAGGGAAGGATTCCCACCCTAGAGTTACGTGGATGGCAGAACATGCAACACCCAACACAGAGCAGATGAGATAAACAGCAGCTGATGAGCCACATACACTCACAGCCCAGGGAGGAGGACACTTGCCCTGTAGGGCCACACAGCGTTGCACAGAGGAGCAGAGGGAACCATCAGGAGCTCTGGAGCTTAACTTTGTGCCATCAAGAGGGTGGATGTTTTCTGGTTTCGAAGAAAGGATGTGATTGGTTTATTTGAATAATTCCATGGGCCGGCAGGAAATTGAAACCTGCTACCCAAGCATAAGCAGGCACCACATTTGGTCCATTTGACAAGAAGGGTTATTTGGTTATGGGATCTGACACATGGAGCAGAGTTAGGGCATTCAAGGCCCTTTTAATTTTTCCAGGGTTCGAGACAGCATATGATATTGAACCTTAGTTTCACGTCTTACACCACCAGAAGGCACCAAGTCTTACAAGGGACTTGTATCCAGGATATATAAAGAACTCTTACAACTGAACAATAAAAATACAAATAACTCAGTTTAAAAATGGGTACAGGATTTCAATAAACATTTCTCCAAAGAAGATACACAAGTGGCTGATAAGCATGTGAAAAGATGCTCAACATTATTAGCCATTAGGAAAATGCAATGAGATATCACTTCATGCCTACTAGGTTGACTGTAATAAAACACACACACACACACACACACACACACACACATAGTCGGCAAGGAAGTAGAGAAATTGGAGCCCTCATACATTGCTGAGAGGAATGCAAAATGATGCAGCTGCTTTGGAAAATAGTTTGGCAGTTCATCAAAATGTTAAACATAGAGTTACCTATGAAACAGCAATTTCACTCCTAAGTATATACCCAGCAGAAATGAAAACATATTTCCACACAAAAATTTGTACATGAATGTACATAGCAGCATTATTTGTAACAGCCAAAAAGTAGAAGCAACCCACATGTCCATCAACTGTTTAATAGATAAATAAAATGTGGTTTTTTCATGCAATGGAATATTATTTGGCAATAAAAAGAATAAATTATCGATACTCCAACATGGATGAACTTTGAAAACGTGCTAACTGAAAGAAGCTAGTCACAGAGAACCTACTGTATAATTCAATTTATAAGAAATATCCAGAACAGGAAAATCTGTACAGACAGAAAATAGATTATTGGCTGCCTATGGCAGGGGGTGGGGGAGTGTGAGGAGGGACTGCTAATGGTCATGAAGTTTCTATTTGGAGGATGGAAATGCTTTAAAATCGATTGTCAAGATGACTGCAGAACTCTGTGAATGTATTAAAAACCATTAAGTTGTACACTTTAAATGGGTGAATTACATGGTATGTGATTTATTGAGATACAAAGTTCTTATTTTTTTAAAAAAAAGGTAATGAGTAGCCTGAATATGACTGATGCAAGTGGTTTAACCATTCTCAAATATCTATTTGAATCTTTTACTTTAAAATATCTTAACAAAATTTGGAAAGCCCTCTCTATGGCTGATTGATTAGTATATATTCCCTTATAAATCCCCTATAATCTTGTCAAAGTTGTTATTGATGGCAACAGTGAAAAACACAGCAGTTAAGAAGGTAGGTGAGAACTGCAATTTCACTTTTTAACCATCTGGGTAAACAAGATTTGGGGACTAGACTGAAGATTTCTTTTAGAGAAAGAAGGTTAATAGAGACCATCTAAATGAGGAAATTGCACCTCAAAAATGTTAACTAGATTTTCCAAGGTCACACAGCCAAATGATGAAGGCATTGTGTACTGTGGAGGCATAACATAGCATCTGTGGTAGCCAGCTTCCATGGTGGCTCCCAGTAATCCTCGCCTCCTGGCACTTACAACTTAGGTAGCCCCTCCTCTCTTTCCCATCACTCATTCCGGGGGAAGCTCACTGGATGTCGTGATGGCACTCAAGCTACCTATGGGGAGGTCCACGTGTCATGGAACTGAACCTTGCTGATGACCACATGAGTGGGGCTTGGATGCATACCCTCTCCCAGTTGAGCTTTCAGATGAGACTACAGCCCCAGCTGAAAGGTTGATTGCAGCCTCATGAGGCCATGAGCCAGAACCATCCAGCAAACCACTCTGAACTCCTGCCCCACAAAAATAGTGAAATAATAAATGGGTGTAAGATACCAGGTTCGGGGGAAGTTTATTACACAGTAACAGATAACTATATACCATTTATGCTGTTTCCACCCTGGAAGCTACTTCTTATCTGGGAACTGTTAAATATTTACAATGATTTTTCAGGCTGCATGAGTTAAAATCCAAACCCTAGTCACTCTGTTTGGGTAGGACTTTGATTTACATTTCTCCATTTAAGGAGAGGAAAATTAAATATCACAATATTTGAGCAATTTTTTCAATCTGTCTAGGAGATTTTTGCTATTCAATGAGAGCAAGGCACTGCATTTTAAAGTAGGACAACTTCTCAGGTAAATTGTTTCTGCTTTTGTTGCCAAGGTAATTAAATCAAATCATATATGTCCCTTCTGGTGGAGCCTCCAAATATTCATTGAAACAGCCTGGTGCTGTGTACACTGCCTCCTGCTCTCTGTGCTGTCTGTTAGCAATTCCACCCATGTTTCTAAATCCACTCTGATGGAATTTCCCAAGAGCCACCCAATATTACTAACAAACCAAGAGCCAGACAGAAGGAAAAATATGGGAAGAAGTCAGTATATTTTATCCTCCACATTGTGGAAGCAAAACCTACAAGGGGAGAAATGTGTTCCCAGTAAAGTTCACTACTACTTACATCACAGCCCTCCTGGCCGTGATGTAAGTGAGGGGAGACCCTCACTTACTGGAGACTCCAGCACTGCCTTGGTCTCCTTTTTCCCTCTGTCCGTATCATCCTTCTCAGTGACTTCACTAAAAACATAGACGCTACCAGGCAAGGATTTCCTGTCTCTCCTTCCACCAAACCTCCAACCCACCAGCTTCTGTATCCACAAGGGGACTCCCACCCATGCTCCAATCTGTGGTCAAGATCTCCACGTGTGCTTCACACTTCATCTCCTCTTAAATACTAAAGGATTTTACTGGGTCTGCAATTTCTCCCTCTCTTTATATTAAACCCAGAAGTATATCAATATGTCTTTTTATCACGTCTCTGAAAATACTCTCTCTTAACCCCATAACCACCTCTGGCTGCTAGTACATGCCTATGATTTCCTTCCTGGCCAAAAGCCCTCAAAGCAGATGTTGATTCTTGGTGTCCCTGTTTTGCCATGTTTCATTTTTGCCTTAACCCGCCTACACTCGGTCCCTAACCTACAATGGTTCAACTCATCATTTTTCAGCTTTACAATGGTGTGAAAGTGATATGCATTCAGTAGAAACTGTACTTTGAATTTTGATCTTTCCCAAGGCTAGTGATATGCAGTACAATGCAGCAGCTTCCTG
Organism: Grampus griseus; assembly: GCF_964374135.1. Taxonomy (NCBI): domain Eukaryota; kingdom Metazoa; phylum Chordata; class Mammalia; order Artiodactyla; family Delphinidae; genus Grampus; species Grampus griseus. Next base: position 44,112,154 of record NC_139004.1, on the reverse strand, counting down.
TCAGCCACACCACTATGAGGGTGAACAACTGGTACACTTACAACCACTCTGTACCCTCACAAACATTCTGTTTTTCACCTTCAGTACATTATTCAATAAATTACATGAGAGTTTCAACACTTCATTATAAAATAAGCTTTGTGTTAGGTGATTTTGCCCAACTGTAGGTTAATGTCATTGTGCTGTGTACATTTTAGGTAGGCTGGGCTAAGCTGTGACGTTCAGTAGGTAGATTAGATGCATTTTTGACTTACAGTATTTTCAACTTATGATGGGTTTATTGGGGTGTAAATCCATCTTCTTGAGGAAGATCTGTAGTTAAGTTTTGACTCTATTATTCCATTGATATTACTTTTAGCAATTAATACTAAATACCACATGTTTTGTCATTTCCACTGGACATTTTCCTATCCTCATCTTACTCCATCTCATATTCAATCTGGTAATCACTCTCTCCTTATCAAAATCCTCTCCTCCCTTGCTTCCTAGGACACCACACCATCACACTCTTCCTCCTACCATTCAGGCCACTTCCCCTCAGTCTCCTTTCCTGACTCCTTCTCTTCTACCTGCTTTCTAAATATTGTCATTTATCAGGGCCCAAGGACATCTCTTCTCTCTCCTGAAAATCACTCATCTACTCCCAACATATGAAAATACCTATAAATGCCAAAGAATCTCATACTTATTCCTCCAGATTCAAATACCCAACTGTCAGCTTGAGAGCTCTACTTGTCATACATATATATTAAACTTCACATGTCTAAGGAATAACTCTTAATTTTCAAACAAATTACTGTCTCAGGCATTCCCATCTACCTAGATACTCAAGCCTGAAACTAACTGGGATGTTCTCTGTAATTTCTCCCTCTCCCTGAACCTCCATCCACATGCAATTCAACAGCAAGTCCTCTAGAGCCTACCTCCAAAATATGTCTTGAATCCATGCACTTTGTGTCAAATTCCACCCACCTGTAATACTGCAACATGTCCCTTTTTCAGATTTTTTCCCTCCACTCTATTCCCTATACAGTCGCCAGAAAAATCATCCAGGAACATGACACTTAACAATCTCAATAACAAACTCATAACTCTCTACCCACATCTCCAACCTCACCTATGCCACTCTCCTCACTTGTGAACTATGATCACATGAACTTTTATTTCCTGGAGTAAATCATGGTCTCTCCTGTCTGGGAGCTCCACAATTACCATTATAAATCATAAATCATTGAACAAATCCCAGAGGGGAGGCCACTTGTTGAGTGGGAAGAGCATAATGGTGTATTAATTATCTATTGCTATGTAACAAATGTCCCCAATGTCATTCTCTCTAAAGTGAGCTCTCACCCCTGTCCCATCCACCAGGCTCTTTACCTGATTAGTTTCTTATTATCTTATATATTTTAGATTAAATGTCTCTAATTTTCTGAGCACATCTCAGGTCTCTTATTCTTTCTTTTTATAAGTTCTTTATAGTTTATTTACTTGTCTATTGCACATCTGCCCCTACTAGACTCTTAACCCCATAGCAGATCACCATGTCACTTTTATTCATTCTAAACTCAGTGCCTAGAACAGTGCTCTGAATATATTAAGCCCTTATTAATATTTGTTGAATTAACAATAATGGTAAAGCAATATGAGATTCATAGAATCAAAAATATTCCGTTTAAGAACTGTAAATTCAAAAGACCTTTATAAGCAAACTGGTCATTCTTTTGCAAAAGATACATATGTTATCAGTATGCCTTGCACTTAAGAAGTTTATGAAACACAATAATGCAAAATTACTACATTCCCATTGCCACCAGCCACATATTTGTGAATGTGTGGGTACAAGGTTATGTTTATTTCTTAAAAGTCCTTTTCTACAATTCTAATTCCTGTTTCCAGCACCTTCTAATTTAGATTAAATGGGATCTGTCCCTTCAAACACTCTTGATTCATCTTAGAGTATTTGACCTTAAAAGGCCACCTATCAGAAGCCTAAAAATATCAGCCCCAGATACAGAGGCTTGCTTGTCTCATTTCTTTAACCACTAAATTAAATGATAAATGAAAGCTGCTCTAAGGTTGGGGGAAGGACTATCAGAAGTCTTACTTGTAAAGCAGAATTGAAGTTGAAAAAAGAGGCAGAATGAGACACATTATACAGGCATCAGCAGCCACAGGGGAATCCTGCCAAAAAGTTGAAAATAGATTCTCGAGGGTGACCTTTGTTTTGTTTTTGAGGGGGGGCGGTACGCGGGCCTCTCACTGTCGTGGCCTCTCCCGTTGCGGAACACAGGTTCCGGATGCGCAGGCTCAGCGGCCGTGGCTCACGGGCCTAGCCGCTCCGCGGCATGTGAGATCTTCCCGGACCAGGACACGAACCCGTGTCCCCTGCATCGGCAGGTGGACTCTCAACCACTGCGCCACCAGGGAAGCCCAAGGGTGACCATTTTTAGTCTATTTTATTTCTTTTTATTACCCTTCCCAGGTAACAAAAACTTCAACTGATATGAACCCTTTTCACAAATGCAGCTTGTAATACGGTCTATTTATAGTCTTATTTTATTTGATTTAATTATTCTCCTATAATTCTCCTGGTATTAAAAGTCCTTTTGATGGTTGTTCTCTTTTCCATTCCAAAGTCATTAATCTCTGTTCCCTACCTGAAGTGAGGGATGCCCTGTGACTGACAGCCTTTTTTATAGAGAGCAGGGAAGGACTTGGCAGCCGTTCCAAAGTGTCAAACGAGATGGCCTGAAGAATGCTGCAGAAAAGTGTCACCAAATGGGGACGTGACGTCACACTAATGAGACTGCCTCCTTGTCGTCCACTAATAAAATTCTCTGATGTGTACCTCTTGAGAGAAAGATTTGCTAGGAGGGAGGTGTGTTGGGTAATTTCTTTTGTACATTTTATATGACTTTCACAGTCTTCAAACTCTCAAAGGCATAGAGATTGCCTTAAAAATGCAAATAATGAGAAGAGATTTTTTTAAAAGACTGTATTATTTTGAATTAAAACACAGTGCCCTTTTGAGAATGATATTATTTTCTAACATCTTGGAGTACCTTCTATACACCAAACTTTTACCACAAAATTGATGCTTTTTATTCATTTCTAAGGTATATCTGAGAGTATGCCAAAATATTAATTTGAACTATGACATTACCTTAGAACATATGATTAGGTATTCAATTCTCTATTCTCTTGTTTCATTTAGTCTCTTGTTGAGTTCAATTTGTTCAATTCAATAGACATTTCTTAAATGCCTACTATGTGCAGGCACAATTTCCAGTACTTAAAACTAAATTAAAAAATTAAGTTTCTCAAATTGCATCTAAGAGACATGAAATAGTTCACAGTCTTCCAGGAAAGAGAGAAAAGTGGGTGATAGTGATCATGAGAGTGTCCACAAGCCTTCATTCCCCTGTGATTTCTCTGGGCCCAAGTCTTTCACCTGAATCCTAATCTGTTTCTTCTAACCCGTTAAGATCTCCCATCTTCACTTCAAAATCAGGGTGCTCAGAACAGATTTTGCCATTCTTCCCAACCCCATTCTAGTTCCCATTCCTAGATTCCTAAATATCAATAATAACCATCAATGAGCACATATATGTGGGAGGCACTGCATTAAGTGTGTTACACAGATTATCTGATTTAATGTTCAAAATATTCCTATAAACTAGGTTATATTATTAGACTATTTTACAAATAAGGAAACCAAGACTTAGACAAGTTAACTAACAAGCCCAAATAACTAGCAAGTGGTAGATGTAGACAGGTGATGAAAATCAGACTCTAGGGCTACACTGTCCAGCAGCATGTGTGACCACTGGGCATTTGGAATTTGACTAATGCAACTAAGAAATGAAACCTATAATTTAATTTAATTTTAAAGACTAATACTTAATTCAGTTATTTTTCAACTATAAACTTTATGAAATCTAAATACAGATCAAGAATTTCTGATGAAAATTAGCTTCCAAGTTGATATGTGCTGTAAGTGTAAAATATATACCAGATTTTGAAGTCCTAGTATGAAAAGAAGAATGTAAAATATTGATAATTTTTTATATTGACTACATGTTGAAATGACATTTTGGATATATTAGGTTCAATAAAAATATATTATTACAATTAGTTTTACCTATTTATTTTTACTTTTTTAATGTGTCTATGAGAAAAGTTTAAATTACAGATATGACTCACAGTGAGCTGGAAGACAGAGTAGTGGAAATCTTAAAGCTGAACAGAAAAAAGGAATAAAGAATAAAAAGAAAGGAAGACAATTTAAGAGACCTCTGGGACAACATCAAGTGTACTAACATTCGCATTATAGGGGTCCTAAAAGGAGAAGATAAAGAGAAGGGGGCAGAGAACATAATTGAAGCCATAATAGCTGAAAACTCCTCTAATCTGGAAAAGGAAACAGACATCCAGGTCCAGGAAACACAGGGAATCCCTTAATAGCCAAGACATAGAATCAATCTAAATGTCCATCAACAGATGAATGGATAAAGAAAATGTGGTATACATATAATGGAATCTTATTCAGTTTTTTTTTTAAAGAAATTCTGTCATTTACAACATGGATAAACCTGAAAGACATTATGCTAAGTGAAACAAGTCAGACAGAGAAAGATAAATACTGTATGACCTCTTATATGTGGAATCTAAAAAAGTCTCACTCACAGAAGCAGAGAGCAGCACAGTAGTTGCCAGGGGCTGGCAGGAGAGGGGAATGGAGAGATATTGGTCAGAGGGTAAAAAGTTTCAGTTATGCAAGGTGAATAAGTGCTGGAGTTCTAATCCACAGAGTGGTGACTCTAGTTAGTAATACTGTATTATAATCTTAAAATATGTTAAGAGAGTGGATCTGAAATGTCTTCACTACAAAAATATATATATATATTCATATATATGTATATGAGGTGATGGATATGTTAATTAGCTTGTTACATCATTTTAGAATAATTACATTGTGATTATATTTGATACATATAGCAAAACATCGTGTTGTACACTGTAAAAATACACAATTTTTATTTATCAATTATATTTAATAAATAAAAAATAAATAAATAATTAAAATTTTAACTGCAATAATTTTGGAAGACAGAAAATTAGAGTGGAAGGAAAAGGGGACATAAAAAAAAGCAGTGTCCAGTGAAAGTACTCAGTAAGGTCATAGAAATAAATCCAAAATATTAGGAATGACAGTAAAAGTAAATGGACAAAACCAGCCAGTGAAAAGATAGACAATTTAAAGCTGGTAATTAAAAAAAACAATCCAGCTCTATGCAACTTAAGAAAGACAAATGTTAAAACACCAAGGACAGAGAAAGTTAGAAAGTTAAAGCATGGAGAAACTATCCGGGTAAAAATTAACCAAACTAAAACCAGTGTAACTCTCTATTAATTAAAAAAAAAAAAAAAAAAAAAAACCTAGTAGCTCTGAAACCTAGTTGCATGTTGGAATAATTTGGAGAAATTTTTTAAATTACCAATCTCTCACACCAATTAACTCAGAATTTCTAGAGTTTGGAACTGAGCATGGATGTTTTTAAAAGTTCCCTAAGTGATTATTATGTCAGATAAGGATCATAAACTTCTACTTTCAGGCAAAAAGCATTTTTAGGGATGAAGAGATTCACAATATATTAATAAATATATGTTAATACAAATCTTTAACCAGGAAGAAATTAAAATCCTAAGTCAGTATGTAAATAATGATACAACTTCAAAATATGGGTAAAGAAATAATTGGTAAATTCGGAAGAATATTCATACTATAAGATTTTAAACACTATTCTTAGTAAAAGAGAGCTCAAGTAGGGAAAAATAGAGGGATAAGTAACATACTTAGCAAATTTGAACTACTGATATACCTAGAATCCAACACTCAGTAATTAGCAACTACGTAAAGAAAGCACATGGAATATTTACAATATTTATTATCTTGACTTTAAACCAAGTCTCAACAAAACACAAACAAAACTGTGTTACTATATAGATGATATCCTCTTATCAAAATAAAATTAAGTTGGAAATAAAAAACAAAAATATATTTTTAAAATGATGTATTTGGTCATTTTAAAACTTTATATAATTTTTATAAATTTTATATAATTTATTAATCAAATAAGATATAATAATGGTAGTTAGAAAATAGAACTAAGTAATAAGGAAAATACTACACATCCAAACTTGGAAAATGTTGTTCAAATAGTTCTTAGAGAGGAATTTCTAAACTTAAATACTTAAATTTTTAAAAGAAAGTTTAAAACACACTGAAATAAGAATTTATCCTAACTAGTTTTTTAAAAATAAAATAATAAATCTTACTTAATGTTGTTTTGAAGGGATGGTATAATATAATACTAATATCTAATTTGTGGAGACTAAAAATAAGATAGACCTAAAATATTTGACAGTAATTAGATACAAGATACAATAGGCAAAAGGAAGCAAGTAAAGGCAGAAAACTTTCAAAGACAGAAATAAAACTATTTCTATTTGCAGATGAGAGACATATCTAGAAAAACCAAGAGAATCAATGGAAAAGCAATACAAACAATTACAGAATTTAGCAATGAAACCCTAATTTTAATATACAGAAACCAATAGCTCTCTAATGTACAAACAATAGCTAGTTAGAATATATAATGAAAGAAAAGGCAATTTACAGAAAAATAGCAAAGAAAAATACCTTGTTATAAGATAAAAAGAGATATGCACACTTATATGAGGAAATTTTTATATTATTTCTGAAATATAAAACAGTAGACTTGAACAAATGAAAAGACACAATGTTTTTGAATAGGAAGACTAAACATAAAGATATCAATTCTCCCTAAATTAATCTGTAAATTTACTTCAATCACAAAATAATGCCAGTAAGTTTTTCCGCAGATACAGATAAGTTGATTTTAAAGTTAATATTTAGGAGAAACCTTCAAGATGGTAGAGGAGTGAGATGTGGAGATTGCCTTCATCCCCACTAATACATGAGAAATACATCTACATGTGAACAACTCCTACAGAACACCTACTGAACGCTGGCAGAAGACCTCAGACCTCCCAAAAGGCAAAAAACTCCCCACGTACCTGGGTAAGGCAAAAGAAAAAAGAAAAAACAGAGACAAAAGAATAGGGATGGGACCTGCACCACTGGGAGAGAGCTGTGAAGGAGGAAAAGTTTCCACACACTAGGAAGCCCCTTTACTGGAAGAGAGGAGGTTGACGGGGCGTGGGCGGGAAGCTTCAGAGCCACAGAGGAGAGCACAGCAACATGGGTGCAGAGGGCAAAGCGAAGAGATTCCCACACAGAGGATCCATGCCAACCAGCCCTCACCAGCCTGAGAGGTTTCTCTGCTCACCTGCCAGGGTGGGTGGGGGGCTGGGAGCTGAGGCTCCAGCTTCAGAGGTCAGATCACAGGGAGAGGAATGGGGTTGGCGGCGTGAACACAGCCTGAAGGGGGCTAGTGCGCCACAGCTAGCCAGGAGGGAGTCCAGGAAAAAGTCCGGACCTGCCTAAGAGGCAAGAGACCATTGTTTCAGGGTTCGTGAGGAGAGGGGATTCAGAGTACCACCTAAACAAGCTCCAGGGATGGGCATGAGCCACGGCTATCAACGTGGACAACAGAGATGGGCATGAAACACTAAGGCTGCTGCTGCAGCCACCGAGAAGCCTGTGTGCAAGCACAGGTCACTATCCACACCTCCCCTCCCAGGAGGCTGTGCAGCCTGCCACTACCAGGGTCCCGTGATCCAGGGACAACTTCCCTGGGAGAACACACGGCATGCCTCAAGCTGTTGCAACGTCACGCTGGCCTCTGCTGCCGCAGGCTCGCCTCCCCCTGCATTCCGTACCCATCCCTCCCTGTGGCCTGACTGAGGCAAAGCCCCCTAATCAGCTGTTACTTTAACCCCATCCTGTCTGAGAGAAGAACAGATGCCCTCAGGAGACCAACATGCAGAGGCAGGACCTAATCCAAACTTGAACCCCAGGAGCTGTGTGAACAAAGAAGAGAAAGGGAAATCTCTCCCAGCAGCCTCAGGAGCAGCCAATTAAATCTCCACAATCAACTTGATGTACCCTGCATCTGTGAAATACCCGAATAGACAACGAATCATCCCAAAATTAAGTTGGTGGACTTTAGGAGCAATGATATATATATGTTTCTCCTTTTTCTCTTTATGTGTATGCTTCTTTGTGTGATTTTGTCTGTATACCTTTGCTTTTATCATTTGTCCTAGCGTTCTGTCTGATATTTTTCTTCTTCTTTCTTTTTTTAATTACTTTTTAATTTTTTAATTTTTAATAAATATTTTTTATTTTAATAACTTTATTATTTTTTCTTTCTTTCTTTCTTTCTTTTCTCCCTTTTCTTCTGAGCCATGTGACTAACAGGGTTGTGGTGCTCTGGGCGGGTGTCAGGCCTGTGCCTCTGAGGTGGGAGAGCTGAATTCAAGACATTGGTCCACAAGAGACCTCCTGGCTCCATGTAAAATCAAATGGCGAAAGCTCTCCCAGAGATCTCCATCTCAGTGCTAAGACCCAACTCGACTCAATGACCAGCAAGCTACAGTGCTGTACACCCTATGTCAAACAACTAGCAAGACAGGAACACAACCCCACCCATTAGCAGAGAGGCTGCCTAAAATCATAATAAGGTCACAGACACCCCAAAACACACCACTGGACGTGGTCCTGCCCACCAGAAAGAAAAGATCCAACCTCCTCCAACAGAAAAAAGCACCAGACCCCTTCACCAGGAAGCCTACACAACCCACTGAACCAACCTTAGCCCCTTGGGGCAGACACCAAAAACAATGGGAACTAAGAACCAGTAGCCTGAGAAAAGGAGACCCCAAACACAGTAAGTTAAGCAAATGAGAAGACAGAGAAACAAACAGCAGATGAAGGAGCAAGATAAAAACCCACCAGACCAAACAAATGAAGAGGAAATAGGCAGTCTACCTGAAAAAGAATTCAGAGTAATGATAGTAAAGATGATCCAAAATCTAGGAAATAGAATGGAGAAAATACAAGAAACGTTTAACAAGGCCCTAGAGGAACTAAAGAGCAAACAAACAATGATGAACAGCACAATAAATTAAATTTAAAATTCTCTAGAAGGAATCAATAGTAGAATAACTGAGGCAGAAGAACACATAAGTGACCTGGAAGATAAAATAGTGGAAATAACTACTGCAGAGCAGAATAAAGAAAAAAAAATGAAAAGAACTGAGGACAGTCTCAGAGACTTCTGAGACAACATTAAGCGCACCAACATTTCAATTATAGGGGTCCCAGGAGAAAAAGAGAAAAAGAAAAGTACTGAGAAAATATTTGAATAGATTACAGATGAAAACTTCCCTAATATGGGAAAGGAAAAAGTTAATCAACTCCAGGAATTACAGAGAGTCCCACACAGGATAAATCCAAAGAGAAACACACCAAGACACATATTAATCAATTATCAAATATTAAATACAAAAAAAATCCAAAGCAGCAAGGAAAAAACACAAATAAAAATAAAAGGGAATCCCCATAAGGTTAACAGCTGATCTTTCAGCAGAAACTCTGCAAGCCAGGAGGGAGTGGCAGGACACATTTAAATGGATGAAAGGGAAAAATCTACAACAAAGATTACTCTACCCAGCAAGGATCTCATTCAGATTTGACGGGGAAATTAAAATCTTTACAGACAAGCAAAAACTAAGAGAATTCAGCACCATCAAACCAGCTCTACAGCAAATGCTAAAGGAACTTCTCTAGGCAAGAAACACAAGAGAAGGAAAAGATCTAAAATAACAAACCCAAAATAAATAAGAAACTGGTAATAGGAACATACATACGGATAATTACCTTCAATATAAATGGATTAAATGCTCCAACCAAAAGACATACACTGGCTGAATAGATACAAAAACAAGACTTGTTATATACGTTGTCTACTAGAGACCCACTTCAGACCTAGAGACACGTACAGACTGAAAGTGAAGGGCTGGAAAAGATATTCCATGCAAATGGAAACCAAAAGAAAGCTGGAGTAGCAATTCTCATACCAGACAAAATAGACTTTAACATAAGGACTATTGCAAGAGGCAAAGAAGAACACTACATAATGATGAAGGGATTAATCCAAGAGGAAGATAAAGCAATTTTAAATATTTATGCACCCAACATAGGAACACCTCAATACATAAAGCAAACGCTAGCAACCATAAAAGGGGAAATCGACAGTAACACAATCATAATACAGGACTTTAACACCCCACATTCACCTATGGACAGATCATCCAAAACGAAAATAAATAAGGAAACACAAGCTTTCAATGACACATTAAACAAGATGGACTTAATTGATATTTACAGGACATTCCATCCAAAAACAACAGAATACACTTTCTTCTCAAATGCTCATGGAACGTTCTCCAGGATAGATCATATCTTTGGTCACAAATCAAGCCTTGGTAAATTCAGAAAATTAAAATCATAACAAGTATCTTTCCTGCCCAAAATGCTATGAGACTAGATACCAATTACAGGAAAAACTCTGTAAAATATACAAACACATAGAAGCTAAACAATACACTACTTAATAACCAAGAGATCACTGAAGAAATCAAAGGGGAAATCAAAAAATACTTAGAAACAAATGGCAGTGAAAACATGATGACCCAAAACCTATGGGATGCAGTGAAAGCAGTTCTAAGAGGGAAGTTTAGAGCAACACAATCCTACCTCAAGAAACAAGACACATCTCAAGTAAACAACCTAACCTTACACCTAAAGCAATTAGAGAAAGAAGAACAAAAAACACCAAAGTTAGCAAAAGGAAAGATATAAATTTCAGATCAGAAATAAATAAAAAAGGAATGAAGGGAAAAGAGCAAAGGTCAATAAAACTAACAGTTGTTTATTTGAGAAGATAAACAAAATTGGTAAACCATTAGCCAGACTCATCAAGAAAAAAGGGAGAAGACTCAAATCAATACAATTGAAATGAAAAAGGAGAAGTAACAACTGACACTGCAGAAACACAAAGGATCATGAGAGATTACTACAAACAACTACATGCCAATAAAATGGACATCCTAGAAGAAATAGACACATTCTTAGAAAATCACAACCTTCCAAGACTGAACCAGGAAGAAATAGAAAATATAAACAGAACATCACAAGCACTGAAATTGAGACTGTGATTAAAAATCTTCCAACAATCAAAAGCCCAGGACCAGATGGCTTCACAGGCGAATTCTGTCAAACATTTAGAGAAAAGCTAACACCTATCCTCAAACTCTTCCAAAATATAGCAGAGGGAGGAACACTCCCAAATTCCTTCTACGAGGCCACCATCACCTTGATACCAAAACCAGAAAAGGATGTCACAAAGAAAGAAAACTACAGGCCAATATCACTGATGAACAGAGATGCAAAAATCCTTAACAAAATACTAGCAAACAGAGTCCAACAGCACATTAAAAGAATCATACACCATGATCAAGTGGGGTTTATCCCAGGAATGCAAGGATTCTTCAGTAAACGCAAATCAATCAACGTGATACACCATATTAACAAATTGAAGGAGAAAAACCATATGATCATCTCAATAGATGCAGAGAAAGCTTTTGACAAAATTCAACACCCATTTATGATAAAAACCCTGCAGAAAGTAGGCATAGGGGGAACTTACCTCAACATAATAAAGGCCATATATGACAAACCAACAGCCGACATCATTCTCAGTGGTGAAAAACTGAAACCATTTCCACTAAGATCAGGAACAAGACAAGGCTGCCACTCCCACCACTATTATTCAACATAGTTTTGGAAGTTTTAGCCACAGCAATCAGAGAAGAAAAAGAATTAAAAGAAATACAAATTGAAAAAGAAGTAGAACTGTCACTGTTTGCAGATGACATGATACTATACTAGAGAATCCTTAAGGTGCTACCAGAAAACTGCTGGAGCTAAACAATCAATCTGGTAAAGCAGCAGGATACAAAATTAATGCACAGAAATCTCTTGCATTCCTATACACTAACAATGAAAAATCTGAAAGAGAAATGAAGGAAACACTACCATTTACCATTGCAACAAAAAGTATAAAATACCTAGGAATAAACCTACCTAAGGAGATGAAAGACCTATATGCAGAAAACTATAAGACACTGATGAAAGAAATTAAAGATGACACAAACAAATGGAGAGATATACCATGTTCTTGGATTGGATTGGAAGAATCAATATTGTGAAAATGACTATACCACCAAAAGCAATCTACAGATTCAATGCAATCCCTGTCAAACTACCAATGGCATTTTTCATGGAACTAGAACAAAAAAAATCACAATTTGTATGGAAACACAAAAGACCCCAAATAACCAAAGCAATGAAAGAAAAACAAAGCTGGAGGAATCAGTCTCCCTGACTGCAGACTATACTATAAAGCTACAGTAATCAAGACAGTATGGTATTGGCACAAAAACAGACATATACATCAATGGAACAGGATAGAAAGCGCAGAGATAAACCCACGCACATATAGTCACCTTGATTTTGATAAAGGAGGCAAGAATAAACAATGGAGAAAAGACAGCCTCTTCAATAAGTAGTACTGGGAAAAGTAGTACATGTAAAAGAATGAAATTAGAACACTTCCTAACGCCATACACAAAAATAAACTCAAAATGGATTAAAGACCTAAATGTAAGGCTAGACACTATCAAACTCTTAGAGGAAAACATAGTTAGAACACTCTATGACATAAATCACAGAAAGATCCTTTATGACCCACATCCTAGAGAACTGAAAATAAAAACAAATATAAACAAATGTGACCTAATGAAACTTAAAAGCTTTTGCACAGCAAACGAAACCATAAACAAGATGAAAAGAACCCTCAGAATGGGAGAAAATATTTGCAAATGAAGCAACTGACAAAGGATTAATCTCCAAAATTTACAAGCAGCCTATGCAGTCTCATATGAAAACAACAAACAACCCAATCCAAAAATGGGTAGAAGACGTAAACAGACATTTCTTCAAAGAAGATATACAGATTGTCAACAAACACATGAAAGGATGCTCAACATCACTAATCATTAGAGAAATGCAAATCAAAACTACAATGAGGTATCACCTCACACCAGTCAGAATGGCCATCATCAAAAAATCTACAAACAATAAATGCTGGAGAGGGTGTGGAGAAAAGGGAACACTCTTACACTGTTCGTGGGAATGTAAATTGATACAGCCACTATGGAGAACAGTATGGAAGTTCCTTAGAAAACTAAAAATAAGACTACCATGTGACCCAGCAATCCCTCTACTGGGCATATACCCTGAGAAAACCATAATTCAAAGAGTCATCTACCACAATTTTCTTTGCAGCTATATTTACAATAGCCAGGACATGGAAGCAACCTAAGTGTCCATCGACAAATGAATGGGTAAAGAAGATGTGGCTCATATATACAATGGAATATTAGCCATAGAAAGAAACAAAATTGAGTTATTTGTAGTGAGGTGGATGGACCTAGAGTCTGTCATACAGAGTGAAGTAAGTCAGAAAGAGAAAAACAAATACTGTATGCTAACACATATATATGGAATCTAAAAAACAAAAAAAAAAGTCTATGAAAAACTTTGGGGCACAACAGGAATAAAGATGCAGATGTCAAGAATGGACTTAGGGACACGGGGAGGGGGAAGGGGAAGCTGGGATTAAGTGAAAGAGTAGCATGGAGTAATATATACTACCAAATGTAAAATATATAGCTAGTGGGAAGCAGCTGCATAGCTCAGGGAGATCAGCTCAGTGTTTTGTGACCAGCTAGAGGGGTGAGATAGGGAGGAATGGAGGGAGGGAGATGCAAGAGGGAGGAGATATGGGGATATATGTATATGTATAGCTGATTCACTTTGTTAAAAGACAGAAACTAACACACCATGGTAAAGAAATTATACTCCAATAAAGATGTTTAATTAATTAATTAATATTTAAAAATAAACAGGCAAGATGGGAAAGTTCTGAAAATCCATTGCACCTCAATGTGAATATAATTAACATCACTGTATTGCACACTTAAGAACTAGTTAAGTCAGTAAATTTTATATGTTTTTCACTGCAATTTTTTTAAAAACAGGATAAAAACACCTTCATCCTGATTGCCACTCAGCATTCTCATCTGACATTACAGATAAAGCCTCTTCTTTAAGAGTATTTATCTAGCAAACTAGAAATACTGATCACACTGAACTTTAATACATTTCTTCTCAAGTGATACAACTGTGCTTAGCACAAAGTGAGTGATCAATAAATATAAATCATAGGTAACCTCCTACTTTCCCTGTAAATGTGTTGTTATCAATAAATCTATATGCATTTCAAAAAAAAAGGTGAACAAGAAAACCTAAAAAAAAAGATGAAAAAATGAGAAAGGCTAATTCAAATAGATACTAAAATATTATTATAAAACCTCCATATTTAAAATTGTGTGCTATTCAGGAAATCAATGGGTAGTATCAGAAAAACAATGGGTTAAAAAAGACTATCTAGAAATAGACCCAAGTGCATATGTAAATTTATTATGTATTAAATATGGTATCTCAAATCAGTGGGGGAAAATATGAAAATATTAATAAATGGTATTGAGAAAACTGAATAGTCATTTGGAAGAATGTGTCATTGGATCTATATGTCACAACATACACCAGGATCAACTCCAATGAGTTAGATATCTAAATGTAGATGGATGGAAAGGAAGGTAGGGAAGTGGGAGGGGAGAAAGAAGAAAGAAAAGAAAGAAAAAGAAAGAAAGAGAGAAAGAGAGAAAGAGAGAAAGAAAGAAAGAAAGAAAGAAAGAAAGAAAGAAAGAAAGAAAGAAAGAAAGAAAGAAAGAAAGAAAGAAAGAAAGAAAGAAAGAAAGAAAGAAAGAAAGAAAAGGGAGGTAGGAAGGAAGGAAGGAAGAAAATGACAGAAGTACTATAATAAGATGTGAGTAAATTCCTCTGCTACCTGGGAGAGGGGAAGAAATTCCTAACCATGACTCAATGTCCAGAAGCAATAAAATAAAAATGGATAATTTTGAAAAGTTAAAAATAAACAATCTTCGTAACGTAAGGCAAAAATAATAATAACACTATAAGCAAAATCAAATGAAAATGATAAATCATGAAAAAATATTTGCAATTTATATCACAGCAGAGCTGATATCCCTAATATATAGTTTCTAAGAAAAGCCAGAAGAAAAATAAAGTAGTTGAAAAATAGTACACCACATACCTATTGGAATGTCCAAAATCCAAAACACTGACAACACCAAATGCTGGTGACAATATGGAGCAAGAGGAGTTCTCGTTCATTGCTGGTAAGAATGCAAAATGGTACACCCATTTTGTGGGACACTTTGGCAGTTTCTTATAAAACTAAACATAGTCTTAGCTAAGACCCAACAATCGCACTCCTTGGTATTTACCCAAATGAGCTGAAAACTTATGTCTACACAAAACCCTGCACATGGCTGTGTATAGCAGTTTTATCCATAATTGTCAAAAATTGGAAGTAACCAAGATGTCCCTCAATAAGGTGGTACAGCCAGACAATGGAATATTATTTAGTGCTAAAAAGGAATGAGCTATCAAGCCATGAAAAGACCTGGAGGAAACTTAAGTGTATATTACTAAGTAAAAGAAGACCATTTGAAAAGGCTACATACTGTATGATGCCAACTGTACAACATTATAGAAAAGGTAAAACTATGGATACAGTTAAAAGATCAGTGCTTGCCAGAGGTTTTGGGGAGGGATGGATACATAGGCAAGCACAGAAGATTTTTAGGACCATGAAACTATTTTGTATAATAGAATAATGTTGGATACATGTCATGTTACAGAGTATTCATTTGTCAAAACCCATAAAATGTGCAACATCAAGAGGGAATCCTAATGTAAACAATAGACTTTGGATGAAAATGGTGTGTTAATAGCTATCCATTGAAATGAGCAACAACTCTCGTTGAGATGTTGATAGTGGGGGAGGTTGTGTACATGTGGGTACAAGGGTGTATGGGTATTCTATGTACCCTCAGTTTTATGTGCATCTAAAACTACCCTGAAAAATAAAGTCTACTAAAAACTAAGTTAATAAATTAGTAAAATTAATTAGTCTAATATACATGTAATTAGAGTCCCATAAAAGAGGAGTGGCAGGGAAAAATATATTTGAGGAAATAGTGGTTGAAATTTGATGAAAACTATAAAGCAGCAGATCCAAGATGCTCAACAGACTCCAAGAAGAAACATAAAGAGGTACACAATAATCAAATTGCTTAAAATAAATGATAAAGAGAAAATCTTAAGGCTAAAGAGGGGGAAATTAGCACATTATTTATTTTTAGAAAAGATAATTATGACAGCTGACTTCTAGACAGAAACCCTGCTGGCCTGAAGACAATGGAATGATATCTTTAAAGTAATGAAAGAAAAACTTGTCAACATACAATGCTATACTCAATGAAACTAACCTCTAAAAGTGAAAGCAAATGAAGCCTTGTTCAGATCAACAAAAACTGAGAAAATCTCACCAGCACCCCTGTACCTGAGCACCCAGAGTAATGAACTACATACCTGCAGGTAAATCTATGAAATCTTAAAACTCAATTCGTTCAGTGAATTAATTTCATGTGTCAGATACTTTGTGATATCTGATACTCTGTGTCAGATACTCTGACTTAGTGGCTCTCAAGCTCGACTACACAGTAGAACTATCTGAGAACATTTTTAAAATTAGAGTTATCCATGTCCCAGCCAGAGCAATTAAGTAAGACAATGAGAGGGGCCTGGCTCTTCAGGTGATTCTAATATATAGGTAGGGCTCAAACCAGCTGCCTAACTTCACCCCTTAAATCCCAGCCCATTTCCAATCTCCAACCTGCCCTGCTGAAAATAGTTGACATACAGGTCAGGCATGTTTTCCATCAGTTAAATAAAAAGAAATATAATGAACAGGGAAAGCCATATGAGGAATATCAAGTGAACAATTTCACACTTCATCTGCCATCAAAATCACAGTTTAAGGTTGTTTGCTTCACCCATTGGGCTGAAGAAACTCCTTGGCCTCTCCTGAGGGCAACATTTTGGATCCTCCAGAACCCACAAGTAAGTCAGTCTTGTGTATGGTTCTGTGTCTTCCAGAGAAAACAAAGGGGAGAAATGGTAGGTCTTTTTATCTCTGTGCTGCCATCTTGACTGCTTTTCCTGTGTTCAAGTTTGCTTTTCTCCTATAGGTTCTTCCTTTGCTGAGTTGACAGACTCCTAACTCTCTGTCATCAGTCCTTCAAGAGCTTCTCTTTCCCATCCACTAGGTGACATATTCTGAGTCACTGACCTGTTAGCAGGGAAAAACAGGTCTCTTTCTTCCAACCTGGCTTAATAGGCTTAGACTTAAGCCTATTAATATAAAACCAAAGTAAATATTTCTTTTCATAGCCTAACATTTATTGTTCCTAGGCAAAATTCCTTTTCCAGTAATTTCCACAATAAAAGTACTTTTCTGGGGGTCAAGTCTATGTTAGGTGAATTCAATACTCTGTTATAATCTATACAAGAAGAAAGTATTTCACAACAACAGAAATATTTTAAATCCATTTCATTTCTAATAAAATCTCTGACAATATGGAGTTATCTGTGTCCTACCTTATTTCTTAATAGCACCCCTGCTTACTTTCAAAACCCTCCTACTTTGGATAAATTATGTTTACCTTGTTTGTAGACCAAATGAAGACCAGTTTTCACCAGTGACAAAGAGGAATTTTCCCACATAGCCAGCACTCATGAACGAGCTGATTCACACAGCCTAACCATCCTCCCTGGGACTGGTACCACAACCCGTGAAAAGGCCAAACTGTTACAGCCCCAGTAATTAGAACTAAGACTAAAAGCAATTAATTCTATAAGTCTGAGCTGTTACATTTGATTCTCCTAAAATCGTGTCATATAACTGGGGTATTATGGAGGTTTGTTGACAAAATGAAAATAAGAGTAAGTGTTAAGATAAGCAAAATGAGAAGACAGAAAAACACAACACAGATGAAGGAGCAAGATAAAAACCCACCAGACCTAACAAATGAAGAGGAAATAGGCAGTCTTCCTGAAAAGAATTCAGAATAATGATAGTAAAGATGATCCAAAATCTTGGAAATAGAATAGACAAAATGCAGAAACATTTAACAGGACCTAGAAGAACTAAAGATGAAACAAACAATGATGAACAACACAATAAATGAAATGAAAACTACTCTAGATGGGATGAATAGTAGAATAACTGAGACAGAAGAACGGATAAGTGACCTGGAAGATAAAATAGTGGAAATAATTACTGCAGAACAGAATAAAGAAAAAAGAATGAAAAGAACTGAGGACAGTCTCAGAGACCTCTGGGACAATATTAAATGCACCAACATTCGAATTATAGGGGTTCCAGAAGAAGAAGAGAAAAAGAAAGGGACTGAGAAAATATTTGAAGAGATTATAGTTGAAAACTTCCCTAATATGGGAAAGGAAATAGTAAATCAAGTCCAGGAAGCACAGAGAGTCCCATACAGAATAAATTCAAGGAGAAACACACAAAGACACATATTAATCAACCTGTCAAAAATTAAATACAAAGAAAGCATATTAAAAGCAGCAAGGGAAAAACAACAAATAACACACAAGGGAATCCCCATAAGGTTAACAGCTGATCTTTCAGCAGAAACTCTGCAAGCCAGAAGGAACTGGAGGGACATATTTAAAGTGATGAAGGAGAAAAACCGACAACCAAGATTACTCTACCCAGCAAGGATCTCATTCAGATTTGATGGAGAAATTAAAACCTTTACAGACAAGCAAAAGTTGAGAGTTCAGCACCACCAAACCAGCTTTACAACAAATGCTAGAGGAACTTCTCTAGGCAAGCAACACAAGAGAAGGAAAAAACCTACAATAATGAACCCAAAACAACTTAGAAAATGGGAATAGGAACATACATATCGATAATTACCTTAAATGTAAATGGACTAAATGCTCCCACCAAAAGACACAGATTGGCTGAATGGATACAAAAACAAGACCCTTATATGTGCTGTCTACAAGAGACCCACTTCAGACCTAGAGACACATACAGACTGAAAGTAAGGGGATGGAAAAAGATATTCCATACAAATGGAAACCAAAAGAAAGCTGGGGTAGCAATTCTCATATCAGATAAAATAGAATTTAAAATAAAGGCTATTAGAAGAGACAAAGAAGGACACTACATAATGATCAAAGGATTGATCCAAAAAGACGATATAAAAATTGGAAATATTTATGCACCCAACATAGGAGCACCTCAATACATAAGGCAAATACTAACAACCATAAAAGGGAAAATCGACAGTAACACATTCATAGTAGGGGAATTTAACACCCCACTTTCACCAATGGACAAATCATCCAAAATGAAAATCAATAAGGAAACACAAGCTTTAAATGATACATTAAACAAATGGACTTAATTGATATTTATAGGACATTCCATCCAAAAACAACAGAATACATATTTTTCTCAAGTGCTCATGGAACATTCTCCAGGATAGATCATATCTTGGGTCACTAATCAAGTCTTGGTAAATTTAAGAAAATTGAAATTGTATCAAGTAGCTTTTCCGACAACAATGCTATGAGACTAGATATCAGTTACAGGAAAAGATCTGTAAAAAATACAAACACATGGAGGCTAAACAATACACTACTTAATAACGAAGTGATCACTGAAGAAATCAAACTGGAAATCAAAAAATAACTAGAAACAAATGACAATGGAGACAGGACGACACAAAACAGATGGGATGCAGCAAGAGCAGTTTAGGAGGGAAGTTTATAGCAATACAAGCCCACATTAAGAAACAGGAAACATCTCGAATCAACCTAACCTTGCACCTAAAGCAATTACAGAAAGAAGAACAAAAAAACCCGAAAGTTAGCAGGAGGAAAGAAATCATAAAAATCAGATCAGAAATAAATGAAAAAGAAATGAAGGAAACGATTGTAAAGATCAATAAAACTAAAAGGTGGTTCTTTGAGAAGATAAACAAAATAGATAAACCATTAACCAGACTCATCAAAAAAAAGGGAGAAGACTCAAATCAATAGAATTAGAAATGAAAAAGGAGAAGTAAAAACTGACACTACAGAAATACAAAAGATCATGAGAGATTACTACAAGTCTCTCTGTGCCAATAAAATGGACAACCTGGAAGAAATGGACAAATTCTTAGAAAGGCACACCTGCCAAGACTGAATCAGGAAAAAATAGAAAATATGAACAGACCAATCACAAGCACTAAAATTGAAACTGTGATTAAAAATCTTCCAACAATCAAAAGCCCAGGACCAGATAGCTTCACAGGTGTATTCTATCAAACATTTAGAGAAGAGCTAACACCTATCCTTCTCAAACCCTTCCAAAATATAGCAGAAGAACACTCCCAAATTCATTGTACGAGGCCACCATCACCTTGATACCAAAACCAGACAAGGATGTCACAAAGAAAGAAAACTACACACCAATATCACTGATGAACATAGATGCAAAAATCCTCAACAAAATACTAGCAAACAGAATCCAACAGCACAATAAAAGGATCATATATCATGATGAAGTGGGGTTTATTCCAGGAATGCAAGGATTCTTCAATATACACAAATCAATCAACGTGATAAACCATATTAACAAATTGAAGGAGAAAAACCATATGGTCATCTCAATAGATGCAGAGAAAGCTTTCGACAAAATTCAACACCTATTTATGGTAAAAACCCTGCAGAAAGTAGGCATAGAGGAAACTTACCTCAACATAATAAAGGCCATATATGACAAACCAACAGCCAACATCATCCTCAATGGTGAAATACTGAAAGCATTTCCAGTAAGATCAGGAACAAGACAAGGTTGCCCACTCTCACCACTCTTATTCAACATAGTTTTGGAAGTTTTAGCCACAGCAATCAGAGAAGAAAAGGAAATAAAAGGAATCCAAGTCAGAAAAGAAGAAGTAAAGCTGTCACTATTTGCAGATGACATGATACTATACATAGAGAATCCTAAAGATGCTACCAGAAAACTACTAGAGCTAATCAATGAAGTTGGTAAAGTTGCAGGATACAAAATTAATGCACAGAAATCTCTGACATTCCTAAACACTAATGATGAAAAACCTGAAAGTGAAATCAGTAAAACACTCCCATTTACCATTGCCACAAAAAGAATAAAATATCTAGGAATAAACCTACCTAAGGAGACAAAAGATCTGTATGCAGAAAATTATAAGACATTGATGAAAGAAATTAAAGATGATACAAATAGATGGAGAGATATACCATGTTCTTAGATTGGAAGAATCAACATTGTGAAAATGACTCTACTACCCAAAGCAACCTACAGATTCAATGCAATCCTTATCAAACTACCACTGGCATTTTTCACAGAACTAGAACAAAAAATTTCACAATTTGTATGGAAACACGAAAGACCGCGAATAGCCAAAGCAATCTTGAGAACGAAAAACAGAGCTGTAGGAATCAGCCTCCTGACCTGAGACTATACTACAAAGCTACAGTAATCAAGACAGTATGGTACTGGCACAAAAACAGAAAGATAGATCAATGGAACAGGATAGAAAGCCCAGAGATAAACCCACGCACATGTGGTCACCTTATCTTTGATAAAGGAGGCAGGAAGGTACAGTGGAGAAGGGACAGCCTCTTCAATAAGTGGTGCTGGGAATACTGGACAGGTACATGTAAAAGTATGAGATTAGATCACTCCCTAACACCATACACAAAAATAAGCTCAAAATGGATTAAAGACCTAAATGTAAGGCCAGAAACTATCAAACTCTTAGAGGAAAACATAGGCAGGACACTCTATGACATAAATCACAGCAAGATCCTTTTTGACCCACCTCCTAGAGAAATGGAAATAAAAACAAAAATAAATAAATGGGTCCTAATGAAACTTCAAAGCTTTTGCACAGCAAAGGAAACCATAAACAAGACCAAAAGACAACCCTCAGAATGGGAGAAAATATTTTCAAATGAAGCAACTGACAAAGGATTAATTTCCAAAATTTACAAGCAGCTCATGCAGCTCAATAACAAAAAAACAAACAACCCAATCCAAAAATGGGCAGAAGACCTAAATAGACATTTCTCCAAAGAAGATATACAGACTGCCAACAAACACATGAAAGAATGCTCAACATCATTAATCATTAGAGAAATGCAAATCAAAACTACAATGAGATATCATCTCACACCAGTCAGAATGGTCATCATCAAAAAATCTAGAAACAATAAATGCTGGGAAGGGTGTGGAGAAAAGGGAACCCTCTTGCACTGCTGGTGGGAATGTGAATTGGTACAGCCACTATGGAGAACAGTATGGAGGTTCCTTAAAAAACCACAAATAAAACTACCATATGACCCAGCAATCCCACTACTGGGCATATACCCTGAGAAACCAAAATTCAAAAAGAGTCATGTACCAAAATGTTCATTGCAGCTCTATTTACAATAGCCCGGAGATGGAAACAACCTAAGTGCCCATCTGCGGATGAATGGATAAAGAAGATGTGGCACATATATACAATGGAATATTACTCAGCCATAAAAAGAAACGAAATTGAGCTATTTGTAATGAGGTGGATAGACCTAGAGTCTGTCATACAGAGTGAAATAAGTCAGAAAGAGAAAGACAAATACCGTATGCTAACACATATATATGGAATTTAAGGGAAAAAAAGTCATGAAGAACCTAGGGGTAAGACAGGAATAAAGACACAGACCTACTAGAGAATGGACTTGAGGATATGGGTAGGGGGAAGGCTGAGCTGTGACAAAGCGAGGGAGAGGCATGGACATATATACACTACCAAACGTAAGGTAGATAACTAGTGGGAAACAGCCACATAGCACAGGGAAATCAGCTCGGTGCTTTGTGACCGCCTGGAGGGGTGGGATAGGGAGGGTGGGAGGGAGGGAGACACAATAGGGAAGAGATATGGGAACATATGTATATGTATGACTGATTCACTTTGTTATAAAGCAGAAACTAACACACCATTGTAAAGCAATTATACCCCAATAAAGATGTTTAAAATAAAAAAGAGTAAGTGTTAATAATGCCTATACATTTGATTTCTATCTGTCATTCATATGACAAGCCTGGACCCTCTTGACCCACCACTGCTCTCAGTAAAGCATGCATGTACCCTTTACACCTATCTACCTCTACAGTGTTTACCCTCAGGAGTTACTGACATATGTTTTTCACTTTTCCTGGTTAAAAATTCCACCCTTTACAATTTGTATTCTGTCTTAAACATTGGTAGAATCAATAGCATAAGACAATATCCACTATTACAAAAAGTAAGAGGAAATAGAGTGGATTCACCATGGTTTAACCGAAGTCTTCGTGAGGGTAGCTGGATGAAAATAGGCATACCTTCCACAGTCCCCATAGTGCCAGCTCTGTATCTCTTTCTTCTAATAGAGCCACTCATAAAATCTTCTAAATGGAATTAGTTTCTTTCAAATAACAGATGAATTTACAATGATTGTTTCTACATAGCTATTCACCATTAATAAGCTGGACCTTTAACCCAGGCCATCACTGAAATATAGCAGGCATGTCTCTCTAGAAATATACCAGAGTGATGTGCTATATCTATTGACCTTTGCAAATAATCTTGCTTTGTGAATAAAAGAGAATGTTAATTTCCTCAAGAGTAGGAGCTGAGGCAGTTGTCAAAGATAAAAGAGAAAAGGACAGAATAGGAGCAAACTTTAAAGGTGCTCTGGTTACTGAAATAAGGATAGCAAAGGAGATGGGGGACCTTGAGAATGACAGCAAACTAAAATGGGATTTAGAGGTCCCCACGTATAATGTATTCAACGACACTTTTTATTTCAAATGGACAAGCAACAGAGCAGAATTAATGCCGTGTGGAACTCATGGCTGTGCATTGAAATACACCAAGTTACCAAGACTCATGGGAGTTCTGAACAACCCAGGTGAATGTGGCACCCTTTACGGTGTGTCTGACCAGCAGAATACAGATTTGATTTTCTGATCCTTGAGAAAAAAGTACAAAGCAGTCACTTTGAGCTAAGCCTCCAAATTACAGCTGTGGTTCAGCTTGGATTCCTTTTGTAGAATAAAACTTGCTGACTAAGGCAATAAGATTTGATTTATCTTTTCCATTTAATGGTGTTTATCAGACTAGAATTTGTCTCTTGTTACCACTCTGAATACATTGGGCTTTGCTGGATACCTAACTCGATACATTTATTTTAACCTCATTGTGGCTATCCGGAAATGAATGTGCTAATTAATAGTAGAAACCAAAGAATAAACATAGAGAGTAAATGCAAAAGGAGAATATTCTTTAGGAGTGGTGTCCAGCTATATTTTAGACAACTCTCAGTTGGCCAAAAAACACACAAAACAAAGTACCCAGGGGCTTTCAGCCATGAGGAATCAGACAAAAGAAAAAAAAAGCAGATTGAATGTAGAAATAATTTGTCATTTCAAAAACCTTCCAAAGTGCAATAAAAGACTACTTGGAATCTAATTGAAATGATTCTGGGAATGAAATTACATCAGTGCTTGGTGAAGGCACATTAGGATAATACAGTTGCTTGAGTGAAAAGCTAACGGAGTGCTCAGTTTGGCCTAATGGTGCATGAGGAAGGCACCTTCCAGGGTCACCCACTCCAGCACCACCACAAATCACCATGATGGAGTACACGGAAGACACTAGACTAGGCAGGTCCCTTGCGGTGCACGTCAGCAAGGCCCCCTTTGACTTCAGCTGGAATTACTTGGGATAAGAACAAAAAATAGTAGTGTGTATATGTTATTCCCAACCTCCTAATTTATCCCTCTGTAATAACCTATATGGGAAAAGAATCTGAAAAAGGATAGATAAATGAACACATATAACTAAATCACTTTGTTGTACACATGAAACTAACACATTTTAAATCACCTATACTCCAATATAAAATTTAAAAATTTTTTAAATAAATAACAGCGTTTTGCCAAACTCTCCACAAGCATCCTGTTTCAGGCTACTCTGAGGATGAAGAGTGTTTCTCTCTGCCATACAGAAATAAAAGGGCACTCGGCTAACCCCTTGTAAATGGAATGGAAGGTCTGAACCCTACATTTCTTTAAAATCATTCTGTTTAGTTCAACCAATATTACCTGAACATACCTAAGTACTAGGCACACTCTGTACTTAACATTGGGGATCCTGCAAGTCACAACACTTATTTTCATAAAGTCACTGCATAGTGGGGGATAAATTATAATAATGCAATGTGATTATACTAAAAACATGCATGAAGTCCAGAATGATTTGTTCCATCTGAAGAATTCACACACATGGAGATGCCTAAGGTTCACCCTGCAGATAAGGTGGAGAAAGGTACACCCACCCAACATGGAGAAGGAAGTAACTGGAGTGAATATCCATACTGCTATTGCCAAGGTCACTGAGGGGGTTATACAGCAAGGGTCAGGTTGCCATCCAGCTGTGGGGGCCTTTTAAGTTTAGACCTAAGCATTAACAGAGACTTCACAATAAAATCTTTGCTTGAAAGAGTTGTCTATTTTCTTTTTCTCTAATTCTTTTCTTCACATTTTCCCTTGAGCCTACTCCAAACAGGCATTTAACTTCACCACTCCACTAAAATAGCTTTTGTCAAGATCACCAGTATCTTTATGTTGTAAAATCCATAGTGAATTTTCAGTCCTTAAAAATGTGATCATCCAGCAACATTTAATAGAATTGCCACATCCTTTTTCTTGAAACCCTTTCTTCCTGTGGCTTCTGGGACATCAGTCTCACCTCCCACCTCAAAGACCTGCCTTCCATCTCCTGTGTGGTTCCTCCTCATTCCCTGTCACTCTGTGTCGGAGAGCCCCGGACCTCAGACCTCTGGGCTCCATTCAAACTAAATTCCTAGCATAGCTCACACTTACAAAAAGTAATTAAAAAAAAAAAAAAAGCTCCTTTTGAGGATGTAAACACATTAAGAAAAAAAAGCATCTAAATGCTGATGACTCCCACGTTTATGCCTCTAGCTTAGACCTCAACAGTGAACTCCAAGTTCGTATATCTCACTGCCTACTAAGCATTTGTACTTGAAGTCTCATAGGAGTCTCAGCCTTACCACAACCCAGAAGAAACTTCTTACTCCTCCCCAACCTGTTACTGCTCTGATCTTACTCACTTCAGTTACTAGTTTCTCCATTTTTCCTTCGTTCATGGCGGAAAACTTGTTATCACCCATGACTCTTTTCTTTCTCTTACATCCCACTTCGAACCCAACACAAAATCTCTTTCAAAATACACCCAGACTCTGACCTCCTCTCAGCACCTCCACTGCCCAAATATTGGTCCAAGTCACAATCATCCCTCACTGAGAATATCGTAACAGTCTCCACAAAGGGTCTCCCTGCTTCTGTTCTTGTGATCAGAGTGATTGTTCAAAAACTCAGATCAGATCATGGCATTCCTCTGCTCCAATCCCTCCAATATCTTCTCACCCAAGTCAGAGTAAAATCAACAGTTTCCTCCCAACTCTGCTACCCTAACCTCACCCCCATTACTTCCACCCACTCTCTGCTCACTCAGTCTTGGCCACTTGAGCCTCCTTGCTGGTCCTAGAACATGCAGAGCATCCTCCCACTTCAGAATTTTACACATACTCTCCCCTCTGCTTCCAAAGCTCTTCTCTCCCAGAATCGCATGGCTCACTTTCTCACTTTCTTTAGGACCTATTTCAATATCACCTTTGCCACAAGATCTTCCATGATCATTTTTTATGAAAGAGCAACTCCACCCCTTTACTCCAACATTCCTTCTTCCCCTCTCCCTGCTTTTTCTAAATTGCACATATTACCAGCTGACATATTATGTGTTTTTGTGTGTATTTATTTGTCTGCCCACCTCCACCAGAATGTAAGTACTGTGAGGAATGGTGCCAGCTGCATAGCGGGTACCTAATAAAAATTTATTGACTGACTGTATGAACAAACAGAAACAGTTCCTAGCAACTGAGTACTCAGAAGAAAGCCAGTTCTTTAGAATGCTATCAATTACAGTTCTTCCAAAGAAGCTAGAGACATACCAGAACCACAGAATTCCAAACAAAACACACACAGACACACACACACACACACACAAAAATGCATGTACATACACAGAGTATGTACTGAAATTCTCATAATTGAATACAACTGCAATAACTTATAAGGTCCTCTGATAAACTTTATAAAGTTGCTAGTTTCAGTACCTCATCTTAAGTGTTGTTATATCTTGGACTAGATTTGCACTTGAACCCTATCTGAGTAGTAAGGTCAAGGTTCTACTGCCTTTGGAGAAAAGTTTATACTAACATTTCTTGAAGAATTTTGGGAGAAAACTATGTACTAAAATTTATGATGTACATGTCCTTCTACTAGGAATTCCATTCTGGGTATATAACCTAGTTTCCTACACTAGGTAAATAACCTAGTGTTCCATGTGTACACAGGGAGAGATGAATGGGAAATGTTTCTTGCAGCATTATTTGTAATAGGGAGAAATTGGAAACAACCTAAATATCTACCAAAGGAGGATGGATGTATAAACTGTGGTCTGTTCATACAGTAGAATACTAAGTGGCCTTCAGAATTAGAGACTTATTTATCAGCTTGAATAAAGCTCAAAAGCATTGTTGAGCAAAAGGGCAAGTTGCAGGATGCATACCATATAACACCACTTACCTAAAGCTTGAAAGTGTGTGGCACGATACTATATAGGATTTATGGAGACAAAAGCAGCAGAGTAAAAGTATAAAATGATAAATACCGAATTCAATAAGGTTGTTACCTCTGGATAGGGTGGGATGGAAGGAGGGGCATGGAGGTCTAAACTGTATCTGCAATGACTTTTTTTTAAATTTTATTAAAGTAAGTTGATTTACAATGTTGTGTTAATTTCTTCTGTACGGCAAAGTGACTCAGTAACTCAGTTATACATATATATTGGTATATATATCACAGGATCTTTTTGTTTATCCATCCTATATAAAATAATTTGCATCTGCTAATCCCAAACTCTCAATCCTTCCCTTCCCCCCTCCCCCTTGGCAACCACAAGTCCATGAGCCTGTTTTTGTTCCATAGATATGTTGATTTGTATCATATTTTAGATGCCACATAAAAGTGATATCATATGGTATTTGTCTTTCTCTCTCTGACTTAACAAAGAAAATACTTCTGAAGGAAATGTGTCAAGGTTTTAAGATTTGCCAAAGCTTGGCAGCACTTTTCATTACTTCTCTCTGCTTTCCTATGTGCTTGAAACATTTCATAATAGAAAGAATTCTTTTCCCCAAATTAGGGAAAATCAGATAAAGAGCCCCCTTAACACACTGCAATATTAATGAAGCTCGATTATATTTACAAGGGCATTCCAGGTGGAGAAAATTGTATTTGCATAATTGCTTATTTTGGTAACACTAGTAGTCAGAGTTAAATTATGAAGGATTTTATAAGTCATGCTAAGCAGTTGGAATTTTATTCTGTTGGCAATGGAATGTCATTGAATTTTAAGCAAGGAAGTAACGTGACTTGATTTACATTTTAGTGAGATCACTCTTGGAGCACAATTTGGGGAATAGAATGGAAGACTGAAGTGGATGGGGGTAGTCAGACCAGTTTGGAGGCTTTTACAATGATCCAGGCAGAAGACAAAGCAGTCCTGGACTCAGCTAATGACATGGGTATGGAGAAAAGCAGATGAATGCAAAAGTTTTGGGGAAATAAAGTCAACAGGATTCTGATGGGCAAAGTACAGGAGGATGTCTGGGGTGCCTTTCAAGTTTCCAGCTTATTGGAGTGAGGGGATCATGATGCACTAGGATAGAGAATTAAGGGGAAGCACAGATTTGGGAGTGGCCAGGGAGACAAAGAGTTAATGCATGTTGAATTCTAGCTGTCCTCAGACATCACTGGGGAGGATACACAAGAAGCAGGTGTATCAACAGGTCTGCAGCTCTGGGAGAGAATTCAAAGCTAAAGATACATATTTGGTAAATAGATATTCCACATTCATGGAAGTGAATGAGATCTGTCTGGAGAGTACAGAGACAGAGATTAAGGAGAGAAGAGAACAAAGGAAGGAACTCTGAGATCATACAATTGAATGGGAGATGCCAAAGAGGATCCCACGAAGAAGACTGAGAAGAAATGGGTGGAACTGTGGAGGAAGAATCCAGAGATCATGGGAGGCAACTTCATGCCACGGAGCCTGACAGCTGAAATCGGTCAGCCCAACCCCTCTGCTCTCCCCAGCACTGGAATGATTGACAACTGGCTCCTCCTTGTGAAGGTGAATTTCTCCATTTGGGCTTTGGGTGACTTGAAAGTGGATGTGTAAACCCATGAAGAACATTGGTATGTCGTCAAGAAAAGTCTTAAGGGATCAATTTCCAGATCCTCAAATTCCATATGACCCCTCCTAAAACCGACCTTCCCGGGATTACACTATGCGTTAAACGGTCTTTCCCCACTCCCCTTCAATGGTCACTTTCTTTTCTCTTCACAAAAGAAAGGCATTCTCCTCATGTATACTTGTATACATTCCATAGGATATACAAACCTCTAAAGGGCCAAAGAAACCATTCAAGCTTTTAGTCTCAGCAAAACCTTCCTGACTCAACTGGGCCTTGTGTGTTCTCCGAGCCTGCAGATTTCCGTGAAGGGCTCAGCGTGGCTCTAAAATCCTGGGTGCCACATCTGCCTTTGTGGCCTCTTCTAATCCTCCATATTTCCTGCCACTTATTCCCACGTTCATTTCTGCACAGGCTTTGACCACCTTCATGAGGGTACATCTTGGAAGCTCCTGGCCTCAGCTTCTCTGGTGCTGTGGGAGGGTGGGAGCTCACACAGGAGAAATCCCACAGGTAAGGAAGATAACTCTCTGCAGGGTGATCCTGGAGCTGTGACTCAGGCAGGTAAATGCTTCTCCCCTTATTCACAGAGAGGTGGTCCTGACACACATTTTGGCAGCAGCCAGGCTTCTGTAGCAGAGGCCAACAGGCAAAGCTCCCTTTCTTGACCCTTCTACCCCTGTCTCACTGTTCCCTGCAGGCAAGCCTTTGTCTCAGGCTCCACTTTAGTGGGAACCCAGGCTAAGAGAGTTGGGATGTTCTGAATTCAGATATTTTGTCAGATGGAACAGAAGGAGTGAGGGCAATTTCATCTAACAACTTCCCATCTCCCATTCCTAGACAACTGCCAAAAAGCAGTTAAGGAGAGTGCTTGCTAGGAGAGAAAGCAGAACGTGAAAAGTACAAAAGGCCAGTGACAAACTCAAGGCAAAGGCTCTGATCCTCCTTCCTATCTGTCCTAGAACTAGAATATTTGAGACATGTGGAAGGTACACCAGGAAATCCAGCTAGCTAGGAGGCGCACCATCTCTGCATGTTTTCAGTGAAAAGCATTTGGTGAGAACTCACATATATGCTTTCATGATCTCAAGGAGGAAGTGTAAAACTTCCTCAACCAGTCAGTGTTACAGCTTCAGGTAAAAGAATACATGTGAAGGTGAGTTAGCACCTTATAGTATCTTGAACATTTATTGAGATACATAGGAGAAACAAGTTCATTAACTTGTACTGAAATGTTACTGAATCCATATTCTCTTGTTTCTTAGTGCAATCCTCCTGTTTGTTGTCAATGACTCTTACGCTTGTTTATTCATTGCTATTACACCTACGTTAAATTTAGGTTAACTTGATAGAAATATGTTCTTGATTTCACTGTAAATAATGTGTAAAATCATTAATCCACCTCTTACAAGTTCCACACTTACTGGTGGCCCAAGACCTTCTTTTCTTTCTGCTATGAATTTCCACAAAGCAGGTTAATCTACACCCTTGAAGCAGAGCATTTCCTTGTGAATGGAAATAGGAAAAAATGTTCCCCAAATCGATTGATGTAATTGCCCTGAAATTTAGAAAAATTATTCTAATTAATTTATCCTCCTCAGAAACAGATATGCTCCTTAATTCTCTCAAATGTATAAAGATAATTATATTCAACTTGAAATGAAATCATGGGCCTGTGTATAATATTGAAGCATGTGACTCTCTGACCTCCACATATTTTTGAGGCAGTTTGAAATGACGTAGAAAATTTAAATTTAGGTGAATATATAGGTCTCCATTCACAGCCAATGAGAAAAATCCTAAAATACACACTTTCCAGTTTTGTGGAGTTGGTTTTTACTCAGTTGCCATCTAGTCTTAGCTCCATACACAGGAGTCTGTAAATGAAAGAAAAACAGGTATAATTAGGGGGTATTTGATAAGCCTTGATAAAGACTTCTTGGTATATTTCCCAGGAAATGAGAACGTTAATAATTCTAAAGACTAGCTAAAAAATACTGTGACAAGTCAGTACTTTTCTATGTTTTGCCTTGAACAAATTTAAAAATAGGTATAACAGTGGTCAATAGTTAGATTATAAAATATAATTTTTGATATATCACTATGAATCTGAGTATATAACTTGGAAAAATTTTCTAAGAATTGAATGATGTATAAAAATCATTCCACTTTCTTCTGTTTACTATTTAAATAACATCTCTCATGTAACACTCAAAAAAGTAGGAAGAGCATTGATGCTTAATCTTGTCTCATTCAAGCAATAAGTTATATTTATCTATGGACACATGACGTAATTAGAAAAAAGAAAATATTGACCTCACAAAGCAATGCAGTTCCCATAAAATTTTACTTTCCAGATTTAATAATCATCATGATCTTTAACAAATATATTGATTTGATAATCATGTATTTAAAATAATTATAACTTATACCAAGACTTCAGCCTTATCTTTTGAGAAAATATTAAAATTTCCATTTATGTACATATTTTTATTGCAGAGAAGTTTGATAGAATAATGCATAAGACTTTTAGCATGAAACTATATTTTGATACAATTCTATGGGGAAACACATATTTCAAGGAGAAAAGATAATGATGGAAAATTTTCATCTGTAAAAGAGCTCACATATGTATTTTTTTGTAGATGATATCAAATCATGAATATCAAATCATTATGAAATTTAGATTTCTTTGTTTACATTAAAAGTTATGTAACAGTTTTGTTTTGTAACTGAAATATTTATTTGTATCAGAAATTACATCCTTTTCAACTGTTTCAATTTATGATGAAAAATTTTAGATGGTTGCATGAAAATACATAAGGGGATACATAGTTTTTAAAAATTTATTTGGCAGTTATGCAGGAAAAAGTATTTGAAGAGCACTATATTATTTTCCACTTGCTACTGTAACATGTTACCACAAACTCAGTGACTAATACACATGTATTCTCACACATTTCTGTAGGTTGGAAGTCTGACATGTGTCTCACCGGGTTTAAAGTAAAGTGTTAGTGAGACCTTCAAGATGGCAGAGGAGAAAGAAGTGGAGATCACCTCCCTCACCATGAATACATCAGAAATACATCTACATGTGGAACAACTCCTACAGAACACCTACTGAACGCTGGCAGAACACCTCAGACTTCCCAAAAGGCAAGAAATTCCCCACGTACTTGGGTAGGGTAAAAAAAAAAAGAAAAAACAGAGACAAAAGAATAGGGACAGGACCTGCAACTCTGGGAGGGAGCTGTAAAGGAGGAAAAGTTTCCACACACTAGGAAGCCCCTTCACTGGCGGAGGTGGGGGATGGTGGGAGGGAAGCTTTGGAGCCATGAAGAAGAGCACAGCAACAGGGGTGCAGAGGGCAAAGTGGAGAGATTCCCACACAGAGGATCAGTCCAGACCAGCACTCACCAGCCCAAGAGGCTTGTCTGCTCAACTGCTGAGACAGATGGGGGCTGGGAGCTGAGGCTGGACTTCAGAGGTCAGATCCTAGGGAGAGGACTGGGGTTGGCTGCATGAACACAGCCTGAAGGGGACTAGTGTGCCACAGCTAGCTGGAAGGAAGTCCGAGGAAAAGTCTGGACCTGCCTAACAGGCAAGAGACCATTGTTTTGGGGTGTGCAAGGAGAGGGGATTCAGACCACCACCTAAATAAGCTCCAGAGACAGGCACGAGCCATGGTTATCAGCGCAGACACCAGAGATGGGCATGAGATGCTAAGGCTGCTGTTGTGGCCACCAAGAAGCCTGTGTGCAAGCACAGGTCACTATCCACACCTCCCCTCCCAGGAGCCTGTGCAGCCCGCCACTGTCAGGATCCCATGATGCAGGGACTTCCCTGGGAGAATGCACGGCATACCTCAGGCTGTTGCAACATCATGCTGACCTCTGCTGAGGCAGGGTCACCCCGTAGTCTGTACCCCTCCCTGCCCCTGGCCTGAGTGAGCCAGAGCCTCCTAATCAGCCACTGCTTTAACCCTGTCCTGTCTGGACAGGAACAGACGCCCTCAGGTGACCTGCACACAGAGGTGGGGCCAAATCCAAAGCTGAACCCCAGGAGCTGTGCAAACAAAGAAGAGAAAGGGAAATCTCTCCCAGCAGCCTCAGGAGCAGTGGATGAAATCTCCACAATCAACCTGACGTACCCTGCATCTGTGGAATATCGGAATAGACAACGAATCCTCCCAAAATTGAGGCGGTGGACTTCGGGAGCAACTGTAGACTTGGGGTTTGCTTTCTGCATGTAATTTGTTTCTGGTTTTATGTTTATCATAGTTTAGTATTTAGAGTTTATTATCATTGGTAGATTTGTTTATTGATTTAGTTGCTCTCTTCCTCCTTTTTTTATATACAGATTTTTTTTCCTTTTTCTCTTTCTGTGAGTGTGTATGTGTATGCTTCTTTGTGTGATATTGTCTGTATAGCTTTGCTTTTACCATTTATCCAAGGGTTCTCTCTGTCTCCTTTTTGTTTCATTGTTTCTTTTAGGTTTTTTTGCTTTTTTTTGTTTTGTTTTTTAGTATAGTTTTTAGTGCTGTTATCATTGGTGGATTTGTTTTTTGTTTTGGTTGCTCTCTTCTCTCTTTCTTCTTTTTCTTTTTTTATTACTTTTTAATCTTTTAAGTTTTAATAAGTATTTTTTATTTTAATAACTGTATTTTATTTTATTCTTTATTCCCTTCTTTTTCCCCCCTTTTCTTCTGAGCCATGCGGCTGACAGGATCTTGGTACTCTGGCTGGGTGTCAGGCCTTTGCCTCTGAGGTGGGAGAGCCGAGTTCAGGACATTGGTCCACAAGAGACCTCCCAGCTCCATGTAATATCAAATG
Organism: Grampus griseus; assembly: GCF_964374135.1. Taxonomy (NCBI): domain Eukaryota; kingdom Metazoa; phylum Chordata; class Mammalia; order Artiodactyla; family Delphinidae; genus Grampus; species Grampus griseus. Next base: position 44,077,786 of record NC_139004.1, on the reverse strand, counting down.
GCAAAAGCTCTCCCAGAGATCTCCATCTCAATGCTAACACCCAGATCTATTCAACGACCAGCAAGCTACAGTGCTGGACACCATATTCCAAACAACTAGCAAGACAGGAACACCACCCACCTATTAGCAGAGAGACTACCTAAAATAATAATAAGGTCACAGGCACCCCAAAACACACCACTGGACGTGGTCCTGCCCACCAGAAAGACAAGATCCAGCCTATCCACAAGAACACAGGCAGTAGTCCCCTCAACCAGGAATCCTACATGACCCACCGACACAACCTTAGCTACTGGGGGCAGACACCAAAAACAATGGGACCTATGAACTTGCAGGCTGTGAAGAGGAGACCCCAAACAGAGTAAGTTAAGCAAATAAGAAGACAGCAGATGAAAGAGCAAGATAAAAACCCAACAGACCAAACAAATGAAGAGGAAACAGGCAGTCTACCAGAAAAAGAATTCAGAGTAATAACAAAAGATAATAAAAAACCTTGGAAATAGAATGGAGAAAATACAAGACATTTAAAAAGGACCTAGAAGAACTAAAGAGCAAACAAACAATGATGAACAACACAATAAATGAAATTAAACATTCTCTAGAAGGAATCAATAGCAGAATAACTGAGGCAGAAGAACGAATAAGTGACCTGGAAGATAAAATAGTGGAAATAACTACTGCAGAACAGAATAAAGAAAAAAAAATGAAAAGAATTGAGGACAGTCTTAGAGACTTCTTGGACAACATTAAATGCATACATATTCAAATTATAGGGGTCCAGAAGAAGAAGAGAAAAAGAAAGGGACTGAGAAAATATTTGAGAGATTATAGTTGAAGAGTTCCCTAATATGGGAAAGGAAATATTATTCAAGTTCAGGAAGTACAGAGAGTAGAGTCCCATACAGCTTAACCCAAGGAAAAACCTTGACACCAAGACACATATTAATCAAGGTATCAAACAAAGAAAAAATGTTAAAAGGAGCAAGGGAAAAACAACAATAATATACAAGGGAATCTGCATAAGGTTAACAGCTGATCTTTCAGCAAAAACTCTACAAGCCAGAAGAGAGTGGCAGGACATATTTAAACTGATGAAAGGGAAAAACCTACAACAAAGATTACTCTACCCAGCAAGGAACTCACTCAGATTTGACAGAGAAATTAAAACCTTTACAGACAAGCAAAAGCTAAGAGAATTCAACACAACAAAAGGAGCTTTACAACAAATGCTAAAGGAAATTCTCTAGGCAGGAAAGACAAGAGAAGGAAAAGACCTACAATAACAAACCCAAAACAAATAAGACACTGGTAATAGGAACATACATATGGATAATTACCTTAAATGTAAACAGATTAAATTCTCCAACCAAAAGACATAGATTAGCTGAATGGATACAAAAACAAGACCCATATATATGTTGTCTATTAGAGACCCACTTCAGCCCTAGAAACACATACAGACTGAAAGTGAGGGGACAGAAAAAGATATTCCATGCAAATGGAAATCAAAAGAAAGCTGGAGTAGCAATTCTCATATCAGACAAAATAGACTTTAAAACAAAGCCTATTACTAGAGAAAAAAAAGGACACTATATAATGATCAAGGGATCAGTCCAAAAAGAAGACATAACAATTGTAAATATTTATGCACCCAATTAGGAATACCTCAATACATAAGGCAAATACTAACAGCCATAAAAGAGGAAATTGACAGCAACACAATCATAGTAGGGGACTTTAACATCCCACTTTCACCCATGGACAGATCATCCAAAATGAAAATAAATAAACACAAGCTTTAAATGAGACATTAAACAAGATGGACTTAAATGATATTTATAGGACATTCCATCCAAAAACAACAGAATACACATTCTTCTCAAGTGCTCATGGAACATTCTCCAGGATAGATCATATCTTGGGTCACATCAAGTCTTGGTAAATTTAAGAAAATTGAAATTGTATCAAATATCTTTTCTCACCACAACGCTATCAGACTAGATATAAATTACAGGAAAAATTCTGTAAAATATACAGAAACATGCAGGCTAAACAATACACTACTTAATAACCAAGAAATCCCTGAAGATATCAAAGAGGAAATCAAAAAATTCCTAGAAACCAATGACAATGAAAACACGATGACCCAAAACCTATGGGATGCTGCAAAAACAGTTCTAAGAGGGAAGTTTAAAACAATACAATCCTACCTTAAGAAACAAGAAACATCTCAAACAAACAACCTAACCTTACACCTAAAACAATTAGAGAAAGAAAAACAAAAAAAAAACAAAATTAGCAGAAGGATAGAAATAATAAAGATCAGATCAGAAAGAGATGAAAAAGAAATGAAGGAAACGATAGCAAAGACCAATAAAACTAAAAGCTGGTTCTTTGAGAAGATAAAGAAAATTGATAAACCATTAGCCAGACTCATCAGGAATAAAAAGAAGAAGACTCACATCAGCAGCATTAGAAATGAAAAAGGAGAAGTAACAACCGACACTGCAGAAATACAAAGGATCCTTAGAGATTACTGAAAACAACTATACCCCAATAACATGGACAACCTGGAAGAAATGGAAAAATTCTTAGAAATGCACAACTTTCGAGACTGAACCAGGAAGAAATAGAAAATATGAACAAACCAATCACAAGCACTGAAATTGAGACTGTAATTAAAAATCTTCCAACAAACAAAAGCCCAGGACCAGATGGCTTCACAGGCGAATTCTATCAAACATTTAGAGAAGAGCTAACACCTATCCTTCTCAAACTCTTCCAAAATATAGCAGAGGGAGGAACACTCCCAAACTCAATCTACGAGGCCACCATCACCCTGATACCAAAACCAGATAAAGATGTCAAAAAGAAAGAAAACTACAGGCCAATATCACTGATGAACATAGATGCAAACATCCTCAACAAAATACTAGCAAACAGAATCCAACAGCACATTAAAAGGATCATACACCATGATCAAGTGAGGTTTATTCCAGGAATGCAAGGATTCTTCAGTGAAAGCAAATCAATGTGATATACCATATTAACAAATTGAAGGAGAAAAACCATATGATCATCTTAATAGATGCAGAGAAAGCTTTCAACAAAATTCAACACCGATTTATGATAAAAAACCCTCCAGAAAGTAGGCATGGAGGGAATTTACCTCAACACAATAATGACCATATATGACAAACCGACAGCCAACATCATCCTCAATAGTGAAAAACTGAAATCATTTCCACTAAGATCAGGAACAAGACAAGTTTGCTCACTCTCACCACTATTATTCAACATAGTTTTAGAAGTTTTAGTCACAGCAATCAGAGAAGAAAAAGAAATAAAAGGAATACAAATTGGAAAATAAGAAGTAAAGCTGCCACTGCAGATGCAGATGACATGATACTATACATAGAGAATCCTAAAGATGCTACCAGAAAACTACTAGAGCTAATCAATGAATTTGGTAAAGTAGCAGGATACAAAATTAATGCACAGAAATCTCTGGCATTCCTATACACTAATTATGAAAAATCTGAAAGTGAAATGAAGAAAACACTCCCATTTACCATTGCAACAAAAGAATAATATACCTAGGAATAAACCTACCTAAGGAGATGAAAGACCTGTAAACAGAAAACTATAAGACAATGATGAAAGAATTTAAAGATGATACAAACAGATGGAGAGATATACCATATGCTTGGATTGGAAGAATCAACATTGTGAAAATGACTATACTGCCCAAAGCAATCTGTAGATTCAATGCAATCCCTATCAAACTACCACTGGCATTTTTCACAGAACAAGAACAAAAAAATTTCACAATTTGTATGGAAACCCAAAGGACCCCAAATAGCCAAAGCAATGTCGACAAAGAAAAACAGAGTTAGAGGAATCAGTCTCCCTGACCTCAGACTATACTACAAAGCTACAGTAATCAAGAGAGTATGGTACTAGCAGAAAAACAGAAAGATAGATCAATGGAACAGGATAGAAAGCCCAGAGATAAACCCACACACATATGGTCATCCTTTCTTTGATAAAAGAGGCAAGAATATACGATGGAGAAAAGAGAGCCTCTTCAATAAGAGGGGCTGGAAAAACTGGACAGCTACATGTAAAAGAGTGAAATTAGAACACTCCCTAACACCATACACAAAAATAAACTCAAAATGGATTAAAGACCTAAATGTAAGGCCAGACACTATAAAACTTTTAGAGGAAAACACAGGCAGAACACTCTATGACATAAATCACAGCAAGATCTGTTTTGACCCACCTCCTAGAGAAATGGAAATGAAAACGAAAATAAACAAATGGGACCTAATGAAACTTCAAAGCTTTTGTACAGCAAAGGAAACCATAAACAAGATGAAAAGACAGCCCTCAGAATGGGAGAAAATATTTGCAAATGAAGCAACTGACAAGGGATTAATCTCTGAAATTTACCAGCAGCTCATGCAGCTCGATATCAAAAAAACTAACAACCCAATCCAAAAATGGGCAGAAGACGTAAACAGTCATTTCTCCAAAGAAGATATACAGATTGCCAGCAAACACATGAAAGGATGCTCAACATCACTAATCATTAGAGAAATGTAAATCAAAACTACAATGAGGTATCACCTCACACCAGTCAGAATGGCCATCATCAAAAAAATCTAGAAACAGTAAATGCTGGAAAGGGTGTGCAGAAAAGGGAACACTCTTGCACTGTTGGTGGGAATGTAAATTGATACAGCCACTCTGGAGAACAGTACGGAGGTTCCTTAAAAAACTAAAAATAGGACTACCATACGACCCAGCAATCCCACTACTGGGCATATACCCTGAGAAAACCATAATTCAAAAAGAGTCATGTACCATAATATTCTTTGCAGCTCTATTTACAATAGCCAGGATATGGAAGCAACCTAAGTGCCCATCAACAGATGAATGGATAAAGAAGATGTGGTATATATATACAATGGAATATTATTCAGCCATAAAGCGAAATGATATTGAGTTATTTGTAGTGAGGTGGATGGACCTAGAGTCTGTCATACAGAGTAAAGTAAGTCAGAAAGAGAAAAACAAATACCATATGCTAACACATACATATGGAACCTAAAATAAAAAGATAAAGGAAAAAAAGTTCTGAAGAACCTAAGGGTAGGACAGGAATAAAGACACAGGCGTAGAGAATGGACTTGAGGACACAGGGGCCGGGGAAGTGTAAGCTGGGATGAAGTGAGAGAGCAGCATGCACATATATACACTACCAAATGTAAAATAGATAGCTAGTGGGAAGAAGCCACATAGCACAGGGAGATCAGCTCTGTGCTTTGTGACCACTTAGAGGGGTGGGTTAGGTAGGGTGGGAGGGAGGTGCAAGAGGGAGAGTATATGAGGATATATGTATACGTATAGCTGATTCACTTTGTTATAGAGCAGAAACTAAGAACAGAAAAGCAAAGTGTTAGCAGGGTTGTATTCCTTCATGGGGATCTAGGAGCAAGTTCATTTCCTTGCCTTTTCTGGCTTCTAAAGCCACCCACGTTCCCTGACTCGAGAACCCATTCCTCCAACTGCAGAGCCAGCAACGTGGGCCCAGTTCCTTCTCACACTGCTGTCTCTCTGTCTCTCTCCTGTCTCCCTTTGTGATCACAGTGGACCCACCCAGATACTCCAGGATAATCACCTACATTAAATCAACTGATCATCAACTGTAATTCCATCTTCAGCTTAATCCCTTTCTGCCACAACCTGACCTAACATGTTCCAGGGGCAGGGATCAGGATGTGGACATCTTTGGGGGCATTATTCTGCCTGCCACAACCACTGCTCTCTCATTCCCACCCATTTCTTCATTTTCTGTTAAAACACACCATCAGTTATTCTCTTTCTTTATATTACCAACATCTTTCTACTTGTTTCTTCCTCAGGAGTAGAGAATACATCTACCTTATTCACCATGTGGCCTATTTGTCATGCATAAATGAATAGATAACAAAAATCATTTAAACAAAGACTTCTGTCCAGTTTGAACTCCCCAGATAATGTCCTACCTCTCTCTACCCCTTCACAGCAATAAATGGATGTTGAATTCTGTCAAGTTCTTTTTCTGCATCTATGGAGATGATCGTATGATTTCTCCTTAATTTTGTTCATGTGCTTTATCACATTGATTGATTTGTGGATATTGAATCATCCTTGTATCCTGGAATAAATCCCACTGATTATGGCATATGATCCTTTTAATGTGTTGTTGAATTTGGTTTGCTAATATTTTGTTGAGGATTTTTGCATATGGGTTCATCAGGGATATTGGCCTATAATTTTCTTCTCTTGTGGCATCCCTGGTTTTGGTATCAGGGTAATGTTGGCCTCATAAAATGAGTTTGTAAATGTTCCTTCCTCTTCTAATTTTTGGAAGAGTTTGAGAAGGATTGGTGTTAATTCTTCTTTGAGTGTTTTGTAGAATTCATCAGTGAAGCCATCTGGTCCTGGACTTTTGTTTGTTGGAATGCTTTTCATTACTTTTTCAATCTCCTTACTGGTGACTGGTCTGTTCAGATTTTCTAATTCTTCATGATTAAGTCTTGGTAGGTTGTATGTTTCTAGAAATCCACCCATTTCTTCTAGATTGTCCACTTTTCTGGAATATAATTATTTGTAATAGGCTCTTTTGGTCCTTTGTATTTCTGTAGTTATCAGAGCATTTCTTTCATTTCTGATTTTAAGTCTTGTCTCCTTTTTTTCAGGAGAATCTAGCTAAATGTTTGTCGATTTTGTTTATCTTTTCAAAGAACCAGCTCTTAAAATCATTTGGTCTTTTCTACTGTCTTTTTATTCTCTATTTCATTCATTTCCATTCTGATCTTTGTTATTTTCTTCCTTCTACTAACTTTGTGGTTTGTTTGTTCGTTACTTTTCTAATTGCTTGAGGTATAAAGTTTTTATTTGAGATTTAAATGTCCTGTTTTTTGATGTAGGCATTTATTGCTATAAACTTCCCTCTTAGAACTGCTTTCATTGCATCCTGTAAATTTTGGTATAATATATTTACATTTTCGTTTGTCTCAAGGTATTTTTTGATTTCTCTTTTGAGTTCTTCTTTTACCCACTGATGGTATATAGCATGTTGTTTAATCTCCAGTTATTGTGAATTTTCTAGCTTTCTTCTTGTAATTGATTTCTAGTTTTATTTCACTGTGGGCAGAAAAGGTGCTTGATAAGATCAAGTTCATTTTCTTAAATTTTTTAAGACATTGTGTAAACTAACATATGACTTATTCTGAAGAATATTCCATGTACCCTTAAGAAGAATGTGTATTCTGCTGCTGTTGGATGAAATGCTCTGTAGATGACTGTTAAGTCCATCTTGTTTAATGTGTCATTTAAGGCCAATGATTCTTTATTGATTTTCTATATGGAATATCTATTCATTTTTGACAGAGGGATATTGAAGTCCCCTACCATTATTGTATGCAATCTATTTCTCCCTTCAGGTCTATTAATATGTGCTTTCTCTACTTAAGTACTTCTATGTTGGGTGCATAAATATTTACAAATGTTGTATCATCTTGTTGGATTGACTGCTTTATCATTATATAATGCCCTGCTTTGTTTCTTATTACAGTCTTTGACTTAAAATCTAATTTGTCTGATACAAGTATAGTTACTCCAGCTTTCATTTAGTTTCTATATGCATGGAATATCTTTTTCCATCTCTTCACTTTCAATCTGTCTATATCCCTACCCAGGCATATGGAATGATTCTCAACATCACTAATCATCAGGGAAATGCAAATAAAAATCACAATGAGATATCACCTCACACCTGTTAGGATGGCTATTATCAAAAAGACCACAAATAACAAATTTGGCAAGGATGCAGAGAAAAGGAACCATTGTACATTATTTGTGGGAATGTAATTTGGTGCAGCCACTAAGGAAAATAGTATGGAGTTTCCTCAAAAAACTGAAAATAGAACTACCATATGATCCATCAATTCCACTCCTGCGTATATAACTAAAGAAAATGAAAACACTAATTCAAAAAGATACATGAACCCCAATGTCCACAGAAGTGTTATTTACAATCATCAAGATATGGAAGCAACCTAAGTGTCCATCAAAAGATGAATGGGGGCTTCCCTGGTGGCGCAGTGGTTGAGAGTCCACCTGCCGATGCAGGGGACACGGGTTCGTGCCCCGGTCCGGGAGGATCCCACATGCCGCGGAGCGGCTGGGCCCATGAGCCATGGCCGCTGAGCCTGCGCGTCCGGAGCCTGTGCTCCGCAACGGGAGAGGCCACGACAGTGAGAGGCCCACGTAACGCAAAAAAAAAAAAAAAGATGAATGGATAAAGAAGATGTAGTGAATATATATATATATATATATATATATATATATAGAGAGAGAGAGAGAGAGAGAGAGAGAGAGAGAGAGAATATTACTCAGCCATAAAAAAGAATGGAATTGTGCCATTTGCAACAAAGTGGATGGACCTAGAGAGTATAATGTTTAGTGAAATAAGTCAGACAAAGACAAATACTCTGTGTTACCACTGATATGTGGAATCTAAAAAATAAAACAAACAAATGTATGTAACAAAATAGAAACAGACTCACAGATATAGAAAACAAACTAGTGGTTACCAGTGAGGAGAAGGAAGGGGGAGGTGCAACAGGGATTTGGGATTAAGAGATACAAGCTACTATGTATAAAATACATAAACAACAAGAATGTATTGTACAATACAGGGAAATATAGCCATTGTTTTGTAATAACTTTAAATGGAGTATAATCTATAAAAATATTGACTGTCTATGTTGTACACCTGAAACTAATAAAATATTGTAAATAAACTAACTTCAATTAAATAAATACATAAATACAAGCTCAAACAACAAAAAGTGTACAGTGTGATGATCTGACATACATATACTTTGGGAAATGATTACCATTCTCAAGTTAATTAACTCATCCATCATGTCACATGGTTACCTTTTTTTTTTCTTTGGTGTGTGTGGTGAGAACACTTAAGATCTACTCTCTTAGCAAATTTCAAGTGTACATTACAGTATTACTAACTATTGTCACTATGTTGTTCATTAGATCCCCAGAAATGTTTCATCTTATAACTTAAAACTTGTACCCTTTGGCCCCTATCTCCCCATTTCGTCCATGCCTCCAGCCCTACAACCACCATTCTGCTCTCTGTTTCTCTAAATTTGACTTCTTTTCTTTTTATACTATATTTCCTATGAATTTCAAGAAGTCTCAATAAATAAAGGTTATATTTCAGGGTCAAAATTCTTTGGATTTACACCTTTATGAACACTGACTTTTAAAAAAATAAATATAAATCATTAGCATAATTCCAATATATCTACATACTTACTCAAAAGAAGTCTACATAAGGATATTTATTGATGCATTATTTGTAATACAAATACCACAACTGCAGAAATACCACAAATGTTCAAAAAATAAAAATAATTATTGGTAAGCATGGATTTAATATTGCATTTTGTTCCTGTGTTCTGGCTATTTTATAATTGTTTTTTTCCCTCCTTCTCTTGCTCTCTTTCTTTGTGATTTGATGATTTACTGTAGGGATATGTTTATATTCCTTTCTCTTTGTCTTTTATATCTACTATAGGTTTTTTCTTTGTGGTTACCATGGAGCTCCCATAATAAAACACCTTAGACTTATAACACCTTATTTTTAGCTTATGATAACTTACATCTGAACACATTCTAAAGCTCTAGGCCACCCCCCTCGAGTTTTATATGTTTGATGTCACAATTTATATCTTTTTATCTTGTGTATACCCTAACAAATTATTGTAGTTATAGTTATTATTGCTACTTTTGTCTTCTAACATTCATACTAGATTTATAAGTGATTAACACACCACCATTACTATATTAAATTATTCTTAAATTAACTATATATTTACCTTTAGCAGCAAAATTTATACTTTCATATGCTTTTCTGTTACTAATTAGTACCCTCTTGTGTCAACTTAAAGAAATTCCTTTAACATTACTTATAAGGCTGCTTAATGGTAATGAACTCCTTCATTTTTCACTTGTCTGGAAAACTCTATATATCTCCTTATTCTGAAGAACATCTTTGCTGGGTAGAATTTTGTGGTTGGCAGTTTTTGTCTTTTACCACTTCGAATGTACTGTGTCACTCCCTTCTGGCCCACAAAATATCTGCTAAAAATTTGATAGTCTTATGAGTATTTCCTGGTACATAACAAGTTATTTCTCTTGTTGCTTTTAAGATTCTCTCCTTGTCTTTAACTTTTGACAATTATAGTGTGTCTCAGTGTGGATCTCTTTGGATTCATCTTATTTGGAACCCTCTCTGGGCTTCCTGGATCTGGATGTGTGTTTTTTCCCCAAGTTAAGGAAGTTTTCAGCCATTATTTCTTCAAGTTTTCTCCCCCTTTCTCTCTCTCTTCTTCTAGGACCTCCATAATGTGAATATTGGTCCACTTGATTTTTCCCCATAAGACCCTAAAGCTATCTTCACTCTTTTCATTCTTTTTTCTTTTTCTCCTGTGACTGAATTAATTCCACTGCCCTGTCTTCATGTTGGCTGAGCCTTTATTCTGCTTGATCTAGTCTACAGTTGAAACCTTCTACTGAATTTTTCAGTTCAGTTATTATATCCTTCAGTTCTATCATTTCTGTTTGGTACTTTCTTGTATTTTATATCTCTTTGTTAAAATTCTCACTTTGTTCATGCATTGTTTTTCAGATCTCAGTGGGCATCTTTATGATCATTATTTTGAACTCTTTATTGGATAAATCAGTTATCTCCATTTCTTTAAGGTCTTTTTCTGAGGTTTTATCTTGTTCTTTCATTTGAAATACATTTCTGTCTTCATTTTCTTGATTCTCTGTAGTGGTTTCTGTGCATTAGATAAAACAGTCAACTCTCCCAATCTTGACAGGGTGACCTTGCGTAGGAGATGAAACTTATTGTTCAACCATGCCCTAGCTCCTGGCTGTCTCTCAAACCTTTGTGACTGTCCAAGCTGCCTTCTTTGTTCTTAGTGGCTCCCAGTAGTTGAGGGTGTGCAAAGGTCTTTCAGTGTCCCAAAGGGGGAGGTTCTCATTCAGCACCTAGATTCAGGCTAATTGGAACACGGATGGTCTCCTCAGACAGCAACTTTTAACATATACAATATGCCTCTTTCAGAAGGTGACTGAGAGATGGCTGTTTTTGTCTGTTCCCTCTGCATTTAGCTCTGGGATTATAGAGAGTTAAGAACTGTTTCTTTGTTTGCTTCCATCCCATTGAACCCATGGACACCAGACCCACTGGCCACCAGGGCCAGATTATCAAGGGATGTGTCCTCTTGGCAGCAGCCATAAATGTGGGGGCACCAGGTATGTGCAAAAGCTCCTTTCAAAGAGACACCAGGGACCTGGGGTGGGGCAGAGGGGGAGCATGAAGAATGTGCCTGCTGGCCTCCCCAGTCTCTGGGGAAGATTGCAGTCATGCCCTAGATGTGTGTTAAATTAGAAGCCTGCCCCTCAGGCCACAGGTTTTAAGATCTGCAAATAGGCCTCTTTCATGGAAAGACTTGACATTTCAACCTGCTGCCTCTGTGCTATGCCCTGGTGGCATAGCTGTTTAAGAACTGTGTCTTACAGTTCTTAAACAGTCCTATGGGTAATCCCTCTGGCTACCAGAGCCAGGCAACCAAGGGGTGCATCCCCTGGGTGGCAGCCACAATAGCCAGGGTGCCAGACATGTGTACAAGCCCCTTTACAAGTGATACCAGTGACCTGGAGTGAAGCAGAGGGAAAGCACAAAGATGGTGCCCACCAGTCATCCCAGTCTCTGGGGAAGATTGCAGTCATGCCCTAGATGGGTGTTAAATCAGAAGCCTCTCCCTTGGGCCACAGGATTTAAGATCCAAAAATGGGCCTCTTTCGTGAAAAGACTGGATGTTTTAGTCTGCAGCCTCTTTGCTGAGTCCTCATGAAGCTGTTAAGAACTGTGTCTTAGTTCACAACAGCCTTGTGGGTCTTGGGACATAAACCCCATAAGCTTTCAGAGCTGGATGTTTTGGAAGATCATGTCTCAGGTGAAAGCCTTAAAAGTTGGGGCATCAGATATGGGATCCAAACCCTTCACTTCTCAGAGAGAGCTGAGAGTGTGAGTTCCCTCCCAGTTGTATGCTGCCGTAGCGGGGATGGATTTTTGGTGACATTGTGTCTCAGCCCCTCCTACCATTTCAAAGTGGGTTTTTCTCATTTTCCTGCTGTGTAGAAGTCACTCAGCTTGTTTCTCTTGGAGGGAATTATTCCATATGTTGTTGTAGATTCAGTGTGTCTCTGGGAGGACTGAGTTCAGGAGCCTCCTGTGTCACCTTCTTGAACTGAACTCTCCCAATCTCCAGAATTTTAAGAAAATTTTTAACCACTCCCATGTAAGTTCTATTCTAGAGCTAATATTAATCCTTTAGAGAATGTTTCAACATTCAAAGGACATTTCCAATTTCTATAATTGTTTATCAGATTTGTAATATTATGTAAATTATAAGACTTTTATATCCTTATAATTGACTTTTTTCTATTTTCCTTTTGAACCTTTAAACAGTAACCAGTTTGTTTGGACATATTAGCTATATTTAATTATAAACAGTTTTTACATATATTGTACCATTTGATCTTACCATTAAAGTAATTTCAGTATGATGTTGCTTTTGAACACTGGAATCTACACTCTGAAAATGTGTTCAGTAGCCCATAATGTGGGTCCTGAAGACCCAAGGCCGAGAAGCTAGGATCACAGAGGGTATTATGCATGGTCCCCCATGTGAGGAATGCTGTAGGGATTTCTCTTTGGCAGACCAAAGGGCAAGCTTCCTACTAAAGGCATTTATAACATGCTAACAAATAACCATAGGGTGTATTTACAAGATATGTGAGAGAGCCTGACAGGCACAAACTGATGAACATCAAAGACAAGTTAAGTGAGCTATTTCCTATTTACTCATGAGAAACAAACAGCTCTAGTGGAAAATTTTAGGCTCACTGGATTCCATCACTTGAAAAAATCACAGAATTTTTCCCTGGAAATATCTTTAGAGATCATCTGACTCAACATTGCCCCCTTCCTAGTTTTATTTCATACTTCATTTACCCATTTACTGGCACAGACAGATGCCTCTAAATTTCTATACACATAAACATTTATGCATGAATATTCAATTTGAAAGTTACACGGGATGTGCTCATTAGAGATTATGTGACTTCCTTTGCATCTTTCCTCCTTAAAGCTCTAAGGCAATGACCTTTCTTGAGTTAATATTAGAAAAAGCACAATATTTGATTCTGAGAGACCTAAATACTAAGGGAGCACGGAGCTGTGAGACAGAGAAGAGGCAAAACCGTAGCAGGCACGTGTGAGAATCTGAGGGTTGAAGGAGGTGCAGAAGGGCCTCCCAGGCCCTCAGTGCATCTAAGAAGATGAGCAGAGAGCTTGCCATGTGGAAAAGCGGGAAAGGAATTGGGCTGCTGTGACAGAACCTCAGTTTTAAAAAAATATCATGGTCAACATTCTTTCCAGGTCCAATTGCTCTCATTTGAAGTAAGAGAATTTGAATATCATCCCCTTTGCCTGCCACCACTCTCCTTGCTGAGCAGCAGAGAAAAAGCTGGGGTTGGGGTGGGGATGCAGGGAATTTCAGGTTCCAGTTTCAGTTCTGATTCAAGCTTGTTGTGTTACCTGGAAACAGCCTAACCTTCCTGGCCTCGGTTTCCTCACTTGGTTACTTGAGGTTAGACTAGTGACTGCAGTAAGATCCCTTCCAGCTCAAATACCCTGTGATTATACATGTATCTCCTGACCTAAGCCTTGCCTTAACATAGGCTGCCAAAATGGAATCAGTGAAACTAGAGTCCAGTAGGCTCCTGCCTGAGTGTAGCAGAAGGACCTCAGGGGAGCCCAGCGTCTCCTCTAAAGCTGTCGCCTAAAACGAGGTCCACCCCAGCTCAGTTTTAGAATCTGCATCTTCCACAAGGCTGAAGAGCATGACTGAATATTGCAAATCTGAAATACAACTCATTCACTCTGTAAATACAAATGCCAGGCTCATACAAATGCCAGGCTTGGGTGGGAGCTGGGGGTAAGAAGATGAAAGGCAGGAGGGCAGAGACAACTTGTGCTGTGTGAGTGGCAGAGAGGAGATGTGAGGGAGATCTGGGGAGGCGGACAGATTGGGGAACTCCCTGCAAGGAGTGGGGATTTCCCAGGAAGCCTGCACAGCCTTGGAGCAGGCACAGGAGCATAAGCATTTGTAAGATGGTAACGGGTAAAGAGCGTTTGCAGGCAAAAGGAACTGTTTGGATAAAGGGAGAGTGAAGGGCATTGCTGTTTAAAGAAATGCTGGAAAATGTACTAAAGCTAGAATGTAGGGTGTCGGATTACAGCTGTAGGCAACAGCCGCAATGGAGAGGTTTTCAAGCAGGAGGTAGAGAGACTTGGATTTGTTTCTAGGAGGGAAATGACAGCAGCTCGGAGGATAGAAGGGGCTGGCGAAAGGCTGGAGCAAGGAGACCAGACAAGGGGCTCCAGCAAGCAGATAACCAGCTCATCCTGGCTCACACCACTTGCCATTTGAAGGACGGTATCTGAATTATATTCACACAGCCATCTGGTTTGGTCAGTGGTAGATACATACAGAGGTACAGAGAGACTTTCCAGAAGCCATCATGAGAATCAGCCAAATCTCTAGACCAACAGTGACAGTCTTGTTACAGAAATAAGACCATCATAATTCTTATTGTACAATTTATTGCAGAAATTCGTAGTATGCTACTGTGCCTGTTGTAACGCACATCCACAGGGGAGACTCCCAGAATGGATGTTCATTTCGCCATCATGGTCCTCTTCCCTCTACTGCTGACCTTGCCTGAACACTGGACATCTGGGCGCTGGGGCATGCTTTGTTAGAAAGTTGACAGATATCATTTCCAGGCTTCGTTTTTGTTTTTGTTTTTGTTTTTACACGGACTATCCAAGATAATTAATTTCATAGAATCACATAAGTATACAGAAAACTCAGGTCTGGAGCAAATAGGAAAATTTAACTCAAGATTCCCATTTCTTCCTACTAGCTTCCACTTCTTATTCTTAACAATCACTCAAAAACCTGATGGTGTGAGACTGCTGTAACCCTGGGAGATATCTGTGAAATACCAAATGAAATGACCCTTTTAGATTTCTACAGCAAGCGAGTCCCTCCCGCACCCCTTGCCTTGGGATCTCATAATGCTCTATGAAAGCAAAGCTCATTAAGGCTCCCCTTGTACAGTGGGCAGCATTATTATTCTCATTTCTCACACCGACAAAGCAAAGTAGAGAGATGTTTGCAGTTGCTTGTCCAACTTTGCCATTCTAGTGGCAAAACTAGAAACACAGCTCAGTGATGTGCCCTCAACTACTATCAAACAGCTTTGTACTTTCAAGCAAAGCTGAAGTAACTTACCTAAAACCAGAGTAACTTGCATTTCAGAATGAAAATGAGAATGTGGGCTGCTGCTTCTCACAGGTAACCTGTGTCTTCCCCACCAAGCACCAATAAAACTTCCCGGAATATGCAATCTGATTACTATCTAAACAGACTAATATAACACATTCCAGACCACATCAGCCATGCAAATGTTACTGAAAGAGTCCAACCCATAACTAAAGCGTACCTGCCCCTGACACAGAGGTGAGGTAAGAACAGAGATGACTTTTAAAAAGTGAACACGACAGAGAAAATAAAACAGCTGAAAATGAAGTCATAGATGTGTGTGTGTATAAAACATGTATATGGTATACAAGACATATAAATATGTATGATATATGTTATGGATAATAAATATGTGTGTATAAAATATATATGTGATATATATGACATAAGTATATCTCATATATGTTGTGTGAAACAAATATGTGTTTATAAAATATAAATATTATATACATTTAATCTAGCATATTCATGTTTATAAATAGCATGTCATACATTTACATATTTTATGCATTATATACTTACACATAAATATATAACATGGGTGCTATATATATTTATATAAATATACTATATGTTTAAATCAGTATATATTATATGTGTTTTATATATATATAAAACAATGAAATTTAAGATACAAAATAGGATGGCTATGTATCAGTAAGTCCATTGAAAAATCTCACGTGAAATCCAATAATATACCTCACAATATTTAATATACAAAAGATTTAATGCCACAGTAGTGGACTGACTTTCTATGTGGAAAGAAGTATGTGAATATTTTTTAAAGATTATTTTAATTCTATAATTATGAAATCCGTACTTTAAAATGTATTTCTAAAATAAAAGAACTGTCATGTTGAAAAATGGTAGTTCAGTTGTTCCGGTAATAGAGAAATGCATTTTGGAGAAGAAAACTAATTTCTTCAAATGAAACAAACATCCCCTTACAAGTGAAAATCTAAGAAGACATGGTAACACGTTTAGGAAGAAATAGTCAGTACATAAAATTTATGTACTAAGGTAGGTACAATATGATATTATTGAAACCTATATGCTATGGTTGAAAAAGAAAGATGGTTTGGAATTTTAAGAACTGAGCTGAAGTGGGGTTTTTTTGTTTGGTTTTAACCACAAGCTAAAGTAGGAAGATGAACACGTGACTAACAGAGAGCAACAGGCATCTGAGAAAGTCTAAGTAAAAGTGTCATGTGTAGATATACATTTCTTTCTGGTCTTTACAAAATAGCTTAACAGACTGATACAATATGAATTAAATAAAAATTTAACTTCTTAAATATAGTATACATTTATACCATTTCTAAGTAATAAAATAGTTGTTGCCATCTACAATGTGCAGAATGGCCTTAGAGTCTAAAGTTCTTCTGAATTGTGTCCTGCAGAAGCGTCCTAGAAAATCAGTGGTTGAGTTAGGTTCATTTTCTAGTCTTGTCATATTTGAAATTAGTTCTTCTCCTGAGTTTGTGTCTGAAGTGTGTTGGTGAGTGCAGCTCACATCAGCATCAGCATCTACCTGGCATCTCCACGTGACCAGTCAGCGTTCCCTAAAGGAGAGGAGGAACTCTGTCCTGACACAGGGGGAACTCCTCCCTCCTCACATCCTGCCCTCCTCCCCCTGAGTGAGAGCTGGGAAGGCTGTCCTGTCACACCCCCCACCCCGCCCCCAGACAGCAGTGGGGCAGGACCATCTGCGAGCAAGCTGTCCACCTGCCGTGACACCTGGTGAACCCAGGGTTAGGAATCGCCCCTTCCCCATATGTCCGCCCCCAGAGCCACTCCGAGGCTCCAGAGACATGGAGCCTGCGTCCTTGCAAGGCTCTCCTCCACTGTGCTCCTGCCCATTCTTTGTCACAGTGCGGAGAGGGGAGAGCCGGTCAGCAGGAAACTACCCTTTCTTCATAGGTCTCACTCAGAATGATGCCAGTGCCCTAGTTGTGTGATTCTGTTTGAACACAAATGTCAACTATTCCTGAACTACAGTCTCTCAGGTCATAGATGTTTGTCAGGGTCTCCTTTAGGTTAGGTTCCCAGAAATAGATCTTGAGACTAGGATTTGAGGGCTGGGGGTTTATTTGGAGATGATCCTAAGAAACACGTTGAGAGAGTGAGGGAGGGGGGACAGGAGAGGGAGAGATGCCACTAGAGGATGAATTGATGAGCAAGTCACTGCTGGAGGTCAGCAGGCTCCATCTGCTGGGGATGGAGAGGGCCATCCTACCAGAATGAAGGGGGCTGGGATGGCTCCACTAGCTCACTGTTGCCCTTGTTCAGGGCAGCTTGGTGGGGGGGAGTGGGGGGGGTTGGTTCTGCTGGCACTTTCAGCCTGTTCTGTAAGTGCCCAAGCTTCTTCCTAAGGCCAGAGAGAGTCCAGAGTGTCTGCCACTAAGTCTTAAATATCATTGCAATTTGAATCTTTCTGAATGTTTGGAAAACCCAAGGTTTGTCCTTCTCTGCTGGGCTGGATTCTCCCATTTGCCTCCCAGTTCCATCCTCCACCCCTGCCCTTCTGGTCCTTGGAAGGGGCTCCAGCGCCCATCTGATGCTAGCTCCATGATACTGCAGTACACATGGTGGTTTCTGTACATCCTTCCCACACCTTGGTTAACAGTTCTTTATTAAAGCTTCACACTAGAGGGAAAATCTCTCCACCTCTACTATGGCAGGTACTAAGTCTAAAGAAAACCCTCCTTTACCTCCAATTCCTTGGCCAATTGTACCTCAACTCCTTTACTCCCTCACTGTGAAAGAATGGCTAACAGTCAGGAAACTAGTTTTTGTACATCAAATTTGCAGGTGTCACAGGGTTTGGAATGTGGATGTAGTTTGTATCTATTGCCTTAGGTCCTCAGGTACAACTGAGGAGGAAATATTACTCTTCTCATTGCTGACACAAATCTGTTCTGAGTCTCAGAAATACCTGTGGCTCAATTTTAACATCTAAAAATGTTAGTGATCTTTTTGTAAGTTTCTTGTAAGCTTCTCATAAGAAGCAGTAGAAGAGGTGATAAAGCTTAGTGATGTGAAGCCAGCACATCTTGGTGTACCTACTGTCTGTGGGACTTCGGGAAAATCACTCACTAGCATTGAAAGGCTGTAACAACATGGATTCATTTTCTGACGTGAGAATTCAGTAAGATAATGTACATAAAGGATTTAACAGAGAAACTGGAACACAGTTAAGTGCCTATTCATTCATTCAAAAATATGTATTAAAAATATTCCATGTATCAGGCACTCCACTAGGTACTGGGTTCACAGTAGTGAAGAAAGTCCCTATTCTGAGATCCTAAAATTGAAAAAGCACATACCAGTTGGTGGTAGGGGATAGAATAAAGGACACAGATGTTCTAGAAAGAGAGTGATGGTGGGGCAGAGAGTAGTCAGTACAGCCTTTATGAAAAAGTGATATTGGAGCAGAGACATGAAGTAAGTGAGTAAGTGACATACGAGGATTATCCAGGCACAGAGAAGAGCAAATGCAAAGAGGGACCTGCTCACCATGTCCCAGGAGTATGAAGGGGCCTGTGCATCCACAGCAGAATGAAAGGAGGGGAGTAAGGAGATGGGGCTAGAGAGGCCATGGGGGCCTGGACCACACAGGCTGCTTCAAGAACTTCCAGTTTGACTCTCATCGTGTAATAGGGAAGAACATTTTGTATTTTATTATAAGTTAATCACTAAAGGGATGTTGCCTATAAGATTAAATTATACATAGTGGCTCATCTCTGGGAACCCTTCCTCCCAGGTAATGAGTGTTAAGCTAAAATACATTTGTTTAGCTCACAGGAAACATCCTGAACAGGTCCACATGTGAATGACTGTAGGAAGGGAGGAATTAACACATCCCTTCCCAGAACCAGGAAATGCTTGAGTTTACTCCCTCCCCTTTTAGTATAAAAGAAGCCTGAATTCTAATTCAGGCAAGATGGTTCTTTGGGACACTAGTCCACCATCTTCTCAGTCTGCTGGCTTTCCAAATAAAGTCACTATTCCTTGTCCCAACAGCTTGTCTCTCAATTTATTGTCCTGTCCTGCAGCAAGCGGTACAAGCTTGGACTCTGTAACAATCTGAGGGTTTTGAGCAGAGGAGAGCCTGATCAGACTTAAGCTCTGACAGGATCACTCTGGCTGCTGTGTTGGGAGACCAGCTGGGTGGCTGTGAATCATCAGAGGACAAGGAGATGGGGCCAGGGATATGGTGAGAAGGGACAAGATTCTGAGCATATTTTGAATTTGATAAGATTGTCTATAAAGTCAGATATAGAATATGAGACAGAGGAGTCTGAGGATGAGTCCAAGTTGTTTAGCCTGAGACACTGGAAGGATGGGGTCTCCACAACTAGCTGGGGACTGAAGCGAAGCAGATGGGAGGGAGAGATTGTGAGTGTAGTTCTGGACAAAAATAAGATGCAGGGAAATGTCAGGGAAGCTGAAGGGATAGATAAGTTGAGGCTCACAAGAATATAGAGTTTATATGATATCTAAAGCCTCGGGACTGGATGATCCAATATGGGACTAATGTAGACAGTTCATTGATAAGAGCATCTCACGTCAAGCAATAAGTGAACATGTGCCTTACAGGAGGCTTCCAGAATGGAATGATTTTTTTCCAAAAATTTGCCCACTTTAGTAAAAAGAGAAAAAAAGAGAGACTCTAATCCAACTATTAAATGCAATGGAAAATGGAGCCACATAGAACATTTGTTGCAATTTGGACAGCCAGAGCACTAATTTTAAATTGTGGTGGCCTGAAGAGTTTAATTACTTCAACTGACAGGATATTGGTTTCCGGATCACTGGAACTGAGCTTTATACTTCTTGAAAACACAACTTGGGTCACGTTAGGACAGGCACCATTATCTGGATTTGACTTTTGACAACACTTCTTTACATATGTATTCTAGAAATTTAAGAATAATGCATCTAGAAATTTATTGGCCAGGCTTAAGGAAAGTAGACACAGCAAGCCCTCTTACAACAGTTTTAATTGAACACTAGATAGGTCCTATAGCTCAGGGATTGGCAAGCTTTTTCATTAAAGGCCAAATAGTAAGTTTTTTCTAGTTTTATTGAGAAATAATTAACTCACATCATTGTATAAGTTTATGACATCAAGCATGATGGTTTGATTTCAATATATTATGAAATGATGACCACAACAGGTTTAGTTAACATTCATAATTTCATATGGATACAATAAAAAGACAAGAAAAAATTTCTCCTTGTGATGAGAGCACTTAGGTTCTACTCTTTTAACAACTTTCTTACATATCACATAGTTAATAGCAATGTTAACCACAGTAATCATGTTGTATGCTACATCCTTAGTACTTGTTTATCTTACAACTGGAAGTTTGTACCTTTTGACTACCTTCCTCTAATTCCCCTTCCCTATACCCCCACCTCTGGCAACCACATACCTGACCTCTTTTTCTATGAGTTTGGTGGAGTTTTTTTTCAAATGGTAAATATTTTAAGCTTTGCAGGTTACTTGGTCTTTGGACTACTCAACCCTGCCATTGTAGCATGGGCAGCCACATACAATATGCAAATGAATGGGTGTGGTTGTGTTCCAATAAAACTTCATTTACAAAAACATGCAGCAAGGAATTGGGGGGTGGCCATAGTCTGCCTTTCCCCATCCCCACCCCAAGTAGCTTGCCCTGTCACTATGCAAAAGCTTAGAAAAACAGCTATTTAACTTTATTTTGTTAATAACTTGTTCATAAACTTGTTTATAAACAAATAAAAATATATTGTCTTTGCTCAAGCTGTCATTAAATGTTCAACAAATTTAGCAGTAGGTTATACCAGTTAAAGGTCATTGCATATATGGATACATATTATATATAATATACATGATATAACATATAGATATTTATATATATATTTATGTTTATATATCACTGTGTCTCTTTCACATAAATCTTACCTAGAATGTCGAACACATAGTACATTCTTGACAGATGTTTTATTCACAGTTATTAAATATATACTTATCATGTTTGTATAGTAAATTTAACTTACTGTGAATAAAAAGGATGAACTATAAAAAAAATAAAGGTCTTTGCAATAATTCAAGCAAGAATTGATAAGACAGGGTGGGATCAGTAGGGGTGGTGGAAATGATCACGTTATGGATATATTTTGATGATAGAAGCAACAGAACTTGCAGAATGATTGAGTGTAGGGTGAGAGAGGAAGAATAGAGTTGAAGATGGACCCAAGAATTTTGGTTCACCCAGTAAATGGCAGCTATTATTGCTATGCTCATATAATTATGTTTATATATCTTACTTTCTTAACCTGGCTTCTATAAGAACTCAAAATAAAATACATTTTGCCCACCATTAGATCCCTGTACCATGGATCTGTGGATAAAATACTTTCCATTTTATTGAAAAAAGTATCCCCAAATTATATTTTAGGAATTATATCTGTTATTTATTGTCAAGGATATACTTCATAAGAAACACAGTAGCAGCATGATCATCCTCCTTAAACCAGCCTCCAGTTTTAGTTTTCTTTATTTTTCCTTTAGTGCCTCCTTGGCTGTTAAGAGCACTCAGAGATAATGCACTGATGAGAGTCTTCACCAGAGTGTGATTCCCTGGTGCCCGACTTCTTCCTCTGAGCTCATCAGCAGTCCACAGCACTAGTCCACGCACTCACCAGAGTGACTCATAATCATTTGCATTTTGCTTTGACAGACTGATCATTAGCATAAAGCCATTCCTGCATGACTTTCTGAAGGACACATGAAGATGTTCATGGGCAGTTGAGCCGTGAATTTTATAGAGAATTTAAATTATTCTAAGTTAAACTTCTGGGTCTTGTATTGTGCTCCTTGGCTTAACTGTGAAAAACCAGTTGGACAAGTGAGCCCCATTAAATGACTCAATTTCAGTCTACTGGAAAAGGGAGCCCAGATTGTCAGGTAGGGAGTTATTTACTGAGGCATAACTTCCAGTGAAGCAGCCTTAAGGTCTTGAGAAACTTTGGAAATGCAACTCAGTGGGAGACATCCATCCATTTATTTATTCATTCAACAAGTGTTTCTTTAGGACCTAGGAATTGCAGGAAATATTCTAGATCAGGGGTCACCGACCCCCAGGCCATGGACCACTACCGGTTAGGGACCTAATAGGAACTGGGCTGCACAGCAGGTCAGAGGTGGGCAGGCGAGTGAGTGAAGCTTCATCTGCCGCTCCCCATCGCTCCCCATTGCTTGCATTACTGCCTGAACCATAACCCCACCATCCATGGAAAAATTGTCTTCCATGAAAGCGGTCCCTGGTACCAAAAAGTTTGGGGCCCGCTGTTCTAGATTTTGTGTATATGGAAGCAAACAAGATGGACAAACTTTGTGCTCTTAAGAAGCTCATATCCCTGAATATATGCTTAGATGATGGTTAAGCCAGACAATAAACATGTAATCAAACAAACAAATAATTTGAGGTACTAATAAGTGCTATGAAGAGCAAGTCATAGAGGACTGGGAGAGAGAGCCCTGAGAATAGGGCCACTTTACATAAGTTGTTTTTGGAGAAGACATTTTTGCTGAGCCCTGAATGATGATTGTTGCTGAAAACTCTAGTAGAAGACTATGGCAGGCAAAGTAAAAGCAAATTTAAAAATCTGACCATGGAAATCATCTGGGTGTCTATGGGGACACCAGGCATTCCTTTAGCCCTTTTGACATTTGCTGACTCATGAATGACCAGTCAAGATGGAGAGGCTGAGCAGAGTTTTCAGCTATCTCATGAGTAAAAGATGAGGTTTAAGGTTAGAGTGGACACTGTCCAAGTTTTCCTGGGACTGAGGTGTTTCCAAGGATGCAGGATATTTGGTGCAAAAACTGGGAAATCCCACGCAAATCTGAAGAAGTTAGTCCACCTTTCAAGGCCCAGTGAGATAAAGGGTCCCCTTAACCCTCCAGTACTCCCATTTTAGATGCCTCAAAAGCTATACCTTTGAATAAAAGAAACCAGAAAAAGGCCAGTTCTCACAAAGATCTAGCCTTGCCCCTGCCCCAGTTACTCTTATATTTTACTATTTTTCCAACTTTATTGAAGTATAATTGACAAGCAAAATTGTAAGATATTTCAAGTGTACATTGTGGTGATTTGATATACATTTATATTTTGAAAGTATTCCCCAACTAGTTAATTAACACATCCATCACTATACATACATATATATTTTTTCAGTGAAAACATTTAAGTTCTACTCTCTTAACAAATTAGCTTATATATAATACTTATATAACACAGTATTATCAACTACAGTCACCATGTTTTACATTACATCCTCAGGCTTTCTTCATCTTATAACTAAAAGTCTGTACCCTTTTACCCACCCCTCCTTATTTCCCCAAACTCCAGCCCCAGGCAACCACTTTTCTACTCTTTCTTTCTGTGAGTTTGACTTTTTTTTTTAATGCCACATAGAAGTGATACCATGAAGAATTTATCTTTCTCTGTCTGGCTTATTTCACTTAGTATAATGTCCTCATGGCTTATTTCACTTAGTATAATGTCCTCATGTCCATCCATGTTGTCACAAATGCAGGATTTCCTTCTTTTTCATGGCTGAATATTATTCCACTGTGTGTGTATACATATATATGGATAAAGAAGATGTGATATATATCATTCAACTGTTGAAGGACCCTTAGGTTTGTTTCCATGTTTTGGCTATTGCGAACAATGCTGCAATTGAGACAGGTTGGGACCTGGAACCCTTTGCCACAGTGCTTGCACCTGGACAAAAGTCTCCTCAAGCAACAGAATACAAAGAAACTATAAGGGACTAAAAATGACTGCATGCATGCACAGCTGGGGCAAATTATGGACAACAAGATACAAAAATACCAAAAAAACCCAACTGCCACTTCTGAGGTGCTGGGAGCAAAAGCAGGGTACTGTGCATGATCCCTGCACCCAGCACCACCAAGGGGGTGGGCAGACCACCCAAGCCACCCCTCCAGCCCAACCGCTGGACCCGCCCCTACCCTCACCCCATATAAGGGACCAGCTCGTCCCCCTCGGGGAGCAAGCAAGGACATCTGTTACTCGTTTTCACTCCCTCATGCTGTAGCATGAGTCTCAATAAAGACTTGCCTGAATTTTTTATCTGGCCTCTTATCAATTTCTATTGATTAAGGAGTCCAAGAACCCTGGTTAATAACATACTTGTGGTGACCATGAAGGGACATTGTCCCCTTCCCAGGAGAGGATCTGAGCACCTCTGGGACCACCAAATACAGCTTCCCCGTGGGTGACAAGCGGTCACCTGAACCTCTTGTTTCAGCATCACCATATTACGTAAGTCTGCCTTCCTGGCCCCTGGGGGGCCTCAGTACCCTCATTCAGGCAATGCCTTCCCCCTCCCCTTTGTCCTTTTTACCCTCACCACTTTCCCTTTCCCCTTTGTCTCTTTCCCTCTCCTGAAATCTTCCTACTTCTCTCTCTGTCCTCTCCTACTTCTGTCCCCTCCTTCCAAGACAGTGGACATCTGGCAGCTACAGCCTCACTCTTCTCAGCTTGCAAGACCTCTGGCCAGCAATGTCACCCTGATGAGTGACAAGCACAGATGGGAGAGGCTCGCCTCACACCGTGAAGACCTTGGTCCATCGGTCTCTCCCTGACTGGAGATTTATGAGAGTGATAGAGGTTCAAACCTCATATCGTGTAGTGGCTGGAAGTCTGATCATCCCAATATTCTCACCTTTATCTTCCTGCCGCCAAGAGAAGTCCCGTTGGGAAAGGGCTGAAGCGACAGATTTTGGTATACTGGTGTATGTGTGGGTAAGAGTCCCACCTGTGGGTTAGGGTCCCACAGATAATGTACAACTGGCTGGTTTCTGGGCTTGATCACCCCGGTGGGCAGTGGACAGGGTGCTGCCTCCTTCACCGGTCCTTCCTGGAAGCTCACAGGCTGGTGAATGGACACCTGCAGAGGACGGGTTAAAATGGCAGTCTCTCTCTGTCTCCTTCTCCTTTTCAGGCTTTTCTGTCTCTCCTCCCTTTTCCTCTCCCTCGGTCCTCACACTTACACTCCCATCCCCTTTCATCCTGGAGACTCCCTGTTGGCTCACCATTTTCATGACCCCCCAATACTTTTCTGTTTTGTGTTTCCAACTCCAGCTGGCAGGAGTCCACCTCACAGTAAGACCATCTCTTTGTTTCTTGTTTGTGTCTTTAAGTTTCTGTCGTTGGTACGTATTGGGTCTCAGTCAGTGAATTTAAAAGGATATTTGTTTTATGTAGTTTTGTCTGTCCAACCACTCCTTGAGTCTCTGCCACATTGTGGGCACAGTGGAGCACTTAAGCCTTGAAACGCAAACACAGCGCACATTGCCTGAGACTCCAGTCATGGGTTGCTTGGTAGGACTTTAAAGAACAGGAAAAAAATGAGCTGTATTTAATGGCTTAAAGGAAATTAAGTGCTCATACACATTCTCAAAAATATAAAAGAAACTCATGAGAATACATTTCAGGTTCATGTAACCTGGGAAATACTCAGTATTAAATTAATATCTGGTATTAGAGCTAGCTTAAGCTTGTGGGTTTAATTGATACAGACCTGTATTTAGAGTCATCAACATTAAGTATAATACTTTTATTGTACCAAGGGTTACTGGAAGTCAGTAAGTGCATATTGTTTCTGCTATAAAACTTGTCAACAAGGAAAATCACTTGACATGATGAAACTTTTAAGTAAATGTAACTGAGATAAGGGCTTTTGGGTAAACTCTATAGGAATAATTTGGTTTTGGAAATGTCCATGTAAAATAGTCTCTCCAGATTTTGGTAACTTGAAACTAAATTAAGTTAAATGATAGGAATTCTCTGAATATCCAGGCCATTTCAAGTAAGATAAAATATTGGAACATTAATTGCTAAACAGGCCTACATTTATTTACTTTTGTCTCCTTACAAGAGAGAAACTGAAGATGTTTGGGTTTTTTAGACACGTCTTGTACCACATTGAGGAAAGAAATTGTGCTTTGGGAAGATGCATGTTTCTAGAGGTTATGAGATATTCCAATCAGGAAATGCTGGTATGACAAACAGTTTACAATTACTTGCTTCTTAGTTTTTGCTAGAGATTAATGCTTTAAGGTTAAGAATTATAAGGGAAACATTTCAGTATACAAAGAAAATGGAAAGGATGTTTTTGGTTAAAGAAGGTATAAGAAATAGGAATGGGAAGGTATGCGGGGGAAAAAACAGGAGGTTGTCCTAGATCTGGTTGTTTCTGAATAAAAACGAAAGTGAGGGACAGGATAGTATGGATACAGAAAATTTTAGGAGATTCGTGAAAAAGGAACATTGGGAAAAGAGTTTTGTACGTGGTCAGGATTTTCTAAGATTGGGTTAAATTTAATTAGGTAAATGGATTTTAAGAGTAGACTGGTGCAAGACTGGATTTGGTTTCTCTCTCTCTTAAGAGAACAAAGTTTTCTTGGAATGCTGCTTTTGATAACAAATTGTGAGAATTTCTTTGCCTTAAAATGGAGGGACCCTGACACCCTGGAGGCTACTGGATAGTGCTTCCCCAGAGCTTTTGAGACAGCCCACATCTTTCTGGGAATGCATTAACAAGGGAGCTGAGGGAACTGAGCCTTGAGAAGAGAACTCTGCTACAATATGTTGATGATTTATTGATAAGCAGTGAGACAAAGCAAGATTCAGATCAAAATACTGTTAAAGTCCCAAACTTTCTGTCAGGAAGGGAATATAAAGTCTCCCCAAACAAGGCTCGGATCTTACAGCAACGGGTTCAGTATTTAGGATTTGTTTTGACCCCAGGGGCACGAGCCCTAGCCATAGACCAAAAACAGCAATTAGTACATTACCATCTCCAACCACAAAGAGGCAACTCTGAGGCTTTCTCGGGGTGGCTGGGTTCTGTCGTATCTGGATTCCAGACTATGGCCTTATTGCCAAACCCTTATATGAGGCTCCAAAGGGAGAAAAAAGGGAATCCCTTTAATGGAATAGGGACCACCAGCGGGGCTTTGAGACCCTAAAGACAGAGTTGAGTAGAGCACCAGCACTGGGGCTTCCAAATTTGGACAAGCCCTTTATGTTATACTTTCACGAAAGGTCAGGGATAGCTCCAGGAGTCCTGACCCAAAAGCTGGGACCAGATCAGAGACCAGTGGCTTACTTTTCAAAACAACTGGACTCAGTGGCCCTGTGATGGCCAAGGTGCCTTTGGGCAGTAGCAGCCACAGCCCTGTTGATTAATGAGACTTCCAAGCTCACCCTGGGACACCTCTTAGATGTGTTAACCCCTCGTCAGGTAAAATCTGTGCTAGATGTCAAAGGACATCATTGGTTGACCAGAGGAAGGTTAACAAGGTGTCAGGCCCTCCTAATGTACACCCCAGACATTACCTTAAAGGTGTCCCAAACTATAAACCCAGCAACTGTGCTTCCAGCAGTCAAGAGTAGACTTATTGCATCGGTGTATAGAGACCATAGAACAAACTTACTCCAGCAGGCCTGATCTAGATGAGCCTCTTGACAGCCCTGAGGTTGAATGGTTTACTGACAGGAGCAGTTTTATAGAGATGGGAATCCGGAAGGCGGGGTATGCCATAATTAGTCTAGTTGAAGTCATAGAAGCCAAGGCCCTGCCACCCCCGACATCAGCCCAGAAGTCTGAACTAATTGCATGAATGAGAGCTTTGCAATTAGGGAAGGATAAGAAATTACATATTTTTACTGACTCTAGATATGGGTTCCACGTGTTACGTGCTCATGCTGCCATTTGGAAAGAAAGAGGGAGGTTAACCACTAGAAATACCCCCATAAAACATAAAGATTTGATTCTGGCTCTTTTAGAAGTAGTGCAGCTTCCAACTCAAGTAGCACTAATCCACTGCAAGGGCCATCAGAGGGATGGCTCTTTTGTGAGCCAAGGGAACAGCAAAGCTGATCAAATTGCAAAACAGGCAGCTTGATTGCAGGAAGCTGAACAAGTGATTGGCCCCCTGCTCTAGTGATTGGCCCCCCTGATCTCCCTAGCCTTCCCCAGTATTCCTCACAGGAACAAGAAAATGCTGAGAAATGGGGCTATGAGAAGGGAAGAACAGGCTGGTATTAAAAGGGATAAGGTTCTAATCCCTGAGGCCCAACAATGGAAACTCACTAAGAGCTAACATGATGCCACCCACTATGGGAGGGATGCACTATGGGACTTGGTGCAAAAGGCTTTTTCAGGGAAGGGGCTTAAAAGAACAGTAAAACAAGTAATGCTTGCCTGTGATTTATGTGCCCATAATAACCCACAGGCCCATCCAATTCCCCCTTAATTACTCAGGCCAATTCAGTGCTGAGGGACATATCTGGGGGAAGACTGGCAGTTAGATTTCACCCAGATGCCCCCATGATCAGGATATAAGTATCTTCTGGTGTTTGTCGATACTTTCACAGGATGGGTTGAAGCCTTCCCCACCTGATCTGAAAAGGCTATGGATGTCTGTAAGTCCCTTTTAAAAGAAGTAACTCCTCAGTTTGAACTTCCAAAGTCCCTCCAGAGTGACAACAGGCCCTCTTTTATAGCCAAAATCACACAGGGACTCACGACAGCCCTAGGGATAGACTACAGGCTACACACCTCTTGGCACCCCCGGTCCTCAGGGAAGGTAGAGAAGATGAACCATACTTTCAACAAAACCTAGCAAAGCTCTGCCAAGAAACTCATGCACTCTGGACCAACTTGCTTCCTATTGCACTCCTCAGGGTCCGTGTAGCCCCCAGGAGTGGTCTGAGGCTTAGCCCATTTGAAATGACCTATGGGAGGCCTTTTCTTACTACTGACATTCTACCAGATGAGGAAGTAAACCAGGCCCTGAGATACATTATTAATCTAGGACAAGTTCAGAGGGCAATCCAGGACTATGCCACTGCTAGTTCCCACTAAAAATACAGGGGAAGGAGCAGTTCCTTCACAGATAAACCCCGGGGACCAAGTTCTTCTTAAAACCTGGAAAGAGGGGTCCCCCCAAGATCAACTATTGCCAAAATGGAAGGGCCTCTATAAAGTAATTTTAGCCACCCCTACTGCTGTCAAACTGCAAGGGATATCTAGTTGGGTACATTTGTCCAGACTAAAGCTTTTACCTCCAGAAACCCCGCAGGCACCATTGACAGATAAGTAAAATGATGTAGTGGGTTGGCTCCTATTTGCCATTCTTGCTGTTGTACTCTTGCTTGCATTCTGACGATTTGCTCAGCCACCCCCACCAGGGAAGGAGCTCCTTTGTCTGTGCTGGGTTTAAGGGAAACACTCCACACAGACATGCTCCTCTTATTGACTCTTTCCACCTTCCTAGTCCCTGTAACTAGAGGATAATGGTAGGAAAACTCATTTGTCAACAGTTCCAGAATCACATCCGAAGGGGAACATTGAAAAGAATGCTGGATATACCATCAATACCCCCAGCTGGCTACTGGCCCTCCTCCTGCATTCCCCTGAACCTGTCAGTTCCAATGGTAATTAACAATCTAAACTGGGGACAATTGCCACCCCCTTGACCTCTGCTGGTCACACTTGCACCTTCCAGGGCTATTCCGATGCTTTAATCTGACTCCCCCATACAACTGGACCTCAGGCATGGGGTATGGCTATGTGAAACTGCACAAACAGCATTTGTTTCACATGGCTGAGAACCCACCAAGGTATAATTACACCAGATATCCTACGACCTTACCCACTGGTGCCCTATTTCAAACTGTGGCCCCATCCCCCTAAATAACATGGAAGGGGAATGCAAATGGTAGGAAGGAAACATCCCATCACCTAGTCAATACAGCTTAACCCAACTGTGGGATACCAAACAAACAATGATCTGGCCTATCGAGTGTGACCCTCTGATGGTGCCAGCAGGATTCTACACAAGCATCTTGTTAAAAATATTGTAGAGTTTTATACACTTAATTATCAACAGAATGGTCTGCTATCCCTTAATTATTTAAGTACTAAAAACAGTTATGTCCTTCAAGGACTGTCCGCTCTTAACCATGAGACAGACATTCAGGTCTGCACACCTGTAGGGTGTGTTTTCCTCTGCAGACACCCAAACCATCCTATGTTATGGAATTACAGCCAGGCCCTGTTCTTTCCCAACCAAGATATGGCCTATAAACGCATTGATAATGTCCATTTCACAGACAAGTACACTCTAGAGATTATAGGGATAAGAGGGATTTTCATCTGTAACAGGACCACTCTAGCTCACCACTGAACCTGGAGAGCACTAGGAATGATCTTGGCAGGGGTAGGGCTGGCCATAGCACTGGCAGGTCCACAGGGAGGCTTTACCTACCATGAAACAACCCTGAGAAATCTCACCAGATAGCTTGCTTATATGACGAAACAGACAGGGCAGGCTTTAATGGGACTTAAGATCTCTCTTGTTTCTTTGGCTAATGTAGTTCTTGACAATTCTCTAGCTCTTGGCTACCTTCTGGCAGAACAAGGCAGAGTTTGTGTGGTAACGAATATGTCCTGCTGCACCTGGATCACTGCAACAGACAGGTAGACCATTAATATTAAAGAAATATACGCCCAGGCAGAGTGCCTTCACAGCCTGGAGAGGGGCAAAACCGCCTCCCCTGTCTGGTCAACAGTTAGGGAAGTCCTCCCAAAGTTAACCTGGTTCCTTACCTTTCTAGGCCCTTTAGTGGCTATTGCTGTTCTCCTTTTTAGCCCTTGTTTGTTTAACCTTTTGCTTAAGTTTGTGTCTTCTAGGCTCCGACAATTTCAAGTAAGGCTCATGATGGCTCAAGGAATTCAGCCCATTCCAGCGGAGGGTAGTCCAGGACCCTACACGTTCTTAGAACAGTCAGTGAGGGACTTCTACACCTCCAGGGTGGGCTAGGGTCTGCAGCCCCTGTCCAGCAGGAAGAAATTTCAGAAGAGACCTTCAGCCCCTTGACCTTTAAGAATAAGGGGTGCAGAATTCCTCAGGGGGGAAGGAGACAGACTGGGACCTGAAACCTGACCCTTTGCTGCTGTGCTTGCACCTGGACAAACACGGGCGTGAGCAAGGTCACCTATTACTTGTTTTTTCTCCCTCGGGCTGCAGCACGAGTCCTAATAAAGCATTGCCTGAATTTCTTATCTGGCCTCTTGTAAATTTCTATTGAGTAAGGAGTCCAAGAAACCTGATCGGTAACACAATAATCATGAGATTGCAGAGATCTCTTCGATATCCTTTTTTTTCCCCTTTTATTTATATACAAAAGCGGGATTGCTAGGTCATATGGTAGCTTCATATTTTATTTATTTTCAGTGTTTCACATTTTTATTTTTTAAAAGTAGGAATGTCTTGACAGCACCCACCATCCCCACAGGACTATACGGATGAACATATGCTCGCAGGTACACACGTGCCTGGAAGTGGAAAACAGACATCAGGCAACTACCTCCCACCCCAGAAACCCTAACTGCAGACCCTGCCCCACATACGCACCTTTCCCTTCCTCCCACTGTGTCTGGCCTGCACAGGTAGCTGATGTGAGTCGTTAAGACGAAACTTCCGTGCCGCCTACGTGTAGCTACATCTTTGCCTCCAGGAGTTGGAAAAGAGGAGGACCTTCTGGCTAGTAAAGAGCACTCCAAACAGCTGTGTGGGCTCTCAGGTCCCCTGACAGCTCCTGGCTGGGTAAGCCTCTGGGCACCGAGCCCAGCACTTGCCTCCTCTTTGGTGTAATCTGGGCACAAAAGGAGCTGTGCCAGGGCCTGCTTCCACCAGCAGTAAGGGCTTCCAGGACTGGTGGCTTTGTTTTTAAATAAGCAGTATGGAGATTGCTTTCCCTGGTGGCTGCACCAGTTTACATCCCCACCAACAGTGCACAAGGCTCCCCTTTTCTCTATATCCTCACTAGCGCTTGCTCTCTCTTGTCTTTTATTTTCTTGTTTTTTTTCTAAACATCATTTCCCTGATGATTAGTGAGGCTGAGCACATTTTCATGTACTTATTGACCATTTGGAGGCCTTTTTTGAAAAGGTCTCTTCCGTTCCTCTGCTCATTTTTTAGTTGGGTTGTTTATTTCCTATTGAGTGTATACATTTTTATATATTTTAGATATTAACCCCTTATCAGATATATGGTTTACAAATATTTACTCCCATGCTGTAGATTGCCTTTTGATTTATTAATTGTTTCTTTTGCTATACAGAAGTTTTTAGCTTGATGTAGTCTCAGTCGTTTGTTTTTGCCTTTGTTGCTTGTGTTTTTTGGTGTCCTATCCAAAACAATCATTACCAGGATCAAAGTGAAGATTACCACCTATGTTTTCTTCTAGGTATCAGGTCTTAGGTTTAAGTCTTTAATCCATTTTGGGTTAATTTTGTGAGTGGTATAAGATACGGGTTCAATTTCATTTTTCTGCCTGTTGTTATCTAGTTTTCCCATAACAATTTGCTGAAGAGAATAACCTTTCCCCATTGAATGTTCTTGACTCCCTTGACAATAATTGACCATATATGTGCGACTTTATTTCTGGGCTCTTTATACCATTCTATTGGGCTATGTGTCTGTTTTTATGAAATATCATACTTTTTAATTATTATAGCTTTGTAATACAGTTTGAAACCAAGAAGTGTGTTCCTCCAGCTTTGTTCTTCTTTCTCAAGATTGTGTTGGCTATTTGGGGTCTAATGTGATTCCATACAAATTTTAGGATTGTTTTCTATTTCCATGAAAAAAGCTAATGGAATTTTGATATGGATTGCATTGAATCTATAGATGGCTTTCGGTAGTATGGACACTCTACAATATTAGTCCTTCTTATCCACAAATGTGGAATATCATTCCATTTGTTTGTGTCTTCTTCAATATCTGACATCAAAGTCTTATAGTTTTATTGTACAGATCTTTCACCACTTGGTTAAATTTATTTCTAAGTACTTTATTATTTTTGATGTCATTGTGAATGGGATAGTTTTTTAAACTTCTTTTGCCAGTGATATATGTATGTTGACTTTATATCCTGTACCTTTACAGAATTCTTTTTTTTTTTTTTTTTTTTTTTTTTTTTTTGTGGTACGCAGGCCTCTCACTGTTGTGGCCTCTTCCGTTGCAGAGCAACAGGCTCCGGACGCACAGGCTCAGCGGCCATGGCTCACGGGCCTAGCCGCTCCGTGGCATGTGGGATCTTCCCGGACTGGGGCACGAACCCTTGTCCCCTGCATCGGCAGGCGGACTCTCAACCACTGCGCCACCAGGGAAGCCCTCTTTTTTTTTTTAGTTCCAACAGTTTTTTGGTTGAGTCAATAGAATTTTCTATATATAAGATCATATCACCTTCCAGTAATGACAATTTTACTTCTTCCTTTCCAATTTGGTTGCTTTTTATTGCTTTATCTTGTCTGATTTCTCTAACTAGGATTTTTAATCTATGTTGAATAAGAGCAGTGGGAGAGGACAACCTTGTCTTGTACCTGAAAGTTTTCAAGCTTTCACCATTGAGTATGATGTTGGTTGTGCACTGGTCATATATTGGTTGAGGTATGTTCCTCTATACCCAATTTGCTGAGGGATTTTTATAGTGAAAGTATGTTGTATTTTGTCAAATGCTTTTTCTGTATCTATTGAGATGCTCATATGATTTTTGTGTTTTATTCTATTAATGTGGTATATCCCATTGATTGATTTGTGTATGTATCCATTCTTGCTTGCATCCTAAGGATAAATCCCACTTGGTCATAGTTTGATCCTTTTAATGTGTTGTTGAATTCAGGTTCCTAATATTTTGTTGAGAAATTTTGCATTTATATCATCAGGGATAGTAGTCTCTAATTTTCTTCTCTTGTAGTGTCCTTATCTGACTTTGGTATCAAGATAATGCCAGCCTCATAAAATGGGTTTGAGTGTTCCCTCATCTTCTATTTTTTGGAAAAGTTTGAAAAGGATTAGCATTAGTTCTTCTTTAAAAGTTTGGTAAAGTTCGCCAGTGAAGCCATCTGGTCCTGGTCTTTTCTATGTTGGGAGGTTTTTGATTACTGATTCAATCTCCTTACTGGTTATTGGTCTGTTCTTATTTTCTGTTTCTTCATAATTGAGTCTTGGTAGGTTGTATATTTCTAGGAATGTATCTTTTTCTTCTAGGTGGGCCATTTGTTGGCATATAATTGTTCTTAGTAATCTCTTATGAGCCTTGGTATATCTGAAGTATATATCATTTGTAACGTCATTCATAATTATCATTTGTATATCATTTGTAATGTCTCCTCTTTAATTTCTTACTTCATTTATGTGACTATTCTTTTGTTGTTGTTGTTATTCTAACTAAACGTTTGTCAATTTTGTTTATCTGGTCTAAAAACCAGCTCTTAGTTTTATTGATCTTTTCTATTCTCTTATAGCCTGTACTTCCTTTACTTCTGCTCTGAAATTTTTTATTTTCTTTATTCTGCTAACTTTGGGCTTAGTTTGTTCTTTTTCTAATTCCTTGATGGATAAAGTTAGACTTTTTTATTTGAGATTTTTCTATTTTCTTAATACATATTTATTGCCATAAACTTCACTCTAAGAAGTACTTTTGCAGCTTCCTATATGTTTTGTGTTGTGTTTCCATTTTCACTTTTTTCAAGATATCAATTTCCCTTTTGTCTTATTCCTTGATCCGCTGCTTTACAAGAGAGTGTTTTTTAGTTTCCATGTGCTTTTAAATTTTCCAGCTTTAGTCATGTTGTTGATTTCTTGTTTCATACCATTAAGGTCAGAAAAGATACTTGGTGTGAATTCAATCTTCTTAAATTTTCTGATACTTATTTTATGGCCTGTTACATGATCTGGTCTAGAGAACAGTCTGTGTACTTGAGAGGAGTGTATATTCTGGTGCTGCTGGAGAGAATGTTTTATAAATGTCTGTTAGGTCCATCTGGTGTAATGCACAGCTCCAGGCTAACATTTCCTTGATGATTTCTTGTCTGAATGATATATCCATTGCTGAAAGTGGGGTGTTTAAGTCCTACTATCATTGTATTTTTGTCTATTTCTCCTAAAGATTTGCTAGGATTTGCCTAATATATTTACATGCTCTGATATGGAGTGCATATATATTCACAATTGTTTTTTCTTGATGAATTGACCCCTTTATCATTATATAATGACCTTTGTCTCTTGCTACCATTTTTAGTTTAAACTCTATTTTATGATATAAGTAGCTACCCAAACTTTCTTTTGGTTTCCATTTCTCATGGAATATCTGTTTCCATCCCTTAGCTCTGAAATTACATGTGTCCTGAAAGTGAGTCTCTTGTAGAGAGCATATAATTGGATCTTGTTTTTTTAACCTATCCTGAAAGTCTGTGCCTTTTGACTTCTGAATTCAATCCACTTACATTTAGAGTAATTATTGATATGTAAAGGACTTATTACTGCCATCATATTATTTGCTTTCTGGATGTTTTGTATTTCCACTGTTTATTTTTTCCACTGTTTCTGCTTAGCTTTGTGAATTGGTGATTTTCTGTGGTGGCAAGCTGTGAAAACTTTTCTTTATCTTTTGTGAATCTATTATAGGTTTTGCTTTGTGTTTACCACAAAGCTTACATAAAATATCTTATAACATAACACAGTCCACTGTTAGCTGATATACAAAAATATTTTATTATACTTTTATAATTTTTGATTACATTCAAAAATTCTACCCATTTACTCCCCTTTTTGTGTTTTTGATTCACAATTTACTGCTTTTGTATTCATTAACAAATTACACCAGGTATAGTTATTTTTAGTACTCTTTACCCTTATACTACAATTAAGTGATTAACACTATTACAGAATTAGGGTTTTCAAAATCTGCCTGTGTGTTTAGCTTTACCAGTGTTATGTATATTTTCTAACATTTTCATGTTACTAATTAGAGTCTTTTTATTTCAGCTTGAAGAAGTCCTTTCCTCATTTACTTTTTAAAAATTTTACTGAAGTATGGTTCAGTATTTTACAGTATGGTGTTATTTTCAGCTGGACAGGAAAGTAATTCAGATATATATATATTCTTTTTTTACATTCTCTTCCATTATAGGTTATTAGTAGCTATCAGTATAGTTCTCTGTGCTGCACAGTAGGTCCCTATTGGTGATCTATCTTATATACAGTAGTATGTATATTTTAATCCCAAACTTCCAATTTATCACTCCCCACCTCCACTTTGGAAACCATACGTTTTGTTTTTTTAATCTATTGAAGTATAGTTGATTTACATTGTTGTGTTAATTTCTGCATAAAACAAAGTGATTCAGTTATATATATATAATATATAAATACATTACATAATAATATACTGTATATATTTTATATTATTTATTATAAATGCATAATATAATATATAAAATATAATACAGGGTATATAATAATATAATATATAATATTATTATTATTTATTATTATACTATATATAATATATTATTATATAATATATTATTTACTATTTATATATTATTTATATATTTTTATTAGTATATTTCTTATATATTATGTATTTTTAATAATATAATTTATATATTTTTATTTCTATATATATTCATTATACATTATTATAATATAATATATAATGCATATTATATAATATATAGTTATATACTATTTATTATATAATTACATAGCATTTATTAGTATATTATATATGTATCAAATATAATATATTAATATATGTATATTATATCATATTTATATGATATATTATGTATAT
Source organism: Grampus griseus (assembly GCF_964374135.1). Classification (NCBI taxonomy): domain Eukaryota; kingdom Metazoa; phylum Chordata; class Mammalia; order Artiodactyla; family Delphinidae; genus Grampus; species Grampus griseus. The sequence continues at coordinate 44,040,501 of NC_139004.1, read as the reverse complement.
ATAATATAATATATTATACTTATAAATGTATAATTTATATATTTATATATATTATATAGTAACATAATATATAGATATATTATATATTAATGTATATAAATATATATTAAATATGTAAAATATAGTATATATTTAAATTATATATTAAATATATACTATATTATATATATTATATATTTATATTCTATATGTTTATATATAGAATATATATTATACATATTTATATATAAATATAATATACATAGTATATTTAAATATAATAGATAAGATTTGTGTATTATATATTTATATATTATATAAAGTATATATTATATAAAATTTATATATAATATATTTTATATAATACATTATATATTATATGTATTTTATATAATATATTATATATTATATAAAACATATAACATGTATGTTTTATACATAAAATTAATACATATTATATGTATTTATGTGTATGTATGTATTATGTATATATGTATGTATATATGTATAATAAATACATATTATGTTTTATATATTATTTATTATATATTTTATATATTATAATTAATATTTTTATATTACATATTATATATTGTATATGTAATTATATGTGATATGTTTAATATAATATACATTATATCATATATATTATGTGATATATGTCATATATAATATGATAAAAATATATATTGCATATTGTCTATTATATATTATATAAATCATATTATATATTACATATATTATATATATTTATATATAATATATACATTACCACGTTTATCACAGGATATTGAATATAGTTCCCTGTGCTATAAAATAAGACCTTGTTGTTTATCCATCCTATATATAATAGTTTGCATCTGCTATTCCCAAACTCCCAGTCCACCCATTCCCCAACCCCCTCCCCCTTGGCAACCACAAGTCTGCTCTCTACGTCTTTGAGTCTGTTTCTGTTTTGTAGATATGTACAGTTGTTTTGTATTTTTTTTATTTTTCTTGTGTGTGTTGTATTTTAGATTCCACATATAAGTGATGTTAAATGGTATTTGTCTTTCTCTTTCTGACTTACTTCGCTTAGTATGATAATCTCTAGGTCCATCCATGCTGCTGCAAATGACATTTTTTCATTCCTTTTACTGACTGCTTAATATACCATTGTATATATATATATACCACATCTTCTTTATCCCTTCACCTGTTGATGGACACTTAGGTTGCTTCTATGGCTTGGCTGTTGTAACTAGTGTTGCTGTGAGCATCAGGGTGCATATATCTTTTCAAATTATGTTTTTCTCCAGATATATGCCCAGGAGAGGGATTGCAGGATCATATGGTAGCTCTATTTTTAGTTTTTAAATGAACATTCATACTGTTCTCCATACTGGCTGTACCAATTTACACTCCCATTAACACTATAGGAGAGTTCCCTTGTCTCCACACCCACTCCAGCATTTACTGTTTGTAGATTTTTAGATGATGGATTCTGACCAGTGTGAGGTGATACCTCATTGTAGATTTGATTTGCATTTCTCTAATGATTAGTGATGTTGAGCATCCTTTCATGTGTTTGTTGGCAATCTGTATATCTTCTTTGGAGAAATGTCTTTTTAGAACTTCTCCCCATTTTGACTGGATTGTTTGTTTTTTGATATTGAGCTGTATGAACTTTTTGTATATTTTGGAGGTTAATCCCTTGTCTGTTGCATTGTTTGCCAATATTTTCCTTCATTCTATACGTTGTCTTTTTGTTTTGCTTATGGCTTTTTTTTGCTGTGCAAAAGCTTTTAAGTTTAATTAGGTCCCATTTGTTTACTTCTGTTTTTATTTCCATTACTGCAGGAGACAGATCCAAAAATATATTGCTGTAATTTATGTCAAATAGCGTCCTGCCTATGTTTTCCTCTAGGAGTTTTATAGCATTCTGTCTTACATTTAGGTCTCTAATCCATTTTGAGTTTATTTTTCTCTATGGTGTTAGAGAATGTTCCAATTTCATTCTTTTACATGTAGCTGTCCAGTTTTCCCAACACCACTTATTGAAGAGACTGTCTTTTCTCCATTGGATATTTTTGTCTTCTTTGTTGTAGATTAACTGACTGTATGTGCGTGGGTTTATTTCTGGGCTTTCTGTTCTGTTCTGTTGATGTATATTTCTATTTTGGTGCAAGTACCACACTGTTTTGATCAGTGTAGCTTTGTGTTATAGTCTGAGGTCAGGGAGCCTGATTCTTCCAGCTCTGTGTTTCTTTATCAAGATTGCTGTGGCTATTCAGGGTCTTTTGTGTTTCCATAAAATTTTAAAAATTTTTTGTTCTAGTTCTATGAAAAATGTTACTGGTAATTTGTTAGAGATTGCATTGATTCTGTAGGTTGCCTTGGGTAGTACAGTCTTTTTGACAATATTGATTCTTCCAATCCAAGAATACGATATGTCTTTCCATTTGTTTGTGTCATCTTCGATTTCTTTCATTAGTGTTTTATAGTTTTCAGAGTACAGCTCTTTTGGCCTGTTAGTTTTATTCCTAGGTATTTTATTCTCATTGATGAAATGGTAAATGGGATTATTTCATTAATTTCTCTTTCTGATCTTTCATTGTTAGTGTATAGAAATGCAACAGCTTTCTGTGTATTAATTTTGTATCCTGCAACTTTACCAAATTCATTGATGAGCTCTAGTAGTTTTCTGGTAGAGTCTTTAGGATTTTCTATGTATAGTATCATGTCATGTGCAAACAGTGACAGTCTTACTTCTTCTTTTCCAAGTTGGATTCCTTTCATTTCTTTTTCTTCTCTGATTGTTGTGGTTAGGACTTCCAAAACTATGTTGAATAAAAGTGGCAAGAGTAGACATCCTTGTCTTGTTCCTGATCTTAGAGGAAATGCTTTCAGATTTTCACTGCTGAGTATGATGTTAGCTGTGGGATTGTCATATATGGCCTTTAATGTTGCAGTAGTTTCCCTCTATGCCCACTTTCTGGAGAGTGTTTGTCACAAATAGATTTTGAATTGAATCAGAAGCTTTTTCTGCATCTATTGAGATGATCATATGGTTTTTATTCTTTGATATGTTAAAGTGGTTTATCACACTAATTTGTGGATATTAAAAAAATCATTGCATCCCTGAGATAAATTCCACTTGATCATGGTGTATGATCCTCTTATTGTGCTGTTGGATTCATTTTGCTAGTATTTTGTTGATGATTTTTGAATCTGTTCATCAGTGATATTGGTCTGTAATTTTCTTTTTTTTTGTGGTAACTTTGGTTTTGGTATTAGGATGATGGTGGTCTCATAGAATGAGTTTGGAAGTTTTCCTTCATCTGCAAGCTTCTGGAATAGTTTCAGAAAGGTAGGTGTTAACTCTTCTCTAAATGTTTGATAGTATTTGCCTGTAAAGCCATCTGGTCCTGGACTTTTGCTTGTTGGGAGTTTTAAAATCACAGATTCAATTTCAGTAATTGTAATTGGTCTGTTCAAATTTTCTATTTCTTCCTGGTTCAGTCTTTGAAGGTTGTACTTTTCTAAGAATATGTCCATTTCTTCTAGGTTGTCCATTTTATTCATGTAAAATTGCTTGTAGTAGTCTCTTATGATTCTCTGTATTTCTGTGGTGTCATTTGTAACTTCCCTTTTAATTTCTAATTTTATTGATTTGGGTCCTCTCCCTTTTTATCTTGATGAGTCTGGCTAAAGGCCTATCAATTTTGTTTATCTTTTCAAAGAACTGGGTTTTAGTTTCATTGATCTTTTCTATTATTTTTTAGTCTCTATTTTGTTTACTTCTGCTTTGATATTTATGATTTCTTTCCTTCTACTAACTTTGGGTTTTGTTTGTTCTTCTTTCTCTAGTTGCTTTATGTGTAACATTAAGTTGTTTATTTGAAATTTTTCTTGTTTCCTGAGGTAAGCTTGTATCGCTATAAGCTTCCCTCATAGAACTGCTTGTGTTGTGTCCCATAGGTTTTGGATCATCATGTTTCCATTTCCATTTTTCTCATTTTTAAAATTTCCTCTGACTAGTTCAGTTATCCATTGGTTGTTTAGTAGCATATTGTTTAGCCTCTATGTTTATGTTTTTTGCAGTTTCTTTCTTGTAGTTGATTTCTTTTTTTAAAATAGATTTATTTATATATTTTTTAAAATTTTGGCTGCATTGGGTTTTCATTGCTGTGCCTGGGCTTTCTCTAGTTCCGGTGAGCAGGGGGCTACTCTTCATTGTGGTGTGCAAACTTCTGATTGTGGTGGATTCTCTTGCTGCAGAGCATGGGCTCTAGGTGCTCGGGATTCAGTAGTTGTGGCACACGGGCTTAGTTGCTCCACAGCATGTGGGATCTTCCCAGAACAGGGCTCAAACCCATGTCCCCTTCATTGGCAGGTGGATTCTTAACCACTGAACCACCAGGGAAGTCCCTTGTAGTTGATTTCTAGTCTCATAGCATGGTCAGAAAAGATGCTTGATACAATTTCAGTTTTCATAAATTTACCAAGGCTTGCTTTGTGGCCCAGCATGTGATCTATCCTGGAGAATGTTCCACGTGCACTTGAAAAGAATGTGTATTCTGCTGCTTTCAGATGGAATGCTCTATAAATATCGATTAAGCCTATCTGTCTAATGTGTCATTTATGGCCAGTGTTTCCTTATTGATCTTCTGTCTGGTTGATTTGTCCATTGATGTAACTGAGGTGTTAATAATAACACACTATTATTGTGTTGCTCTCAATTTCTCCTTTTATGTGTGTTAACATTGCCTTATATGTTGAGGAGCTCCTATGTTGGGCGCATATATATTTACAATTGTTATATCTTCTTCTTGGATTGACCCCTTGATCATTATACAGTGTCCTTTGTCTCTTGTAACAGTCTTTAAAGTCTATTTTGATATGAGTATTGCTACTGCAGCTTTCCTTTGATTTCCATTTGCATGGAATATCTTTTTCCGTCCCCTCACTTTCAGCCTGTATGTGTCCTTACGTCTGAAATGGTCTCTTGTAGACAGCATATATATGGGTCTTGTTTTTGTATCCATTCAGCCAGTCTATGTCTTTTGTTTGGAGCCGTTAATCCATTTACACTTAAGGTAAATACCAATATGTATGTTCTTATAGCCATTTTGTTAACTGTTTTGGATTTGTTTTTGTAGGTCTTTTTTCTTCCCTTCCTTTTTTGTTGTCATCTCTTGTGATTTGATGACTATCTTTAGTGTTATGTTTGGATTCCTTTTTTTGCTTGGGTGTGTTTCTCTATTATAGATTTTTGGTTTGCAGTTACCACGTGGTTTTGGTATAGCAGTGTATATATTTACAAGATTGTTTTAAATTGCTGGTCTCTTAATTTCAAATGCATTTTCAATATCCTGCATTTGTACTCTCCTCATCTCATGATTGCTGGTTTTGATATCATATTTGTGTGTGAATGGTTTCCTACCTTAGAGTATGTTTGCCTTTACTGGTGGGCTTTCCCATTCGTAATTATCTTTTTTCTAGTTGTGACCTTTTCTTTTCTGCCTAGAGTAGTTCCTTTAGCATTTGTCATAAGCTGATTTGGCAGTCCTGAATTCTTTGAGCTTTTGCTTGTCTGTAAAGCTTTTGATTTCTCCATGGAATCTAAATGAGAGACTTTCTGGGTAGAGTATTCTTGGTTGTAGGTTTTTCCCTTTCATCACTTTAAGTATACTGTGCCACTCCCTTCTGGCCTGCAGAATTTCTGCTAAAAATCAGCTGATAAGCTTTTAGAAGTCCCCTTATATGTTATTTGTTGCTTTTCCCTTGTTTTTAATATTTTCTCTTTATCTTTAATTTTTGTGAATTTGATTACTCTGTATTTCTGCATGTTCCTCCTTGGGTTGATCCTGTATGGTATTCTCTGTGCTTCCTGGACTTGGGTGACTGCTTCCTTTCCAATGTTAGGGAACTTTTCAGCTTTTATGTCTTCAGATATCTTCTCAGGCTCTTTTTCTCTCTGTTCTCCTTCTGGGACCCCTATAATGTGAATGTTGTTGCAGTTAACGTTGTCCCAGAAGTTTCTTTAACTGTCCTAGTTTCTTTTCATTCTTTTTTCTTTATTCTGTTCCATGGCTGTGATTTCCACCACTCTGTCTTCCAGCTCACTTATCCGTTCTTCTGCCTCATTTATTCTGGTAATGATTCCTTCTAGTGTACTTTTCATTTCACTTATTTTGTTGTTCAACTCTGTTTTGTTGTTCTTTATTTTTGCTAATTCATTGTTAAAAACGTCTTGTAACTTCTCACTCTGTGCATCCATTCTTTTCCCAAGTTCTTGGATCATCTTTACAATCATTACCCTGAACTCTTTCTTGAGTAGATTCCCTAGCTCCATGTCACTTATTTGTTCTTCTGGGGGTTTATCTTTTTCTTTCATCTAGAACATATTCCTCTACTGTCTCATTTTGTCTAGACTTCTATTTGTATTTTTATGTATGTGGAAGGTTAGTTCTGTTTCTTGGTCTTGGAGAAGTGGCCCTGTGTAGGGGGTGTCTTATGTGTCCCAGCAGTACACTCCCCTCTCATCACCAAAGGGCCAGGGACCAGCTAGTCCCAGGGTAGCTTCTGACCTGTGTTTGCAGACTCAGTTCCACAAGCTGTGGGACTGTATATTTCTTGCCTCTGGTGTCTGTCCCCTGGTGGGTGAGGCTGGTCTAGAGGCTTGTGTAGGCTTCCTGATAGGAGGGACCAGTGCCTGCCCACTGGTGGGTGGATTTTGGTCTTGGCCCTCTGGTGGGCAGGGCCATTTCAACGGATGTGTCTAGAGGTGGCTGTGGGCTCAGGAAGTCTTTAGGAAGCCTGTCTGTTGATGGGTGGACTGTGTTCCCTCTCTGTTGGTTGTTTGGCCTGAGGCATCATAGCACTGGAGCCTAGAGACTGTTGGGTGGGGCCAGGTCTTGGTGCTAATTTCCCAAGCAAGATATTAGCCTTCATATTAGTACTCCCGGATATGTTCACCACCAGCTTTTATGTCCCTTGAGAGAGCCACATCCACACACACCCCCCTCCCTAGGTGATTCTCCAAGGCCAGCAGGTAGGTCTGGCCCAGGCTCCTATGACATCACTGATTTTGCCCTGGGTCCCAGTGTGCACAAGACCTGTGTGTGTCCTCCAAGATTGGGGTCTCTGTTTCTCCCAGTCCTGTGGAACTCCTACAGTCAAGATCTGCTTGCCTTCAAAGCCAAATGCTCTGGGGGCTCCTCCTCCTGATTCCAGACCCCCAAGGCTGGGAAAGCCTGATGTGGGGCTCAGAACTCTGACTCCCATTGGAGAACTTCTGTGTTATAATTATTCTATAGTTTGTGGGTTGTCCAACCAGGGGTAAGGGATTTGATTAGATCACGGGTGCATCCCTCCTACCATCTCATTGTGATTTCTTATTTGTCTTTGGATGTAGAATATCTTTTCTGGTAGGTTCCAGTCTGTTTTATTGATGGTTGTTCAGCAGTTAGTTTTGATTTTGCTGTTCTTGTTCTCATGGGAGGAGGAGAGCTCAAAGTCTTCTATTCCGCCATCTTGTCTTCTCTCCTAGTGAACAACCCTGAGGGTGGACAGGGTAGCACCCACTGTGTAGTCTGTCAGGTGTCTCATCCCACTTGGGAGCCTCACCAGCAGCTCTGCTGTGAAGCCTTTCACATTTATTTCAAGGCAGGTATAGTGATGTGAACCCTCTCTACTTTTATTTGTCTGGGAAAGCCTCTGTTTCTCCTTCATATCTGAAAAATAACTATACTGAATATTCATGGCTGGGACTTTCTTTCAACACTTTGAATATATCATTTATTTACACTATCCTGGCCTGTACAATTTCTGCTGAGAAATCCACTGATAGCTAGTGGAGGTTACAATCATTTTCTCCCTTGCTGCTTTTAGGATTCTCTCTTTGTCTTTGATTTTTGAAGTTTTATTATAATGTGTCTTGAAGAAGTTTGTTTGACATGGAGATAAAGGAGTGATCTATTAGCTATATAAAACTTGGATGTCCAAGTCAACCCCCAGGTTTGGGAAATTTTCAGCTATTATCGGTATTTCTTTAAGTAAACTTTCTGCCCCCTTTTCCCTCTCTTCTCCTCTGGTACTGCAATTATTCTAATATTTGTATGTTTGAGTTTCCCATTGATCATGTAGACTTTCTTTGTTATTTTTTCATTCTTTTTGTTGTTGTTGCTCTCCTTTGACTGAGTTATTTCAAAGTACCTATACTCAGTGATTCTATCTTCCGTTTGGTCTGTTCTGCTGTAGATGTTCTCTATTGCATTTTTTATTTCATTCATTGAATTCTTTAGCTCTAGAATTTCTGTTTGGTTCTTTTTCATGATATCTATCTCTTTGTTAAACTTTTCATTTGGTTTGTGTATTCTTTTCATGATTTTATTTAATTGCCTTTCTGTGTTATCTTGTAGCTCATTTTTAATTCTTCATCAACTAGATCACAGAATTCCATGTCCTTGAGTTTGGTTATTAGAGGATTATTATCATGTTTTGGTTATCACATGTTTCCTTGATCCTTTGTGCTCCTTGGAATTTTCCACTGTTGTTATCACAATTTGAATGAGCAGACATTTCTTCAAGTCTTTACTGATTGTCTTCGGGGGAGATATTTTTCTTTGGTTTTGCTTATATCTGAGATTTTCTCCAACCTAGTATGGATATGCCTGCTCCACACTTCTTATTCCCTCTTGTGACAAAATTCTTATGTTTTTATGTCTTTTTAATGTTTACAACTCACTAGGTTGGCTACCTGAAACCTCTCTTTATTTTCTAGAAGTTGGACTATGGCTCTGATTTGTGATTTCTGCCATGCCCACAGAACCTGGCCTGATATTCTGATCACATTCCCTATTTACTGGAGCTCATTCTCATTGCTGCACTCAGGAGCATGCACAAGGAGCTGGCCACAGAGCGGGGGGATGTGTGGGTTCAGCACTCAGGGTGTTGGGAATACCCACAGGCCATGCAGGGAGATCTTTGGGTGGAGATCTTCCAGTGGTTCATGGGAGGGCTTCCTGCAGGAGTCCTGAACACAGACAGTAGGAACCATCCCTTTTTAATGCTCTTTGATATTCTTATCTGCCTCTTTTCCTATCCCCTCCCTACCCTAGTCATGGAGGTCCTGCCATAGTATTATGGGTGTTGCTGAAGAGGAACTTCAGTTGCTTCACGCACAGCTGTGGTAGCTGGACATTCACGCACTTCTCTCCTTTTCCCTACAAGAGAGATCACCACCATTAGCTGGTTTAGCCCTGCTCTGTGTCACCTTGAGAAAGAGGCAGCACTGGCAAAGTTCCTCTTACCCTCTTCAGTACAGCCACACTCATATTTTTTTGTTTGCTCTGACAGAGTGCTAGAATATCTCCTCAGGCAGGCTGGACTTCTACAAAGCCTCTCTTGTTCATAGCTGTCTGTCCAGGTCAGCACTCTCCAGGTTTTCCTCAACCATGTCCAGGAGGGGTGGGGTGAGCTCACCAGCTTCTACTGTTTCTGTGGATGAAATTCCTCCTAGGCCCCTTGGAGTATGGTGTAAGATCCTGCAACTTTCACAAAGGTGTATTTACTTTGGGATGGATGCCAATGTTTTGTCGTTAAAAGGGGAACAAAAAGGAGAGACATCTTACACAATCCTGATGTTAGTATCACACCCCCTGCCCATTTTTTAATCAGACAGTTTTGTTTTTTGCTATTGAGTTGTAGGAGTTACTAATATTTTTGGATATTAACCCCTTATCAGATACTTGATTTGCAAATATTTTCTCCTTTTCCATAAGCTGCCTTTTCATTTTGTTGATGGTTTCCTTTGCTGTGCAGAAGCTTTTTGTTTGATGTAGACCCACTTATTTATTTTTGCTTTTGTTGCTTTTTGCTTAGGGTGTCAAATCCAAAAAGATCATTGCCAACACCTATGTCAAGGAGCTTATGCCTATTTTCCTTCTAGGAGTCATGGTTTTTGGTCTTTTTTCAAGTCTTAAAAACATTTTGAGTTGATTTTGGTGTATGGTGTAAGATAGGGTCTAGTTTCATTCTTTTGCATGTGCCTGACCAGTTTGGCCAACATCATTTATTGCAGAGACTATTCTTTTCCCATTGTGTATCCTTAGCTCCTTTCTCATAAATTAATTGACCACATATGCATGAGTTTATTTCTGGGCTTTCTATTCTGTATATTCTTCACTACTTTGTCATAAATTAAATGATCATATATGAGTGGGTTTATTTCTGCTCTGTATACTGTTCCATTGATCTGTGTCTCTGTTTTTAATGTCAATACCATGCTGTTTTGATTATTATAGCTTTGTAATATATGTTGAAAACAAAAAGTGTGATGCATCCACAATTGTTCTTTCTCAAGACTGTTTTGATTATTTGAATCTTTTGTTGTTCCATACGAATTTTAGAATTGTTTTACTACTGTGAAAAATGCGATTGGGATTTTGATAGGGATTGCACTGAATTTGTAGATCGCTTTGGGTAGTATGGACATTTTAACAACATGAATTCTTCCAGTCCATGAGCACAGAATACCTTTCCACTTATTTGAATCTTCTTCAATTTCTTTCATTAGTGGCTTACAGCTTTCAGTGTATAGGTCTTTAATTTCCTTGGTTAAATTTATTCCTAGGTATTTTATTCCTTTTAATGCCATTGTAAATGGGATCTTTTTTAAAATTCCTATTTCTGATAGTTCATTATTATTAGTGTATAGAAACATGACAATGTTTGTATATTGATTTTGTATCCTGCAAGTTTACTGAATTTATTTATTAGTTCTGACAGTTTTTGGTGAGTCTTTTGGATTTTATATGTATAATATGAAGTCATCTGTGAAGAGAGACAGTTTTATTACTTGCTTTCTAATTTGGATGTATTTTATTTCTTTTTCTTACCTGACTGCACTTTCTAGGACTTCCAGTTTTATTTTAAGTAGGTGTGGTGAGAGTGGGCATCCTTATCTTGTTTCTGATATTAGAGGAAATGCTTTCAGCCTTTCATCATTGAATATAATGTTAGATGTGGACTTGTCATATTTGGCCTTTATTATGTTGAGGTACATTCCCTCTATACCCAGTTTATTGAGAGCTTTTATGATCATGAATGACTGTTTTTTTAAATGCTTTTTAAGCATCTATTTGATTTCTATTATTAATTTTGTTAATGTTGTACCCCATTGATTGATTTGTGTATGTTTAACCATCCTTGCATCCCAGGGATTAATCCCACTTGACCATGGTATATAATCCTTTTTAATGTATTGTTGAATATGGTTTGCTGTTTTGTTAAGGGCTTTTGCATCTGTGTTCATCAGAGATATTGGCCTGTAGTTTTATTTTCTTGTAGTGTCCTTGTCTGATTTTGGTATCAGGGTATGCAGGCTTCATAAAATAATTTTGGAACAGTTCTCTCCTCTTCTACTTTTTGGAAGAGTTTGACAGGAGTTGATATTAGCTCTTCTTTAAATGTTTAATGGAATTCACCAGTGAAACCATCTGGTCCCAGACTTTTTTGTTTGTTGTGACATTTTTGATAACTGATTTAATCTTCTTACTGGTTATTAGTTTGTTCAGATTTTCTATTTCTTTGTGATTCAGTCTTGGTAGGTTGTATGTTTCTAGGACTTTACTTCTTTTAGGTGGGTTGTTTGTGAACATAAAATTGCATATAGTGGTCTATCATAATCCTTTGTATTTCTATGGTATCAGTTGTATTGACTCCTCTTTCATTTCTAATTTTATTCATCTGAGTTCTCTCTCTTTCTTCTTGATAAGTCTAGCTTAAAGTTTGTCAATTTTGTTTATCTTTTCAAAAACCAGCTACTAGTTTCATTGATTTTTTTCTATTTTTATTTTAGTGTCTATTTCATTTATTTCTGCTGTAACCTTTGTTGTTTCCTTCCTTCTTAATTTTGAGCTTAGTGTGTCTTTTTTTCTAGTTCCTTGAGACGTAAAGTTAGGCTATTTACTTATGCTTTTTTGTTTCTAAATGTGTGCATTTATAATTATGAACTCTCTAATTGCTTTTGCTGCATCCCATGAATTTTGTTATGTTTTATTTCCATTTTCATTGGTCTCAAGATATTTTTAATCTCTTTTTGATTTCCCATGTATTGTCCAGGAGCATGTTGTTCAATCTACACATATTTGTGAATTTTCCAGTTTTCTTCTTGTAATTGACTTCTAGTTTCATGCCATTGTGATCAGAAAAGATGCCTGATATGATTTCAACCTTTTTAAATTAATTAAGACTAATTTTATGGCCTAACATACCATCTTTTTAGGAAAATGTTTCACGTGAGCTTTAGATGAGTGTGTATTCTGCAGCTGTGGATGAAATGTTCTATACATGTCTGTTAAGTTTATTTGGTCTAATATGTTATTTAAGTATAATAAAAGTGGGACATTGAAGTCTGTTAATACTTGCTTTATATATTGAGGTGACCCTATGTTTGGTGCATAAATATTTACAAATATTATATCCTCTTGTTGGATTGACCCCTTTACCATTGTGCAATGACCTTCTTTTGTCTCTTATTACAGTCTTTGTCTTAAGGTGTACTTTGTCTGATATAAGTAACACTGCCCCAGCTTTCCTTTGGTTTCCATTTGCATGGAATATCTTTTTCCATCCCTTAACTTTCAGTCAGTGTGTATCCTTACATCTGAAGTGAATCTCTTGTAGGCAGCATATAGTCTCGTCTTTTTTTTTTTTAAATCCATTTAGCCACTCTATCCTTTAATTGGAGAATATAGTCCATTTACTTAAAAGAATTATTAGTAGATATGGACTTATTGCCATTAAAAGATTATTTTCTATCTGTTTTGTAGTTCTTCTTTTCCTTTCTTCTTCTCTTGCTATCTTCGTTTGTGATTTGATGATTTTCTGTTCCTTTCTCTCTCTCTTTTTCTTCTGGGAGCCCAGTGATGCATATATTGGTCTCTTTTGATGATGTCCCATAGATCCCTTAAGCCATCTCAACTCTTTCTTTTTTTTCTTTTTTTGAATTTTTTAAAAATTTTAAATTTTATTTTTTTTTTGGCTTTTGGCTGCATTGGGTCTTCGTTGCTGCGTGCGGGCTTTCTCTAGTTGCAGTGAGTGGGGGCTACTCTTCGTTGCAGTGCACGGGCTTCTCATAGCAGTGGCTTCTCTTGTTGCAGAGCACAGGCTCTAGGCGTGCAGGCTTCAGTAGTTGTGGCATGCAGGCCCAGTAGTTGTGGTGCATGGGCTTAGTTGCTCTGTGGCATGTGGGAGTTTCCTGGACCAGGGATCAAACCCATGTCCCCTGCATTGGCAGGCAGATTCTTACCCAATGTGCCACCAGGGAAGTCCCTTTTTTTTTTTTAAAGTGCATCAAATCTATACTTTATTTACAAGCAAACTGAAACTGAAGCATTAATAAATTTTGTTTTCCTAGAAATTTAGCACTATTATCCTTGGACAATAATTGCTTTGCTTAATACCTTTCGGTATTTCACAATATTGGGCAACACCTTAATTTCAAGATGCTTAGCAATAATAATGTTATTAATAATATAACTTAAAATTTCACATTTGCTATGTTAAGACACTTTATACAATATCTATTATCCATAACTTTATTAAGATATAATTGACATATAACATTGTGTTACTTTCAGGTGTACAATATAATGACTTGGTATTTGTATATTGCAAAATGCTCACCACAATGAGTCTAGTTTATATCCATCACCACTCAAGTTACAATTCTTTTCTTATAATGAGACCATTTAAGATCTACTGTCTTAGCAATTTTCAAACATACAAGATTATTGTTAACTATAGTCAGCATGCTGTACATTATATCCTGATGACTTATCTATTTCATAACTGGAAGTTTATACCTTTTGACAACTTTCAATAAAACTATTGACCACCCACCCCCTGCCTCTGGCAAACACCAGGTTTGTTCTATCTATGAAGTTCAGGGGTTTTTATTGAGAGTCTTCATATAAATGATATCATATGGTAATTGTCTTTGTCTGAATTATTTCACTTAGCGTAATGCCCTCAAAGTCTGTTCATGTTGTCACAAATGGCAATATTTCCTTTTTATGGCTGAATAATATTCCATTGTATATATATTCCATGTTTTTCCTATCCATTCATTCATCATCGATGGACACTTAGGTTGCTTCCATGTCTTGGCTATGGTGAATAATGCTTCAATCAATGAACAAGGGGATGCATAGATTTTTTGAAGTAGTTAGCGTTTGGATTGTGTTGGGGCCTATGGCTAGTGTGTCAAATTAAAATTATGCAGATTTGACCTGCTGAATAAGGAGGCACAAACTAGTCACATGGGGTCAGAAGGGAGCTCCCTCAACATCTAGGCTCCCACCTTGGGAATGTGAAAACTCCAGCACCATTTTGATTGAAGGCACAGTTCCAATACACTCATACAAAGGAATAAATTTGTTACTTACAGATCCCAGAGATGGGGGGAGGGGGTACAGTGAGCTGGAGGAAGGACTGTCCTTGCCAGGTCATGAGCAAGTGAGAGCTGGAGAGCAGGGGAGCAACATCTTATGGCGTGGTTGGCGCAGCAGACAGTAACTTTTTGTGGGCTCAATTCTAAGTGGTTATTTTTAAATGTGCCTCAGGAAAAGCAGAGCAGGAACTTGTGGCAGGAATCCTAAGTGCCGGTCTTTATCTAAATGTCCAGACTCTGGGTGTAAGCAGGGCTTTCACGTTGCAAAATGCCTAGGCAGCAGCTAAGAATATCTGTGTTCTCAGCACAATTGACCCCATGATGCCTGGGCTTTAGTCTAGGAAAAATCATGGGCACTGTCTGGTTGGTGGAGATATTAAAAGCCACTGGTCAGGTTTTGGCACCCAGTGTATAAAACATTAGAGAAAAACCAAAGTGCTAGTCAGCAATATCAATAGACAAATGATAGTCTAAAGTCTTGTCCATAACCATCCCTCCCATTTGTCGGGGTCCGGCCAAGAAATAAGTCAAAGACGTTTGTAAGCTAAGGTAGATATTTGAATAAAAACAGGTGAGATTATGGAATACTTTTACTTGTTGGTCCATCTGTAGTAGGTTTGTCTGAATTTGTCCAGAATTATCAATATAGGAGCAGCAGGCAGTGCCCTTTACAGCACATACACCTCCTTACTGGGCCAGTCAGTAAACTAGAGCTAAACCATTATCCAAAACTTTCTGTGCTAAAGAATCATGCTGTTACTACACATTATTATCCTGCTGGTGAGAGAATCAATGGTAAAGCATGGTTTGCTTGTGGAACACACATTTTGCATCTCTAGTGTCTAAATTTGCATCAGGATCACACACATTCTGTTGTGTGGGCTTTGCAAGTTTGAAGTGAAGGGTTTCACACTTGTGTACAAAGGTTAAAATCTGTAGTTTAACACCAGTGTTCACTGTTTAGTTGTTCCTTGTGAATATTATATTGACCAAATTTGCAGCATGTAGAGAATACCTTCTCTGCAAGACAACTGAAGGAGATGTGGGCACCACACCCATTTTTCAGTCTGCCCTTAGGGATCGTGGGTTCTTAAGATAAAAGTTTCAGGGAGAAAATAGAGTCTCCTTATGGTCCTCTTTCTCTCTCTCACACACACACACACACATACAACTTGGGACTTACATTGCCTGTAAGGCTCAATAAGTAAATTGGGGAAGATGGAATTTGTCACTTTGCTTAAAGAAACATAATTATTTTAAAATGACAAATGGTCCCTTTGCCAATAAATGATTTATGTCTTAGCAAAAAAACAAAACAAAACAAAACAGAATCATGCTGTTCATTAAGGCTGGGCTTCAGTGTCCCAGTCCAGTGCACTTGGCCAGGGCAGCTCACAGGTAGGGGTTGGCCCATGCAGCAGCAACTAACCCATCTCGTGAGGGCCCATAGCAGACCTACTCCCAACATAAGGGGGATGAACACCACACACTTTGACATGAGGGGCCACAAAGAGAGATGGATTGGGGGTCCCGTTCAGTGATTTGTGAGGGTCATCCCAGGGAGACTAAAGTGCACTGGTGTGAACAGACAGGACTCCCGGAGGGCCTGCATGGAGGCAGAGGCATTGGAGTTCAAGGGGAGAAGTGCAGGTGGAGAACCACATGTGTGTGGCAGCCCCAGGTCCCGACCCACAGGGGACACCAACTGCTTGATCGGGAAAGCCCAAGTAAGTTGGGGTTCCCCCAGGGTGGCTGGACCTGGAGGCCCCAGGACGATGGGGATTGTGCTCCTTGGGATAAGGTGTGGGTGACACTCCTCAAGGAGGTGTTGGTGCCGGGCAGATACAGAGGACTGTAGAGGGAACGTAAGGGGTCTTGCCAGGTGCCACATACTGTGTTGCAAAGTGTCCTGTGTGGGAGCAGTTGGGCACCACAGAGAGCAGCCACCAAGTGATAAGAACATGTGGGGCACCTTCTGATGGGCAAACAGGAGCAGGGTCAATAAATCAGCCAGGTGGCCCACTAACTAGGGAAAAGAAACAGCAATTACAGTGGCCCTGAAAATGAGCTCTGGTTTCTGCCCATTGTATAAACTAAGAAGACTATTCTATTAGAGGGTTTGAATGGGAGGATTGTGAAGCCCTGAGTGGTGATGGTGGGAAAGGGTCCTCCGGGGTGGTGTAGAGAGGTGGCCCTGGGGCTGTGGTCCTGGAGGGTGTGGGGGGCTGTGATGGTGGCAGCCTCTGCAGCCCGGGAGGGGGTCCTCCCAACAGAAATTAACTTACTAACCCCCAGGAGGGCGTATAAGGCAGACCAGTCTCATGGGTGTGGTGTGGGCAACAACTAGATGAAGTGTTCCAGGGGCGCCGTGAGGGTGTGAGACTGGACGCAGACCTTGGCCTTCTGCAGCTCAAAGGTACATGAAAGAGCAGCCTGGAGGTCATGGTACCAAGTCACGCTTGAGAGGCAAGCCTTGTGCTGAGCAAGGGGGCCTCGGGGTAAACACAGACTGAACTTTGTCAGCAGGGAACTTAGATAAACGAGTGTTCAGTTAGGCACCCAAGTCCCAGGTCTGCCCGCCATCCTCACCCACCACGTCTTCTGCTGCAGTGAAGGTGGCAGAGGCTGCTTTCGGGGTGCAGCTGTGTCCTGCAGCATCTAGGCTGGGGCACAGCCATGGCCAGCGTTGTCCTAGGTGGAGGGGGTGGCTGCACCCAGAAGGGGAGCTGTGGGGCTCAGGGCTCTAACAGGATTGTTGAGATTTGGGCTGCTCTGATTCAGGTTTGCTCGCACCATCAGTAGGATCTGTTGGTATCACAGCATTTCAGTGAACTTGGGAGGTCCTCAGGGGGCACATCTCACAGATGATTGGGCAGTGTTCTCCTCGAAGGTATGAGGTCTCCATCCATAAATAGTAAAGTTTGGAGACATAGGTGCAGACTTGGTTTAAAGAAAATGTAGTTATATGGTCCTGACAAGCTAGTGCTTGGTGCTATGTTACCAGAGATGGTAACATAAGACTATCAGTCAATTTGAGTTGAAATTAGGGCCAGGTAATGGCCAGTGCCCAGAGGTCAGGATGTGACTGTTTGGGCAGGACTGGCGGCCTTCAAGCATTTGTGTCATTGCACCCATTTAAGATGGGTCACAGCTCACTGGTGGCCTCCTCCAAGAGGGGTCAGGCCAAGTGTTGTGGTCCTGTCACCACGATGTCATTTTCTAATGTTGCTGGTGCCAGCCAACACTGACTGCCTCTTCTGCCCTTTAGAGATTCACACCACTCCCTCAATGGGTCCAGGTACAATTACTTCCCCTTCTTGTTGGAAAGTACATTTAGGATAAGTGAGCTAAAGCCACTGCGTATTGGAATTTCAGCTGGAATTTATTTGCATATCAAGCAGGTAACTGTGGTCCAGCAGTAGCGTGGTGGTGTGAGGACAGCGGTGGCCATATGGCCTAGAGTTTGAAGTGGTAAGTGCCTCTAAGCAGCAGGGAAGTCCAGCTAGGAGTCCACTTAATGCCCTATAACTTAAGGAGCAAGGATTTTGGAAGACCACTGCGGTGTTCAGTAGCACCTGAGGCGTGCAGCTGGTGTGGCAGGTCTGCGCTGTGCCCTGTGTGTGGTAGCCAGCTGAGAACAGCCTCTCTGTTTGTGACAGTCCTAGGGACCCACAGATGCGAGCTCCACCAGCCACCAGAGGAGGTGACCAATGGTTTTCCCCTGGGCAGCAGCCACAAAATCCAGGGCCCCAGACACAGGTACCAGCTCCCCCAAGAGATACTGGTGCTCTGGAGCATGGAAGAGGGAAGGGTGGAGATAGTGCCCAGTGCCCTCTGAGACCTTGGAGAGATTACAGGCAGTCCATAGAGGTGTGTTAATTAGAGGCCTTCCCCTCAGGCCACAGCTGTGAAGATGAGCTAACAGGCCCCCTTCACAGAAAGACTGGGCATCTCTATTTCCTCTCTGCTGTGCCCAGGGTGTGGTAGTCAGTTAAGAACCTTTCTCTGTTACAGACCTGGGGACCCATGACTGTAATCCCTGCTGACCACCAGACCCAGGTGATCTGGAGGGTCCCTTGGGCAGCAGCCACAAAACACAGGGCATGAGATGAAGGTCCAAGCTCCTTTCCAGGAGACACCTACCAGCTGGAGAAGGCAGAGGGCAGTGCAAAGATGGCACCCACAGGCCTCTGTCTTTGGAGAGTATTTCAATAGGCTCCTAGATGTGCGTGTTAAATTAGATGCCGGCCCCTCTGGCTGATGCTTTAAGATATACAAGTAAGCCTCTTTCACAAAATGTCTGGGAACTTTTCACTCAGCTGCCTCTGCACTGGGCCCTGAGATGGGTGAGTCCACGTGAGTCCTTTAAGGGCTGTTTCTCAGTTCCCCATAGCCTTGTAGGTCTTGTGGACACAAGCTCCCTTGGCTTTCAAAACTAGATGTTTGGGGGACTTGTCTCTCAGTCAAGTTGGGGTACCCGATGTGAGGTTCAAGCCCTTCCTTCCTCAGGGAGAAGCTCAGGTTTGTAAGTTCCCTCTCAATTGTTGGTCATGGCACCAGGTTGGTGTTTATGGCAAAATTGTGCCTCAGCTTCTCCTACCCACTTCGATGTGGGATTTTTCTCATTTAACCAGAGTCAGCCAGCTAGATTTTGGAGTTCTTTTCAGAGGAAATTTTTCCATATGTAGCTGTAGATTTGGCATATACAAGGGAAGAGGTGAGTTCAGAACACTCCTATGTCACCATCCTGAACCTGACTCCTATCTCTGCTTTTTTTCATTGTTTCTTCTTGCTTCTCTGGTTGGATGAATTCCACTGCCCTGATTACATGTTCACTGATCCTTTCTTCCCACTTGATCTAGTCTGCTGTCGAACGGCTCTATTACAGTTCAGTTGTTTTCTTCAGCTCTCTGATTTCTGTTTGGTACTTTTCTTATGTTTTTTAACCATTTGTAGAAAATCTCACTTTGTTCACACATTGTTCTTCAGACCTTGGTGAGCATCTTTATGACCGTGATTTTGAAGTCTTTATCAGGTCTTTATCACTTATCTCCATTTCATTAAGGTTTGTTTCTGGAGTGTTATCTTGGCCTTTTATTTGGAACATATTCCTCTGTTTCTTCACTTTTCTTGACTCTCTGCGTTGATTTCAATGCATCAGATTAAACACCCACCTGTCCCAGTCTTGACAGAGTGGTCTCCTGCAGGAGAATAACCTTATCATTCAACCCAGTCTCACCTTTCAGTTATCTCTCAAACCTTTGTGATTGTCTAAGCAGACTATTTTATTTTAGAGGCTCCCAGTAGTTGAGGCTGTACCAAAACCTGTCAGTGTCCCAAAGAGGAGTATCTCAGTCAGCACCTAGATTTAGACTGAGTGGAAACCAGACCCTCTGGCAGAAGTTATCAAGTATGCATATAAACCACTTTCAGGGAAAAACCAGGAAATGGTGATTTCTTTCTACTCTCTCTGTGCTGAGCCCTGGGGATACAGCTGGTTAAGAGCTGTTTCTTTGTTTATTGAAGTCCTGTAGGACCCAGAAGTGCAAGCCTTCTGGCCACCAGAGCCAGGTGATCAAAGATTGTGTCCCTTGGTGGCAGCTACAAAACCCAGGGCCCCAGACATGTGCACAAGCTCCTTCCAGGGTGTGGAGGAAAAATGTCACCTGCCATATCAATAAACAAAGGATGTTGCATCCTATATCCTGTATGAGAGTCCCATACAGGATAAACCCTAGGAAAAAACACACCAAGACACATATTAATCAAACTAACAAAAATTAAATTCAAAGAAAAAATATTAAAAGCAGCAAGAGAAAAAAAAATAACATAGGAATAACCTATGGAATAACAAAAAATAACAGAGGAATCCCCATAAGGTTATCAGATAATTTTTCAGCAGAAACTCTGCAGGCCAAAAGGGAGTAGCAGAATATACAAAAAGTGATGAAAGAGAAAAACCTACAACCAAGATTACTCAACCCAGTAAGGATCTCATTCAGATTTGACAGAGAAATCAAATGCTTTTCAGACAAGTAAAAGCTAAGAGAATTCAGCACCACCAAACTAGCTTTACAACAACTGCTAAAGAAACTTCTCTAAGCGAGAAACACAAGAGAAGAAAAAGACCCACAGAAACAAACCCAAAACAATTAAGAAAATGGTAATAGGAACATACCTATTGATAATAACCTTGAATGTAAATGGATTAAATGACTGAACCAAAAGACACAGACTGGCTGAATGGATACAAAAACAAGACCCATATATATTCTGTCTACAAGAGACCCACTTCAGACCTAGGGACACATACAGACTGAAAGTGAAGGGATGGAAAAAGATATTCCATGAAAATAGAAATCAAAAGAAAATTGGAGTAGCAATACTTGTATCAGATACAATAGACTTTAAAATAAAGACTGTTGCAAGAGATAAGGAGGGACACTACATAATGATCAAAGGATCAATCCAAGAAGATATAACACTTATAAATGTTTCTGCACACAACATAGGAGCACCTCAATAAGTAAGGCAAATGCTAACAACCATGAAAGGAGAAATTGACAGTAACACAATAATAGTAGGGGACTTTAACACCCCACTTACACCAAAGGACAGATCATCCAAGTAGAAAATAAATAAGGAAACACAAGCTTTAAATGACACAATAGACCAGATAGGTTTAATTGATATTTATAGAACATTCCACCCCAAAGTGGCAGAATACACTTTCTTCTCAAGGGCACAGGGAACATTCTCCAGGATGGATCACATCTTGGGTCACAAATCAAGCCTTGGAAACTTTAAGAAAGTTAAAATCGTATCAGGCATCTTTTCTGACCACAATGCTATGAGATTGCAAATTAATTACAGAAAAATAAACTGTAAAAAACACAAATACATGGATGCTAAACAGTGCACTACTAAATAACCAAGAGATCACTGAAGAAATCAAAGAATAAATTAAAAAATACATACAAACAAATGACAATGGAAACATGATGACCCAAAACCTATGGGACAGAGCAATAGCAGTTCTAATAGAGAAGTTTACAGCAATTCAATCTAAACTCAAGAAACAAGAAAAACCTCAAATAAACAATCTAACTCTACAGTTAAAACAACTAGAGAAAGAAGAACAAAGAAAACCCAAAGTCAGTAGAAGGAAAGAGATCATAAAGATCAGAACAGAAATAAATGAAATAGAAATGAAGAAAACAAGAGCAAAGATCAATAAAACTAAAAGCTAGTTCTTTGAGAAGATAAACAAAATTGATAAACCCTTAGCCAGACTCATCAAGAAAAAAAGGGAGAGGACGCAAATCAATAAATTTAGAAATGAAAAAGGAGAAATCACAACTGACACCGCAGAAATACAAAGGATTCTAAGAGACTACTACAAACATCTATATGCCAATAAAATGGACAACCACAAAGAAATGAACAAATTCTTGGAAAGGTACAATTTTCTAAGACTGAACCAGGAAGAATTAGAAAATATAAATAGACCTATCACAAGTAATGAAATTGAAAATGTAATTAAAAATCTTCCAACAAACAAAAGTCCAGGACCAGATGGCCTCACAGGTGAATTCTATCAAACATTTAGAGGAGAGCTAACACTGATCCTTCTCAAACTCTTACAAAAAACTGCAGAGGGATAAACACTCCCAAATTCATTCCATAAAGCCAACATCACTCTGATACCAAAACAAGAAAAAGATATAACAAAATAAGAAAATTATAGACCAATATCACTGATGAACATAGATGCAAACATCCTGAACAAAATACTAGCAAACAGAATCCAGCAACACATTAAAAGGGTCATACACCATGATCAGGTGGGGTTTATCCCAGGGATGCAAGGATTCTTCAATATATGCAAATCAATCAATGTGATACACCATATTAACAAATTAAGTAATAAAAACCATATGATCATCTCAATAGATTCAGAAAAAGCTTCTGACAAAATTTAACACCATTTATGATAAAAACTCTCCAGAAAATGGGCATAGAGGGAACCTACCTCAACACAATAAAGGCCATATATGACAAACCCACAGCAAGGATCATACTCAATGGTAAAAAACTGAAAGCATTTCCACTAAGATCAGGAACAAGACAAGGATGTCCACTCTTGCCACTCTTATTCAACATAGTTTTGAAAGTTCTAGCCACGGCAGTCAGAGAAGAAAAAGAAATAAAAGGAATACAAATTGGAAAAGAAGAAGTAAAACTATCACTGTTTGCAGATGACATGATACTATACATAGAAAATCCTAAAGATGCCAACAGAAAACTACTAGAACTAATCAATGAATCTGGTAATGTTGCAGGATACAAAATTAATGCACAGAAATCTCTGGCATTCCCATACACCAGCAATGAAAAATCAGAAAAAGAAATTAAGGAAACACGACCATTTACCATTGCAACAAAAAGAATAAAATACTAGGAATAAAGCTGCCTAAGGAGGCGAAAGACTTGTACTCAAAACTACAAAACACTGATGAAAGAAATCAAAAATGACATAAACAGATGGAGAAATATACCATGTTCTTGGATTGGAAGAATCAATATTGTGAAAATGACTATACTACCCAAAGCAATCTACAGATTCAATGCAATCCCTATCAAACTACCAATGGCATTCCTCACAGAATTAGAACAAAAAATTTTACAGTTTGTATGGATATACAAAAGACCCCAAATAGCCAAAGAAATCTTGAGAAAGAAAAACGGAGTTGGAAGAATCAGGCTCCTCAACTTCAAACTATATGACAAAGCTACAGTAATCAAGACAGTATGGTACTGGCACAAAAACAGACATATAGATCAATGGTACAGGAAAGAATGCCCAGAGATAAACCCATGCACATGTGGGCACCTAATTTATGACAAAGGAGGCAAGAACATACAATGGAGAAAAGACAGCCTCTTCAACAAGTGGTGCTGGGAAAACTGGATAGCTATATGTAAAAGAATGAAATTAGAACACTCCCTAACACCATACACAAAAATAAACTCCATATCGACTAAAGATCTAAATGTAAGACCAGACACTATAAAACTCTTAGAGGAAAAACACTCTTTGACATAAACCACAGCAAGATCTTTTCTGATCTACCTCCTAGAGTAATGGAAATAAACACAAAAATAAACAAATGGGACTTAATTAAACTTAAAATCTTTTGAAGAGCAGAGGAAACCATAAACAAGATGAAAAGACAACCCTGAGAATGGGAGAAAATATTTGCAAATGAAACAACAAACAAAGGATTAATCTCCAAAATATACAAACAGCTCATGGAGCTTAATATCAAAAAAACAAACACTCCAATTAAAAATGGGTGGAAGACCTAAATAGACATTTCACCAAGGAAGACATATAGATGGCCAAGAGGCACATGAAAAGATGCTCAACATCACTAATTACTACAGAAATGCAAATCAAAATTACAATGAAGTATCACGTCATGTCAGTCAGAATGGCCATTATCAAAAAATCTAGAAACAATAAATGCTGGAAAGGGTGTGGTGAAAAGGGAACCCCCCTGCACTATTGATGGGAATGTAAATTGATACAGCCACTATGGAAAACAGAAAGGAGGTTCCTTAAAAAACTAGAAATAGAACTACCATATGACCCAGCAATCTCACTACTGGGCATATACCCTGAGAAAACCATAAGTCAGAAAGAGACATGTACCACAATGTTCATTGCAGCACTATTTACAATATCCAGGACATGGAACCAACCTAAATGTCCATTGAAAGATGAATGGATTAAGTAGATGTAGCACATATATACAATGGAATATTACTCAGCCATATAAAGAAACGAAATTGAGTTATTTGTAGTGAGGTGGATGGACCTAGTGTCTGTCATACAGAGTGAAGTAAGTCAGAAAGAAAAAAATACCGTATGCTAACGCATATATATGGACTCTTAAAAATAATGGTACTGATGAACCTAGTGGCAGGGCAGAAATAAACACGTAGACATAGAGAATGGACTTGAGGACACGGGGCAGGGAGAGGGAAGCTGGGGCTAGCATTGACATATATACACTACCAAATGTAAAATAGATAGCTAGTGAGAAGCAGCAGCATAGCACAGGGAGATCAGCCCAGTGCTTTGCAATGACATAGAGGAGTGGGATAGGAAGGATGGGAGGGAATATCAAGAGGGAGGGGATATGGGGATATATATATGCATGTGGCTGATTCACTTCGTTGTACAACAGAATCTAACACAGTATTGTGAAGCAATTATACTCCAATAAAGATCTATTGGAAAAAAAAAAAAAAAGCCCAGACTCTTGCATCTTCCCATACATAGAAAAGTGGTAAATTAATTAACTTGAGATGTCAGGTTTTCTTTAATTAATAGTAATCTTTTTATATTCCACCTACTTTTTTTGTGTGTGTTTTGGGGGGTTTTTCTGCAAAAGCTCCTATATATCCTGGCTCCTCCCTTACCTCTTTGGAACCATCCTTCAGAGCTGAGAGGCTGCCTCCTAGGCTTGAAGTCCTCAGTATATCTGCTGAATAAAACATAATGCTCAACTTTTAAAAAAAATTTTATTTTGAAGTATGGTTGATTTACAATGTTGTGTTGGTTTCAGGTGTACAGCAAAATGATTTAGTTATAGGTATTTTTTTCAAATTCTTTCCCCTTATTGGTTATTACAAAATTGAGTATAGTTTCCTGTGTTATAGAGTGGGTCCCTGTTGGTTATCTATTTTATATATAGTAGGGTATTTATGTTAATCCCAAACTCCTAATTTATCCCTCCCCGCCTTTCCTCTAGGTAGTCGAATTTGTTGGCATATAATTGTTCATAGTATTCTCTTATGTTTTTTTGTATTTCTGTGGTATCAGTTGTGATTTCTCCTCGTTCATTTCTTATTTTGTTTATTTGGGTCTTCTCTCTTCTCGGTGAGCCTGGCCAGAGGTTTGTGAATTTTGTTTACCCTATCAAAGAACCAGCTCTTAGTTTTATTGACTTTTTCTATTTTTTTTAAAATCTCTACTTTATTTCCTCTCTGATCTTTATTATTTCCTTCCTTCTGCTGACTTTAGGTTTTGTTTATTTTTCTTTTTCTAATTCGTTTAGGTGGTATGTTAGGTTGTTTATTTGAGATTTTTCTTGCTTCTTGAAAAAGGCCTGTATCGCTATGAACTTCCTTCTAAGACTGCTTTTGCTGCATCCCATTGATTTTTCATTGGGTTGTGCTTTCATTGTCATTTGCCTCAAGGTATTTTTAATTTCTTCTTTGATTTCATCATTGACCTACTGGTTTTTTAGTAGCATGTTGTTTAGTCTGCATGTAATTGTTTTTTTCTTGTTTCTTTTTCAGCAGTTGATTTCTAGTTTCATGCTCCTGTGATTAGAAAAGATGCTTGAATACTTCTATACTCTTAAATTTGTTGAGGCTTGTTTTGTGCCCTAGTACATAGTTAATCCTAAAGAATGTTCCACGTGCACTTGAAAAGAATGTGTATTCTGCTTTTTTGGATGTAACATCTTGAAAACATACCAATTAAGTCTAATTGTATCATTTAGGATCTCTGTTGCCTTACTGATTTTCTGTCTTGAAGATCTGTCCACTGATGTGAGTGGGGTGTTAAAGTCTACTATTATTATATTCCCATCAGTTTCTCCCTTTATGTCTATTAGTATTTGTTTTATGTATTTGGGTGTTCCTATATTGGGTGCATATACGTTGATGAGTGTAACATCCTCTCCTTGTATTGCTCTTTGTATCAGCATATAGTGTCCTTATTTATCTTTCTTTATAGCCTTTGTTTTAAAGTCTATTTTGTCTGATATGAGTATTGTGACCCCCACTTGCTTGACATTTCCATTTGCATGAAATCTTTTTCCATCCCCTCACTTTCAATCTATGTGTGTCCTTTGCCCTAAAGTGGGTCTCTTTTAGGCAGCATATTGTAGACTTTTTTTTTTTAATTCAATCTGCCACTCTGTCTTCTGATTGGAGTATTTAGTCCATTAACGTTTAATTACTGATAGATATGTATTTATTGCCATTTTAAACGTTGTTTTCCCATTGATTTTACATTTCTTCTTTGTCTCTTTTTCTTTTTCTTTTTGTGGTTTGATAATTTTCTTTTGTATTATGCTTGTGTTCTCTCTATGGCTTTTCTGAACGTACTGTATGTTTTTGATTTGTGGTTAACCTTTTTCAAGTATGTTAACCCCGTCTTATATCTAATTGCTTTAGACTGGTAGTCACATAGGCTCAAACACATTGTAGAAAAAAAAATTCTACATTCTCTTACGCTCTTCCCCCACATTTTATGATTTTGTTGTCCTCTTTTACAACTTTATGTGCATCCTTTTGATGTTCATTGCTTTTACAGAAATGTTTTTTTTTTTAAATCTGTGTACTGTCTTATTTAAATGATTTACTTTCCAATTGTGATGTTCTCCTTCCTATAGCTTCTTACTTTTCTATTTAGAGAAGACCTTTCAATATTTCCTTTAGGATAGGTTTAGTATTGCTGTATTTTAGTTTTTGCTTGTCTGAGAAATTCTTTCTCTCTCCTATTCTAAATGATAATCTTGCTGGGTAGAGTATCCTAGGTTGCAGATTTTTCCCTTTCAGGACTTTGAGTATATTTTGCCACTCCCTTCCGGCCTGCAATATTTCTGTAGAGAAATCAGCTCATAGCCTTATGGGGGTTCCCTTATAATTAACTATTTCTCTTGCCGCCTTGAAAATCCTCTCTTTATCTTTAACTTTGGTCATTTTAATTATAATATCTTGGTGTAGGTCTGTTTGGGTTCATCTTGTTTGGGATGTTCTGTGCTTCCTGTATCTGGATATCTGTTTCCTTCTTTTGGTTTGGGAAGCTTTTAGTCATAATTTCTTCAAATACATTTTCAATCCCCTTTTCTCCTTCTTCTTCTGGGATACTTATTATGCATAGATTGGCACACTTTATATTATCCCATAGGTCTCTTATATTGCTTTCTTTCTTCCTTTGCAATTTGGCTTTTTGTCTGCTGTCCTGAATGGGTGATTTCCATTATTCTATCTTCTGAATCACTTACTCATTCTCCTGAACTATATCATTCTGCTATTCATTGCCTTTAGTTCAGCTTTTGTCTCAGCAAATAAGTTTTCTTATTTTTTTGGTTCCTTTTTATAGTTTCTAGTTCCTTTTTACAATAATCTGCCTTTCTATCAATAGCCTTTCTTAATTCCTTCAGTATTTTCATTATCTCCCTTAAACTTGGTGTCAGACTGAAGAGGTCTGTTTCACTTTTTGTTCTTTCAGAGGAACTCTCTTGATATTTTTTTTTTAATTGGGAGTGGTTCCTCTGCTTCTTCAATTTACTTATATTTCTCTTACTCTATGAGTTTAGGAGAAACAATTATCTACTGTGGTCTCGGAGGGCTATTTTTATGTAGGAGCCTCCCTGTGTAGCTTGTGTGAGTTTAATATTTTTGGTGCGAGGGCTGTTTTTAGTATGGATGCCTGCCACCTCCTTCCTCAGCATGTGCTGGCCGTTATCCCCTTGATAGAGGTTGTGAGTGGTGTTGTAGTGACCAGAGTCTGCACTGGATATTGAGCAGGGCCTCTTCTTTGCTCTGTGGTTGTCACAGCTCTGTCAGGGGGCAGGGTCTGCTCCCTCGTTGTTGGAGTAGAAGCTCCAAATCTGTTTCTGAGCTGAGGCATGAGGTAGGCAGGACTGGAGCGCTCCTGCTGGGAGAGGATCCACTGACAATTCCTTCCCCGGAGTTGTCTACTGGGGAGTGTGCTCTGTGGTGCCACCTGTCACCTGTTGTGCGGGCTCACAAAGTACACTGTTGTCGGCTCTGCTCTCGCCCTCACCTCAACCATGGGAATGTTGGCAATTGGACCTGATGTCCCTCAGGCATTGTTTTCAGAAGGCCACCAACACAGATCCGCCGAAGTCAGGTCCCAGGCCTGTAGTAGTCGTGCACCTGACTCGCCATGGGATCTGTGGAAGCAGCCCAGCCGTGGCCCAGTCCCTGCGTGCACACACCACAAAGCCCACAGCTGTTAAGGCCAGACGCGTTCCAGCTGCGGGGGCACCCATTGTCTGCTTGGATGTCCCGCAGGTGCTGAATTTACAAAGCCAGTGGTAGAGGTGTAAATCTGCAGCTTGTGCAGCCATGGGAAGATTTCCGCCCTGATTTCCTAAGTTGTGCAGCCCCTAGGGCTTCACTATGATTTCAGCCCCGCCTGTGTGCGGGGAACCTGGTGGCACCTGCTCCCAGAGCCTGCTGAGGTGGTGGCTGGCACGGGAGCCCACCGAGGCAGCAGCTAGGGCGTGGATGCCTGGCCAGGCAGCAGCTGGGGTGTGGGCACCTGCCAAGGTGGTGGCTGGGTTGTGCACTCCCAGAGCCCATGGAGGTAGGGGCCAGCATGTGGAGAAAGAGGCTGTTATGGCACGTCCTGCCCCTCCCTTCACGTGGCACTTTGCTTCTATAGAGGGCCCAGGCTTCTTCCACATACACCGTCGGTTACAGTCATACCACACTCAGCTCCTTCAGGCTGTCTCTGCACAGCCTACCCCAGTCCTCTCCCTGGGATTTTCCTCTTAACCCTGACTCCAGCACCCAGCCCCTACCCATACCAGTGGATGCGCATCTCAGGCTGGGGCACACAGGGAGGTGCCCTGCACTGTCTGTGCAGGTCTCTCTCTGTTCTGCCTGCCCAACAAACCAATTGTTGCACTTTCCTCTAAGCCCCTGAAGCTCCCTTTCTGTCCTGGCTGATCTCCCTGCCAGCGACAGGGTTTTCCCAGATGCGAGAACCTTTCCTTTTTTTCAGCTCCCTCTCAGGGACGTAGGTCCCATCCTGCTTCCTCTCCCCCACCCCCACTTTCACCCTACCTGGTTACGTGGAGATCTTCCTTGTCCTTTCAGGTGTTTGAGGTCTTCTGCTGGTGTTCAGTAGGTGTTCTGTGAGAACTGTTCATTTGTAGACGTATTTTTGATGTATTTGTGGGAGGAGGTGAGTTCCACGTCCTTCTACCCTGCCATCTTGATTGGAGCCCCCACAGATTCTAAATTAAATGCATTATTTGCTGAATTTACTTTCTCTCCATGCTTTCAGTGTAAAAATTCAAACACACTACTATACATAAAATAGGTAAACAACAGGAACCTACTACTGTACTCAACATCTTGTAATAACTTATAATGGAAAAGAATCTGAAAAAGAATATATGTATAACTGAATCACTGCGCTGTACACTTGAAACTAACCCAACACTGTAAATTAACTATACTTCAATTAAAAAATTCAAAAAACCAAAACCCCTCAAAGAGCCTCATAGTTCCATTATGGTGAATGAATACCTAGAAACACAGGGCTGAATTGAAAAATCCATCATGCATTTATTAGCAGTGCTGTTTCACTACCTTGTCATCAACGTTCAAAAACAGTCTTGCACCTAAAGGCTCAGGGAAAATACAGAAGCTCTATGTACAGACATATTCTTTAGCTTTTGATAAGGTTCTACAGTGATAATTCTTGGAGAAAATAAAATGTCATGAAGAATGGACAAAGAAAGCTTATGGGACAGAAAGCAAACCCAATAACAGGAAATTGTATCACTTTTGTCAGGAAGGTGAGATAAGTGGGAAGATAATTTCCTACAGGTGACAAGATTTCCATAGCATCACAGAGCTAATTGCCTACAATGCCAATTAGAGTGAAAAGCCTTAGACCAGGACAATGGCTATCTGTCAAAAAGAAGCTCCATACTGAAAAGGAGGCCAGACGTTCTGGGTAAATAAGTGATTACCTGCATATAAGTTAGATATCCTTGTGAGAAACACTACCTCTGGGCAGACAGTGTCTTTGGGAAGCCCATTCCCAGGTAATGCTGTGCACCTTCCAGGGCACCTGACAACCAAACCCGCACACCTGTTCAAAACGCACCTTTCGCACACAGTGCTCCTGTCTGTGCGTTGAAAGGGCTGCGCCTTCCTCTGCAGCAGGGCCCTCCCTGACTGTTCAGTTTCCTCTGGGAGCAGCGCCCTTCCTTCCTGGCTCCCTGCCAGCCTTCTCTCTCCTCCCTTTGCCAACATTAGAAAAGAAGTTAACAAATGGATCTAATTACCACAGTGGTTTGAGGCTTCTCGACTTTCTTTCCCTTCCAGCTGTAAAGATGTCCTCAGACCAAGCTTCATGTTCAGCACGGCTGTCAACTCTGTTTAATGCGCACTTAAATTTAATGTCAAGCCGATGCCTGTGGAAGACCTTGATTAAATTTGCAAACAGCAGACTAACCAAACCAGAATTTGAGAGTTGTCTCATTTCGCCTTTCAAGCTTAAATCCCAGTTTTCTTTTCTTCTTTGCAAAGAATTACAGAAGTTTGCTTGCAAAGACCCTGAGTATCAGTAAGGCAGCAAAGTGTAAGAAGCAAATGCTCCTCATGCTTTTACAGAGAGAAATCCCTCATCTTAAAATTCCGTATGAATTAAAGATCCTTCCCATTGCTTTATTCTGCTCCCCCTCATTCAAAATCTGTGACTATTCACTTTCACAACTATAATAAGTATTCCTAAAAAGTTTACTTAAAATCTTCCTAGTGTTCTTTTATGCACATTGCAATTAGGAGTTTTATACTGTCTTGGCAGAGTGAAAAACAAAATGAAAGAAATGGGATAGAATCTCCACAAACAATGTCAGTGCTTCTACCAGGTGCAAATTTCCAACCTGGTCTCTGGCTTCGACTGTCTCTTCTTTTGTCTCTGACAATCGTACAGCCTCTCCTCCTTGAAGAGGTAATAAAAGACCAGAAGTTAAAAGATCCGGAAGGCCCATATTCTTTTACATTGGCTACTGTTTTGAAAAGAGGCTGCTGGCTTTTGATTTTTCTTTTGAGTTCTTCCTACATCATCTGATTCAAACAGGTCTTTCAAAGAAAACAATCAAAATTGTCTAGACCTGTGAAGCATGAAAAATAAATTGCTTTTTCCAAGTCCACAAACCACCAGAAAGGCATTAATGTCTATCTTCTTACATAAACCTCTAACCCCTATCCTCTAATTTACACACTTCACAAAATATTTATATATTCTTCTGTATAATATATGACAGGAGATCAAGCCTTATTACAAAGAAATGGAACTGGTAATACAACTAATATTTAAACTAGTGTTATTTTGGAGTTTGACTAGACACAAAACATTCAAGTTCTTGAGGCTGCTAGGATAAAACAGTCAACTCAGACACATCTGCTTGCTGTCGAGGGCTCTGAGCTGTTAGCTGGTGGGCACACAGGCTTCAAGAAAGGAGAACGTGCGGCAGGAGAAAAAGAAAGCCTTGCATTGTGCCAGATATGAAATACCCTGTCCTAAGATTTCTCACTGAGCTACAGTAGTAAGACTGCTGCTTGTTTCTCCCTTCTAATACAACAGAGACCTACCTTTCTATGCTTGGCTTTCCATCACTAACTTAATTCTGTGGTTAAAACAGCCACATGAAGCACTTGTTCTTAACATTAAAAAAAAAAAAAAAGGGCGTGGTTTTGCAGTCCATGGATGAAGTGGTCGGCAGTCATTAGATTCCTGCTGAGAATTATGCATGATACAAGGAATAGCAGATGGTTTCAGAAGGGAGAGATTTATAGAGGTAATTTGTAGTGGAATAACACTATTTTCTGAACTAGGTAATAATTCACAAAAGACAAGCAAAGGTTCAGATAATATCTCATTTAATTATATGTTACTAAATATTCCAAGAAATCTTTGCTCAGCAGCCTAAGATAAAAACCTGATGAGCTGACATTTTTAGGTTCTGATGCTCTGACCCTGTTTAAATCCTTTTCTCATCGCTGCAGTTTCCCACAGGACTTACAATGTAGTTCTTCTAACAGTCCAGTTCTCTGAATGCAATACAGTGTCTCATGTGATTCAAGAGGATAAAGGGCAAAAAGAGTGGATATATGTATACGTATAACTGAATCACTTTGCTGTACACCTGAAACTAACACACTGTAAATCAACTACACTCCAATAAGAATTAAAAAAAAAAAAAAAGAGGATAAAGGGCAAGTGCCCTTTTTCCCAGGAAAAGAGGACTGCATAGAATGGTGTTTTTACATAACCCAAGGGAGTAGGCAAGGACAGGTTACATTTCAACCTGGGTCTCCCCTCTACAAGTCCAAATCCTCTGGGTGAGTGAGCAGAGCCCACAGGGAGGAAATGTGTCAGATCAGGGCCTCTCCAGGCACACGGTGCGTTAGTCACTCGCCAAGGGCAGACAGAGAGCAGGGTGCTGATCCAGTGCCCCTGGGACCAGCCACAACATCCACCAACTCCACTGCTGGCACCAAAACAGGCATTATTACAAATATGGGAATATTCACCACTGAAGCTGATGAATTTACCAAACCTACTTGGCAGTTCACAGCAACCACAGAAGCAATGAGGTATGGAAGCTAGGGGTGGAATGAAGAAACACTGCAGACTCTCCTTAAAACCTCCTCACCTTAGTGATGGGCTGTTCTCCCCGAGTGAATGGAGACGACAGTGGATAAGGAGGACCATCACTTTATATAATAAAATCCTTCTATTTGTTAACAGTATGACTGTACACATTCTGTTTCTCTTAATTCCTGAGTCACAACTCACTTCAGTAAAGTTTGCTACCACTCAAAGGGGTAAAAATTCTCCTTGCTGATGTGGAATAACCTCAAATGACCAACTCAAGAGAAAAAGGAAGAACAGTTTAAAATCTTCACTGGTGATTTGGCAATACATTGCATATTCCCAAATACCACTTTAAAAGCTGAGGTAATATCTCCTCTGTTAAGGCATAATATGACTCACAATTACACGCAGACACACTCATTATACAGTTTGATATTTATTAACAGAAATGGTCTAGAAAAGGCCTGGGTCAACATTACAGTGGTAAGTGTTAAAATAAAAGCTGTTCTTAGTCGTACTGTTTCTAGGGGACTGTAACCAGTCCAGAAAGCTGTTTTAAAACGGGACTTAAATCACACCATTCAAGCGTTGGATTTCAAAAGAAATTCTTCCTCTTCTCTTTTGTCACAGCAAAATATACGAGGTCTTTGTTTTTACCTGCAAGGTGGCCTTCCGTGAAGTGCGTAAACGTGTGGATGGATGAAAGGGGGTCGGGTGGAGGGAGAAGGCAGACAAAAAAGAAAAAGATAAAATCGTAAAGTAGGAAATAAAAACTAGTGAGGAAGACAGGCTACCAACTGCCCAAGAATCGTTCACTGAAGCAACTCCTCCAGTCCCTCCAGATCCATTTCCAGAGAGGAGTTGAGCGAGGCCAGAGCAGATGACGCATCCTTGCTTCTCTGGACACTCAGTTTGGATTGGGGCGTTTCTGGTTGGACGGATTCCTTCTTGAAGTCTTTACCTCCACTGAGGATCCGCTGGCTCTCAAAAAAGAACTGGTTTGGATGACTCAAAGAAAAGCCACAATCATCTACCTGTACAGGCAAGCAAATGTGTATAACGTTAATACGTAACAAAAGTACAAATAAAGGGACGTCAAGAACCGCCCAGACCTCATTCAAAACCTACTCAATACAGGAAACACAGATTCTCGTTCAAAACACTCAAACCACTGCTTACATGATTTCACTCACAGGGAGTTTCAGCCACCGCCTGACAGTTACGAATCTTGCGCTCTACGTCCAGCCCAGACCCCTTGCACTTGGCTCTGCTTCCCCACCCAACTGCTACCTGCCACCTCAGACGGCTCAAAGGCACATCCAAGCAATGCCTGGCATCTTGTTGGCCAATAAATATTTTTTTTTAAAAAAAGAAAAACACGAAAAAAGGAGGGAGGATCTTTCCAGATGAGTTGGGTTTGGAAAGATGAGAGAGTGAAAAGCTGGGATAATGAGGTCCAGGGTGAATCAAGCAGCAGGATCCCAGGGGCAGGGTGAAGAGGAATGTCTAGGGAAGCAGGTAGTGCAGGTGGGCTGCTGTGAAAGGCACAGAAAGAGGGTAACAGGAAATAAGGCTGCAAAGACAGGCTGGGGCCAGACCACGGAGAGCCTTGACAACCAGGGTAAGTAGCCTAGACCTAATTTTGTAGGCATCACAGAGTCACTAAAATTCCTTAAGAAGGGAAGTGATGCGATTAAAGATATGTGTAATCTTATGGTAGATTAAAATGGATTAGCAGGGAG
Source organism: Grampus griseus (assembly GCF_964374135.1). NCBI lineage: Eukaryota > Metazoa > Chordata > Mammalia > Artiodactyla > Delphinidae > Grampus > Grampus griseus. The sequence continues at coordinate 44,005,886 of NC_139004.1, read as the reverse complement.
TTAAAAGTTACCGTCACAGTTCAGGATGAACCTTCTTAACAGGTAGACCCATAAACAGAAACAAGGTTTTTTCTAAAACTTACTTCAGAACCTCAGGATTCTCTTTAGTCACTTGTTGATACATGTTGGATCAATACTTTTTTTTTTTTTTTTTCTTTTTGCGGTACGCAGGCCTCTCACTGTTGTGGCCTCTCCCTGTTGTGGCCTCTCCCGTTGCAGAGCACAGGCTCTGGACACGCAGGATCAGTGGCCATGGCTCACGGGCCCAGCCGCTCCGTGGCATGTGGGATCTTCCCGGACCGGGGCATGAACCTGTGTCCCCTGCATCGGCAGGCGGACTCTCAACCACTGCGCCACCAGGGAAGCCCCAGACCAATACTTTTATAATAATTCAGTGTATAGCAGATTGATAGTGTACGCACTGATTTAAGAGTTACTACTCAGATCACTAAGAACAATTTTTTACCTGCTACTATGCTGCTTAATTTCAAAATGTTTCCTGAATGTTTTATCTAGGATTTTTTATTAACAACGGAGTCATTTGTGAACTTCTTCATTATATTGTTTTTCACCCAATTCATTAAAAAACTGGGAGATTCAATATAAAGTTTGCATTTTACAAAGTGTTCCATGAAAAGTAAGTTTATTGCCTAGCACGTTTCAATCAGAAGACTTTATGGTTTTTATAAATAGAGAATATTAGAGATTGGAAAGATGTAGGGAATACTTTAAACTGGATCTTCTCCATGTACAGACTAGGAAACTGAGACCCAAAGAGATTTTTTACATGGTTTAGGCAAAGTCATAGAGCACTAGAAACTGGATCTGTCTGAATTAGAATTCAGGCCTTTAGCTCACTTAGTTCCTCTGAAATCTGTTTTAAGAGGTTTTATGGAAAGTCAAACAAACTTACAATTATATCATTATAAATATTATTTCTAGAGATAAACTTGTCTATAAAGATTATAAAAAACACAGTGGTGTCATTTCATGCAAAAAGAAGCTAGCACCTTTTGTGATACTTAATTACGTATCGGGTATTTTCTACACCTTGCTTCAAGTTGTTAAAAGTGTCAATATATCTATCACAGAAGATGACTCTGTGGATTAAAGTGAATGATTAGATTTCAGTGTGGACAAAATGAAATATGGTAATCTTTATACTAAGCCTCAGTTTCCTCCCCCATGAAATGGAGGTAATAATAGCAGCTATGTCATAGGGTTGCTATGAGGAAAACCAAAGAAATAGGAGTGTAAAAAGAAAGAGTTGTTGGTTCTATGAAATCTAAATTAAATGCTTGGAAAGACTCAGGAAAGGCAAGTTGCTTAAAACAAAAGAAAACAAAACCGAACTTCCCAAAAGATAGGGAGAAAGATCAGATTGCTTTGTATTATAATTAAGTTCCTTTTCCACTTTAAAGAAACCAAAACTGGAAATTGGTGATGGTGTAGTATGCATATGGTTTTTGAAAAAAAATGAAATCAAATTCCAATCCCAAACCTACATTCAAACAAAAGACCCTGCCCTTAATATCAAAAGATTAGTAAACAAATGGCATTCAAATGTTTTACCTTTAAAATGTAATGTTTAAAAAATACATTTTTTTATGACTGTCCATTTTAATTAATACTTTTAATAACCAACTAAAACAATGCCAGGGGTCTTGAAATGAGGGCCTATAACCATGGTTCTGTATGATGTCATGTTTTTCAATTTCTCTCTTAGGTCTGCAATCACCATTTCTTAACTCATTTTGTTAAGTAAGCTCATTTTACCAAACATCTATTAAGATGTCTGGTAGCATGATGAACTTATGAAGAGTTTCCTTCTGTTTACTGGATTGTGTTTCTTCTAGGATGGGTTCTTTCTTTTGAGTGTTTTCCTTCTTTCACTTTTATTTTTGCCTGAAGGAAGGTATCTTTCATTTTGCTCAGGAAAATAAAATTAGGGATTTTTAGGGAGGAAGGGGAGAAGCATAAACCAAATAGAATGAAAATAGATTTTACTTTAAAATTATTTAGTAAAAAGAATAGAGAAAGAGATTTACCCACATCTAAATGCCACATTTATTATTGCTTCAAAGTCAGCAGCTCTTTCCTTTACTCCTCATTAAAAAAAAAAAAAAAAAGGAATATTCAGTTTGCTTCATTCTAGATATGGAAATACTAAGTGAGAATTTTCACAATTTTGTCTGATATGAATCTTGTTTCTTTCCTTGCCTTTTTTCTTGTTTGGTTGCTATGGTGATGTTTTTTCTTTGTGGTTGATGATTTTTTTATTATGTTTTGTACATTTTGTTAAATAATGGGAGAGGGAAATTCTGTGATGCATCTTCGTTCTGTCCTGTTATCTTGGAAGACCCACAGTACCATAAAGAGCTAAAACAAGACTGGTAGAAGAAAGAAGTAGGATGGAGCCCTTTATAGGCTACATTATAAATTTTGGATTTCACCTGAAGAGCGATGGGGAAGGCTTTTAAAGTTTTTTTTAAAAGCAGGTTACTGAAATGATCAGGTTTTTCTGTTTTAAAGATCACCCTAGCAGCTGTGTGGAGGGGAAAGAACTGGGCCGGTGCATGTGTGCAGCTGCTGGGAAAGGAGTCAGGAAGGCACTGCAGTGAGTGACCCGCATGAGAGACGGTGGGGCTCCCGGCTCAGGGTTTTAACTGATCTCCACAGTGATCCTGAGTGATGATTACAAAGCTTAAATGTACTTGGTATATACCGTTTAAGATTGCAGGAAAATGTGTGATAGATTTTAACAAGATTTTTGTAGAGATTTCTATGGTGAAAAGAGAATTATGCTCAGCTATTTGCAAAATAAGTATTCAGAATGACTCAGCACTTAAAGAGATCTATTTCTAAAGAAACTATTTTCAATTAAAATCCAGAGTTTAATCTACACAAGGCCTAGTGTTTTCATTTACAAATGGAGTATGCCAAAAGAAAAAAAAATTCACTTCAATATAAAACATTGTTCCCTAAAAATACTGAGGGAAACAGATTTCAAGCAGGCCAACTTTTGATATCTACCAAGTGAATCTCTCTCAAACATGAGCTTGGAATGAGCATGTTCTGCACACAATGACCTTCACACAAACATAGGTCTCATATTTCTGCCACAGAAAATGCGGATTTTGAAGGACTGGAAGCAATACTCTTTTACCTATGGGATGTTTGGGTTTTAATCAAGAGGTTTTGCAATGACACCTTATAATGAGGCAGCTGGTCTTACCAAAAAAGCCATATGGAACCACTGCAGCACTGCTGTAAATGTTATCAGTTAACTGGTTCATTTTCAAAACTTTCATTAAAGTGAGTTTAATCACAGAGGCCTCAAGAAAATAAACATAGGAGGTTTTTTTTTGCGGGGGGGAGGAGAATGGCAGCAACATGAAATAAAAATAGATTCTATTTTTAAATTAAATTAGAAAAAATAATAAGCAAAGAGACATATTCACAACAAAAAATCTATAGTGAGACATCTAGTGGATGCAAACAGCCTTTTTATTCCCTTGATTTATATGTGGCTTAAAGTAGACTACTTCTATATGTGGGAGGATTTAGACATATGTCTTTTTAATATCTTCATTAATCTAAGGCAAGTTTTAAAAATTGCCTATAGTAGTAATACTCTTGCAGGAATAATCAATAGGAGAGATGCTACAAAAGCAGATTTGAGAAATAAAAAAGCACTTCTTACTTTTTAGTGATGTCACAAACTCAGTGTTTAAATCTAATTTTCATATCTTCTCTAAAAAAAAGGTAAGAGGTTGAATAAGAGACCTCAATTTGTTAAAGTTCTGAGGCTTCTTAATTAAAAGGGTCCACAAATAATTAAGAACACATATTAAATTAAAACTCTCAAGCTGAGCAAGCAAATTAAAGAATACAGTCTACAAGGGAAAGAGTTTGCAAAGATGATGCTGAAAATACCAAAGAGATGTGGCTTATCTGTTGAGATTCCTATTCTGACAAAACTGATGAGAATTTGTTGTTTACTACTATATTGATGTTTAGTCCTTTCAACTGTGTGAAAATAAAATTTTTATGTTTTTAAATAAAAACACTATTTTCAACAGTTAGGTGTAATAGTAAGAGGACTGGACCCAGGGGCCAGACCAGACCAGGGTTCTGGCTCCAGACCTCCCACTAACTAGCTGTGGTCCCTAGGGCATCATGCAGAGTCACTAGGCCTGTTTGTTTTTCACCATAAACTATGAAGGCTGCATCATGAATCTAGACAGGAAAATACTAATGGCCTCCACAGCTGTTATTACAAATACAGTCCCAGGTTTTACAGAACAGCAGTCAGGGTTAGATCATGAGCTCTAGATGAGGTCCTCGACAGCCTGGTTCAAATTTAAGCTCCACTCCTTAGGACCTTAGGCTCTCAGCATCTCTAAGCTTTGTCATGATGGGGATGCAAATCGTGCCCAGCTGTGGTCTGCAGTGTGGACCAAAGGAGCCAGTGTGTCCAGAGCACTAACTGCTAGGCCTGGCACATGTGAAGGGTTCTGTAGGTGTTGGCTGATATTACCATTATTATTTTCATTATTATCAGTGATGTTATATTTTTGCTATGAAATATGTAAGAAATTCTGCAATTATATAACCACGAAAGAAAAGTTATTTCATGAAAACTAGAAAACGTAAAAGTGATTATAAAACTTAGCATACTATGGGGACTTCCCTGGCAGTCCAGTGGTTAAGACTCCGTGCTTCCAATGCAGGGGGCACGGCTTCAATCCCTGGTCAGGGAACTAAGACCCCACGTGCTGTGCGGCGAGGCCAAAAAAAAAAAAAAAAAAAAACTCAGCACGTCGTGGTAGCTGATGATGAATTCAATACATGCAGCATCTTTTTTGGGAAGGTCACGAATCCCTTTGAAACCTGATAAATGCTCGACTCCAAAAACGCACATATGTACTTAGAGAAAAAAATGTTTCAAGAGGTGCATGGACCTCTGGTGCATTCTTGGCTGTCTTTCCTGGGTTAGGAAGCCATGAACAGGACCAGTACTTGCAAACTGGGGGTCTGTGAGCTAAGTCGACCTGCAGATGTGCTGTTGGCCTGCACACGGCCTTAAAACTTGTCAATGTGAACATCTCTAACAGCATGACTTCTTCAGTGGTGTTCATCTCAGGTAGTTTCACTTTTTTGGGTTATCTTCCTGACCCCTGCAGGCCTCTGAGTTTGTGACCTACGCTTTACACCTCTCAGGACCTACTAGCAGGCCTTTTGTATAGGAGGATGGCAAGAAAACAACCAAACACATTTCCCTGACTCTCTTGCAGCTAGGGGTCCACTGTATAACCTAGGTCGCCATGCAGATAAACACAAGACTTGAGAACTAGATTAGGGTAACGTGAGTTGGCAACCACAAGTAAAAGCATCCAGTTTTCTACAAGAAAGATGGCAAAAGCCTTTGGTTCTTCTGGACAGCTGAAGCCAGTGTTCCAGACCTACTCTGAGAAGTGGTTACCTAAGGCCTGTGGGTCCAGTCCGGCCCAGAATTTGCTCTTGTAAATAAAGTTCTACTGGGACAGAAGCATGCCCGCACCTTCACACACCGTCTAGGCTGCTTTTGCATGAGAGCAGCAGATGGAAGCAGCTGTGACAGGGAACACGTGGACCACAAAGCTTCAAACTTTCACGACCTGGCCCTTCACAGAAAGTTTGCCAACCCTTGGTCTTATCCCTAGCAGTGGAGTGGTGGGTGGCAGCCATAGTAAGATTTTCTCAGGATGTAGCTTCTCTTAGTTACAATATTCCTGGTTCTGTAGCATCCAAGCTTAATTCCCTGGCCCTTCTATAAGCAACCTCATACTGTGTAATAATTCCCTTTCCACTGAAAACAGCTAGAGTGGTTTCTACTGCTACAGCAAAAAATCCTAAATGAAACACAGAGTAACAAAAGACAAAGGATCAGGTTATAAAGTTTAAAAATTTACTTACATTATGTGTCATCTCAAAGAACTTCTGACAGGCTAGATGGTAATGTGTCCCTTTTACTAAATCCAAAATCTAAAATGAAGGGAAAAAAGTGAAAGAAAAATTAGAAATTAAATTTCTAAACCACTGTAGCTCCTGGTTGCCAGCCTTTTCATAATCTTCATTCCAGATAGGAAATGCATTAAATCATGTAGCATGCTGTACCCCTGCAGCCTGGACACTGTGATAATGTTGACATCATACAGTAGCTGTTTAGGTTGGCATTAAACCACTGATGACAAGAGATAGTAAGTGATCTTGCTGACCTACCAAATGTGAATTTCAGTAACTTTACCTTGACAACAAGATGAAAACAGATCCTAGTATTATGACTTCGACAGTTATTGTCAGAATATCATATTGCAACATCTCTTCCAAAACTGTAGATATAAATCTAGTAATCTAAATGGTTGCTGCATGAAGCAATAAGTATACTATTTAGATTTTTACTTTCCACATTACCAGTTTATACAGATACAGCATAAAATACAGCTGTGTGTCCATCAGAAAAATTTAATGTAAACCCGTTGGATGAGTATCTGTGGAGAGGGAATGCTTTTGCCTTCAATCAGATTTGCCCTTTTCTGAAATGAAGTTATTTCTAGTAAAGCTCAGCAGAATGTGAGAGTAAATAGTCTATTCTGACCACCTATTAGGAACATCATCCTATCTTTTGTAAATACAATTTGCTTTCCAATTCTACTTCATGTAATCTCTTCAGAACAGCACAAACTCCCATCCTTCTCAGTAGACTGCAATAACAGTTGAAATTCGTAAAGTTTTATCACCTTTATCACCTCCCCTGACAAATAAATAGAATATATATTTGGCCTGTTCATAAAACACAGTAAAATGCTGAAATTAACAGACAGCCTCAAATGAAGGAAAAAATAATTCTGGAGAAATGTTAATTTCTATCCCTTTTCAAAAGGCTGACCTTCCTATGACAAAAAGAAATGTTCATGAAGTCTCAAATTCTTGCTATCCTCATTATTGAATATAGCTTACATCTTTTAACAGATACACACAAAAAATTACAGTGCAGAATGGGCATCACATTATACTGACAAGAGTATGCTTAAAAGAACTGTTTTTCTCTGACTGTCTTACAGATTACATTTCTAAATTTCAGGTTACATTTTATTAAATCCTACATGAAAGACCTGTGTAAATGCCAACCAATCACAGCACCCAGGATTCTGCCTGTCTGCCTATTTGAACTGTCTACTTTTCTTGAATTATTACAGCAAAAGTGAAAAATAAATCAGTTTTAAATGAATGACTATAAACTTTTAAAATGAAGAAAGTCACAAAGTTTTTAAAGTAATTCTAACATTCTGAGCTCATATTCGCCTATGTTTTTAAACATAGATAATTCAAACTGTGCTGAGATAAACTTGCAGTTGAGTACTGGCAAACATCAGTGATACCAAGGTATGAATATCTATGAATTACAATTTTGGAGAAGCAAGGTCTTCAAACATAAACTTAAGTTTAAATGATGCCATAAATTACCTGAAGAGAAAATGAATTCACAGAAATAGACAAAAATCCCAACTGTATGGTATGTAATAAACTTCCTTTATTTAAAAACAAAACAATGAATCTAACATCTTATTCTGTGTATATACATTTCTTGTTTATATATATACACATATATGGTATATTTAGATATCTTCCTTGCAAAATAAATATGTAACATTATATATAATAATCTAATATATATGTTTGGGAAACATGCTATAAAGAAATACTTATAAGAACCATACTAATAAAAATACCTAGTTGGGTGACATACACATATACAAAAGTTATTATGGGAAATTGACAGAGAAGCCACAGAATGTGAGAAAAGCTGATGTACCTTGAAATTTTAGGTTCCATCAAAAATGTAAATTTAGATTAATCACACAACAATCCCCTCTCCACCCCATCCCCTACTCCACTCCAGAGACTAGGCTCTTCCTTAAGGAAAATCATTCACTTTTCCTCTGACATTTTTCTTCATCTTTCTAGGAAGAGTTTTTATTTGAAGTTGTCTTGCAAATTCATAAATAAATCATTTGCCTATCTATCCTTAAATAACTTCACCTATCATGTTGCAGCACATTTGAGTGGATGAAAGTTTCTGCACAGATGTAGAGGTGTAATGGGGAAAAGAGGCAACAGGGTGTTTTTCACTGGCTAGGAAAGCTGTTCAGAGGAAGATAAATTGAGTCCCAAGGAGAAGAGAGAGGGAAGAAGAAAGATAGCAACTAACAGGTCAGGGAGACAGTAAGTGAGCCAATAGGAGAAACATGAGAGAAAGACTGCTCTGAGGTGACTGGGTATTACTAGTAGGGACTGTCTTCATTTCTCAGATGAAAAAATATACCCTCTTAAAATAGGGGAGTGTGTCTGTCTAGTGTAGGCCATTTAACTGCAGAAAGAATTAAAAAATTGAAAAATCATATGCAACTGAATGATCTTGTTTTCCTTAAGAGAGTTTTTCCTTAAAAAACTTACATGTTTTAAATTAAGATAGAACTTCCCTGGTGGCGCAGTGGTTAAGAATCCACCTGCCAATGCAGGGGACATGGGTTTGAGCCCTGTTCCGGGAAGATCCCACATGCTGCGAAGCAACTAACCCTGTGTGCCACAAATATTGAGCCTGCACTCTAGAGGCCGCGAGCCACAACTACTGAGCCCACATGCCACAACTACTGAAGCCCACGCGCCTATAGCCCATGCTCCGCAACAAGAGAAGCCACCGCAATGAGAAGCCCACGCACCGCAACGAAGAGTAGCTCCCGCTCACCGCAACTAGAGAAAGCCGGCATGCAGCAATGAAGACCCAATGCAGCCAAAAATAAATAAAATAAATAAAATTTTAAAAATAAATAAATAAAACACAGATAGAAAATGAGAAATATTACTAAAAAGAAATCCAACAAATAAAAATACATACTTTAGTTTCCCATTATGATCTACATTAAAGAGATACAGGAAAAGACAAGGAAGGGTCTTGGACACTGAATGAGGTTTGGTTTTCCTGAGTGGAACAGGGAGCTGCTGCAGTGCTCTAAGCACTGGAGTGAAGCGGACGACTCACATTTTCACAGGATGTTCTGCCTGCTGTGCTGGGGGCGGGGTGGAGAGTGAGCTCATTGCAAGAGTCTAGGGGACAGACGAGGGGGGCCTGGACCAGGTGCTGACAGTCGTTGTGGGGAGAAGGGGTGCAATTAGAGATAGAAGCATTTCCCACTTTGTGGCCATGGGCTGTTTTTGAAAAACAGCTGTTCTATGTGATAACACTCCACAAGGGCCTGTCCCCCCATGTTCTGGAGTAAAGAACCCTCTCCCTACCCCAACTGACTTCCTAAATAAAATGCAGTAAGATGCCCACATATCAGTAGGAACTAACATGTAAAATAAATGTAAAACACCACAAATACCGCTTACTAGTCGCTAGGCAACGTGATGAGTAAGAGTGTGAGGCCTCAAGCCCCCTGGAGTCAGCACCCACCCCCTGCTGACTTCAGCCTTTGCACTGGTGAGTCTGCTGTCTGCACACAGCACAACTGCAGACCACCCCTGCACCTTCTCTTCTTAAATTTTCTGATACAAACACCCCGGCAAACACTGTATTAAGATATCCCACAGGTACGTCCATTTTGAGGATGGTGCTGGTGCCATGTGCTGATGGTTGGGTGACTCCAGGGCAGGAAAGACAAAGCTAACAATCGACAGGAAGGGAAAGGAGAAGTGGGGTGTGAGCAAGACACTAAAATGTAGTTCGTCAAACAGGAGCAAAAACCGAAATGTGGCAATGAAACACCAAAAGCCAAGAAGGACAGATGTCCGGAGGGCTGTGTAACGGAACTTGGAGTCAAAGCTTCAATTCTCTGCGATATGTCTAAACAGCCCTGGAAGAACTCAGAGACACTGAGAAGGCTGACTGCCAACTTGGCCGGGCTGACCAGGGAGGGGTCTACAGTAACGTCTGAAACGCATGACAGCTGTGATCACTAAGCCATCCTTCCTTCCTGAAATTCAGGGTCTTAGGAAGAGTTGGTCTCATTCAGAATTTAAATTTTTTGTGTAGTCGTAATTCAAGTGACCTTTTTTTAAAGTGCTAAGTTTTAACAGAAGAGTCCGTGTCCCTGGGCTGTGGACAGATATGCCGGACTCATAGCCAGATGACTGTGAGCTTGAAGAGATGTTAGGTTCAACCAGAAGTGGTATGCTTTTCTTTGAAGCTGTAATTTTTCTTTTATGTTTTCTCAAGAATGAAGAAATACTGGATGTGGTAATATTTTACGATGTATCAATGTTGAACTTACCTACCTAACCATGTTTTTTAAAATATGCTTTGCTTGGGGGGCAGGGGTGCATAGCTAGTTAGTTCATAATGTGCGTGTTTACATATATTTTTTGTGTTAGTCATATATTGAATATGACATTAAAATTTTTTTAAGAAAAAACACTTTGTAGAAAACCCAGAATGAGGAAATAGGCAGTAGTGCTTTTGGACAGTGTTTGTCTTGCCAGCAGAGGTCCTGAAGGGCCAGCTCCCCAAGGCTGGGGGCTCAGAGGCAAGACTGGCCAAAGGGAGGGTTCGAAAGAGAACCGGAGAGACAAACACATATACACAGAGTGGAAAACTCTACAAGAAGAAGGAATATACGGAGATAAGAGAAGATAAATAGGATGGTGAAAGAAGCAGGTGGGAGGAAAGTGTAGAAAGCCCAAGAAATGTGGTCAGTGAGACAGAGCCACTCTGCATGGCCCGTAGATGTCACCACGCAGCCCGCAGCCTGCAGCTGTGCTCACCCAGCAAGGACACAAACTCCCTCCAGCCCCCACGGTCCTTCTGGAAGAGCCACAGCACACCACAGTTTCCTCGTGAACCAGCATTAATACCAAACTAACAGTTCTTTAAGGAGGAAAGCAAATCAAGTGCCAATTCCGATTCCTAAGCTAGAAGTTTCCTAATTAGGCTTTAGAAAAATATAATTAGACAATCTGAAGAATCTTATCAAATAAAGGCTTATTTGATGAAAACAAAAGATTATTATTTAAAGGAAAATTCCAGTGAAGGTCTAAGAATATTGCTCAAAAGGCAATTCGAGTTTGGTTTTTAATGCCAATATTTCCAGGCTAAAGTACAAAATGTGAAGCTTAACAACTGTTCTAATACATCAGTAGTCAAAAGGCTAAGAAAAATTAAGAGGAATAGTGGTATTAAACTACTATATTTTGGTAACTCATATTCTTTAACTTTTTTCTCTCTATATCTTAAACTACTTATCAGCTGACTAAAGTCCATCAAGAAGAATATTAGTTTTTCTTTTGTTTTTTTTTTAACAATGCAGTTTGTCATCTTTACAAGAAAATGTTCATCATATTTGTATTTCCTAAGTTTGGTAAAATCATTAATTACACTTCATCGACTATTTCATCCTCAAGGCAAATTACTCTTTGGTTTTGAATCCCAATTAAGTGGCTAATAACCAAGATATCCTTGCAGGGGAGGGGCAAAGAGCAAATAAGGTGACAGTTTTCTCATTTGATTGGTGACAGATCACAGCCGTTGACAAACATATGCGATACAAAGTACTGGTGGGAAATGTTATATTTATACTTATACACACACATATATACGTATATGAAAATAGAAATATAGATAACATTTTATAACTTAGAGCCACCCTTCCTTCTCCCTTCTGATGCTCATACTCTCAGCCACCGAGACGTCCTCTCCGCCTTTGCTTCAGCACCTGCCATGAGGTCCAGATGGTTCTCTGGCGGCAGAATGCAGCCACCTGCCCATCCTGGGCTGCAGCGAGGAGACGCTGACCTCACCAACCAGACACAGCTGTCTCTAACTCAAGGTCATGTTCTGTTTTATTTAAAAGTGATAACAAGCTTGTTTCTTCCTGAAAAATCAACCTTTCAAGAGGAGATATTTGCTGATATTTTCCCGCTCCATTTCTAATTTTCATTTCGAAGGTGAGAGAAAACACAGTTGTGATGTAGAGTCTGGAACACTTTTGATCTTATTACTTGGCCCCTGTCTCTCCCACAAAACTTACAACTCTGTTGTGACCTTCACCTACTGGGGGGTCAGGGGCAAGTTGCCCACTCATGAAGATGTGCTTTCCTTCATTTAAAACATTATGTGCCAAGAATTTTTCTGAGTCACTCTTCATTGTCTATAAACATAGCTATCCAAATAAATTGATTCTACCTCCAAAGGTCTTTAAAATTAATCTTTTCCTCTCCATTGTTCAGGCCCTGATCAATCCCTTTTTATTGCAAAGCTTCTTGATTTATCCTTTCCTCATTCAAGACAGCTTCTGAACTGCCACCATAGTAACTAACTTTCCTAAAACCCAGATCTAACCCTGGCATTGCTGGCTCCCAGACTCCTCATCGTGGTTCAAAAGGCCACAAACCATCAGGCCACAGTCCCGCCTCCGCTCCCACCCAGGACCCTCCTGCCCACCTGGCCCCTGGGTCCTCACACTCCAGTCCAGCTTCTCCCGGGGTGTATGGTTTGGAATTTTAGTTCACAAAACTCCTGTGATAACGCAGAGGGTTTTCTTGTCTGATGCACTGTTTGATTTGGTTTAGTCCAGAATTGTTTAAGTTTCTTCAGGGCAGGACTTACCAGGGTGGTGTTTCTCAACTAGTCTGTCTCCAGAACCTGTTTTCATAGATCTCACAGGACTAGGGCTCCTCAGAACACGCCCTGGCGCCTTACCTGAATGTGCTCACCTCCCCTGAGTCTCACTCTAGTCCTTCTCCTGTCTAGCCTTCTCTCATCACACTGAATTTCTTTACTGTCTGTCTCCTCCACTGGAGTATCACCTCTGAGGAGGAGGGGCCTTGCTATTAGTTCATCACTATATTCCCAGGGTCCTGAATGGTAACTGGAATACAGTCACACCTGATCACATTTGCTGATATTGAATGGATGCTCCCCCTTCCGCCTGATAAGCCTGACTCCCTCCAGTGGGGAACTCCTACCCCACCTTCACACCCAATGCAAACGTCACTTCCTACGTGAAGCAATCCCTGATGTCACTCCTCCCTCCTCAGCAGATCTTCCCCCTCTGGCTCTTCAACTAGCATTTAGAATAATTTTTTAAAGCACTTCTCCTACTTCATTATAGTTAATTATGTCTTGTAATGCCACTCAACTAAGAGCTCTAACACAGCTTCTTAAATCTTTTTGTTTCCAGACTTGAACATACGGAAAACTCAGCAACATGGACGGTGCTCGGGAAATGTTTATTGAGCCATAAAATAAATGTTTTTCCTCCCCAAAGAAACTTCATTCTGTTTGAATCCATCTTAGAGCACTTTTACCAGAGCCTTTGCAATTAGACAGTTGATTTCCATTTCTCTTTCTCTCTTTTTTTTATTGGTGTAGCACCACAAGAAAAAAATTACTAACTTAATTTAGTTCTTCCACAGGCTTTAAAAGGGCTTGAGAGGTTTCTCCACTCATATCTGAGGACACTTTGGAGAAGAGAGCGACACCACTCCATCAAATTAACTGGAATCCAAATGCAGAAATCTGCCATCGCTGTGTATAGTTTACACAAACAGGAAAACATCCCGGTCTGTGTACACAACAGCCCCTGCCCGCACCTCTCAAATGAGCTTTCAGACTATGACCGAGTCAGTTGGTCACTCTCTCACTCCATCCACGCAGCCCACATTCACTTAGCCCCTTGAAGGGACTCCAGGATTGGGTTTATAGAGATGAAAGATACCATTTATGTCCTCGAGGAGGATAAGGCTACAAAGACAGTCTGGAGGGGAGGACAGACAAGGGAACAAACAGTACCAAACAGGTGTTGACCTGATACAGGAGAACACAGGACGCTACAAGAAGGGGAGGGGAAAGGGCTCAATATGAGTTTCAGGGGAGAACAGAACCAAGTGGTAACAACGAATCACAAAGATGAAGATAAAGAAAGGGTCAGGGCAACCCAGACACGGGACAACATGCAAAGGAGGCACAGAAACTCCAAGCAAGATGCTTGGGGATGGGAAGAATATAAAGTATATTAGAAAGATGACCTGGAATCAGTGTGAAGGACTTTCGGAGGGAAGAGGGACTGTGGACAATGGGAAGAGAGCAGAGCAGAAGGGACAGATTCAAGAGTCCTGGGAGTGGTCGTGGATGTTGTCCTGACTTCCGGCTTGAGCATCTGGTGCTGCACTCGCTCTCCCCAGAGGCAGAGTACCACGGACATCGCCCACTCCTCAGGACCAGGGCATACTGTCTCCAGGCTCAGAAAGTGCTGACAACTGAGAGCTGGCAGCAGTCCCGTCGACTGGGGAAAGCCATCTTCCCCAGAGTGGCCTGACCCAATGACCAGCCGACGATGCAGCACGCTCCTATCAAGGACCAGTCACAGCTCCCTGTGGACCAGCTAGAGACCACGTCCCCTTCTGCTCTGTCCTGCCTGCTCCTTCCCTGACAGGTGCTGACCCTGAGAGCACTCCCCAGCAAACGTCCTGCATGCAAACCCCACCACAGCGAACCAGGCCCCGATAAAGTGCAAGTTGTGTTTTGCTTGTTTGTTTGGTTTTGCAGGGAGAGGGATGGGAATCAGGTGAGGAAGAATAAGGTCTATAACAACATCTTATACACCTGCTCTGTCTGTATCAGATATTGTTCTGGTTATTTTACTTAATTACCAGCTCTCTAAATCTGTTTTTCACATATATATGCAAACACATGCGAAAAAGAATGCATATAGCAATTTTTTAGGCCTTTGAGATGCCTGGGAAAATCTGATCAAAACTGTGACCCTCCCCAGTTAGAAAAGTGTGCCACACCTCATAAATCCTGAAATGTCCTGCAAGTCAGCTAAATTCTAAATAGAAGAGAGGCTTTCTGAAAGGCATATAACACTCAAGTTTAATAATCATACTACATTACTCCCTTATTTTTATCCACAATATAGATACCCTAATATTGAAAATGTCCCACTGTCTTTTAACTTACTATATTTGAATAAAGGTTTTGAATCATTAAAAATACCTCCAACATTTGGGTTAAAGGATTTAAGCTTTAGGGGAACATAAACAACTAAGTGAACTTGGAATAGGGGAGGGAGAGAAAGAGAATGCTGAGGAGAGGACGGAGGGAGGGAAGGCAAGTGAGAATCCTGTCAAGTCTGCTGGGAGGGGCAGACGAAAGTGCGGCCAGACCGCAACCCCACAGTTTACTCACTAATCACAACTGTGCAGCGGGTATCCTATTTTTTTGCCTAATATAAAAGCTTGCCACTTCAGAATCACTATGTCCTATGATCTTATGGAAATGATGAAAAACATTTATCCTTGACTTAATAGTTATTTTCAAAGATCTTACCTATAAAAGGAGATGTAGCCTATTTGCTTGAAAACAGAAACTAAACTAGAAGAAAGAAACTAAACTTAACATCTGTCACTCAAATGAGGTTTTTTCAAGGACTGGAAGATTGAGAAAAAAATAACTACACATGTTTACATATAAATATAGGGGTGTGTGTGTGTGTGTGTGTGTGTGTGTATATATATATATATATATATATATATATATATATATATATTCAAAACAGAAACTTCGTCTAACAAAAACTACAATGTAAATTGATGGTCAACACTACCAAAAAGTCTGAAATGGCTTTTTTTTTTTTGGCTGCACTGCACGGCATGTGGGATCTTAGTTCCCTGATCAGGGATTGTACCCACGCCCCCGTATTGGAAGCACAGAGACTTAACCACTGGATCACGAGGAAAGTCCCCTGAAATGGCTTAACGGTAAGCAGGCTGAGAATCTGAAACACTTGCTTTATGAAAAAAGATTAATTACTCAACTTTCTGGATACTTTAAGTTTGCTTTTCTAAAAAAAAAAAAGGTGGGGAGGGTCCTCTGAGAGAATAGTCTATAAAACTGATCATGAAACAGAACTAAGCTAGGGAGAATAGTTTTTTGTAGGGAGAATAGTTTTTTGTCCATAGATAGGCAGGTAGATTTTATTATAAGTATTATAAATGACAGTTACCATATGCTACTGAATGAAATTCCTCTACAGATACCAGCAATTTTTTTATGAATGAATAAATAATAAAATAATTATAGAAAGATACATAACTATAAATAGAGTACTGAATTTTCTTTTAATAAAGACTATGTTTTCCATTTTAATGCAATTTTAATGAAAGTAAACTTTCATGGCTTTGGCTAACAAATGGAGTGTTATTTGACTTTCAAAGTGATTCTTCTTTGAATCACCTTGACAATATTAAATAATCTTCAAATGACCATTTATCTTCAGCCTAATGAAAAGGAAAGATATACACAGAAATCAAGTTAGATATTCAGGGATTTTTATGATAAAGCCAAAAATGGAACCATATCCTCCTGACACCAATTCTAAAGCTCAACTTCCCATCTTTTCCTTAATGCTGCTCTAAGATTTACCAAGAACAATGTACACATTTTCAACTACATCACCAAGAAAAGCAAAGCTAAGTGCAGCAATTCTCATAAATGAGAAGAGATGCTCGTGGAGATGAAAGACAGAAAAGCTGCTCTTGAGAGCAGTTGCTGTTCATAAAGTAATGGACAGATGGATACCATCATCTACTGATAAGTACTCTTCATACCCCTCACCTAAGAAAATCACAGGAGCTTTAGGTAGTTTAGATTTATATGAACACTGAGTAAGGAGTCGTTGAGATTTATCTTTGCCATAAAATTTTCTTGACATAGTGCTACTTTTAAGTCTTTTAAACTGTCCATTTTGAAAGATTTCTTCATTAAAAGGCATTTACCAGTTTTAGATTGAATATGGTCACTAACTTTTTGAGAATGTTTGGACTGTGAAAAAGAGAGGTTAACCAACCTCTCAAAAAGCATAAAGGCCATACATTTTTACATATTTCAAGGTTTTAATATCACTATTAATTTTTCGGGAAGCACCAATTAGATTTGCTGTTAAAATAATCATTAGTGGTTATGCTGAGTAAGTAACTAAAACACTTTCTCTTCCTCTCTTAAAAAAACCCACTAAAATGAAAAATAAAAAGACAGTTTAAACAATATTCATACAGAAATATACTTGTAAATAATGAATCATTTAATAAAAAACCTGAAAAATGAGTAGCTTTATTTTTACTCATTTATGGGTCAACATGTAAATATTGGCTGTAATAGGTCAAACACAACTGTATGCTAGAAGCAAATATGATATGGAAATAGAACCTAATCACTCTAATACTCAATAGTCTCAACTATTTAGAGCAATACTCTGCAATGGAAATATGAGTAACATCTGTAATTTAAAATTTTCTATAGCTACAATTAAAAAGGTAAAAAGAAACACGAAATTAATTTCAATAATACACCTTGTTTAAATAAATATTGTT
Organism: Grampus griseus; assembly: GCF_964374135.1. Lineage (NCBI taxonomy): Eukaryota > Metazoa > Chordata > Mammalia > Artiodactyla > Delphinidae > Grampus > Grampus griseus. Next base: position 43,988,474 of record NC_139004.1, on the reverse strand, counting down.
TACTGTCATTTCAACATGTAATCAATATAAAAATATCATACTAAGATATTTTACAATGCTTTTTCATGGTAATTCTTTGCAACCTGGCATATATTTTCTACTCACGGCAGGTGGTGTGCTGGAGCTCACCCCACTGGCTTGTGAGAATGGACTGTGCACAACTCTTCCCAAGTTAGGGTTTGTAACATCACTTTGGTAGTTTCACATCAGTCCAGTAGGAGTATTTACACGACAGAAATCAGCAAATGACATAAGTCAAGGCTTCTTTCCCCCAGAGCTGGTTTACCAATACACCACTGCCTTCAGCACATCTCAGTGAGGACCATCCACATTTCAAGTGCTATACCGTCACTGCATGTAGCTAGTGGCTGCTAGTGGACAGACCAGGCACACACAAAGAGTCAGACTTCCAGAGTTAGCAACTTGGAATATTTGAAATGTCCAGTTTTCTAGAAATTATTACAAAGCTTGGAAAGAAACAAGAAAGTAGGGTCAATTCACAGGAGAAACGAATACAAACTGGTCCCAAGGAAGCACAGACATTAGACTCATCAGACAAAGACTTTAAATCACTTGTCTTAAATACCCTCAAAGAGCTAAAAGAAACCATAGACAAAAAGCTAAAGGAAAGAAGAATGATGTCTTAACAGAGAGAAAATCGCAATAAAGAGAATAAAACTATAAAAAAGAACCAGAGAGAAACTCTGGAGCTGAAAATTATAGCTAAAACGAAAAAGTAGCCAATTTCAGCAGGCGGAAAAAAGAATCATCAAACTTGCAAGTAGATTGGTTGAGATCATCCAGTCTGAAGAGTAGGAAGAATAAAGAATGAAGAAACATGCACACAGCCAAAGAGACACGTGAGACACCAGCAGGTGCACCAACAAATGCACACGGGACACCCAGGAGGAGGGGACAGAAGGGTATAAAGAACAGTTGAAGGAAAACGGCTGAAAATCTCCCTGACTCGATACAAGACATACAACTACACATCCAAACAGCTCAACAAACTCCTAGGAGGACAAAACACACAGAAACACATTATAAAGAAACCACTGAAAGAGACAAAAGAAAACATGGATAGGAGCAAGACAAACCACTCTTCACTTACCAGAAACAGCAAGAGTATCAGCGGCCTTCTCAGCAGAACCCAAGGAGAACAGAAGGCAGCACGGTAACATATTTTGCTCAAAGAATAAAGCTGTCAACCAAGATTCATATGCCCTTTAAAAATGGAGAAATTAATACATTCCCAGATAAACAAAAGCTGAGGGAGTCTGTTGCTAGTAGACCTGCCCTACAGGAAATATTAGAGAGAGTCCTTCAGGCAGAAATGTAAGGTCACTAGACAGTTCTTGAAAACCACACAAAAATAAAGGACACTGGTAAAGGTAACTACATAATATATAAAGGCCAGTATTACTGCATTTTTGATATGTAAGTCCTCTTTTTCTTCCAATATGATTTAAAAGGCAAATGCATAAAACAATAACTATAAATCAATGTTAATAGGCACACAATGTATAAAGATGTAATTTGTGACAACAACAACATAAAGGGGGAGGGACAGAGTTAAACAGAAGCAGAGGTTTGTATACTACAGAGGTTAAGCTGGTACTAACTGTCGTAAGTTTAAGAGGGTAACTGCAATCCCCAGGGTAACCAGTAAGAAAATAAATAAAAATACATATACAGAAAAGGAAATGAAGAGAATTCAAACGGTACACTGCAAAAATATCAATCGCAAAAGAAGGCAGTAATAGAAGAACTGAGGGACAAAGGGATGTGACCCACAGAAAACAGCAAAATGACAAAAGTGAATCCTTTCTTATCAGTAATTATTTTAACTGTAAATAGATTAAACTCTCCAATTGCAGAGGATGGAAAAATGCCTGAAATTACATAATCAAACTATGTGCTCTCTATAAGAGACTCACTTTAGATCCAAAGACAAAAATAGGTTGAAAGTGAAAGGATGGAAAAAGATATTCAATGAAAATAGTAACCAAAAGAGAGCTGGGGCCATACTAGCAACAAGCAAAACAGATTTTAAGTCAAAAAATGTTACGAGACAAAACAACATTATATACTGATAAAAGGATAAATCTGTCAGGAAGATGAAACAATTACAAACATATACGCACTGAAAAACAGAGACCCAGAATACATGAAGGAAAAATCGAAAGAACTGAAGGTAGTAATAGACAGCTCTACAACAACAGTTGGAAACTCTTTCATAAATGGGTAGAACAACTAGACAGATGAGCTACAAGGAAAGAGGACCTGAACAACACTATAACCAACTAGACATAACAGACAATATGGAACACTCCATCCCAAACAGCAAAATACACATTCTTCTCAAGTGTACAGGGAACGTTCTCCAGGATAGATCATATGTTAGGTGACAAAATAAGTCTTAATAAATTTAAAAATACTGAAATTATAGAAAACATCTTCTCTGACCACAGTGGGATGAAATAAGAAATCAATTACAGAAAGAAAACTGGAAAATTCAAAAATATGTAAAAATTAAACAACACATTCATAAACAACCAATGGGTCAAGGAAAAAAGAAAATTAAAAGGGAAATTGGGAAGTACTTTGAGACACATGAAAACAAAAATACAACACACTGAAACTTATAGAATATAGAGAAAACTGCTTGTGGGGAAATTTCTAGCTGTAAACACTACAATAAAAAACAAGAAAAATCTCAAATCAATAACTTAACTTTACACTAGAAAAAAAAAAGAGCAAACTAAACACAAAACCAATAGAAAGAAGGAAATAAAGATTAAAGTGGAGATAAAATAGAGAAGAGAAATACAATAGAGAAATACAATAGAGAAAATTAAAAAAAAAACACCCCAAACTTGGTACTTTGAAAGGGTCAACAAAATTGACAGAGACTGGGCTTCCCTGGTGGCGCAGTGGTTGAGAGTTCGCCTGCCGATGCAGGGGACACGGGTTCGTGCCCCGGTCTGGGAAGATTCCCACGTGCCGCAGAGCGGCTAGGCCCGTGAGCCATAGCCGCTGAGCCTGCGCGTCCGGAGCCTGTGCCCCGCAACGGGAGAGGCCACAACAGTAAGAGGCCCGCATACCACCCCCCGCAAAAAAAAAAAAATTGACAAAGACTGACAAAGCAAAAAAGACACAAGACACAATAACTAAAATCAGAAAAGTGGGGACATTACTAATGACTTAACTGAAATGAAAGGGATAAGCGAAAACTATGAACAACTTCACACCAACAAATTAGACAGCCTAGATGAACTGGACAAATTCCTAGACATACACACATTACCAAAACTGACCTAAGAAGACAGAAAATCTGAACAAACCTGTAATAGGCAAAGAGACTGAGTATTTAAAAACTTCCCAACAAAGAAAAGCCCAGGACTAGATGGCAGCCAAACATTTAGAGAAGAATACCAGTGCTTCTCAAACCCTTCCAAAAAAGGAGTGAGCACTTCCTAACTCATTCTATGAGGCCAGCATTACCCTGATAGTAAAGGCAAAGAAAGACATCACAAGAAAATTATAGACCAATATCCCTTATGAATACAGGATGCAAAAATTCTCAACAAAATACTAGCAAACCAAATCCAGCAGCACACTGAAAGTATTATAAACCATGACTAAGTGGGATTTATCCCAGTGAAGCAAGGGTGGTTCAACATATGAATATCAATCAATGTATATACGACGTTAATAGAAGGAAGGACAAAAACCACATGATCATTTCAGATGCTGAAAAAGTATCTGAAAATATCCAACACATTTTCATGGTTAAACACACACACAGAATAGAAGGAAACTTCCTTAACATAATGAAGGGCATTTATGAAAAACCTATGGCTAACATATCCTTGGTGAAAGACAAAAGTCTTCCCCCTGAGATGAAGAACAAGACAAGGATGCCCGCTTTCACCACTGCTATTCAACAATGCACTGGAAGTCCTAATCAGAGCAATTAGGCAAGAAATAAAAAGGCATCCAAATGAAAACGAAAAGGCAAAACTATACCTATTCACAGATGACACGGTCTTATATACAGAAAAAATCCTATAGAATCCATTAAAAAAACCTATTAGAACTAATAAATGAACTCAGCAAAGTTGCCAGATACAAGAACAACCCAAAGAAATCAGTTGTAGTTCTAACACTAGTAGTGAACAATCAGAAAAGGACACTAAGAAAAAGTTCCATTTACAACAGCATTCAAAAGAATAAAATGCCTATAAATTTGGCCCAGGAAGTGAAAGACACGTATGCTGAAAACTGCAAAACATTGCTGAAAGGAATTAAAGGCCTAAACAAACATAAAGAAATCCCCTGTTCACAGACTGAAAGATAATATTGAAAGGATATCAATACTACCCAAAGCAATCTACAGATTCAACGCAATCCCTATGAAAGTTCCAATGCCCTTTTCTACAGAAACGGAAAAGCCAATCCTCAAATTCATATGGAATTGCAAAGGACTCTAAATAGCCAAAACAATATTGAAAAAGAGGAACGTGAAGTTGGAGAATTCAAACTTCCTGATTTCAAAACCTACTACAATGCTAAAGCAACCAAAAAAGTGTTATATGGCAAGAAGAGAGACATACTGACCAACACTATAGAATCGAGAGTCCAGAAATAAACCCATATAACTAGGTCCAGTGAAGTTTTGACAAGGGTGTAAGACCATTATGATGGGAAAAAGGTCTTTTCAGTAAATGGTGCTGAGACAACAGGCCATCCACATGAAAAAGAATGAAGATGGACCCTTGTATATCACATCATATATAGAAATTGACTCAAAATGGATTGATGACCTAAATATAAGAGTTCAAACTATAAGACTCCTACAATAAAATATAGGTGTCCATTTTCATAACCTTGAATTTAGCAATGGGCTTTTAAATATGACATCAAAACTACAAGTAACAACCAACAAGAACAAAACATACTGGATTTCATCAAAATTAAAAGCTCTTGTCCATCAAAAGAAACTGTCAAAGAAGTGTTAAGACAACCTACAGAATGGGAGAAAAAATTTGCAAACTGTTATAGACTGAATGTTTATATCCCCTCCAAAATATGTATGTTAAAATCCTAACCCCCAATGTGATGGTACAAAGAGGTAGGGCCTTTGGTAGGTGATCAGTGCTCTATAAGAGAGACCCCAGAGAGCTCTCGCCCCCTTCTGCCTCATGAGGACACAGTGAGAAGATGACCGTCCATGAACCAGGAGATGGGGCCTCAGTGGGCACTGAATCTGCCAGCACCTTGATCTTGGACTTCCCAGCTTCCAGAACCATGAGAATACATCTGTTGTTAGAAGCTATCCAGCCTATGGTAACTTGTTATAGCAGCCAAAATGGACTAAGACAGAAATCAGATATCTGATAAGGGTCTAGTATCCAAAATGTATAAGGAACTCTTAAACTCAATAACGAAAAGACAACACAATTCAAAATGGGCAAAAGATGTGAACAGACATTTCTCCAAAGACGACACACAAACAGCCAACAAGCACATGAAAAATAATGACAGCATTAGTCATCGGAGAAATGTAAGTAAAAACCACAGTGAGGTACCACTTCACACCTATCAGGATGGTGTTATGGGCTGAATTGTGTTCCTTCAAAAAGGGCATGTTAAAGTCCCAATCCCTCCTGCCTCAGAACAGGACCCTATTTGAAGACAGGGTCTTTACAGAGGTAATGAAACTAAAATGAGGTCATCAGGGTCGGCCCAAATCCAATACGACTGGTGTCCTTACAAAAAGAGGAAAGAGGATGCGCAGAGGGAAGACGATGTAAAGACACAGGGAGAACGCCACGTTAAAATGAAGGCAGAGATTAGGGTGATGCACGTACAAAGCGAAAGACGCCAGCAAACCGCCAGGAACCAGGAGAGGCCTGGAACAGATCCTCCCTCACAGCCTCAGAAGGAGCAAAACCCGCCAACACCTTGAGTTCAGATTTCTAGCCTCCAGAACTATAGACAATAATTTTTTTTAAGCCACTCATTTTGTGGCACTTTGTTACAGTGGTCCTAGAAAACTAACACAGATGGTTATAACTGAAACAAAAGGGGATTACAAACGTTGGCAAGGAAGCAGAGAACATATAAAACCCTCACAACACAGCTGGTGGGAATGTAAAATTGTATCACCTCAGTGGAAAACAGCCTGGCAATTTCTCAATTAGTTAAACACAGAATTACGTTATGACCCAGCAATTCTACTTTTAGGTGTATACACAAAAGAACTGAAAGTAGGCACTCAGACAGATACTTGTATGTGAAATGTTCACAGCGGTGCTCTCAGACCATACAGCTGAAGTGGGGAAACAACTTACTGTCCATCAAGGGGTGAATGGATAAACACACAATGGAATACTATTCAGCCATAAAGAGGGATGAGGTACTGATAGATCCTACAACAAGGAGGAACCCTGAAAACACGCTCAGTAAAAGAAGCGAGACACAAAAGGTCACCTGTTGTATGACTCCATTTACATGCAATCCCCAGCATGGACAGATCCATGGAGACAGCAGGCTGCCAGGGCTGGGTGGGTTACTTCCCAGGGACCGGGTTTCACTGGGGTCACGAGCTGACTGGTGGTGGTTGCACAACACTGTGAATGTACTAAGCGTACTGAATTGTATGCTTTTAAATGGTTAATTTCATATCATGTGAATTTTACTTAAATAAAAAAAAAAGTAACGGGTACTTTTGAAACCCTGTTACCAACTGTAATTTATACTCTGAGCTATTCTATCTTTATTTCATATTATTTGCCAGTGTTTAAATAATGTATTAAACATATTCCTAAATGTAGGTACCCCCAAATCATTATTCACCTCACAGTAAAGGCTTTCCCTGAAAGAAACCAAAAAGAATTTCAACTGAATTAACAGTAAAAAGAAAAATAAGAAAGGAAAGTGCTGCAGAGGAACAGAGCTCTGTAGCATCAGGGCCACGGGGCGCATGGGTCCCACCTTCTCCAGTGTTGCTTTGAGGTCTGAACCCCTCATCACAGGATGACAGGGTGGCGAGAGCCAAGGGAAGCCCAGTCCACTGTGTAAAGCCCCCATCCCAGCCCTTGGCACAATCGCGCAGTGCAGACCAGAATATAAAACCAGAAAGGAAGTCCTGTGTCCAGTGACAGACCAAGCACACCTCTCACTTCTACCTAATAAGAGAGAAAAGCTACTGAGGAGTAAAAGCATTCACAGATTACAACAAAAGGTGTTAGCTCTACTATGACACATAGTACAAAGAACTATCACCTTTAAAGGTACTCTGTGGGCAGCAATTACTGTTCTTTATTAAACTGTATGAGAATTAAAGATATGTCATATGTTATTCAGCACAGTAAAAAGACAACTTTACTAGTAAGAAAGGATATAGCACACTGTTCCAGGCGCCAGTGAAAAAACTGCAATCTGAAAAGTTCAAGTGTGTCTTTTCACAACAAAAAAAAACACAACCTCTTCAGAGAAATAAACGTATTTAAGATCATTTAGAGATTTTATTCAATATTCTGAATGCAGATTCTTAAAATGTCTGTATCTTAAAATATTAGTATTTCATCATAAAATTGCAATTTTTATGCAAAGGGTGAAAGCAAAATGAAAAGACCAAAACTCAAGACACCTAAATTAGGCGGGAACTACTGACAGATATGGTTAACTGAACAAACTAGCAAAGCACTGCAAGGATTATTACCTCACTGGAAATTCTTAAAAGAAATTGAGCTTAAAATGCATACCAGTATTTTAAGGAGGAAAAAGGGAAGGTGCCAATAAAAAAACTGGCCAATACAGCTTGTAGACATACTTATTTATTCATTTGGTCACCAGCTTGGACAGTTAAGAGAGGATTTTCCAGGGTCTCAAATCTCTGAACATTTTACAAGCACAGAAAACAATGGCCTTTGCTCCAGATCACTGTTTCAAGGATGTTCCTGTAACCAACAGCCTTACATACAGAACCTTCCACTGAACGGAACTGTAGGCATGCGAACTGTCCAAGAGGAAAGATCCAGAACCCCACACTCGGAGTTTCTCTCCTCCGAAAGAACCCACTGCACAGGCCACAGTACCTGGCCTTCCTCACGCTGCTCTGTGGGAACTGGGGCTCTGGGAGCTGACACAAGAAAATGCTGATATACTGCTACTGCTACAACCTTCAGGTCCTGCCATCATCCGTGAAATTGTGGCAGCTAAGTTCTCAGGTAGCAAGGAGGACAAAATCTCAGACCTTTCACAGCCCTTAACATGGACAGGACACCACGGTAGGTAGTGGGAGGACAGAGGGATAAAGGTTAAAACCCTCACATCCAAAGACCTCACATCAGCTCTTACTACTGCTATTACCACCTACCCATTAGGCACACACCACTTAATTTATACTTCATACATGAGACTGTCCCATTCAACCTCTAAGCCTGTGGAAGTGAAAAATAAGTTTTTTAGTATACAAAGCAGCTAATTACTAATATCAAAAGCTTCCACACCACATTTCTTCCCTGCTTGGTCTGTTCCCAAGATGCAATTACTTTTCATCATTTCCACTTTGGGCCATATATTTAGATTGTTGCCTATATAATTCTAAATTACATGCTGATATTTTGGGTTCTTTATTTATTAACTTAATCTATTGAATTCCTGCTATGAAAGATGAGTAACTGGCTCTTTATGCTACCACTTACCTATTCTCTTTTTTTCCATTAAAAAAGGTATAATTTTCATACAGTAAAATATTCCCCCTTTAGTGTATAGTTCTGCAAAATTTGACAAATTCAGTCATGATACCACCTCCACAATCAGACTGAACATTTCCATCACCCAAATGACCTCCCATCCCTTTGTAACTAACACCTCCTCCATTCCCAGCAATCACTGTTTTCTGTACGTATAGATTTCTTTTCCAGAATGTCACATGAAAGGAATCATACCATATGGCTTCTTTCACCTAGCATGATGCCTGCTGTTGGGTATACCAGTAGTCTGTTCCTTTTTTATTGCTGAGTAATATTCCATTGCATGCCTATAGGCAGCCTCAGAGATGCTGTGGGTTCAGTTCCAGACCACTGCAATAAAGCGAGTATCACAATAAAGTGAGCTACAAATTGTTTGGTTTCCCAGTGCTATTAAGTGTGTAATAGCTATATGCCTAAAAAAAACAATGCACGTCTTAATTTAAAAATACTTCATTGCAAAAAAAACCACTAAACATCATCAGCTTTCAGCAAGGCTTAATCTTTTTGCTGGGGGAAGGTCTTGCCTCGATGTTGGTGGCTGATGACTGATCAAGGCGGTGGTTGCTGAACGCTGGGGTGGCTGTGGCAGTTTCTAAAAATAAGACAATGAAATCTGCCATGTCAACTGACTCTTCCTCTTGCAAATGATTTCTCTGTAGGATACAATGCTGTGTGAGCATTTTACCCACAGGAGAGTTTCTCTCTAAACTGGAGTCAGTCTTCTCCAACCCTGCTGCTGCATTATCAACTAAGATTATAGAATATTCTAAATCCTTTGTTGTCATTTCAACAATCTTCACCAGGATTATATTTCATCTCAAAAAACCACTTTCTCTGCTGATTCACAAGAAACAACTCCTCATCCATTCAAGTTTTATCATAAGATTGTAGCAATTCAATCACACCTCTGGGCCCCACTTCTAATTCTAGTTCTCTTGCTATACCCACCCTATCTGCAATTACTTCCTCCACTGAAGTCTTGAACCCCTCAGTCATCCATGAGGGCTGGAATCAACATCTTCCAAGCTCCTGTTAATGTTAGTATTTTACCTCTTCCCATGAATCATAAATGTTCTTAACAGCATCTAGAATGGTGAATTCTTTTCAGAAGGTTTTCAATTGACTTTTCCCAGATCCTATGCAGCTATAGCCTTACAAAATGTATTTCTTAAATAAGACTTGGAAGTTGAAATTATTCCTTGTCCATGGGCTGCAGAGTAGATGTTATGTTAGCAGGCAGGAAAACAACATAAATTTTATATATCTCCACTGGAACTCTTGAGTGGTCAAGTGCATTGTCAATGAGCAGTAATAATTTGAAAGGTATCTTTTTTTTTTTTCCTGAGCAGTAGGTCTCAACTGTGGGCTTAAAATATTCAGTAAACCATGCTGTAAACAGATGTTCTGTCATCTAGGCTTTGTTGTTCCATTTACAGAGGAAAGGCAGAGTAGATTTAGCATAATTCTGAAGGGCCCTAGGATTTTTGGAATGGTAAATGAGCACTGGCTTCAACTTAAAGTCACCAGCTGCATCAGCCCGTAACAAGAATCAGCCTGTCCTTTGAAGTTTGGAAGCCAGGCATTGACTTCTCTTCCCTAGCTATGAAAGTCCTAGATGGCATCTTCTTCCAATGTAAGGCTGCTTCGCCTACATTGAAAACCTGTTGTTTAGTGCAGCCATTTTCATTCATTATCTTAACTAGACCTTCTGGATAACCTGCTGCAGCTTCTACATCAGCACTTGCTGCTTCACCTTGCACTTCCATGTTATGGGGACGGCTTCTTTCCTTAAACCTCATGAACCAACCTCTGCTAACTTCAAACTTTTCTTCTGCAGTTTCCTCACTTCTCTCAGCCTTCACAGAATTAAAGAGAGTTAGAGCCTTGCTCTGGATTAGGCTTTGGCTTAAGGGAATGTTGTGGCTGGTTTGATCTTCTATCCAGAGACTAAAGCTTTCACCCTATCAGCAATAAGGTTGTTTCACTTTCTTATCATTCATGTGTTCACTGCAGTAACACTTTTAATTTCCTTCGAGAACTTTTCCTTTGCATTCACAACTTGGCTAACTGTTCGGTGCAAGAGGTCTAGCTTTCAGCCTGTCTTGGTTTTTGACATGCCTTCATCACTAAACTTAATCTTCAGATTTAAAGTGAGATACGTTTGACTCTTCCTTTTACTTGAACACTTGCAGGCCATTATGGGGTTATTAACTGGCCTAATTTCAATATTGTTGTGTTTCAGGGAAGAGGGAGGCCAGAGGAGAGGAAGAGAGATGAGGGAATGGCCGGTCAGCGGAGCAGTCAGAACACACACAATATTTACTGATTAAGTTTGTCATCTTACATGGGCGCAGTTCGTGGTGCCTCCCAAAATTACAATAGTAACATCAAAGATCACCACTCACAGATCACCCATAACAAATACAATAATAATGAAAAGGTTTGAAATATTGCAAGAACTACCAAAATCTGACACAGAGATACGAACTGAGCAAATGCTGTTGGAAAAATGGCACCGACAGACTTGTTTGACGCAGGGTTGCCACAAACCTTCATTTGTTAAGAAAACACAACATCTGTGAAGCACAAAAAAGTGAAGCACAATAAAATGAGGTATAACACAATTTGTTTATCCAACCACATGCTGAAGGACACTGGGTTTTTTCCAGTTTGGGGGAATTAGAATAAAGCCACTATAAACCCTTATGTACAGGTTTTTGTGTGGACTTAAGGCTTTTATTTCAATGGTATAATTATCTAGTAGTGGTGTAACTAGCTCAAACAGTATGTGCAAATTTAACTTTATAAGAAATTGCCAACTGCTTTCACAACAGCTCTACCATGTGGGCCCCCAGCAAGAATGAGACTTCCAGTCACTCTGCATCCTCACCAGCACTTGGTATTGTTAGGTTGTTTTTTTTTAATTAGACCAATTCTAATTGACGTATACTCTTAAAATTGCATTTCCCTAATACCTAATGCTGAACGTTTTTTTCACGTGTTTATTATTCAAATATTTGGTGAAATGTCTGTTCAAACTTTTTACTCACTTAAAAAACTGTTTTCTGATTATTGAGCTTTGAGAGGACTTTATATCTTTATAATTCTGGAGATAAGTACTTTATGAAATACATCATTTGCAAATATTTTTCTTCCAGTCTATGGCTATTTTATTACTCTCTTAACAGTGTTTCTGCAGACCAAAGTTTTAATTTTGATAAAGTCTAATTTATCAACATTTTCTTTTACTGAACATACTGAATCCAAGGTTATTCAGATTTTCTTGTTTTCTCCTAGAAGGTTTACATTTAGATCTATGACCCACTCCAAATTAATTTTTTTAAAGGTATGAGGTATGTGTCTAGGTTTTATTGTTTGTTTTTTTTTCTGACATATGGACTTTCAGTTTTTCTACAACTACTTGTTGGAAAATATTCTTTTCCGATTGAATTGCTCTGGCACCTTTATTTAAAAATCCATTGCCCATATATATGTGGGTCTGTTTCTGGACTTTTTATTCTGTCCAGTTGATCTCTATGTTTTTCATTTCCCTAGAACCACACTGTCTTGATTACAGTAGCCCTACAGTAAGTCTTGAAATTAGGTAGTGTGTACCTCTAACTCTGTTCTTTGACTGTTTTCATCAATGTCTCAGCATAAAGATCTTGCACATATTCTGTAGATAAATACATATAAAAAACATTTACATCTTTTTGGTACTATTGCATATGATAATTAAAAAATTTTAAATTTCCAGTTGTTTTTTGGAAGAAATATAATTGATTTGTGTATACTGACTTAGTAGCCTGCAATTTATTAGTTATAATAGCATTTTGGTAGGTTCTTTGACTTTTTTTTTCATAGATAATCACATTGTCTGAGATTAGAGGAAGGTTTTCTTTCTCCCCTTCTAATCTGCCTTCTATTTCTTTTTCTTCCCTTACTGTACTGGTTACAGTCATAGAACGTACTTTGTCTGATTTCAATTCATTTCAATTTTGTAATGGATTTTTTAAGACCAGGATGTGACCTATGTGGGTGTGTATTCACCTGCTGTGGGGCAGTATGTTTATAGCTCAAGTCTTCTACATCCCTACTCGTTCTCTGTCTGCTTATTCTAGTTATTACTGAAAGAGGAGTGCTCAAGTCTCCAAATGTAACTGTGGATTTGTCTGGTTCCCCACTCATTTCTCTCTCTTCTTACTGTGTGTGTGTTTAAGCTACGTTGTTGGGGTATGAACACTTAGGATTCTGATGTCTTGCTGGTGACCTGACCTCCATGTTTTTCTCTTTTGGGGGAGGGCTGAGGAATAAATGCAGGACTGCCCATCATCTTTGGCTTTATCGTTGTTCAGTTCCGGTCTTCCTAAGATACCAAGCTCATTCAAAAAGGATGATGAAATGTGATCCTATAAATACGCTTCTTTAAAAAGTAGGTGATGCCAATTAAGTCATAATTATCTCTCTTCTGATCATCAAAATTCTAATTATTAAGATCTAAGTATTTCTTAATGTTGAAGGTATCTTTTTCAAGTAGTTTTTCTCTGAAATAAAAGTAGCTCCATTGAGCCTTACATTGCATTTAAATGCATTTAAATGATATTTTTCTTGACTTTCTTTCAGTATTTTAACATGCACTTGGAGTTTTTAAGCTCTAATTTGCCCTTATGCCAGCCTGCAACTAAGTACTCATCAAGATGTTTTACATGGATTTTTCATTCATCAACTTTCTTCCCTTTAGAACACAGCTCCTGAGCTGGCTTCACTCTATTGAAAAGCCACGCAATAAAGACATTAAATGAGAGCAAAATATTATTTACAGCTTGCGCACATGCACTCTGCATCTGTGTTCATCTCAGACAAAAAGTTACAATGCAGGTCCAAAGGATGACGTGGAAATTACTATCACAGCAACTAAGTAAGGAATCTACTTGTGGATTGAGCATAAATGGAGGAATGCAATGGAGTCAAAGGTAAGAGTGTACATACATAGTCACTACTGTTAAATAAAAGCATTACTCTTCTTGATAAACATGATAATAGCCTATATTTTTTAAAAAGTGATTCTTCATGAAGTGCCCATCAACAGATGAACGGACAAAGAAGATGTGGTACATATATACAATGGAATATTATTCGGCCATAAAAAAGAATGAAATATTGCCATTTGGGACAACATGGATGGACCAAAAGAATATTATATTAAGTGAAGCAAGTCATACAGAGAAAGAAGAATACTATATGACTTCATCTATACGTGGAATCTAAAAAAACAAAACAAATGAATGAACATAACCAAACAGAACCAGAGTCATAGATACACAGAACAAACAGGTGACTGCCAGAGGGGAGTCGGTTGAGGGGAGGAGAGACACAGATGAGGGAGATTAAGAGGTACAAACTTTAAGTTATAAAATAAATGAGTCACAGGGATGATACGTACAGTGTGGGGAATATAGTCAATAACTATGTAATATCTTTGTGTGGTGACAGATGGTAACTAGAGTTATCATAGTGATTATTTGAAAGATAAAGAAATATCGAACCACTATGTTGTGTACCGGGAACTAACATGGCATTGTAAGTCAATTATACTTCAAAAAGCAAACAACCAACAAATAAACTCATAGAAAAAAGGGTCAGACTTGTGGTTTTCAGAAGTGGGGTTGTGGGAGGGGGAACTGGATGAAGGCAGTCAATCAAAAGGTAGAAACTCCCAGTTATAAGATAAATAATTACTGAGGATGTAATGTAGAACATGATAAACATAATTAACACTGCTGTGCATTACATGTGAAAATAAAGAGTTTTCATTACGAGGAAAAAATATACTTTTTTCTGTTTCTTTACTTTTGTATCTATATGAGATGATGGATATTTGCTAATCTTACTGTGGTCATCATTTCATGATGTATGTAAGTCAGAGCACTGTGCTGCACACCTTATACAGTGCTGTATGTCAATCTTGTCTCAAGAAAACTGGAGAAAAAGAAAAAGAGCAAAGGGGTGTACACTGTGGTCATGATGTAATGGAGACATAAGCTAATTCTGCTTGGTTAGAGAGGGATTATCTTTGTTTCTATCTTTATCAAGCCCACCCTCTCTGATGGGTTCTTTTCTCCTCTTCCTACAAACAGGCTCAGGTCTCCTCTGGCCCCAAACACGCAAACAAACCACCCACGAGGCTTACGCTGATAGCGCCAACACCCCTTTCACTAGCACCTTCCGTGAAACATGCTCACTGTCTGCAGATCCAAGCCACTGTCTCATTCACTCATCTTTAAGTGACTGTGATCTTGCTCTGGTTTCCCCCAGGACACTGACGCCTCTCACCAAATCCAGTCACCTCTCCTCAGTCCTAATCCCACCCAGTCCCTCAGCTACGCAGGACCCTGTGGTCCACACCTCCTCTCACACTCCTCTCCTGACGTTTGTACACTGCACTTTCCTGAAGTACTCCCTCCCTCTCCCCCCATTTCTGCTCTGTCCTTCTACTGCCTGACAAAGGGAAGCATCAGCCAAGATTCTGTTCTGAGTCCTGGCTTTTGACTCCCTACCCCCTCTTCTCCATTATTTGTTCTCCTCTCCCACAGAAAACTCACGATAATCAGCTCTAAAGTAAATTGGGGTTGAGAAGAAAACGTGGAGTCCGAAGGCCTGGCTTCCATTTCTGTTTCTACTGACTTAGTTGCTGTGCACCCAAGGGCATGTAACACCCCACAACTCCACAAAAGTGAAGAGATCTCTTCTAATGTCCCTTCCAATCCCACAGTTCTACAATTCTAACCCTAAAGAACATCAGATTTGCAGCTGGAATTTGTCTAATGCACTGACAAATCCACATTCTGTCTGCCATTTAACTGTCCCAGCTCCAAACCTAATCTCTCAAACCAACAACTTCTTTTAGGTTGCCTATTAATGTTGATGTACTGGTGCCACCAATACCGTAAGCTTGAAATCCTAGTAATCCTATACACTTACCATCTTTTATTCACACTTTCTCTCTTTTTAACCACCCCCATACACTCAAGGCCTAATTCACAGAGCATCTCTTCCAGGAAGTGATCCTCAGCCTCCCAATGTGGTAGCCATCCCCCATCTTCAGAAGAGCCGAGACACTCTATGTGTGCCTCTTTCATTACACTCGGCACATGTTTCCCTCCAGATTCTGGTTATGAAGGAGCAGGGTTTATATCTGAATCTTCTTAGCATTTGCAAAGAGCACCTTGAGCACTGCCTTCCCCAGAGGACAGAAAAACCATAAGATTTGAACTGAATTGACTAAACTCAATATATACTCTGGATGCAGCAGAAGCAGTAGAGTTTTCTAGAATAATTTTTTTTTCAAGAAAAAAAAATTGATATATAATGATTTAGATGTTCCGGCTCTAAAACAGATATTGTTCTTTTTCAGCTAAGGAAGCAGAAGCTCCTCTTGAACTCCTTCAAAATCCAAGCCAACTTACAAAGCACACTAGAGACAGTATGTCTGTGAGGTCACAAGTTTTTTAAACGCATGTTTATTAAACGATATACTCTTAAATATTTGGTTTTACATTTGAGCATTTCTTTTTTTATCTAAGTGGTTTACGAGGCAAAGTAGTTTGATAAACTGTTCGACCTGATGAACTATCCTCGGAAGTGTGGATCTGATGTAGTAAATGAGAATGCCCAGCCAGTCCATACTGCGTTATCTTCTCCTTCAACTTCCCTACAGCACAAAGTCTCCAAAATGAAATATGATATCATTGATTTTCAGCTTCATTAATAAGCTTAAATGCATTCCTCTAAAAATTTTTTTAAAATGCCCCCCATTGAGACAGTAAAACAAATTGAGAGGAAAAAAAAAGGTTTTCAGCTTCCGTTATTACGTAAAAATGCAGCCTAGCAGACAGAAGAACTAGAATTTCCAAGGAGTCTAAAGCAGAAAAGCCAAAGCTTTGGCTTAATTCACCCAGAAGATAGGATGTTTGGCGTGAGGCCCAGAAGGTAGTACAACGTGTCACTGCAAGAACATGACATGAAACTGAAGGGCCTGTCCACTGTCTCATTACTGAGGCTGCAGGGCAGGGTCCGACCTACCTGGCTGATCCCTGAGGGAGGGATCTTGTACGCCTGCAGCTTCTGTCTCAGCAGCTCGGGATCACTGTGCCGGAAGGGGCACCCTGACAACGACAAGCAGCACAGCAGCAAGGTTATTCACCCGGACGTAATACACCACCACACTCGAAAGACCGTCTCAGCGCCCCTTAATTGTCTAACAGCTTATTAATAAAAAAGTTAATTGCCCATGGGTGCAACTGCTTTCCTCTCTTTATCTAAATGACGACTGAGCTGTGCGGTTACCAGGGCACTACAGCCTCAAGACTTACATAAAACATTCCAGCATTCTCAGGCAAGGCTGCCCACTCACTAGAAGGAGGAAGCAGTTTTAATTATGCTACTAGCTAACAAGCAGAGATAATCACCAAGTAGCTATAAAACAGTTTACCTAAAAACTTTATGCAATCTCACATTTTTTTCTAGTTTAAAAAAATTACATAAAGGCATAAAGGAAGACAGATGGTGTAAACAAAAAGAAAAACGTGCAAACTCTAAGAAATATAAAAATCTCACATCATTTTCACATGTTAATTTTATGCCTACTTCCCAAAGAGTAGAATCCATATAAATTTAAAGGAATCCCAGATGGACATGAGATGACAAATAGGAAACTGCTTCATAGAAAAACAACTTATAGTAGGTACATGTAATCTCTATATTATTTCATGAGAAAAATATGGATGGACTACTAAAAAATATGCATAAATAATACAGAAGAATTGAAATGTAAAAGCTGTGTTAGGCCAAAATTTAGGAAATTTTAGGTATTTTAATAAGAAACTGTAATGATAAGTCAACATACTTAATTTAAAATTTAATACAGGAAACCAGATAATTTTTTTCAGTCATACAGATGATGGACCTGTAAGTTAATTAGAAACAACTGTGCATTTTTAATGAAATCAATGGAAAATTGGTTGCAGCAAAAATAATGGAAAAACAGCCTAGATGCTAAACAAATGTGTTTAACCAAAAGTCTTAACTACAAGTAAAAGCATCCATGATAACACTGGATCCCTACAAATTATGAAAGTCACAAAATTCACCGTAGTATATAGTTTATTAAGATCAACACTGTAATGCCATTTAGTACGAGGAAGTGTGACGAGCAGCTGTACAGCACGTAGTTAAGAGTCTGGAGCTGCCCTTCCTGCATCTGAATCTCACTTTACCAGCTATGGGTCAGGGGACCATGGGCACGTCTCGTGTCTTGTTGTTGATTCAGCTTCACTGTCTGTCACGTGTGGGAAATACACCCGCAGAGTTCCTGTGACAATGGAGGATAAAGCCCTTACACTCTCTCGGCTCGTAGGAAGCACCCAACATGGGTTAGCCAACATTATTACTCTAAAAAAAGTCTGATGATGAAATGGCAAAGGGTCCCAATGAGAAACAAATGAGGCTTAGTTAAGCCCAGAATTATTAAAGGACACCAGAAAGAGACAGATTAATTGAACTGTCCAAATTTCATTTGAAATAATGGCTATACCTGTAATGAAAAGGATCAGAAAGGGCAAAGCCAAGAAGAAACTGAAGATTGACAAAAAACCAGAGGTCACAAAAAAGTCTTTCAAAGCTACGCTCACAAGAAGAAGAAAACAGAAGAAACAAACCACCTCAGGAGCAGGGAAGCTGGTGTTATTTTGACAAATGACAGACAGAAAACAGAACTTGACAACTCCTACTTTGTTTCTATCTTCCACATCAAAGGGAACAATCTTCCAAACTGGAAAGGGCTGAACTCACAGGTAACTTAAGATGAAGTGGATGTAGACACAACTAATGCTGATTCCAGCAAAGTGTTGAATAGAACTTCCCAGCACACATTTGTGGAAAGGATGGATAAACAGTCTGGAATATAGTTCTACCTACATCAACTCTGACTGGCTGAACAACACCATTCCAGGCAGTGCTGGTTAATGAAATATGTCAACCTAGGGGCTACAGAGCTTTGCAAACTACACAAATCTAAAAGGATAGAGACTTCTGGTTTCCAGTCTGGCACAGAAAGAGCTTAGAAGTTGTCACTCCATCCTAACAAGTAAAAAGCTGAACAGGGCTTCCCTGGTGGTGCAGTGGTTGGGAGTCCGCCTGCCAATGCAGGCGACACGGGTTCGTGCCCCGGTCCGGGAAGATCCCACATGCCGCGGAGTGGCTGGGCCCATGAGCCAAGGCTGCTGAGCCTGCGCATCCGGAGCCTGTGCTCCGCAACGGGAGAGGCCACAACAGTGAGAGGCCCGCATACCGCAAAAAAAAAAAAAAAAAGCTGAACAGACTGAAAAATCAACAACTCCTCTCAGATCTGTCAAAGAAATGAGGTCACAGGGCAAACCACTGCCCCCAAAATTGGAGGGAGAGGCAGACAGAGAGAATCACAACAAACCAGAGCAGAAATCTCTGTAGGAACCAGCACTGGGGTAGGGAAACCTAACCTGTAACTGACAAATTTCTGGAGTCTCTGTGTGGACACGTCTGAGAGTTAGAAGCTCCAGGGAGACCAGTCAGAGGAGGGCTACACTTTGTAGCTGAACTTCAGGGGCTCTACCAGGTGCTCACAGTGAATAACAGAGAAATCCCCCTCATGCTCTAGCACGGGGGTAAGCAAAGGTACCATTTTAAATACTCTGGAGTACTCTGTTCCTCTTAGTAAGGCTGCCCTCAGGAGAAACTATTTTACCAGAGCCTGACCTACCTGGGGGAAGAGAAATGCGCAGCTCCAGCCTCCTGGGGCCGTCCTGTCCCCCCAAAGGGAGGAAGCTGAGAATCACTGTTGAAGTTCACAGCCCACAGCCACAGGGTCACTAAACACTGAGACCCAATTACCCAATCCAACACTATAGACACCCCCCTGCTCACCACTGCATCACTACAGACCTATGTACTGGAGTTTGTCACGTCTACCTTTCAACAAAAAATAACAGTGTGAAGAGACGGAAAACGTGTCAGAATTAGAGCCAGATAAGGCAGGGATACTGGAGTTATCAGACTGGGAATTTAAATTAACTATGATTAATATGCTGAGGGCTCTACCGGAAAAAGTAGACAACATGCAAGAACAGATGTGTAATGTAAGCAGACAGATGGAAATTCTAAGGAAGAATCAAAAAGAGACGCAAACACTGTAAGAGAAATGAAGAATGCCTTTGATGGGCTTATTAGCAGACACAGCTGAGGAAAAGATCTCTGTGCTTGAGGATATGTCAATAGAAACTTCAAAACCAAAAAAACAAAAGGAAAAACAACAAGAACAGAATAGCCAAGAACTGTGAACAACTATGAAAGGTGTAACATATGAGAATGGGAATACCAGAAGGAGGAGAGAGAGAGAAAGAAACAGAAGCAATAATGACAGAGAATTTCCCCCAAATTAATGTCAGACACCAAACCACAGACCCAGGAAGCTCAGAGAACACCAAGCAGGATAAATGCCAAAAAAAGGCAGCTAGGCATATTATATTCATACTTCAGAAAATCAATAACAAAGAAAAATCTTGAAAGAAGCCAAAGGGGAAACACCTTACCTACAGAGAAGCAAAGAAAACAATTCTATCTAACCTATCCTCAGAAACTGTGCAAGAAGAGAGTGGAGTGAAACAGTTAAACTGTTGAGAGAAAAAAAATCCCTCAAACCCAGAATTCTGTACCCTGAGAAATTCTCCTTCGAAAGAGGAGAAATAAGGATTTTCTCTGACAAAAAAAAATTCAGGTAATCTGTTGCCAGACCTGCAGGGCAAGAAACATTAGAAGAAGTTCTTCAAAGAGAAATAAAATGATACAAACCAGAAATTCAGATCTACCCAAAGAAAATTTGAACATCAGAGAATGATAAGGAAAGGTAATATAAAAACTTTTATTTTCCTTATTCATAAATAATCTGACAGATAACAGTTTGTTCAAAGTAATGGGAACAGTGTATTCTGTTATGCATGTTTATGTATATATCTGTGTGTGTTTATATATTCTTAGATATAAATGAAATGAATGACAGAATGATACAGGGAAGTAGAAATATTCATTATTATAAGGTACTTGCATTACTTATGTGTGATGTGGTGATTTGAAAAGAGAGTTGGATTAGTTGTACACATATAGTGAAAACTCTTTAAAAAATAAAACTAATTTAAAAAGTAACAAAAGAAGTACAATAGATATGCTAAAAAGAGAAAAAAATGGAATCATATAAAATGCTCAGTTAAAACCACAAAAGGCAGAAAATGTGTGTAAGACAAAAACAAAGAATAAGGGCAACAAATAAAAAACACTAACAAATATGGCAGCCATTAATCCAACTATACCAATCATTACTTTAAACGTCAGTGGTCACCAATTAAAAATAGATTGTCAGAATGGATCAAAATCAAGACCCTACGGTATGTTGTATACAAGAAAGCCACTTTAAAGACTCATGGATTGAAAGTAAAGACAGAGAAAGATACACCATGCTAACACAAATCAAAGAAAGTGGGAGTATCTATGTTACTTTCAGACAGAGCAGTGTTCAAAGGATGGGAGTTTATGCAGGATAAAAAGGGGCATTACATAACGATAAGGGGTGAATACTCCAAGAAGACATCACGATCCGTAATGTGTATGCACTTAACAAAAGAGCATCAAAACACATCAGGGAAAACCTGACAGAATTGCAAGGAGAAGTGCTGACTCCACTGCTGGACTCCACCTCCATCAAGCTGGACAGATCCCGCAGATGGAGAATCTGCAACAACACAGTGAGCTCACGAGCACCATCATTCCGGGACAGAAATGATATCCATAACTGGCTACACCCAACAGCGGCAGACAGCACATCCTCAGCTCATAGGGACAAGCCCTCTGCTGCGGGCCGTGTTGACATGGGGACAGCTGAGCAAATGTGGGGCAGAGGGCACCCGGGAACTCTCTATACCTCCTGCTCAGTACTGCTGTGACCCTAAAACTGCTCCACAAAACTACAGCTTATTCACTTAAAGAAAGGGTAGATCAATGTGTCTAAAAAACAATACGAGCTCGTTGAGTGTTTGCTAAGTACAGTGGTCTCTCAGCATCCACAGAGGACTGGTTCTGGGACCTGCCTGGGATATCAAAGTCTGCAGGTACCCAAGTCCCACAGTTGGCCCTCCGTATCCAAGGTTCCACATCCTCAGATTCAGCCAACCTCGGATCGTGTAGTACTGTATATATTTGTTGGAAAAAATCTGCGTGTAAGATGGACCCACGCAGTTCAAACCCCTGCTGTTCAAGAGTTAGCTGTGTATTATTTTCTAGCTGATAGAGTTTAAATTAAAAACAAAGTAAAACAAACAGAATTGACCAGAATAAATAAGATACAAAAACAGGAAGAAGAAATATAAAATCCTGTCTTTAAGCTAATAAAAATCAACTAAGTAAGTGCTGAGTGTGAGGACCTGGAAACCGACAGAACCATTGGGAGCTTCACTTGGCCAAGCTCAGTGTAAGTTACTCCCTGGTGTGGCCACTGGGAAAAGCTGCAGACTTTCTCACCGCAAGTATCTGGTCAGTTGTTTTCGAAGTGTAGAAGACATCAAAATCACCCAGAGAACTAGCAAATAAATCTGAGTTTATGCGTCTGAGGGTGGAGCCTGAGTCTGTATTTCTAAAAGCTCCGTAAGTGCCTGACACAAGCGGTGAAAACCGCTCACTGTGTGTTCCAGGACTGGCCACCTTTGCCATCTACTAAATATGAATGCTCTGGACACATGAAGCATCTTTCTTAAAATTCCATTTGAGATTTTTTGGATCTTTAACAGCCTGCAAGTGTGTGATCTTCTAAAAAAGAATTTCATTTAAGATGAAATTAAAACAAGAAAAAGTTTTGACACATATTGCAGTCAGCTTTGGTAATCTAGAAAATTTAACTAATATGGACTATTAAGTCATCCTCTCACATACCAGACAAGTGAGGAGCTTTTCAAGGTATGCTCAGAGAACTATTTTAGAAAAAAGTTGTTAAACTCAGAAATCTACAGAAAACAGATTAACTTTCTTTTTAACCTACAACTTAGGCAAATTGATAGATGTTTGAAACTGTGACTTGTTAAATCCCTCAATCTTTGTTAATCAGATGATAGTAATGAGAATAAAACACACTCTCCCTCAGTAGTCTTTGAAAATTGATCAATCTACTGTTCCAAAATTCGAGGCACTCAATTTTTAAAAGCTTTGAAGAACTCGCATCAGCCTTCTAAGACACAT
This sequence comes from Grampus griseus, assembly GCF_964374135.1. Lineage (NCBI taxonomy): Eukaryota > Metazoa > Chordata > Mammalia > Artiodactyla > Delphinidae > Grampus > Grampus griseus. Next base: position 43,965,396 of record NC_139004.1, on the reverse strand, counting down.
GCAGAACAGGAGAAAGAGAATAGCAGGTGAAGGGGACGGAGGACTAAAGAGCCCAGTCCAGCACAAAGTAGAGCACAGCAGAACCACTTTCTTGTGCTGACCCAGCTCAATAATAAGACATACCACTAGAAGCTAGTGGAGCTCTGGCTTGACCTGATGACCGACACAAGCTACAAACCCGTTCCCCTTAGTAATGCAAAAACCATTCCACTGTTTCAGTGTTTCCTACAGAGCTCCTGGGTTCCTGTACATCACAGACACATCCAGAGGAAGCACTTACCATGATAATCCCCTTGGCTTGGTGGATTGGTTAGGATAATCTTCAGGCAACTGTAAGGCGTATAGTCTGTCCTCTTGCCTTCCTTTCCAAAGCTATGACGGATGTTGTAAGAGTAGCCTTTATCAAACTGATGAGAGGAAAAAGAAAGAAGAGACAAAGTAAGCCAGCATTGTACTGGTGGTGTCAACAGTGCCCACTGGAATCGAAGAGTACAAAGTGATTTTTCTAAAATAAATTTAGCATTCACAGGCAGATGTACATTTATACCAATATAACATTTGGGTCCTTTACAGGTTTTTAAAGGTAAAAAACTTAAAGGAAACACATTTCTCAGGTTAGAGACACCTTATGTTTATATGTTTAAAGATGAGGATAACCCTTTCCTGAGAATAATCATCGATTTGCTCATTTCTTGGTTTGATTCCAAAGATCATGCTAGATGTAAATCATCTTCTCTACTCCCTTTATCCTAGTCTTCCCTGAATTCCCACATCCTGCCTATTCTACTTTTGAAGTGTCTCCTAACTAATTAATGCCTTCCTCTGGATTTTCACTATACAAAACAAGCAGTCAGCAAATGCTTGATGAAGGAACTACTGTGATTACCTCCTGCCTGGAATTCCTGACTCATGTTCAAAATGCAAGGTAATGGCATAGGAAGGACTTTGAAATGGGTGGGATAAGAAGAAAAAATGAACTCATATTTATTGAAAGGCTCAGTATAGTGGGTCTAAGCTATCTAATACTTTCAGGAAAGCAGGACAGAGAATCAGAATAAGAGATTGGAAAATACTGTGGGTTTTTATGGGTGAGATTTTTTCATTTAAGTATAGTTGATTTACAATGTTGTGTTAGTTTTTGGTATACAGCAAAGTGATTCAATTATATTTATATATATTATATTCTTTTTCAGATTCTTTCCACTATAGGTTATTACAATATATCAAATATAATTCCCTGTAGTATATAGTAGGTCCCTGTTGTTTAGGGGTGAGATTTTTAAATTTGAGGCTACAATTTACATTTAGTGAAATGCACAGATCTCAGGTCTACAGTTTGATGTAACACATACCCGCATTAAGAGACAGCATGTTTCCACCATCCAAGAGGCCCCCTGAGCCCCTCAGCATTCTCAGCATTCTTCCCCGCCCTCCACACCCAGAAGCAACTATTGGTCTGACTTGTGTCACCGTGGCTTTTGCTATTCTATAACTTCACATAAATGGAATTGTACAGTCTTTTGTTTTTGTTTTCTGCGGTACGCGGGCCTCTCCCGCCGCCGCGGAGCACAGGCTCCGGACGCGCAGGCCCAGCGGCCATGGCTCACGGGCCCAGCCGCTCCACGGCATGTGGGATCCTCCCGGACCGGGGCACGAACCCGCGTCCCCCGCATCAGCAGGCGGACTCCCAACCACTGCACCACCAGGGAAGCCCTGTACAGTCTTAAGTATTTTGTGTCTGACTTTTTCATGTCTTTTCATGTTTTTGAGATTGATCCATGCATCACATGTACTGTCACATGTACCAGCAGATTGTTCCACTGTATGAATATACCAGGTAGTTTACCTAGTCTCCTGCAGATGGACACCTGGGCTTTTCCAGTTTGGGGCTGTTATCAGTAAAGCTGCCATGCACATTCTTGCAGATGACTTTTGTGGACATTATTTTCATTTCTCTCAGATAAATACGCAGGAATAGAATTGCTGCTAACCATTTTCCAGAATGGCTGTACTATTTTATACCCCATCAGCAATGCATGAGAGTTCCACATTCTCCCCAAAGTGTGGTGGTGTCAATTTCATTCATTTTAGCCATTCTAATAGATGGGTAGTGGCATCTCATTCTGCATTTCCCTGATGACAAACACTGTTGAGTACTTTTTCATGTGCTTTCTTGGCTGTGATATGCCTTATTTTGTAAAGTGTCTGTTCAAGTCTTTTTAGAATCTGGGTTGACAATTATTCCATTGAAAGAATTCTTCATATATTCTGGATACAAACCTGTTAGGTGTTACAAATATTTTCTCAGTCTGTGGCTTGTCTATTTTCTTGATGTTACTTTTTGACAAGATGAGCAGATGTTTTTATTTTTGATGAATGCTAATTAAGTCACGTTTTTATGGCAGTGCTCCCTGTGTCCTCTCTAAGATAGGTTGCAGAGATATTCTGTATTGTCCTTTAGAAGCCATAATGTTTTAGCTTTTCAGTCTAGGTCCTGATTCATCTCGAGTTAATTTTCGTATGTTCTCTTTTTATCCCCTGTAGGGAAAGAAAAATATTTTTCCCTCTACCCTCCTAGGTTAAATGGCTGGGGCCCATGAATCAAACTGATAAAAGACAGATTAACAAGGAAAAAACCCCCCACTTAATTACATTTGTACATAAGTATATGTACAAAGAGATACGACTCCAGGAGGTAGGCTGATGACTGAAGCTTAAACATCATCTTAGGCTAAATCAAGGAAAAGGGGTTTAGGGATTCTGGGTTGGGGAAGCAAGTTCTGAGAAGGGGGAGGGGAGGAAATACAGGGTAAATAAGGGTTGGCTTGTTCTGCAGATAAGACTTGGGTAGCTTTCTTCCTGGTACAGAGATAACATTACAAATGTAAATTTCCTTTATAAGAGGGGAAATTTATACTGTATCCTTAGGCAGTTAGGGGAGGAGAGAGCTTTTCCTGCATCTGCTCCTCCTTTAGCTCAAAATAATCCTTATGCCTGCCAATTGGAAATTGTCACTTGCCATCTGCCTCTACAAGGATGAGGTCCCTGGCCACTGCAGTTGCTGACCTTCAACACCGCTTGAAAGGAGTTCAGGGCTGAGATCAGGAAGGAGGCACTCTGTGCTCTGGTATAACTGTGAAAAAGCCTTCAGATAGTTAGATACTTTCAGGTAAAGATTTTATGAGCCTAATTTTATGAGCCTAATTTCTTGCATCTTCCTCGTGATGAGCAGCAACCTTCTGCTGAAATGTGTGCTTGACTGCATGTACCCCTGTCACTAAAATCACATACATACTGACCTTCCCCCCTTACCTCTTTGGAGCAGTTCCTCAGAGCTATCTGAGAAGCTGTCTCCCAGGCTATAGTCCTCATTTTGCCCCAAATAAAACTTAACTCACAACTCTCACATTGTGCATTTTTTTCAGTCAACATTCCAAAATAGCGTTATTTTGGATGGCATATCCGGTATCCTTCACCCCCATGTGAACTGGATAACACTTTTTCTAACACCATTTATTGAAGATATTTTATTCCATTGCTCTATAGTTCCATACTTTTGCCGATGCCACACTGTTCTCTTTACAAAATCTTTAGAATAAGTCTCAAATTCAGATAATGTAAGTCCTCCTGCTTTGGTTTTTTTCAATATTATTTTGGCTATTTTATGTCCTTGCATTTCCATAAAAATTTTAGAATCAGTTTATCAATTTCTACTTAAAAAAAAAAAAAAGACTGCTGGAATTTTCAGCAGTCAGTAGCTTACAGTTTCATAACTACCTATCTGCCCACAAGCAATCTACAACCAGGAAAACAAACGGCATTTCAACAGAAAACTTTCAAGAAAGAAAATTTTCAAATTACCATTAAATTTCACTGGTGAAAACAAGAATGTTAAAAGTTCCAGCAAACATATTTTATGGACAACTTCTATTTGTTTAGTCATAAGCATTAACTATAATCAATCTCCTTGTGCAAACTTTTAGGTATGAATTGAATTTAATTAGACATAAGATTTCTGTACATTCATCAGAAAACACTGAAAGAACTTTTTGGTCAGCCATTATGTTAAAGTAATGAAAAGCTACCCTCTCTAAAGGAAGAAAAGCGATAATTATTATCTTTCCCCTCCCTTTCCTTTCCAATTTACTTCCCGCTTATGTGTACATATGTCTAAAATTTGGACCTTACTAAGCTTTCGGGCTATTCACGTATTTATCATACAAACTGTCTTCTCTAGTTTTCAGACTGGCAAACTCTTGAAATATTGTGTAGAAGGTACATTTATTGGGTAATGTTTTTTAGGGAATACTTACTTTCCAGGTGTCCACATTCACAACTCAAAGGAACAACTGTAAGGTTCACATGGGAAGAGGGGGTGAGAACCAGGTGGAAACACTCTTTTCCACCTTGGCTCCTCCATTCCACTCCAGCCAGCAACGGGAAATGCCAGAAAATCAACACCAGGCCTGAAGGTGGTTGAGTGGAAGCTGGCAACCTTCCAAATTAGTCCCGTGGCACTGCAATCTGCATTTCTGCTCAAGTCAGCAGCAAATCATTTTCAGGGCCACTATGTTACCAGTAGAACTCAAGAAACATGATAAAGCAGGCGCATCCTCATCCTGCTCCTACCCGTCTCTTTCAGAGTCTCCCTCACAAGTCTGCCTCCCACCCCAGCTCCACCTGGGGCCCAGCGACTGCATCTTATTACATTTTTTATAGTATTTACACCCAAATCCTCTCAGAGGTCATGAGTAAACCTCTAACTGTCATGAGCAGTGCATGGTCTTCCTTAGAAGAAAGTCTTTCCTACCAAGAAAAGCCCGCAGACCAAGTATTACTCCCACTGTCAGAACATCAAAACCTGCCTTTCATAAGTCAAGCTTAGCTTGCACAGTAAAGTGAGAATGGTTGCAAACCAAGTGCCCTTCAGAGAGAGATTTATATTCAAAAAGGAAAATCTTGACCTAAGTGAGGCAAAACAACCATATATATGTGGGCAGAGAACAGGGTAAGGATATGGTAATTTTTAACAAAGACATTTTCAATCCTTTTTTGGTGAGTTGTTTCCTACTCACAAGAATTTGGAATTCTCATTTACATATTTAAAAACACACAGAGGGCAAGTCTGCCAACTACAAAGGGCCCTCCTTCAATGCCCAGATCCAGCATCCCACACATCATCACGAGGGGCCCCAGGAAGTTTAGTTGCCACAAGTGCCAACAGGAAGGCACAGCTCAGCAGCAGGGCCACACGTGTAAACAGACCTGTACTTGGGGAAGGGCGTGAAACCACCCATGGTTTCTCCTTGACACACATTCTTGCTGACTCTCCTACAGCTTGTGATCATTGATTATCTCTTCTCTTGTCACTTCCCTAAAGCTTTACTTACAATGTTAATAAGCAGAATGCATGCCATAGGCATTTAATACATAATGCCCACCCTTTAAATGCTTACTTACGAAATTACTCAATTATTTGTAAAACTAATTTTGTAATCAGTCACCTACAGATTGCAAATACTTCTCTTTAACTCTTAACTTTAACCACAGTTTAACTCTTTGAGGTCACTGAAACATCATATACATTCTAACCAAACAACACACTGAAGGAGACTTAGAGACCAAAGGCTGATAGTTAAGACAAGGGCTTTAAGTCAAATACCTGAGTTTAAATCTTGTCTCTACCACATGTTAGCTGTGTGACCTTGGGCAGGTGATCCATCATCTTTATAACAATTCCCTTACACAGTATATAAAAATAAAGGAGTAATACTTCATATGCAGGGTTGGTGTGAAGATGAGCTAATAGCACATCTTCATAAAGCACGTGGCATAGCTTCTAACACAGAATAAGCTTTGAACTGAATATATTTTTGAGTTATCAATATCAGAAAAACAAACCAATCAAAAAAATGGGCAGAAGACCTAAACAGACATTTCTCCAAAGAAGACATACAGATGGCCAACAAGCACATGAAAAGATGCTCAACATCGCTAATCATCAGAGAAATGCAAATCAAAACTACAGTGAGGTATCACCGCATGCTGGTTAGAATGGCCATCAGCAAAAAGTGTGAAAACAACAAATGCTGGAGAGGGTGTAGAGAAAAGGGAACACTCCTACACCGTTGGTGGGAATGTAAACTGGTGCAGCCACTATGGAGAACAGTATGGAGGTTCCTTAAAAAATTAAAAATGTTCATATCCTAATCCCTTTCCATGGAGAACATTTTCAGTTCTAGACTCGAGAACATGCATATTTTTCTTTCCTTCAAATTTCCCCTGAGGCAGCGTCACGCTAAAATTTTAAAATTTGGATTCCCCACTTTGTTAGAAAATAAAAAATAGTGAAATGCTAAAAATCCACAGAAAAAGTATTGAATAAAATGATCCTATGTAATTTTATAAGGTAGTTGATTAAGCAGATCACTTTCAGTGGAGCCAAATGATCAAAAGAAAGATCAGCTGTGTATCAAAAACCTGCCATAATCCTCAGAGGGAAGTGGAGAGCATTGTGTTCATGAACGCAGGTGGTGTGGGGTTAGTGGGTTGGTATGTCTCTTTCATATTCTGCTATAAGGACTATACCCAAATGGACTCAGAAGACAAGACTTGAGGATCTTCTGTGACCTGGGGCTCTGTGATCTCCATCATTCTAACTGTATCTATTCATTCAGATATTAAATAAAGAACATCATTTCTAAATTCCTAATGGAGAATTTAGTACAATTGTACTACTGTTTTTAGCAATAAAACCAAAATTATGCTTAGTGATGTTTCAATAATAATAGCTTACATTTACACAGATCTTTAGTGGTGACGAAATGATTCTTCTTAGACCCTTTACTACTTGTAAGGTATGGAAGTTAGGTATCCCTATTTTATAAATATGCAAACTAAGATTTCAAGAGGTCAAATGATTAGTTATTTCAATTACTTAGTAGAAAAGAGATGGAATTTAAAATCTTACTCTTTTACTTTCTAGAAACTACTACAAAATTATAAATGGCAGAAAATTAATAAATAAATACAGGCAACTGTCAGTTATCCATGGCAAACATGCATCTGTAGGCTGCTTCCCTGCTGTCACTCAGTTGCTTCAGGGACATCTGAAAGTCACACTGAACCACAGTTAAACAAAATGTTTCTGATTCTACTGTATACCAGGGAAAAGAGTCTACTCTCAAAGAAATGGTAACTCTAACAAGCCACTCACATAGCATTTATTTAGTTCCTAATTTACCATGATTTTAGAATCATTAAAAATGATAAATTTGAAGTTAACCATCTGAAATGAAGAAACACTAAAAAGTATTTCATCATGCTTCCAAATTACCAGGTACTTTTTTTAAAAAAAAAAAATAAATCTATTTATTTATTTATTTTGGGCTGGGTTGGGTCTTCATTGCTGCACGCGGGCTTTCTCTAGTTGCAGCGAGCGAGGGCTACTCTTCCTTGCGGTGCGCGCAGGCTTCTCATTGCAGTGGCTTCTCTTGTTGCAGAACACAGATGGGCTCTAGGTGCGCGGGCTTCAGTAGTTGTGGCATGTGGGCTCAGTAGTTGTGACTTGTGGGCTCTAGAGTGCAGGCTCAGTAATTGTGGCGCACAGGCTTATTAGTTGCTCCACAGCACGTGGGATCTTCCTGGACCAGGGCTCAAACCCATGTCCCCTGCATTGGCGGGTGGATTCTTAACCACTGAGCTACCAAGGAAGCCCTAGGCACTCTTGATATTTGTCCCCTCTACCATTCTAGGTGGCACATGACAAGGAACTGGGGTACAAAATCAAGGAAAAGGGGGTATGAAAGCAGAGAGGAAGGATGCAGTACACAGCATCGCTCACCTCCCTGGCACCTGGACCTGGAGTTTCAGCAAATGTAGCTTCCTCATCAGTCGGAATTTAAGAGCTGGAGCAGGCATCAGCCAGCATCTAATGCAGCCCTGAGGGTGTAGGAGAGCAAGGAGCAGGGGGTTTAGTCCTCAACCACAGGGTGAATGAGGGAAAGAACCCTTGTCTCCGCACTGCCTACTTTGTGTACTTCTCGTACAGGCTGTAACCAAGGCCAGCGTGAAGCCTAGCAAACTGCAGCTGTTCATGAGGCTGAACCACTGAGCATCTTCCTTGTACATGTGCTCATCAGATCGCCCCACCAGAGGACCAAAAGCAAATCTTATATTGACCATTCTGTTAGTTTTTAGTGACAAAGGAGAGTTGGCAAATTCCCATCGCTAACTACCATATCTTAACATTATTTAAATAGAGGCCTTGACAATTCAACCGAGAGGAGATGGGCTGGGAGAATCATGAGGTGGGCCACTAATCAGCCTTTAATAACCTTAAACAACAAGGCCCTACTGTACAGCAAAGGGAACTATATATTCAGTATCTTGTAATAAACCATAATGTAGAATATGAAAAAGAATGTGTATGTGTATACATACATATATATATATAAATATAAAAAACCGAATCACTTTGCTGTACACCTGAAACTAATACAACATTGTAAATCAACCATACTTCAATTAAAAAAAAAAAAAAGATCTCCAACTGTTCAGACAGTTTGCCTGATACTAGGAAAGGACAGATTAGTGATAGAATTTTCAGCATCCCACCTGAAACGCCTCTTTTAGAAAATCTGCTTTATTCACTGGTATGGATGCCACCAACATAACAGTGAATGAAAATTTATTAAAATTCCAAATATAATTTCCCAACATTTGAAGACAGAAACCACAGACAAACCTTCATTCACTAAAGTAAAAGCATTTACTGAATCACATACTTACAGCCTAAAAGACTAAATTTAATAGCCCTTAAAAGGTGGCCAACTTAGTCTCTATCTCACTGGTAGCTAAAGAGCCAACATCAAACAAACCCCAACAGAAAAGCAAAGAAGCAGGCTGCCTGATGCTCTGGTCCAAGACCAGCTGGCTCAGCCCACATAAACTGGTCTTTTCACTCACTGGAAACAAGAGAAGCAAACTGAAACCATTGTCGAAGCCTGCAATCAGCGACCACACAGAAGTGAGCTGATGAGAGCTTTTCATTGCTCAATGAAAGGCTCCCTCTTCATAGATATAGTACTAATCTTTTACAAACATTTTGAAATCAAAATAAATGTACATTTATTTAACTTCTGCTAGATTAGTTTTATCCTATTTACTCATTTTCCCATATTTAGTTTTTGTCAAAATTTTTTTCATACTTTGCTTTTCTACATTACGTTATCCACAGTGTTAGTATTTTCTAGAACTGAATTTCTATTATGACAGAATTTTAAAGATCTAGCTTTATCATTAAAAAGATGTCTCAAGATACTGCTTATAACCTATTGTGCATATTATGTGCAATAAATCTAAGGTTCTGAAGAGCTGCCAGGATGACTGCAAAAATATAACTATTACATCTTAACATCTTACAGATGTTAAGAAATATCTAAATATTTTTATAATAAACACTTAAATATTTACATACATAGATATATTTCAATGATATCTTTCTGGGTGCATAAAGGTTTAGAAATGTCATATATTCCTGGTAGAGTACACCTTTTATCAACATATAGAAATATAACTGTTTTCCTGTTTAATAGTTTTCTCTTGTACTGCATTTTGTACAATATTAATATTTTCACTCCAGTTTTCTTTTTGATTCCACTTGCTAGTACTCCCCTCTCCACCTTTATTGTCAATCCTTCTGCATCAGAAAGTCTTGTATGAATAGCAAATGGGTAACTGGCTACCCATGACCACCCTCTAGTGGTTACTCAGAGCATATGAAAACACTTTTTCTATCAATGTCAAAAATGAACCAGACTCTCTACAAAAAAGATCAGATTTTTAGCACACTCTTACTTCCATCATAATTATAAAATTAGCTCCAGCATAATTAAGGATTAAATGATTTTCCCAGAGTCACAATAATACCAGTTAATATTTCACTTGTTCGATTCTATGTCATCTTCTAATCATCTAAGTTTGGCTACATAACAGACAACCAAAAGAAAAAATTACATTGGATTTTTAAAGTAAATATATTATAGAATATCTCATTCCCTGAAATGACAAAGGGCATGAAATAAAGTTTTAATTTACAATGGGAAGCCAGATTTTTCCTCTACAATTTCAGGGACAAAAAGAAGATGAATATGGATCTGTTGCCTCCTGTTGTAGACAAGTGTTTTCTTTCTTTTCTAAAGGTTAGAGGGAATCCCCTAAGGCTGCACCTGGATATCAAAAGAGAAATACACGAAATATTCTATGAAGAGTTATTAAAAGGTATTTTGAGGGACAGAGAGCTACTTTATTTTTCAAGAGAATTAACAAGGCATTTTGCGGTTTTTTTTGTTTGTTTTTTTACATCTTTATTGGAGTATAATTACTTTACAATGGTGTGCCAATTTCTGCTTCACAACAAAGTGATCAGTTATACATATACATATGTTCCCATATCTCTTCCCTCTTGTATCTCCCTCCCCCCCAACCCCCTTCCCACCCCTCTAGGTGGTCACAAAGCACCAAGCTGATCTCCCTGTGCTATGCGGCTGATTCCCACTAGCTATCCATTCCACGCTTGGTAGTGTATATATGTCCATGCCACCCTCCCACCCTATCACAGCGTACCCCTCCCCCTCCCCATAACCCCAAGTCCATTCCCCAGCAGGTCCGCGTCTCCATTCTCATCCTACCCCCAGGTTCTTCATGACATTTTTTTTTCTTAAATTCCATATATATGTGTTAGCATACAGTATTTGTCTTTCTCTTTCTGACTTACTTCACTCTGTATGACAGACTCGAGGTTCATCCACCTCATTACAAATAGCTCAATTTCGTTTCTTTTTATGGCTGAGTAATATTCCATTGTATATATGTGCCACATCTTCCTTATCCATTCATCCAATGATGGACACTTAGGTTGTTTCCATCTCCGGGCTATTGTAAATAGAGCTGCAATGAACATTTTGGTACATGACTCTTTGTGAATTATGGTTTTCTCAGGGTATATGCCCAGTAGTGGGATTGCTGGGTCATATGGCAGTTCTATTTGTAGTTTTTTAAGGAACCTCCATACTGTTCTCCATAGTGGCTGTACCAATTCACATTCCCACCAGCAGTGCAAGAGTGTTCCCTTTTCTCCACACCCTCTCCAGCATTGTTTCTAGATTTTTTGATGATGGCCATTCTGACTGGTGTGAGATGATATCTCATTGTAGTTTTGACTTGCATTTCTCTAATGATTAATGATGTTGAGCATTCTTTCATGTGTTTGTTGGCAGTCTGTATATCTTCTTTGGAGAAATGTCTATTTAGGTCTTCTGTCCATTTTTGGATTGGGTTGTTTGTTTTTTTGTTATTGAGCTGCATGAGCTGCTTATAAATTTTGGAGATTAATCCTTTGTCAGTTGCTTCATTTGCAAATATTTTCTCCCATTCTGAGGGCTGTCTTTTGGTCTTGTTTATAGTTCCCCTTGCTGTACAAAAGCTTTGAAGTTTCATTAGGTCCCATTTGTTTATTTTTGTTTTTATTTCCATTTCTCTAGGAGGTGGGTCAAAAAGGATCTTGCTGTCATTTATATTACAGAGTGTTCCGCCTATGTTTTCCTCTAAGAGTTTGATAGTTTCTGACCTTACATTTAGGTCTTTAATCCATTTTGAGCTTATTTTTGTGTACAGTGTTAGGGAGTGATCTAATCTCATACTTTTACATGTACCTGTCCAGTTTTCCCAGCACCACTTATTGAAGAGGCTGTCCTTGCTCCACTGTACATTCCTGCCACCTTTATCAAAGATAAGGTGACCACATGTGCGTGGGTTTATCTCTGGGTTTTCTATCCTGTTCCATTGATCTATATTTCTGTTTTTGTGCCAGTACCATACTGTCTTGATTACTGTAGCTTTGTAGTATAGTCTGAAGTCAGGGAGCCTGATTCCTCCAGCTCCGTTTTTCGTTCTTAAGATTGCTTTGGCGATTCAGGGTCTTTTGTGTTTCTATACAAATTGTGAAATTTTTTGTTCTAGTTCTGTGAAAAATGCCAGTGGTAGTTTGATAGGGATTGCATTGAATCTGTAGATTGCTTTGGGTAGTAGAGTCATTTTCACAATGTTGATCCTTCCAATCCAAGAACATGGTATATCTCTCAATCTATTTGTATCATCTTTAATTTCTTTCATCAGTGTCTTATAATTTTCTGCATACAGGTCTTTTGTCTCCTTAGGTAGGTTTATTCCTAGATTTTTTATTCTTTTTGTTGCAATGGTAAATGGGAGTGTTTTCTTGATTTCACTTTCAGATTTTTCATCATTAGTGTATAGGAAGGCCAGAGATTTCTGTGCATTAATTTTGTATCCTGCTACTTTACCAAATTCATTGGTTAGCTCTTGTAGCTTTCTGGTAGCATCTTTAGGATTCTCTATGTATAGTATCATGTCATCTGCAAACAGTGGCAGCTTTACTTCTTTTCCGATTTGGATTTCTTTTATTTCCTTTTCTTCTCCAACTGCTGTGGCTAAAACTTCGAAAACTATGTTGAATAAGAGTGGTGAGAGTGGGCAACCTTGTCTTGTTCCTCATTTTAGTGGAAATGCTTTCAGTTTTTCACCATTGAGGACGATGTTGGTTGTGGGTTTGTCATATATGGCCTTTATTATGTTGAGGAAAGTTCCCTCTATGTCTACTTTCTGCAGTGTTTTTATCATAAATCGGTGTTGAATTTTGTCAAAAGCTTTCTCTGCATCTATTGAGATGATCATATGGTTTTTCTCCTTCAATTTGTTAATATGGTGTATCACGCTGATTGATTTGCGTATATTGAAGAATCCTTGCATTCCTAGAATAAACCCCACTTGATCATGGTGTATGATCATTTTAATGTGCTGTTGGATTCTGTTTGCTAGTATTTTGTTGAAGATTTTCGCATCTATGTTCATCAGTGATACTGGCCTGTAGTTTTCTTTCTTTGTGACATCCTTGTCTGGTTTTGGTATCAAAGTGATGGTGGCCTCGTAGAATGAGTTTGGGAGTGTTGCTCCCTCTGCTACATTTTGGAAGAGTTTGAGGAGGATAGGTGTCAGCTCTTCTCTAAATGTTTCATAGAACTCGCCTGTGAAGCCATCTGGTCTGGGCTTTTGTTTGTTGGAAGATTTTTAATCACAGTTTCAATTTCAGTGCTTGTGACTGGTCTGTTCATAATTTCTATTTATTCCTGGCTCAGTCTCCTAAGGTTGTGCATTTCTAAGAATTTTCCATTTCTTCCACGTTGTCCATTTTATTGGCATAGAGTTGCTTGTAGTAATCTCTCATGATCTTTTGTATTTCTGCAGTGTCAGTTGTTACTTCTCCTTTTTCATTTCTAATTCTATTGATTTGAGTCTTCTCCCTTTTTTTCTTGATGAGTCTGGCTAATGGTTTATCAATTTTGTTTATCTTCTCAAAGAACCAGCTTTTAGTTTTACTGATCTTTGCTATCGTTTCCTTCACTTCTTTTTCATTTATTTCTGATCTGATTTTTATGATTTCTTTCCTTCTGGTAACTTTCGGGATTTTTTGTTCTTTTTTCTCTAAATGCTTTAGGTGCAAGGTTAGGTTGTTTATTCGAAATGTTTCCTGTTTCTTGAGGTAGGCTTGTATTGCTATAAATTTCCCTTTTAGAACTGCTTTTGCTGAATCCCATAGGTTTTGGGTCTTCGTGTCTCCATTGTCACTTTTTTCTAGGTATTTTTTTATTTCCTGTTTGATTTCTTCAGTGATCACTTCGTTATTACGTAGTGAATTGTTTAGCCTCCATGTGTTTGTGTTTTTTACAGATCTTTTCCTGTAATTGATATCTAGTCTCTCAGCATTGTGGTCGGAAAAGATACTTGATACAATTTCAATTTTCTTAATTTTACCAAGGCTTTATTTGTGACCGAAGATATGATCTATCCTGGAGAATGTGCCATGAGCACTTGAGAAAAATGTGTATTCTGTTGTTTTTGGATGGAATGTCCTATAAATATCAATTAAGTCCATCTTGTTTAATGTATCATTTAAAGCTTGTGTTTCCTTATTGATATTCATTTTGGATGATCTGTCCATGGGTGAAAGTGGGGTGTTAAAGTTCCCTACTGTGAATGTGTTACTGTCCATTTCCCCTTTTATGGCTGTTATTATTTGCCTTATGTACTGAGGTGCTCCTATGTAGGGTGCATAAATATTTACAATTGTTATTTCTTCTTCTTGGATTGATCCCTTGATCATTATGTAGTGTCCTTTTTTGTTTCTTCTAATAGTCTTTATTTTAAAGTCTATTTTGTCTGATATGAGAATTGCTACTCCAGCTTTCTTTTGGTTTCCATTTGCATGGAATATCTTTTTCCATCCCCTCACTTTCAGTCTGTATGTGTCTCTAGGTCTGAAGTGGGTCTCTGGTAAACAGCATATATAAAGGTCTTGTTTTTGTATGCATTCAGCCAGTCTATGTCTTTTGGTGGGAGCATTTAGTCCATTTACATTTAAGGTAATTATCCATATGTATATTCCTATTCCCATTTTCTTAATTGTTTTGGGTTCTTTATTGTAGGTCTTTTCCTTCTCTTGTGTTTCTTGCCTAGAGAAGTTCCTTTAGCATTTGTTGTAAAGCTGGTTTGGTACTGCTGAACTCTCTCAGCTTTTGCTTGTCTGTAAAGGTTTTAATTTCTCCATCAAATCTGAATGAGATCCTTGCTGGGTAGAGTAGTCTTGGTTGCAGGTTTTTCTCCTTCATCACTTTAAATATGTCCTGCCACTCCCTTCTGGCTTGTAGGGTTTCTGCTGAGAGATCAGCTCTTAACCTTATGGGGATTCCCTTGTGTGTTATTTGTTGTTTTTCCCTTGCTGCTTTTAATATGTTTTCTTTGTATTTAATTTTTGACAGTTTGATTAATATGTGTCTTGGCGTATTTCTCCTTGGATTCATCCTGTATGGGACTCTCTGTGCTTCCTGGACTTGTTTAACTATTTCCTTTCCCATATTAGGGAAGTTTTCAACTATAATCTCTTCAAATATTTTCTCAGTCCCTTTCTTTTTCTCTTCTTCTTCTGGAACCCCTATAATTTGAATGTTGGTGCGTTTAATGTTGTCCCAGCGGTCTCTGAGACTGTCCTCAATTCTTTTCATTCTTTTTTCTTTATTCTGCTCTGCAGTAGTTATTTCCACTATTTTATCTTCCAGGTCACTTATCCATTCTTCTGCCTCAGTTATTCTGCTATTGATCCCATCTGGAGTATGTTTAATTTCATTTATTGTGTTGTTCATCGTTGCTTGTTTCATCTTTAGTTCTTCTAGGTCCTTGTTAAATGTTTCTTGCGTTTTGTCTATTCTATTTCCAAGATTTTGGATCATCTTTACTATGATTATTCTGAATTCTTTTTCAGGTAGACTGCCTATTTCCTCTTCATTTGTTAGGTATGGTGGGTTTTTATCTTGCTCCTTCATCTGCTGTGTGTTTTTCTGTCTTCTCATTTTGCTTATCTTACTGTGTCTGGAGTCTCCTTTTTGCAGACTGCAGGTTCGTAGTTCCCGTTGTTTTTGGTGTCTGTCCCCAGTAGCTAAAGTTGGTTCAGTGGGTTGTGTAGGCTTCCTGGTGGAGGGGACTAGTGCTTGTGTTCTGGTGGATGAGGCTGGGTCGGGTCTTGTCTTTCTGTTGAGCAGGTCCACATCTGGTGGTGTGTTTTGGGGTGTCTATGGACTTATTATGATTTTAGGCAGCCTCTCTGCTAATGGGTGGGGTTGTGTTCTTGTCTTGTTAGTTGTTTGGCATAGGGTGCCCAGCACTGTAGCTTTTTGGTCGTTGAGTGAAGCCGGGTGCTGGTGTTGAGATGGAGATCTCTGGGAGATTTTCGCCTTTTGATACTATGTGGAGCTGGGAGGCCTCTTGTGGACCAGTGTCCTGAAGTTGGCTCTCCCACCTCAGAGGCACAGCACCGACTCCTGGCTGCAGCACCAAGAGCCTTTCATCCACACAGTCTGTCCCAGGCTGGGCGTAGACACACAAAAAGAAAATCCTTGAAGCTCACTTCTTCTGATCAACAAAGAAACAGCTGTATGATCAGTGGGCATCCATCTGTGTGCTTCCATCTGTGGCTTCTTTTGCACTTGTACCAAGTGGATCTCCTGAGTCTGCCACACAGTGGCTTTATGACAGCTGACAGGTTACTTAACTTCTTAGAGCCTCTCCTTGAAAACGGAGATATTAACATCATCTGTCGGAGAGTTGCATCTGGGTCTCCAGCTCTGAGTGACCGTGAATATTTCTTCTAGCTTGGACTTTTCCTTCTCCAAGATTCAGCCCACAGCGCCTGATCCACAAAGTTGCCTTGGACTACAGGGTTTTCATTTCATTCTCCTGAGGAGCCTCTCACTTCCGCTGCTGCTTACAGCCAGCCTACCAACAAGGCATTTTGGAGAACTGGTTGATTCTAGGACCAAGGCAGGGAAAACACAACAGGAGCCCAAAGCATCTTGTGGTGCCAGAGAGGATGAGCTCAGAGAGCATGGGGCCTGCGGAGGGGCACCAGGACCAACCTGGGAGAGCGCCTGATAGCCAGAGCTGGAACAATGTGAGCAAAAAAGTGAACACCAATAGTAATGAATTGCAGCCAGCAAAGTGCAATGTATAATTCACAAAGTAATGGACATGTACTGATATAAACAACTGACTAAATAAACAGGGGAAGAAGACACAGCTTTTCCTTACATAAGTATTCAAACTGATAAGTGTAGAAGGACAGGGAAAAAGAAAATAACACTTAGAACATCATACTAATAATAGCTGCTGGCAAGATCCACCAAGTGATGCTAAAATTAGTGGGGAAACAGGATATTTACATGGTCTACAATATCTCCCCCAAGACAGTTTGAGAAGCAAATAGTAACTACAGTGGAGAAGCCCAGCAGATAGCACCTGACCCAAGTGATCAAGGTTAATACCACCAGTAATAAATTATGTTGATATCACATGCCCCTGATACGTTGCAATCAGGAGGAAGCATCACTCCTGTGGGATTCTTGCCAACAATGGATAATTTCAATCTAAACATAAATAAACCCAAAGCGAGAGATACAGTAAACAAACCCAAAATGAGAGATAAACTTACCAAAAAACTGCCCACTTCCCTGCAAAAACATCAAGGTCGTGAAAGACCAGGAAAGACAGAAACTGTCCCAGGTATGATCCTGGGTGGGACCTCGAACAGCAAATAGACGTTAGTGAGAAAACTGGTGACATCTGAACAAAATCTCCAGCTAACAGAGTTTAGCTCTCTGATTAATCTCCAATTAACCAACGTTAACTTGTTGGATTTGATAACTGTATAACAGTTATGTAAGATGTTATTTCCAGGGGAAGCTGGGTGGCACATGGAACTCTTGGTACCATTTTTGCAATTTGTATATCTAAATTTTTTTCAAAATAAAGTTTACATACCAGGCAATGGACTAGGCATAACATTGATTATCTCATTTGATTCTCCTAACAATTCTGCAAAATTAGTGTGATTATCTCTATTTTACAGCCTGGAAAATTGAGATTTGGAACTATTAAGTGAAATGTTCAAACGCACACAGTAAAACGTTGTGTCAGGACTGAAGCCACTTTATGAGTTGCTCAGTGTCCATGTACTTTCCATCATGTTATGATAAACACATGGAAATGCTCTTATTTACCCAGGAAACACAGGTCATCTCCTCTGAAACTAGATTAAAATTTTTAAATGTCAACAATGCTAAAAATAGCAGAAACTATTTTTAGAATTTAGTGTTAATTTTCAATTTGCTTAAAAATATGTGGCATTAGGGAGAAAAAAAAGGGTTTCTACCATAATACTAAAAGGCAAATGTCTATTTAAGTAAAGCCATTTTAATCTCCTGTAACACCTAGCAAGTCTTGCAGAACTCCACAAACTACATTACACCGTTATGCTTCCCAACATGAAGTATAACAAAGGGTGGTTGGTTATAAGGGTCGTTCAACTTTAACAGGCACAGATGTTTTCTTAACTAGTTCACAGGTATCTAGCATGGAAAACTCAAGTGAATTTTCATACTTATTTCAGTGGGTTTTTTCCCCTGGCAACATTATACCATTTACGTATATAACCATAAAAGTATTATTTAATACAAAGAAGGAGAATATTAAACTCCAGGGAAATATCAGAGAAATAATTAAATATTCACGATGAAGGAAAAACTTCCCTTTTTCCCCTTTTATTGATATGTTACAGGCACCACAGTAATGATAAGTTACTTCATCTTGTGAATTATGACTAAGAATCAGAATTAAAGTCTCAAAACAAAGTGGGTGCTTTTTCAGAACCAAATGTAACTAAACTGAATTACTGCTGGATGGCGTCCTCAGCAATGCGGGAAGACAGCTCTGTCAAGGCAAGACTATGTAAATCTGCTGTATGGCTTCAGGTCATGTTTGCCTCTAACTTTGATGTGACATCTCATTAAGAGACTATTTATTTTGCCCTGCTGGGACATGCCAACAGGAAAGGACAACAAGACAAACCAGGAAGATGCATTTTTTCCCCCAATTCCATCAACTTAAAAAATTTTAAAGCACGTATTTTTAAATGTTAGAAGATGCTTTAAACAGCCCAACAAATCTCATCTATTCATTTGCAGGAATTTAATTTGAAAATGAACCTATGAATGATATATTACAATGGACACGGTCAACTGAACAGCTGGGCAAAGATGAAATCAGGTAGTTTGATACAGTGCAACACAAAGTGTTTTGAGTTTTGTTCAAAACAAGATTTTAAGTCTGTAGTAGCTTAATCAAGAAAAACAAAAACAAAATCAAAAGGCACACAGATTACATTAAACTATGAATATGAAAATGGCTATTATCCATATTTTATATGCAATTCTCACCTCTTTTAAACAGTGAATTTTCAAACCACTCAGTGATTATTATGTCATTTATTTTCACCACATCACTGAAGTATGTAAGAACAGTTAACGTATTGCATTTCCTGATGGATATCTGAGTTCCCCAACTGCAAACCTGAAACCACAACCTAGCTCTGTTGATCCCGATCAGGAGCACGTTCACTGAATCCTAACACGTCTCAGCCACTCACCATGTGGAGTGAGGGACACAGAACAGCCTGGCCCAATGTATTAGAGCAAACACATTACAGTTGTGTGTAGCGGTCTACCAGGCTCCATTCTTATGACTGGGTACATTTCAAAATTCAACACATAAAAATCACCATTTGGTGCTATAGAAATTACTGTCTTATTTATTGGCTCTATTATCTTAACAGAGAAAGAGAGAGAGAGAGAGAATCTTGAGCTAGGTCACAGATCCATGATCCTTCTGGCTGTGATTTCTACCTACAGGGCAGACCACATAATATCTAGGTGTACTGTTTATTCACCTATTTGGCATCTGAGTGGAGGCATAGTGAAGGCAGTTAGATATCCTAGATAAAGATAGGTCTGGCTGGAGAACCCATTAGA
Source organism: Grampus griseus (assembly GCF_964374135.1). Taxonomy (NCBI): domain Eukaryota; kingdom Metazoa; phylum Chordata; class Mammalia; order Artiodactyla; family Delphinidae; genus Grampus; species Grampus griseus. Next base: position 43,945,906 of record NC_139004.1, on the reverse strand, counting down.
ATGTCAACTCCATGAAGGCAGGAATGGTGTCACTTTGCTAACTTCCGTGCCTTCAGCTCCCACAACACCTGGCAAATGCCAGAGGCCCTGTAAATACTAAGTGGGACCAAATGCAATTGCTATGACATTACATATGTTTGTTCTATGTAAATGGCAACTTAATATGGTTCCATCTAATACTTATCAAACAGATGATAAACTATAATTTTTCATTTCCATCTGTCTTCTGGGCATGAGCTAGAAAAAGAAGGGCAGCAGCAGAGTGGAGGTGCCGAGGGTGGTCCTTATTCCTCAAAGACCTCTGGGGTCTCGGGCTCCCTGTTCACGCCTAGTGCATTATAGGCACTAAAGAAACATTTATTGTTAGTGGTGATGATGCCAGTAATTACCTTTTCCTGATATTTCCTGTAAGTAATTACTAGAAAGTTAAAGACAGCCACTTGTAAATTATACAAGCACTTGACTTTGAATACATTTACAATACCTTTCTGAGTACTATAATCACCACTTTATAGGAAAATAACTGAGTGACAGATGGATTATTTCTCCAAACCATAGCAAAAGAGTAGAGAAATAAGCTCAAAGTCCCCAAATTCACTTCTGTGCTCAATTCATTACAACCTGCCTCTATCACCAACTATATAGAAATACTAGATATGTATAGTTATGCTCCTAAAGTAGTTAATGACATTAAGGGATTCTCCCCCTTTAACTGTTTCTATGCTATATCACATTTAGAAACTTCTGAAAAAAAAATCCCATCGCTTATAATCTTGCCTGCATAGTTACCTAGGTAGATGTAGATTATCATGTGAAACACCTCTCTTACACACGCACACACAAATATGACCTTTAATATATATATATGAATAATGCCTTAAATTACCATATTGCTACAAAAAATTTCTTGAGTAGCTATCTTTTTCAGTTTCTCATATCATAAATTCAGCACTTACTAGAAATTATCATTTTCCATTTCTGTTTTACAAAGAAAAGCAGTTCCAGAAATAAGAACTCCTGGTAAACATTAATTCAAACTTGATGATCTACATGACAAGGTAATAACAAAAAATAAAGCTGTGGATAGCTGTGAAAATCTCAGCATGATACTCTGACATGACAATGTTTAGAAGCCCAAGTCTACTGGCTATTTACTATGTAGATTAATTTTTTTTTTAATCTGAAAACTGCCTCTGGTGTTCTATACAGCACACAAATGAGCAGAACAGTAGTGAGAAGCACAACACATGTAAAATTACAGGAATAATAATATTTTGATGTGTGGCTTTAAGGAGTAATTTGTTGAAAGGAATAATCCCCAAATCAAGCGGGTGCACTTAATTTGTTTCTAAAGAAATAAAAGCACAGTATCACTTTCGAAACTTAAATAGTAGCAGATCATGAGAACCTTTTCACCAAGCAGCTGCAGCATCAGCTGATTTCTATAAACACTGAAGAACGTGTTTTGTCTTCTAATACTAAATGATCCACATTTCACAACACTCGCTGCCCTGTGTTAGGGCAATGAATGTACTCGTCATGTGGTTTGGGTTTCTCTTCCTCAGCTGTATAACATCCAATCCAAACAGTGAATTGTGATGGCAGGGACTTCTATTTCTTTAAATCTCTCTACCTTATGCCCACTACCCTTGATATTGAGGGTCTTCAGAAATTACAAATTAAATTCCATAGGTATGCACATAAAATAGCATATAAGTGTGTAATGAACTGTCTGAATTCCTTAAAGGCTCAGAGGATGATTATCTACCCTTCCCTTCTATTATGAAAACATCATGCCCCGAAAAGCTGCAGAATCAAGCCACCTGACCAACAAGCACAGCTGTTTAGCTCCTAAATTGTGGTGACACAATGTACAAAGGAAAGTCACCTGAATTCCACTAAGGGAAAGAAAATGCACTAAAACCCATCTCTTCTCTCTCAGCTGAGCCTTCATTCAATATTGAAACAAGTAATCTCAAACTCCATGGTTTTGGCTGCTGCTCAACACCAGGCCATTCAACTGGGGATTGAAAAAAGCAAAATAAAAAGAAGCTTTAATCTGTCTTTTCTTCTCTTTTTACTATACTACACTGACAGCATCTTGTTCATTAATTAAACGTTTTTCCTTAAAGAAATAGACTGCAGAGTGCTATGCTGGACACTGGAGAAAGAAGGCAGAAAATAAAGGCATAGTTTAAAAGAAAATCAAGGGTTTTAAAACTCTAGTTAGAGATGCAAAATATTCATAATAAGACAAACATAGAGAAACATTTCAACAAATACAGAGTGAGACAGATGTTAAGAATTTAACACTCACAGCAGGACCAGGGGTGGCTGGAGGTCGCACACACAGACAACACAGGAAGTCAGGAGGGCGCTGTTCTGGTAACTCAAGGAGGTGACCTGCATTGTGCATTTCCACTCATCCCCTTAGGAGGTAGGTTATGATTTTAAGTCTTTGGAAACTACAAACCTGGTTAATAACAACTGTAATTTGCCAATCTGCCAGGTAGCTCACAAACAAGTTTTGGTTTTGTGAGCCTCACTTTCGTTGTATTTCATACTTAAGAAAAGAATGTATTCACTGCTGTTTGCTCTAATAAGAGTCAGTGTAGAAAGATCATAGGGGGAAGAAAAATCCATAACTCTTATTCATCACCTAACTGATACACAGGAACACTTGCTTTATAATAATTTAAAGAAAATATGTCATTTCCAATGTTGCCGTTTTAAAACTCAATAACGCAATAAAATTCTAAGTTTGTGCAAAATCTTCTGACAGAGATGACAGGTATTCGCTAAAGGGAAGTAACTGAAAGTTTAAAAAAAATAAGAAAATGCTTTTCATGTATTTTTGATTTGGGTTTTTTTTTTTTTTTTTGTGGTACGCGGGCCTCTCACTGTTGTGGCCTCTCCCGTTGCAGAGCACAGGCTCCAGACGCGCAGGCTCGGAGGCCATGGCTCATGAACCCAGCCGCTCCACGGCATGTGGGATCCTCCCGTACTGGGGCACGAACCCGTGTCCCCTGCATCAGCAGGCGGACTCTCAACCACTGCGCCATCAGGGAAGCCCCTTGATTTGGGTTTTTGATACCTCAATACAAGCGACTAGAGGAACACTGGCATTCTTTATTGTTTTATCATTATGTCGATCAAACAGATTTTCTTTTCCAATGAAATTCTATGCATAAATTGTCAATGTGAATATCTTGGGGGCAAAAAAATTATAGAAATGATGCCAGTTTGATGGTAGTTTCAATAAAAAAAATGCTCTTCAGCTTTACAACCTGAAGATTAAGAAACTTTATGCACTTTGAGGTCTCTCACTAAAAACTGACAACCAGTGTGAACTATATCTTCTCATCACTTGTGAAACAGTGTCCAAAGCTCAAATTCAACAATAATCTTGAATTCATATTCCAACATTTGTATTCTACTTTCTGGCAAAGAAAAGTTATTTTCTAACCACAGTAACAGCCATCCTTTATTGTGTGCTTGAGCCATTCTAGGTACTTTTCCACATATTTTATTTTGCCTGAGTCCCAACAACACTTAGAAAAAGGCTTCAGTCCCATTTTATAGATAAGGGACTGAGGTTTAGAGAAATAAAGCAACCTACTTCACAAAGCCTGCACAGCTGGTCAGTAGTGGAACTCAGATGTAAATTCAGGTCTGACTAACTCTAAAGCACTTGCTCTGAAAGTTTTTTTTTTTAATCAAATTAATGTGTTTCAAATCTGAAATATAAAATGTAACAAGTACATATGATAATCACATATATGTGGAATCTAAAACATAAAACAAACTAGTGAATAAAAGAAAAAGACTCACAGATGTAGAGAACAAACTAGTGGGTTACCAGTGGGGAGAGGGAAGGGGGAGGGCAAGATAGGGGTAGGGGATTAAGAGGTACAAACTATTATGTATGAAACAAATACGCTACAAGGATATACTGTACAACACAGGGAATACAGCCAATATTTTATAACTATAAATGGACTGTAACCTTTAAAAATTGTAAATCATTATGTTGTACACCTGTAGCTTAAATAATATTGTACATCACTATATTTCAATTAAAAAAATTAACCAGCATATAACAATATTATCAAAGTACAATTATTCCTCCTATTTTCCTAGATTGAAAAGTAGACATCACAGTCAATTATTCTTTTAGATCATACTGTTCATACATCCGACATAGCATGAATAACTATACCAAAAGTGTTGTTTAGTTATAAGATTAGATCTACTTTATGTAAATAAAAAGTTAAATCAACTTTACTAACAGAAACACAACATTTTTACAACATTCTTCAAAAACTGTCATGAGATTTGACATTTTGAGCGTATAACAAGTGGCTGCTGTGAATTACAGAATATGAAATGGTCATAGTGGCATCCCTAGCTCCTTATTATCATGTAGGACAAGACATTTTATTTTTTGAACAAAAATCCCAATGCTTTACTTCCAATCATGAAATTAAGTCAATTATAGAAAATATGTTGAATGGCATGGTTTATTTTCCGCCTAACTAAACTTCAGTTTTATAGACAAAAGGCTGACGAGAATCCTTAGTTTATCTAGGACATCCTGGAAAGCCACTTAATACCTTTTCATTAAAATCCCCAGAAAGCAATTAATCCTTTCAATGTTAAATACCCAAGTATTTTACAACACTTACAATCAGAAAAATTATCTGAATGTTAAACAATGCTGTTTATAGGTACCAAGAGAAAGTCCTCAGATTATAATCTGAGAATTGTGATGGACAAGATTACTGACAGTGAGTGGGAAAACACAATCAAGTTCATGGATTCTAGAAGGAAATTGAAGACATTTGTTACATGATCACAAAAGAAATGGTAAGAAATCATTTTCCACTCCACAATACTGATAAGGTATGAAACCAAAAAGCTAAAAGAAAGGCATCTGGCTTGTACTATAAACCTACATAAAACAGAATTTTAAAAGGCTTATCCTTCACATGAGTTAACTTCAGTTCCTCGCATTTTCCTAGACAAGCGTTTCTATTACCTTTCTTAAAGATGCTGCCAAGGCTGGGCAGCTGCCATGATGAATTAATGAATTTTAAAAAGGTGGTTTCTTGTGCACACGCCATTCATGTCCACGTCCACGAGAAAACAATGGGCAAGGATAGCTCACAGAGCTAACCGAAGCCAAGAGTGGGAATGAAAGGAAAGCGGGAGGCTATGAATTCACCTTAGAATTCACAAGCAGAAACTGAACTTTAACATACAAGTATTTCTCATTTAATTATACTTTTACTTCCACAACTTTATGTTCAAATTCTAATTTTTTTAAATGCCTAAGTAATGAACATAGTATATGAAAGGAAAGATCTTAAGTATAAATGAAATGGAAGCTTCGAACTTCCTTACTTATTTTCATTATCAATGTTTTGCTTTCAAGAAAAGTCAATATTGTTCACTTAATTTTCCAACACTGACTTTTAATTAATATTATTAACTTAAAAAATGAAATTACTAGAAACTGACACTCTCCGCAAATGGTACATGCTAGTTAATATTTACAACTTCCTCCTTCTACCAAAAGGATTTAGTTCCCTTCACAGTAATACGCACGAAATGACGATCTTTTAAAGCAAACGGACAACAGCAGTGACCTCGCACAGAGCACCTACGTGTGCCTGGCCACGTGCTGGGCACCTGGCGGACACTAACACTGCTCCTCACCAGAACCAACGCAAACTAGGGATTACTGTCCCCACACAGAGATGAGGGCACAGGACAGGCCTCGGGGAAGGCTGCTCCTCTTGACCAAGATCATAAAATCAACCACGTCAAATCTTAACAGACCCAGACAAGCATCATCACCCTCCTTCAAAACCGGAACAGCCCACCTCCGATGCTCTAACAATCTGTACTTGAGAATCCTCACTTCAAGAAACTTACTCATTAACCTTTGATCCTCACAGAAAAAAAGCACGTATTATTTCCTTCTTTTTGTAGAAAAGAAAGTAGAGGTGCAGAGCTCCGTAGGCAGAGGCCAGGGGCTGTTCTTTGACCTTTAGCCCTCAGATCCAGTGTTCCTTTGGACACTCCGGCCCTGCCAGAAATTGAAGAGAGGTGTGTCTGCAGCAGAAGCCCTGGGCTGGCGCAGCCCCTTGGAGACTGAGAGCTCGCTGATCTGCACATTTACTCACATACTTGCTGATCATTTTTATTATTCCCTTAATAGCTCTGTAAGAATAGAAATTTATATACATTTTCCTTTATTTGAAAATCAAAACTGTCAAAATTAAAAAGCTATGATTACTGTGCCTAATGGTATTCTATTCAATCAGAACTTTCTATAATGGCATTCCATTCCCAAAAACAGAAATTCTGGGGCATGTAGTAAACAAATAATACTGAAAAGCTGGCTTAGGGAATAAATAGTGTTTTCTTTCATGGAAATGTTAACACAGGCCTGCAAACCTGCAGCTCTGTGCATGCTGCCTCTTCCTACTTCAGGCTGGGTGATGCAATCTCACATAATGAGGGGAGACTGATAAAAACAGCTGGAACTTTACAGTAACCAAACCAAGCTACTCACTGCATTTGGGTCACACCATAACAAATCACATTATTGGTCATGGACAAAAAAATCTGCCTACTATACAGCTAGAAAATTGGACCACTGCACCAATTCTGATTCACATGGCCAAACAGAACACACTTTCAAATACTCAGAAAAATTTTAAATGAGGTAAAACACATATCTATAGCATAACTGTCCTTTTGAATATGGCTCAAAAGGTACTTGACAACTCAAGAAACAAACAGGGAAAAACCTTTCATAATATTGTACAACAAATCAGAGAAGAAATGGCTGTGAACAAACAAGAATAGTCTACGATCAAATCAAATGCATACACATACCTTCAGTCCAGTCTTAAAATGTCAACCATAAGAAAATAATACAAAATGATAAAGTTAAAGCAGATTTCACTGCACTACATCTTGAAATATAGAATTATGATTTCCGTTGCTTTATAAAATGGTTTACAATACTCTGCTAAAAGAATCTTTTAAAATTGGTCTTTAAAAATACTCCCAATACAACTAAGACATGATTATAAACACAACTTAAATATAGTGATACTATCTATAACTCTAGCAAGTAGAAATGTAGGTAATTGAAAGGTGAGGGGCAGAGTGCATTTTGCTTTTTCCACATGCTGTACAATATTTTAATTCTGTTGAAAATATGACACATTTTCCTACTGTGCTCAGCGAAAAGCTTTAGACTCCAAAAAGAAATATTCTTCACATTGAGAAATTCAATCATAAAATATCTAGGGGACTTCCCTGGTGGTGCAGTGGTTAAGAATCCTCCTGCCAATGCAGGGGACGGGTTCGAGCCCTGGTCCGGGAAGATCCCACATGCCACGGAGCAACTAAGCCTGTGTGCCACAACTACTGAGCCTGTGCTCTAGAGTCCATGAGCCACAACTACTGAGCCCGCGTGCCACAACTATTGAAGCCCGCGTGCCTAGAGCCCATGCTCCGCAACGAGAAGCCACTGCAATGAGAAGACCGTGCACTGCAGTGAAGAGTAGCCCCCGCTCGCCGCGACTAGAGAAAGCCTGTGTGCAGCAACGAAGACCCAATGCAGTCAAAAATAAATAAATAAATAAATTTATTAAAATAAGTAAATTAATTAAAAATAAAATGTCTAAAATGCAGAACATGCAGATAACATACATCTCTTCAATCACTATCCACAAATTAATTTAATAATCCTATGTGTGTAACTAAAGCTATAAAACCATGATTCTCTACAATTACAGCTATCATAGAAATGGGGCAGCCACAGTTGCCACTCCTCAGGTTCATGCTATTCTTAGGTCTGCAAAATAAGACCACCTCAATTCTCACCTACCATCACTTTTAAGCATCAACAGCACAACATCATATTATTTACCTAACAATTACTACATTTTTCGAATGTTTGGTTTGGATGGCCAGCAGAATTAAAAATGTTAACTGTGGGACAGTTTTATTTCTGAGAAGCTAAACGGTACTGAGTGCTTATTATATGCAAGCCACTGCTCTAAGCCCTTTCCTTGTATCAACTTCATTTCATCCTTACAGCAACCCTTTAAGGCAGATACTGTTAGGATCCTCATTTACAGACAAGGAAACTGAGCCTGGAAAGGGTAAGCTGCCAAAAGTCAGATTACAGCTGCTAAAAGGTAGAGCAGGAATAGGAATCCAAGTAATTTGATTTCCAAGCACTCGACTGCTCTGGAAAACTATCTCTGCAGTTTATCAGATAAAACTACCTACTCTTTTATGAATTTATTTGGGGTGGAGGGGAGGACAGAGAGAGTAAAGAGAAATTATCCCAAATCACTCTATTTCTCACTCTTTAACTTCTGAACCAAGAAGAACTTGTACAATGTTGGTCCACTGGTTCCCACTCATGTGTGGGAACGGCTATCAAAAACTTCAGTTTGATTCTGAGCTACTTAGGTTAGTAGGTTAGTGACTTGAGGCAGTTCATTTAACCTTTTTGAGATTCAATGCCAAACTTGAAACTGAGGTTCAAAAATACTGCCTTCCTTATGAAATAAATACCAAGATAGCGTGGGAACATTCTTTAAAGAATTCTAGCTAATTAATGTAGAAATGAAAGTAAGATAACTGATTTGGGAAATCAATGGATATTCAATGGATAAAACCATTAGATAAAAAGTTAAGGGGAACTTCACAGTGGAAGGTTCAGGCTATCAATGTGCCTCCTAATGGGACACAATATGAAAAACAAAGTACCTCTTATGAAGGATTCTTGCCAAAAAGGTTGAATCTGAATTTAGAAAAGTCTTTACAGCTGACTCAATTTACAGGAGAAATAATAACAAATTAAATGATACCACAGGAAGCAAACAAATAAATCCAGAATGTGAAATTCTATATAACTGCTTCATTTCTTCAGTAAGTTATAGTCTGATAAAACAAGCAAAAAGAGAAAAAAAGGGGGAGGTAAATAACAGATCACTAAAAGAGATTTATGGGACAATAGCCAAATGTAACATATGTAGATCCTAGTTCAAAGAAATAAGATGTTAAATATATATGTATATTTTTAGGCAATCGGGGAAATTTCAACATGGCCTAGATATCAGATGTTACCAAAACATTATTGTTAATGTTTCCAAGTGGTAAGATATGTAAGAAAATGTTTTCTACATATTAAAGTACTATGTAGGCATCACATGACATAGTCTAAAACTTGCCTTAAAACACTTCAGAGAAAATATAAAGAATAAAAAGCGATAAATAAATGAAATATACAAAAACTAATAATTGTTTGACATATCTTTTTCAAGACACATCAAGAAATTATTTATTTAAAAATTTTATCTTTAATTAGTAACCTTGGGGAGAAAAGTCCCACTGGGACTTAGAGGCACAGGCAGAGACCCCAAACCGGCTGGTATTCCCTGTCAGGTTGGAGCGGAGTTTGAACCAGGCCAGACCCAATCCAGCTCTGGCCACAGCCTCCTCTCTACCTCCTGGTCCCAGAGTCACTGGTTGCAAACTAGCATATGTGGATTTGTGTTTGTACATGTTTGAAATTTTTCATAATGTAAAAATTTTAAGAAGTATTTTCTCCACCTGTTTCTTAAGTTACTGTGATAATCATTGATTAAAAGTATATAAAAGTAGCTAAAACACGTATCAGGTATTTGATGAATGACAGTTTGAAAACTGAATAAAGAGAAAACTTAAAGAATCCATGTTCTAAATTAGGAGTCTGAAACTATATCTGGCCCACAGGCCAGATCCAGACAACTGCCTGATTTTGTCATAATGACATCATCTTATCCATTTGTTCAGATATTGTTTGTGGGTGCTTGCAGGCTGCAAACATCAGAATAAGTGCAACGAACATGGTCCACAAAGCCAAAAATATTTACTATCTCTCCCTATAAACAAAGTTTATTTACTCCTGTTCTGAATTCTATCATTTCACTATTTGAGAGGAAATTTAGCCTCAAAAGATTTTTAGAACTTTTCTCCTTAAGATTTACCAAGGATTTTCCCTATTTTAGCTTCTCAGAAATAAAAACATAACTGCCCACAAAGCAGGGTTCAGGTAGCTTCATACTTTTGTCCTATAAATGAATAAGTCATTTCATATCTTCAAGGTAGTTACTTTTCTGCTAAATCTAGAAGCTTATAATGATAGTAAACAAGCCAAAAAAGCAAAGATGTAAAAAAACTTTTTAACTTAAAGAAAAATTATGATTATGTTACTTCAAGTTCACTGGGTTTAATAAAATTATCCAGGGGAAACAATATATCACATGTTTGCACTCATTACAATCAAAGGGTGTTTTTTATTTAGGGAGGGAAGGAAGGAGGAAACTCCTAGACACACACAATGCTGGAATTTCTCTTCATGAATCCAGCAAAGAACACTATACACCCACAGGCCATTTTTTCTAACTATAAACATCTGTATATTTTGGATTAATAGTTTAAACACATTCTTTGGCAGTCTTCAACTCAGCTTACATAACCTTCAGGTACACCCATGAGTTGATTAGTAATTTAAGGCCTGAGAAAAGCAAAGTTTCAGAGGGAAATATACTGAGACATGAATGGGTTTAATATGCAAGTGCACTAGCTAAAGGGCATAATTAAAACAACATTGCTCCTTTAAATCTACATAATTATGTCCCAAAGACATTCTCATTAGTAGCTTTTACTTTGCCACTAAACCAGAAAGGGCCTCAGGGCTACACGGCCGGGAAATAAATATAAAATAAAGAAGTTAAGGCATATACAAGTCAAATAAAATACCTGCACAAGTCAATTACTGAACTTTCCTTTTTTAAGTGATATATAAAATCCACCAGTCAACCATCAATGCTGGCAAGTCCACAACAAAATACACTACCATCATACCATAGATGACCTTATGTTCCAAATTTCAGAGGAAAAAAATAACCAGAAAAATTTAATAAACTATTTTTAATATTAGAGAGAGCTGCTTTTTCTGACACTTAACTGGAAATCTCTCCTAACCAGTACTTTCTTTACTGCACAGTGGTAACTGAAGTTCCTAACGACCAGCCTGCAGCAGGTCCAAATCCTGAAGTTCATTCTAAATCATTAAAAAAGAATATGAGATTATGTTCAGTATACTTTCGGTAGTGAGTGCAGTTTATAACATTTACATTACTTTAAGATTAGTAATATATCTAAGGTATATAGGGCAACAGTCAATCAAGAGACTGGTCAATTCCAAGTCAGACATTCACAGGAGCCATACTGAGCAACTCTTATATTATGGTCAACAATACACAGGGGGGAAAAATCACTCCTTTCAAAATCTGGGGCATGAAACTCTACGGGGTATTCAGAGAACTTTTGTCCAAGGGCTTGAAGGAATTTTAAATTGCTTTTAGAGAAAATACTGGCCTAAACAGTGGCCCTTCTTCCCCTGCTCTATTGACAATGATCAAATCTTCTGAGACAAGAGCTGGAAAAGCAATTAGGAAGCTGCTGCGATAATCCAAGTGAGAGATGGTGATGGCGTGGACCAGCGTTTGGCAGCAGGGGTGGTAAGAAGTGATGTACTTCAAGGCTGAACCGAAAGGATTTGCTGAGAGGGTAGGTACGAGAGAAAGAGTCAAAGACTGTACATCAAGGTTTCTGATCTGAGCAACTTAAAGAATGGAACTGCCATTATCTGAGATGGAAAAGGCTGTAGGAGGAGTAGATCTGGGGCAGGCTGGTGGACCAGGGGCTCACTTTTGGAGACTTCAAATTTGAGATGCTTTAAATATTATCAAGTTTGTATGATCTAGAATGTAGATCCTAAGTAGGCACTTGGCTATCAGGGTCTAGAGCTCAGGCAATAGACTAGGCTGGAGAGATACATTAGAAGCCTTAAAAAAGGGATGAGTTCATCTAGGGATTCAGTATACATTTTAAAAAAATAAAATAAAACTATGCTGTGTCCTAGGGCACTAAACTATTGAAAACGAGTAATACTGCCTTGGAGATGCTGAATGTCTATGCATCTATGTTGTCCAGGATCGAGCCCATCAAGTATCCCATGAACTCTTCTGAGCCAGTTCTTTAAACTCTGATCAAAGGGTAAATTCATCTTTGCCGCAACTGAAGAAAGATGGTTATTGTGACATCAATCAGGTGGGACCCTGAGCCTAGCAGGTCCTCAGATACGATTTTGAGGAAGGCACAACTTGCTGCAAGTAAGATGTATGGGCAAGGCCAAGGAAGGGGTCAGCCCAAATCCTTGACGTGTGCCACCCAAATTCAAATATCCAAATATGTGTGACAAACATGAAAAATCTGAGAGGCACTGATCTAAACCACCTGTGGATCACGTCAAGGCCTAAAAGGTATCTTAAGTGACTACCTAGAAGTTAGCCTTTTGGCGCTCGTTAGAAAACTGAACTCTGCACAGATCTCATCTCAGCACTCACCGCCAACTTTCTTTGGACACCTGACATTCTGGAGGAAAATCCAAACACACATATAAAGCAACCACTCACTTAGATTTTCTAACCTCTCTTCCTGGATTAAGACCACCAGACAGCAGTGAAGCCAGCCTGGTACTTCTCCGCATCCAGCAAGAATACCATCACTGAGACCTAACAACAGGCACTCAGCTTTTACAAGGTTCAGTGTAAGGCTCATCCACTGGAGACTTGGATCTGTGTCTTTAGCCAAACCATGGTGTAAAGGATTCTCCATTATTTAACCAACAGCCTTTATATAGATATTTCATGAGTCATGAAACACTCACGTGTCCCAATGCTACGTGTACAAATCCCATCACCTTTCAAGGTTGGTTCAATTCAAATATCAGTTTCCCCATGGAGCCCTCTCTGAGTGCCCTGGGTGGGTGCAACATCTCACTCTTGAGCTTGCCCTCACGTTGTACTTATCACTTCCTACCTCATATTAAATGAGCACTAAAGGGAGGACATTTTATTGATTATCTTCTATACATTAGACACTAATAATAAGCAGTTCACTAAGAGTATTATCATTTAATTCCATTACGATCCTTATTTGAGGGACAAGAAAACTTAAGTTTGGAGAGACTTATCAAAGTCACACAGCTAATAATCAGCAGATGGGGCCTGAGCTCTGGTCTGATTCCAAAGTCTACACTGTCCCTATCAGACCATACTGCCTTTGAAACAAGCTGAACTACTCTGTTTGAGAGGCTAGTGTTTCATTTATTAAGGTATGTGAAAGATTTCCAAGTATCCAATAAATGTTACTCAAATTTAAACCAGAAAAAAAAACAAACCATGGTCTCCACCCCTCAAAAAGCTTATAACTAATTAGAAGGTAATTCAATAGTTGTATTATAATAAGATAAAAGTTCTATCAGTCTGGTACAGACTATTCCTTGAGGCCATGAGTCACATCTTATACATATTTTTTCCCTCACAGTCCTTAAAGCATTGGTATATATAGAGTTTAAATACTATGAATATGTAAGCTCTTCTAGTCTAAAAAAATTAGACTTCTTTCCAAAAATGAGGATCATGGGATTTTCTTCACCCCTCTGCTAAATTTAGGGCTCAGTAATTAAGCTATCTGGTGTTCGGAAATGCCTATTCCTCTGTTTCTTTCAATATTCTGCCTTTCTTTTTCATCTTTCTAAAGGAAGAGGACAATTCCATCAATGCAGATCTAGTGTTTGTGGTATGGCCTATCCAGCAGACAGAAAGATCCCATAAACCGTGGACCTTTCACTTACTAGGAAACTCATCAAGCTTCAGGGTGTCTCTTTGCAAAATTCAGATAATAATAATGCCCACTTCATATGAATTCCTGAAGACTAAATAAGAATATTTTCATAAAGTGCCAGGCACACTGCAGGACTCAACAAATGCTAGAATTCGCTATTTTAACAAATTACTCCAAATGGCTTATCCATGCCAGTGGGTAGCAAGTTTACTCTAAATCAGTCAACTTTTCTAAGAGCCATTTAAAATAGTAAATATTTCTAAGGAAAAGAATAACTTTTTTTTTTTTACTTCATATGCCTCTATATCTCTTGTTGATAGCTGTTTTTTTCCTTCACTGTCGATAAACCCTACAAACAGTACAGCAAATATTCTCCTTTAGGGTTTGGTTTCTCTTTATAAAGAGAAAACACCACAAGCCACTCACTCTGGCACTCAGGGTCCACTTGTCTAAGGAAAAGCCACCTTATAAGCAACAGTGAGAAGAGCAAGTCATCTGGCTGGAGGGGTTCCCTGAAACAATGATAACTTGTTCCTGATTAATTATACCTTTTAAATGGAAAGCAGGTCTTTATTACTACAGCTAAATTCAAATATGAAGGGAGAGGGGGAAAAAAAAAAAGTAACACATCCGGGAACATGTAATGAGGAAAACTAATAGCTTGACCTACTAAGACCATTTTCAACTAATGAATACATAGTGAGGAAAGACTACATATACAGCTTTCTCTCCCTGCCATGAGGGTGGGAAGAGGATAAAAACTTTAAGATAAGGTTTCTACTACTTAGACACTTAAAATCTAGTTGACATTTAAAGGGGTATTGAGGCGGGTAGTCACTGCTGGCTCAGATATTTAGGAAAAGGCTAACACAGGGGCTGGGCCTCAGATGATCAATAGGAATGATTTTTTGGCTCCAACCAACAGTGGCTTAAACGAAATCTAATTCATCCCCAGTGGTACTGAAATTAATTCCATCTAGCTGCCACTGATTATTCAGAATTCTCTCCCTCATCCAAAAGTACAATCTCTCCCTTTTCTCTAGGCAGTAAACTTATCCATCCTACAGGCAGATTTAAATTATCTTTTAAAAAATCACATAAAGTTTTATGAATGACCTTGAATGTGAACATCTAAATTTAACAAAAATATAGCTTTTAAAACAATATTTACATGTAAATCATCGTGCCATGGACTCCACTAGAAGGAGTTCTCATTACTGGCTGAAATGAAACATAATACTGTTGTAAACAGAGATTAAAAGGCTTACCACAGCCTTATTCAAATTGCATCCTTTGTGTAAAAGGCCTCAAGGTGCAATCAATAAGTTAATAATTAAAATACATAAAACTGCAGCAGATAATATTCACCATAAAATTATGTTAAAATAATGTTTAAAAGAGTTGACTTATCAGAAAGAGCTCATTATTAAGACAGATTTTTTTTGTACTAGTCCTAAGGGCCTATAAATTGGAAAACAACAGTAAGAGATGGAGAATGCCTTAGAGAAGGTACTTTTTGGAAATCATTTTGGCTCTAAGTCTCTGAAGTAAGAATTTAGAAACTGCAGAAATATCTGCCTGAATTTATATACGGCCAAGGCAACACTCTGAAAGGGATAAAGAAGCAGGAAGAGGGGACAGGAAGTAGCTGTGTTATGACATCCTCGAAATTCCAGGGATCAAGCTAAAGTGTTTCTGTAGTAATATTATCACTAAAGAATTAGGACACCCAGACCTCAAAGCAAGGAGGAGAGTCAAGGTGTTCACAGTGAGTTAACACTAGGCACACCAGGAAGCAAGAGGAAAGGGCAAGCAAAGCACAGGTAACATTAGGAAAAAAGAGAAACCATGCCCACCTGTAAAGACAGAAAGAATGGGACAAATCCTGGAAAAGCAAGAGAAATATTTTATGATCGCTTCTTTAATTACCTTGAATGAAATCATTTTTGTTAGCGAATATTATATTCAAATACGCTGATAAAATGACCATGTCCTATATTTATGTTTTTCTAAATACATATTTTCCAGGGGAATTTTTAAGTGGTTTAAAACTGAAGGTAGAAATAAAAGCATAATTGTAGAATTTATCAACCTACATTTTCTCCCCTGTCAGTAAAGAAACATCACAGTGATGATAAAATCTAAAAACATCGAAGTGGAAAGCATAACTCATCTTTAAGGGGGTTTAAAAGTATTGTCATTATATCTAAATTACCATATTTATACAAATAAAAATGTCTAATCCACACATTTCTAGTGAAATGTCAGTTTTACCAATCTGGCTTTACCTTGACACACGCATTAACTGAACAACACTACTCACCACTACCAGCTAATGATGATGGTTTGTTGTTTCGTAAATGTTTACTCCTTCTGACCAGTGCTTTGTTTTCCACTGCACTAAGTAAATCTACTAGGATAAAGTACAATTTATTTGCAAGGCTTTTAATATTAGAAGGAAAGTATCTGAGATGAACTTTCATCGTGGCTTTTATTTTGAAAGACTATGGGAAATAGGTTTTATTTATACAAAAACCTTCTCACTAAAAACTGCCCAAGGAAGGAGCAAAAAAGACAGCTGGGCAGAGAGAACGCTAGATCCTTTGCATGGTGATGATAGTGCCAACCTGCCAGGGGCAGGGCTAGAACTTCAGTGCCTAGCGACTGCTATGTACTTCTTTGAGTTCCGTGTGAAAATTCAGAGGTGTGGGTGGCATTTTGCAATCTATCTGCAGAGCTGCAAAGTGTAAGGGACAGTCAGTCTTATTCAATGCAAAGAAAAAAGAGAAACAAAAGTTTGCAATAAAAGGCCTTTTTAGGTGCAAAGGTGTGAAGAAAAATGAAAGGATACAGTACCTAAAAGAATTAATTTAGCCCCAAACCCACAGACCATCCTGTAGACAACAATCATTTCTCTTTGGGGTATCTTTCTGATAGGGAACTGCTGACTGAAACCACCCGCCTTGGCCAGGCACAATGATAACCACTTGCCTGAGTTGTCTCACAACAGGATGTCCCGATAAAGAACATGGTGTTGCCACGGAAAAGTAACTGGGAGAATTCAGGAGGGGCCAAAAAGAGGAGGGAGGAGGTCACTAACTTCCCAGAAACCCTCACACCAGAATCCATCTTGGCTGAGAGATGCATGAGCCACCAGCAAGGACCCTGAGTCAGACCAAATATGGGCCAAGTAAGATGACTGGCCAGAGACAACCCGGAAACTAACCCCATTACCATAAAACCTGAGACTGTGAGTCACGCGGCAGAGTAGTTCTCCTGGGTTCCCCTACCCTGCTGCTCTCCGCCCAGGTGCCCCTTCCCAATAATCTCTTGCTTTGCCAGCACGTGTGTCTCCTCAGACAATTCATTTCTGAGTGTTAGACAAGAACCCACCTCAGGCCTTGGAAGGGGTTCCCTTTCCTGCAACATTTCCAGTGGGGATAAAAAGATAGGCAGCAATTCTTTTGAGATTCTAGTAGGAAAATCACCTTTCTCCCTCTCAAGGTTTAGGACCTTGACTAAATCACGGGATCCTCAGGGCTATGTGTGATGAAGTCTTGCTTACTCATCCTACTAGGTTTACTGGGATCAAAGGGCTGAGGGCAAGAGAGTCTGCCCCAATCAGTCCCAGAGTGATCATGAAGCTTGGTACCTCCTTTTAAACCATCACCCTCCAAAACAAAGGGTGTGGCACTGCTTCCCTGGCTGAAACTCAAGATGCACTGAGCTTACTGCAGGCTGGGTGTGTGACGGTCCTCTCCCAGGCTCGCCCAGGCCTCCGTCCCTAAGGGCACCCCATTGTCTCCTGCTGGCCTTTCCTCAAGCCCTGACTTTCTGGTTGGCTCTGGCTGCACTGCAGCTCAGCTCACAGAGATCCACATCACCACAGCCAAGGCTCTAAGATCCAGGGTCTGGATTTCTGGGTGAATGTGGACAGTTTTCCTTGACTCAAGTTTTCTTCATTGTAAAGTGGTGAGGACTGACGTTTGCTCATTCAGATCCCACTAAGACTTAAATAACCAGGCCAAACACAGAGCTCTTATGCAAAACTCAAGTTGTGGGTAAAATGTCACCTTTTGTTTAAACCTTCCCTGACTACTATTCAAAACTCTATTCCTTGCGGGACTTCTCTGCGGGGTTAAGACTCTGCGCTTCCAATGCAGGGGGTGTGGGTTCGATCCCTGGTCAGGGAACTAAGATCTCGCATGCCGCAGAGTGCAAAGAAAACAAAAAAAGAAACCCTACATTCCCTGTCTTCTCCCTGTAAAATTTTCTCCATAGCATTTATCACCAACTAATACATAATTTACTTCTTTGTTTATTGTATCTCCCCTCACCAGAATATAAACTCCAGAGGGTTGATATTTTTGTCTTGTTTTGTTCACTGCTGTACCTCTGGTAATCTAAAAGAGGTTCTGGGACAAGTAGGTCCCAGAATAACAATAAATATTTGTTAAATGGAAAAATAAAACAGTCTTAACACAGGTAGGCTTGGGCAGATCTGGGATAGTACAAAAGAAAATGACAAGATTATCCTAAGGCTCCTAAGTCAAAAAGCAATCTACTTTTTAGAGGCCTCATCAACATCACTCTCACCATTCAGATTTTTTAACCTGAGCATCCGATGCCTCATTCTTCTCTGAACCTATATTCTCACTTAAACCGGTGCTTCCCTTAAAAGATGGCACTCTTGCCAGTCCAAAACATGGACCATGCAGACCTCTCCTTGAGTAAACATCCCTCTGTTCCTTACCTGGTTAGGATTCCTACTCTTCTCACTGAGCTGCATACAACAACTGCACCATTAAAGCTCAAACATCCTCTGGGTCCCTACAACCCTAGGAACTCACAATCTCTCACTATAAAGAGAAATGCATGTTGTTAAAGGGGCAATATAGCTATCTGGTTATTTTGAAAATAAAATGAAATCCTACTTTACCAAGAAGTAAACTAACTGGAAAGATGGTGCCAAGTAATTTTTTTTTAAGCAAAAACAAGAAAAAAATAAATCAAGAAAGATTTATAGGAACACGATGGGTGATAAAGACATAGTGTGGGTTGTTGAAGAAAGCCAAGTGTACATTCTTCTCCACATTTCGAGCCCTCGAGATTCCTAACTTTAATAAAACTTCTGGAGAAAAAAATCCCCTAGCATCTGAAGTCTAACCCATTTTGGAGTTTACACATACCCAATTTATCTGTAGTCAATTTACTACCAGAACAGACTCTGTGAAACCTTAAATTAGTACCTTCTCATTGTCATTTTTTCTTAAGAGCACTGCACATATTAAGAACAAAAATTTAGCCTACCTTTTAAAATGTTGGGTAAAATGTCATTTTAATACAACATAATCCATAAGGTATCACTGAGAAGACAACAGTTATAAATGAATGATTAAAGTTGAAGTCTTCTACCTTTTATCTCATTTTCATAATTTAAGAATTGAAAGCATTTGGAGTAGGACAGCAAAAGCAGTTTATTACTAAAGTTACTTTTCACCAGAATAGTGTTGGGAGGAAAGGATAATAACACCCATTTTATTCTGATAGATTTAACACAATACATAATTTAATTGAACATTTGACTAGCTAGCCTCTTGACAATTCATGAAAGCAAGTCCAACCTTTTAAATATTAATTCTTATACTGTGTTATCTAGAATTTGTATTCCAAATGCAATGGAAAGCATGGAGATAAGAGTTAAACCCTTAACATGCATACATCTTTATTATACATTAAAATACTGAGAAGAGAGAATATAACAGAAATTTCATCGAATAAAACTTTAAAAAATACATTCTAGAGACTTGGTAACTGCTAAGGGTACCTTTAAATTGCTACTCAAGATCAATAGTGATAAAGATTAGACTACTTTTGCTAGAAACTACTTTTTATTACATTCCAATTACTTTCCTAGGATATAGCTAATGTGAATATTCAAGCAAAACAAAATTTTCTTTGAAAGAAAAGCCAAAACCATAACCAATTAAACTAAAGTTTGTGTCCACAAGTTAACTTACAAATACATGGAGAAAACATATGAATGATTATAGACTAACCCACTTATCAATTTTTAAAAATTATTACTAATAATGGCTTAGTACTTTATATATTACACAGTAGTTCATGCATATTCTTATTTCTCTGCAACATTTTAGTAGGTGTTACTGTTGTCCCCTTTTTAATGATGATGTATGTGATCGCAGCTCTGGTGATTAGACACAGAACTGTAAACCTCTGTTCTAAGCTGTGCCCTCTTGGGTTTACACGGCTGGTCAGACATGCCCACCTTCTACACAACACGCCTGTTCCTCCTGAGAGTGCTGGGGAAAGCACATGGTCTGGAATAAAACAGACCTGGGTTCTAACTCAGGTCTTCTCAAGTACCACCTCTGCCGCCTGAATAAAAATCATTAAACTCTCCATAAACGGAGGGTATTTATCTCGCAGTGTTGTTGTAAGATTAAACGAAATAAGGAACATGGAAAGGACTGAGTGACAGCATGCCTGTGTTACCAGTTCCTAAACCTGCGTAAATGTTACCTTCTGCCCTGTCTGCTTCCGCTCGCCAGCCACAAGGATTGCTAGAGAAAGCAATGTAACAGTGCTGACTTAGTCAATATAAATTTATGGTCTAGCACGGTTTTCTCATCAGTAAGCGAGACCTAAATAATAGATAACACCCATCTCCTAGGATTGTTTTAAGAGGATGTGTGTAAAGTATTAATTATGGTTCCTGGCAAATGTGAGGCACTCAGTAAGCAGTCAAACTGGACTCATTCTGCAGCTTTTCAATCTCTGTATTTATCGTAGGTGAACTCCTTTGCTTGTACAGGTCCGGAAGGTGTTATTCTACACTTTCTTCAATTTTCCTCAAGCCCTGACAGCACCAGATCCTTCTGGTAAGTGATCTCCCACTTCCTTAACTGGAAAGATGGGCAGTAGGCACGAGCCTCCCCAGCTCCACTTTCTTCCTTCCAACACTTCTTTATCAACTTAAAATCTCTCATAAAACCTGCAGGTCTCGGAAAAATATCCTCACTTAACTCCTTACACATCTCGTTCCGTCATTCAACACATTTTATTAACTGTCTACAACCTTCCAGGCACCGAGCCAAATGCTGAGTGCACGGGGTAGGGGGAAAGGACAGACAGTCCCTGTTCTCAGGGAGCCTCAAAGGAGGGGATTCACACTATATAATAATCACACTATAAATATACGTTCACAAATGACCTTCCCATTGCCTCAGGTCTCACTCCTCGCTCATCACCAGCTCCTGCATCTCCAGGAGCCCACTGCTCATGCCCACCCCACGTGAAGTTAACCTCACTCCGCACAGGCATCTGTTACAGCTAACAGTTCCATTTCTTGTCTTCCTGACTTCTTAGGCTTCTAGACACTCTATTTCTGTTGCCTCTATTTCCTCATCTGTCATTAAGACTAGGAAATCTGTCTGCTGTTCTGTACTTTTCTTAGACGTAACTTCCTAAAAACACCATCTATACTAAGAGTAGCAAGAACATCTTACTTCTGAAAGCCACCTCTTCCTTAGTGCCAGGACTCCAGACTATTCTCTCCTTCTCTCCAGTATTTCTGGTAATTCAGGTCTCACATCAGGCTCCTCCATTTCTACCCCAAATGGCAGGTATTCCTCAAAGTTGAGCCTCTGCTCTCTATATTCCTCTACACTCTCCATCTGCCAGTTCATTTACCTGCAAAAGGCTTTTCTCCCAATTGTGTCCGAATGACTCTCAAATCCACATCTCCTCCACATTTCCTCTCACAGGACAGAGCTTTCACACTCTGAGGGTTCCATAAAGAATCACAGAGGAAGAAAGGAACAGATAAGCCAACCAATCAACCAAGAAGAATTTCTTCTTGGACATCAATTCAAATTCAATAAAACCAAACTCGTGACCCATTTCTCTAGACTCTGATCCCAGACCTGTCAGCCCCGCCCACGACCTGTGCTCACAGAGCTCCCCACCACCCTCCTGTTACCCGTAGGCCGACGGCCCTCTGGCTGTCTGGCGAACTGTTCCCTGAACATTTCCTGAACCCACCTTCTCTACTTTGTTCCAATCTTACCATAAGAAGACCTAACCTGGTCTCTCCCTGTCTCAAGGTTGCACACCACTTCCAGATTATCTTCTGAAAAAACAATTCTCTCCTGTTTAACACTCTCTAGTGGCTTTCTCTTGACTAAAAACAAGGTTCATTTAAAGCAACTCTATTCTTGCACTAATCTCCCTCTTTCTCCTTTTTCTCTCTCATCTCCTACTTTCCTAAATTCTACAACACAAATAAACTACGATAGTATTTTGTAAACATTTTTAAGTAGGAAAATCCTCCTTTTAAGTAAAATGTTATACAGACTCCAAACATATAAAAGTAAACAAAGGTACAAATACACTTGTTAAAGTGGGGACAGAAATCAAACACCTCAGTCTTCCCTGTAAACTTCTGCCCTCTTTGCTCTGGAACCTAAGAGTTCCCAAGAACGGCCTGAAATACACTCCATTAGTCTAAATCCCTTGAACGTTTCCCGAAACAAACTATTGGGTTGGCCAAAAAGTTCGTTTGGGTTTTTCCATAAGATGTTACAGAAAAACCCAAACGAAGTTTTTGTCCAGCCCAACATCTCTGCTGGAATTTGGTCCCCAGTACCCTTCCTTCCCCCAACCTTCCTCTCCAGTCTAGGTTACATGTAGCCTTAATAAGGCAGCACAGATTCTATTCTACCAGTGGAAACTTTACTGATTACTCTGCATCAAGCTAACTTCTCCTTCCTTGGAAGTCCTAGAATAAGAAGAGCTAGCGCTTACTACATGTGAGAATCTGTGCTAAGTCTTTACCGAATCCTCACTACATCAATCAAATGTATATAGGGATATATCTATATATCCACAGATGTATACATAATTACTGTCCACATTCTATAGATGAGGACACATACCAGGTAATTTGCCAAAGTGTGTATACAGTGGAACTAACCATGAACTCAGTCTGACTCCAATTCTGTACTCTATATTAGTTCTTTTCCGACCTTTTTCATATAAGCACATATAAAATGATATTTGTAAAGCGCTCTAGAATAAATGGAAGAAGCTACTCACAGTTGAAGGCAACTAACACTGAGTACCCCAGGCCCAGCCTAGCTCCCTGAAGGGCCCACGGGGTCACCATTGAGTGTACTGGAAATTCAGCAGCAGGGCACCAGCCGAGGAACTCTGCTGCACGTATTCACTTAGTACTGACTAGTACCTGACACGCAGTGGGGCTTCAAATATAGCCTGACGTTCAGTGTAGGCTATTGATAAAGGACAACATTACACTCAAATCACAACAGAAACAGACAGGAGAAACAAAAAACAGCTGAAGATTTACAATGCCTCTATTTTGATAAGCTAATGGCCACTTAGGTTTCTATGAGGGCAACATCTAAAAGATGATTCTCAACCTTCAGTGTGCGTCGATTTCACCTGGAGATTTGGGAAACCACCAGCTCTGGACCTGCCTCCAGAGTCTGATTCTGAGAGTCAGCATTTCTGACAAATCCCCAAATGGTGCTGAAGCTGATATTGCTGGTCAGGGTCCTGGGAGAACCACTGGTCTTAAAAAGAAAAACCCAGTGATAAATATGCTTCGTATACGCACACACTGCCAGCTAAATACTTAATCCTTTGGTAGTCCATTATTAATGACACAGGTCTGCTCTAAGTCATGATGTGAGCTGGATTCTGGGACAAAAAATAAGCGTTTTCACAATGCTAAACGTTGCCTGACCCAATTATAACAACACGTAGTAGACCTCGGGTACACCCTCACCAGGGACAGGAACTCAGCTACATCACACATACATGATCTACGGTGTGCTTAACGTCCAAAAGAGTCAGGTCAAAGACAACAGCTCTATGAGCAATCTGATTAAGAGGACACATTGCTTTGAATTTATGAGCAGAATTATACAGCTCAATTTAACTCTTAACAAAGCTAGTGGCTGAAGGGATTTAATATCCAAGTTCCAACTGAAAGAATATTTTAGTGCTATGTTTCTTCATGCTTTCCACAGAGGTTTGATTAATTTTATCTCTTGCAAACAGGGTGAGGCTTTTTCTCAGGGAGACTGGCATGTAAATTATAATTACAACTAAGAAAAACTTGCATAAAACTGTACTATGATTCATTAAATATATTTTATTTGCATAAAGCACAGGTGCATTTATTTCAGTAATCTCAGAAATTATTTAAAGAATAAGACATTCAAAGCTTTGAATATCTCTTGTAGAATCACTCACAAATTCAAAGAATCCTATCTGATGCCTAAGTGCATTTTTCAAATGTCCCCAATCCCCACTGAAAAAGCTTTATTATTAAAATTTTAATATATCATAAATATTCACACTCAATACAATTAAATCTAAGATTAAAATCCTACATTATGAAGCTAATATTTTGGGAGTAAAGTATACCCTAACGCAGTTAGTTTGCTACAAGATCACTCTTAACAACAGAATGTTCTCTGGAAATGGTTGATGTTTTAATACTAGAATCTCTTACCCTCTACTACAATATGCACCCAAATAAAAATGGTATTCAAATATACTGACAGGTCAGGTCCACAAAGAAGTCTGAAAGCAGAGATTGAAAAATAACAACAACCAAAACTCACAACAACCCCCGAACCAGCTGACAAAAATAAAGAATTGGTTATAGATCAATGGAACAGGACAGAAAGCCCAGAGATAAACCCACACACCTATCGTCAACTAATCTATGACAAAGGAGGCAAGGATATACAATGGAGAAAAGACAGCCTTTTCAGTAAGTGGTGCTGGGAAAACTGGACAGCTACATGTAAAAGAATGAAATTAGAACACTCCCTAACACCATACACAAAAATAAACTCAAAATGGATTAAAGACCTAAATGTAAGGCCAGGCACCATAAAACTCTTAGAAGAAAACACAGGAAGAGCACTCTTTGACATAAATCACAGCAAGATCTTTTTTGACCCACCTCTTAGAGTAATGGAAATAAAAACAAAAATAAACAAATGGGACCTAATGAAACTTCAAAGCTCTTGCACAGCAAAGGAAACTAAAAACAAGATGAAAAGACAACCCTCAGAATGGGAGAAAATATTTGCCAAGAAATCAACGGACAAAGGATTAACCTCCAAAATATATAAACAGCTCATGCAGCTCAATATTAAACAAACAAACAACCTAATCTAAAAATGGGCAGAAGACCTAAATAAACATTTCTCCAAAGACATACAGATGGCCAAGAGGCATATGAAAAGATGCTCAATATCACTAATTATTAGAGAAATGCAAATCAAAACTACAACGAGGTATATACCTCACACCAGTTAGAATAGGCATCATCAGAAAATCTACAAACAACAATTGATGGAGAGACTGTGGAGAAAAGGGAACCCTCTTGCACTGCTGGTGGGACTGTAAATTGATACAGCCACTAGGGAGAACAGTATGGAGGTTCCTTAAAAAACTAAAAATAGAACTAACATACTACCCAGCAATCCCATTACTGGGCATATACCCAGAGAAAACCATAATTCAAAAAGACACATGCATCCTAATATTCACTGCAGCACTATTTACAAGAGCCAGGTCACGGAAGCCACCTAAATGTCCATCGACAAATGGATAAAGAAAATGTGGTACATATATACAATGGAATATTACTCAGCCACAGAAAGGAACGAAACTGGGTCATTTGTAGAGACGTGGATGGACCTAGAGACTGTTATACAGAGTAAAGTAAGTCAGAAAGAGAAAAACAAATATCACATATATGTGGAATCTAGAAAAATGGTATAGATGAACTGGTTTGCAAGGCAGAAATAGACACACATGTAGAGAACAAACGTATGGACACCAAGGGGGCAAAGTGGGTTGGGGGGAATGAATTAGGAGATTGGGATCCACCATCACTTCCTTCAAACCCCGATTCGAGACTGATCTTCACCAAACCTCCTCCAGCATGGTCCCCTCTAATAACTTCCCATCTCCACATCACCTCACTGACACTCTCCTTTTCACCATTGTGTCGCATAATTGTGTTCTGGTTACTTCTATCTCTCAACTTACCCTATTACCAAATAGATTAAAATCTTAAAGCAAAAGGCTTTTAAAAAATCAATGTTGGCCCATATAATCTAAAATCCATATTTAAAGAAGCCAAATTCATTTGAACCAAGTGGGATTGTAAGTGGAAACCTTGTCCATACTATTTTCTTTCTGTCAGTAAACTTTCATAGCAGCTCAGATTGATTATACAATTTTAGTGAATATTCAAAGATATTAAATTATGTATCTTTAAAATTACAGTTATCAATGACCCTACATAGCTGGTCCAAGTTGGCAGTCATTTATCTAGCAAGACCACTTCCTACTGGCTACTAATCCTTCTATTCTTAGTAATTACATTAAAGAAAAAAAAGCCTACATCTGCAGAATCATCTCTGCCACAAGTACACTTTCACAGTTCAGTTCCCACCACCTACAAGATGGGCTACACTCGCTCATCCAAGGTCCCCCGCCACACGGAATTCCCTTCTTTCTCTGGAGAACTCCCTAACTTCACCTGGCAAATATAACCTCCTGACTGACACACTCCACAACTCTTCTCTCAGTCAGCTAGCTCCCTCCTCTGTTCTGCTATAGAATCCCATGACCACCTCTATCCCATAATTATCTTACTGAATTTGTATGTTTGTATTTATCTGTTTTTTTCCAGGAGACTGTAAAGTCCTCATAAATAATGGCTGTGTCTTTTACTACAGTGTGTCTAGAACAGCACCCGTCCATGGTCAACACTCAGTGCAAGTCAGGTGAGTGATGGACACAAATTAGATGGAATATGTACGTTCGTCTAGACACACACACACACACACACACACACACACACACACACTTCTTTGTATTTTTAATAAAAATCACAACTTGACTAATGTATTAGTTAAATATTAGTAACTGAGTATATACTGTATTTCTGGACATTGAGTAGTAATAACTGGTTACCACTTCTTATATAGTTGTGTATTTTTCCAACCTATATTCTGATTTAGAAAAACAGATGGAGGAGAACAAATTTGGCTAAAATACTAAAACGACTATTAATATTTTATAACTTGTTAGAAATATACCTCTATCTAAAAAGAAACAAAACGGATTTATTTTCTCATACTGAAAACCACTTTTTAAAAATTTGGCAGAACTGACCATGTGTCCAGCAAACATCTAAGAGCTGCCAGGTCTTGTGCTAAGTCCTCGAGACCCAAAATGGAAAAATCACAGTCCCTGCATTCAAGTCACTCAGAATCCACTCTTAAGACACACATGCAAACATAAATACTATAATTTGATAAGTTATAAAGATGACATGTACAAAATTCAATGAAGGTAGATCAATATAGGCATTTTATTCCTAATATAGCAGAAAAAAATGAAAACTGCAATTAATGAACAACGAACTAAGTGTCAGACAATAAACTAGAAGCCCTATCCTCTCCTATGATAAACTTTAAGGGCTCTTAACCTTTTTATGCCATGGACTCCTGGGCAAGCCAATGATGAGAAGTCCCTTTTAATCTATAAATCGATAACTTCTATTGCAAATTTCAGGTTACACTAAAATTCTTGGTTTCATTCAAGTTCAACTTCACTACAAATGGAATAACAGCACATTAACAAATCACTGTATAGTACTATGCTCTAATTTATGTGAAGGAATTTGGGGAAAATGGACCAAGTTTTCTAGTTTTCTGTGTATTTACTTTTATGGGGACTTATTACTTCATTCAAAAACATTTATTGAGTTCCTCCTATGAGTCAGGTATGTTCTAGGTGCTTGAACATGAAGCAGTGAACAAGATAGACAAGATATCTGCTTCTCTATAGTTTTATTCTAATTGCAGGTGATAAACAAATAAACAATAAATAAATAATAAACAATAAATAAATAAATAAACATGAGAAGTGCCCAAAATTATAAGAGCATAACCTAGTAGCAAGTCACTAGGAGCCATATAAGGTAGCACCTCTACATGTTATTAATACCATCTACTGGCATGTGTACGCTAGTCTGAAAATAGTTTTAAAAGAACAGAAAAATAACCATTCCAAACTAACAACTCTGAGTAAGCATTTTACAGACAGATGGCTACTTCTTACATACACAGAGGGACTCAGTACATCGAATTCCTAACAAACAATAACTAACAGTGAGCATCAGAACCTTCAGCTGCTTCCACAATCACATTATTACTATTCAAAACTGACTATAAGAGGGAATTCCCTGGCGGTCCAGTGGTTAGGACTCTCACTGCCAAGGGCCCAGATTCAATCCCTGGTTGGGGAACTAAGATCCCACATCCCACAAGCTGTGTATCGCAGCCCCTCTGCAAACACACACACACACACACAAAAACTGACTATAAGAGAAAACAAGAATTTGTAGATTATAATACGAAAATTGCTTATCCTTAATAAGGGGTATCTAGGAACATGCTACTTTAATACACTCTGGATGACAGTTACAAAAACTAATACATACAGTTTTAGATTATTTTACAATACAGACAACAAATTCCCCTCCAACATTAAGTAAAACCTTAGAGAGAAAAGTATTCAAAGTTTTTTTTAAAACAAACAAACAAACAACTAAATAAATGCCTGCAACAAACCAAGCAAGGAAGATGAGAGAAAGAGACAGTCACTGCTCAGGCAGTCAATTTACAAGGAACAAAGCTTAATTTCTGGAAAGGAGTTAGGCAGAAGAAATGTTCAGTTCTAGGCAGTGTAGCTGGGGCGAAGAGTTACAGCTCAAAAGTGCTGGAAGTACTGACTGCTTCCTGCTGCCTCGAAAGAAATGGCAAGGTACCCATAAGTTTTACTCAGATGCACATAGCAATGTATCTCAAATAAGTTACAATGAGGGCATGACTGTAAAGAGAAAGAAATCAGACATATGGTCATCTGGGAAACCACAGTAAAGAAGAAGTCCAGTTGACAATGACTAAATCACCTCAAAAATATCCTGCACTGTCAGGAAATAAGCTATTCAACAGAAGTGAATGTGCCAAGTCATTCCTGGGTTCAACATCAAGTCTTTTAATTAGAGCACTACAAAAAATGTCTAAAATATCCTCCATAACCATTCTCTATAAATAGTATTTTAAGAAATCAATTTTCTACACCTCTAAAGAGTATTTTTAATGGTATGTACCATTTAACAAGTAGGTACAATTATTAAGTTGAAGAGAATATTTTCATAAAAGGATACTAAATTACATTTCATTGGAAAAATACGTAAGAAGATATAATTGAGAAAAATATGAATGTTTATTTACAAAAACAGACTGTAACAACAGAACACTAAACAGACAGTAAATCATAAGTGTACGTTAAAACCTTTTAGTCAAAATAATACATTTGCTGTAATCAATAATAAGCTAATGAAAATATAGACTGTTATGTATTATCTAGAAAGGTAAAAAATATTGATTTTCTTTTACAATAATATTTCAAAAAAACTACTTTTACATTATAAAATAAAAACCCCATTTGAAAAAAATTTTCAAACACATAGGTTTAAAAATAACGAAATACTGATGACATTGATAGGAGGCCATCCCAGATACACACAAAAGAGGGCGGTCAGTGAACAGACGCACAAGCCAAAGGCCTGGCACCCAGATCAAGCTTTCCCATATCTCACGCTCCTCTTTTCCCCGCTTAGTTACAGCACAAACCAAGCTAAAATGCTACCTCAACTTCTCTCTCTCTTCAGTTCAAAACCATAGCTCATAAATACTTATCTACTGTGACAGTTAATTTTTTGACCATCAGAGTGCCCAGAACTCCAGTCAGACGTTATTTCAGGTGTGTCTGTGAGGGTGTTTCTAGACAAGGTTAACATCTGAATTGTTGGACTGAGCAGAGCAGATGCCTCCCCCATTGAGGGCGGGTGTGTCTCATCCAATCCTCTGCAGTCCTGAATGGAACAAAAAGGCCAACCCTCCTGCGACTAAGAGGTTATTTCCTCCTGCCTGAGGGCCATGAGCACAGACATGGATTTTTTCCTGCCTTCAAACTCAAACTGAAACACTGCTCTTTCTTCCTGGGTCTCCAGCCTGCTGCTCACAGAGTTTGGTGACTCAGCCTCCATAATCACACGGGCCATTCCATACACTACATCTCTTTTTGTACACATGTACACACACACACACACACACACACACACACACACACACACACACACACACACACACACACACACACACACACACATATTCTATTGGTTCTGTTTCTCTGCAGAACCCTAACACATCTACCTACTTAATACATCAAATTCTTAATAAAAAGGTCAAAAAACATTTTCAAGTAATAACATATAATGATGTCAGTGACACAGCAAAGTTCTCACATAGCTTGATGAGAGTCTAATTTAAAGCCTTTCCAGTCATTTCATAGCATGATAGCATGCATCAAAACTTCAAAACCGTCTACAGTTTTTCACCAGGTAAACTGGTTCCCTGGTGAACATATACAGAGGACATCTGAATTATAATCAGATTTATGTGCTCAAGATATTGGTTGCAATAACATTTATGACAAAGTCAAATAGACACAACCAAGTGTTCAATAATAGGGGAATGATTAAGCAAATTATATCACTTTCAAATGATGTGTTGTCATGCAACTAACACAAATGATATTTTCAAAAATGATTCAACAACCTGGGAAAATGATCACAATAGAATGTCAAATTTTTTAATGGGAAAAAACAATGATATCTAGCTATCTAGACTAAAGAGAAAGGCTAAAATGTTGACAGTAATTATTTATGAATGAGACAATGACGGGAAAATTTTCTGTATTTTTCATACTTCCTATAATCAGAATATGTTACCTTTAAAATAAAATATAACATTATCCAGAATTATTTGATTTATTACTATTTAATAAACATTATCCAAAATCATGTTTAAAGAAAACTCTATTCAATGATAAATTTAAGCTTCTATGGACAGTTATCAATGAAAACGGTTTTTAAAACAAACCTGTAAAAACTGCAAGAGCTTTTTATAATATATTATAAAAGAGGCTGAACTTTTTAAAAAAGTATAAAGCTAGAGACGTGTTACGGACTGAACTGTGTCCTAAAATTCATCTGTTGAGGCCCTAACTCCCAATGTGACTGTATTTGGAGATAGGGCATTTAAAGAGGTAATGAAGGTTAAATGAGGTTATAATGGTGGGACTCTAATCCGACAGGATTGGGGTCCTTCTAAGAGGAGGAAGGAAAACCAGAGAGGTGGACACACAGAGAAAAGGCCACGTGAGGACACAGCCAAGAAGGCAACTGCTGGAAGCCAGGAAAGAGGCTTCAGGAGAAACCAAATCCTCCCACACCTGGATTGTGTACTTCTAGCCTCCAGAGCTGTGAGGACATATATTTCTGTTGTCTAAGGCACCCGGTCTGTGGTATTTTGTTATGGCAGCCTGAGCAAACTGATACAAGACATAATAAAGTGTCATTATAAAATTTACTTGGTAAATATTCTTTGTCCTATAGTTTACCTTTCCTAAGAAGAAACAAACAAGAAATAAACAATAAAAAATGTGCTTCATCCCACAGTGCTAAGCCATAGAAGGGACGAGAAACCATAACATTATTAGCTAGTTCTACTTAAGAGAAATAAGGAATAGGAGTGGGAATCTGAGAAGTAAGAACAGATTTAAAGGCAGTTCTCAGGTTTACAGTGATAAACGTCTATCTAAAAATTCCCTGTGATGGGCTTCCCTGGTGGCACAGTGGTTGAGAATCTGCCTGCCAACGCAGGGGACGCGGGTTCAGGCCCTGGTCCGGGAGGATCCCGCGTGCAGTGGAGTGGCTGGGCCTGTGCGCCACAGCTGCTGAGCCTGCACTCTGGGGCCCGAGAGCCACAACTGCTGGGCCCGTATGCCACATCTACTGAGGGCAGCACACCTAGAGCCCATGCTCTGCAATGGGAGAAGCCACCACCATGAGAAGCCCGCACACCACAACGAAGAGTAGCCCCCGCTCACCGCCACTGGAGAGGGCCCGTGTGTAGCAATGAAGACCCAACGCAGCCAAAAATAAATATATAAATAAATAAATTTATAAAAATAAATAAAAATTCCTTGTGAAAGATTCCACATAACACAATAGGATGCATTCTAAACTGTTTTCACTGTATTTGTTCTCAACATTTCTCGGTTCTGAAAATAACATTACATGTGCATGTATGTATATATGTCTATACATATTACATACACACACACACACACACACACATTCCTACAGAAATACAACTCAGACGCAATTTCAGTTATTACAACTACTGGCAGTTTACCTACCAAGAAGACGATTCTTCATTCAAGCATTATTTTACATCTTACATTGCTGTTTCGATCTTACCCTTTAAACTGAATCCACTTTCCCAATCTTTTGTTGAGCAACTACTAGATTAATACGTGAGTTTCTTTTACCTAAATGAAACTGTAGACACACTTACAGAATTTTCAACTACATTTGGGGGCATATTCAAAAAACAAACCTTTTAGTCTTCAGACCAAATTAGAATTTCAGTTTCTGCTCTGATTTTTCAAAATTACCTTGTCTGGATCCATCTTTCCTCTGATAAATTCCTGCTTCCAGAACTGCAATGCCTGTTCCAAGGTTAGGCCAATGCCCTTCAGGAAGAGGCCGTACTGCATGCGGCCCCCATGACGAAGATGGTGATTTTCCCGCAGGGCTTTATGTAGCTGACGCATGCAAGGTGG
Organism: Grampus griseus; assembly: GCF_964374135.1. Lineage (NCBI taxonomy): Eukaryota > Metazoa > Chordata > Mammalia > Artiodactyla > Delphinidae > Grampus > Grampus griseus. The sequence continues at coordinate 43,913,293 of NC_139004.1, read as the reverse complement.
GAAGGATTTGGTAGAAAGCTACAAGAAAAAAGAATGTTTTGTTATTTATCAGGTCCCCCACAATATTTGTTGCAAAAATCAATCTAATTTGCAAATCGTAAATTCAGTTTAATTGGAATAAAATCAAAAAACCGTAAGGAAGTTATTACTGTCTCACTGTGATTACACATTAATTCTTTTTCTTATTAATATTTTAATATTGATTACATGTCAAAATGATAATAGTTTAGATATAATGCATTGAATAAAACATATTAAAATTTATTTCACCTATTTCTTTTCTTTTTATAATTTTTAATTAAACGTTTTCTTTTGAGATAACTGTAGATTCCTATGCAGTTGTAAGAAATAATACAAAGAGATGTCATGTACCTGGTATCCCCCAAAGGTAATATCCTGCAAATCTGTAGTATATTATCACAACCAAGATACTGACACTGATATACACTAGTCTTAGACTTTCTCAGTTACACTCACGTGTTCATTTCTGTGTACATGTGTATATAATTTTATGTAATTTTTTCACATGTGTAGGTTCATGCATCCCCCACCACAAGGATCCCTCATGTTTCCATTTTATAACCCCCATCTTCTGTACCCTCCCCCCGCCATTCCCTAACCCTTGGTAACCACTAATTGTTCTCTGTCTCCATAATTTTGTCATTTCAAGAGTGTTAGACAAATGGAATCATATAGTTTAACATTTTGAGAGTGGCGTTTTACTCAGCATTCCCACAAAATTCATCTAAGTTGTTGCAGGTATCAATAGCACGTTTTGTTTAATTGCTGAGCAATAGTCCATGGTGTGGACATAACACCATTTGTCTAACCATTCACTCGTTGAACGATATTTGGGTTGTATCCAGTTTGGGGCTATTTCAAACAAATGAGTATACAGGTTTTCATGTAAACCTAAGATTTCATTTTCCTGGGATAAATGTTCAAAAGTACAATTGGTGAATCACAGATGAACTTTTAAAATAACCCCAATACAAAGTAAAACATAAAAATAAGAGAAATGGTTCTCAAAATGTGAATTCAAATAAATGTGTTAAAGAAATTAACAATTAAAAGAAAACCTTTTTTGGACTTCCCTGGTGGCGCAGTGGTTAAGAATCCACCTGCCAAGGCAGGGGATATGGGTTCGAGCCCTGGTCCGGGAAGATCCCACATGCCACAAAGCAACTAAGCCCATGCACCACAACTAATGAGCCTGCGCTCTAGAGCCTGCGAGCCACATCTGCTGAGCCCGCATGCCACAACTATTGAGTCCGCAAGCCTAGAGCCTGTGCTCCGCAACAAGAGAAGCAACCGCAATGAGAAGCCCGCGCACCGCAACAGAGTAGCCCCTGCTCACCGCAGCAACTAACCCCAATGCAGCCATACATACATACATACATTTATTTATTTATTTATTTATTTAAAAGGAAACCTTTTTCATCTATGGTCTCAAATGCGTTCTCCCTGACCTCCTCAAGCATCCTCCTGAGACTTAACTCCCACCTCTCACGGGCTCCTCAGCAGGTTCAACTTTGCCCGTGAGCAGGGGCAGGTCTCACTTTGCTCCCTTGACTGACCAGGCAGCCTCTTCATCTTTCACAGTAACAACTTCTACTTGATTATAATTTTTCATAGGAAGATGACCTATTTATTCCAGACTCCAAAAGCTCAGGGTCTCCCCCTACTCACCATCATAACTCCTGTTTCCAAGCATTAAAACCTCACCTGTGTGTTTTTAATTTATTTTAAGTAACTGGGTAATTGTCTAAACAAAGATTAATTATGGCTGACTCAGTTTCCCTTTTTTGGGTAATGCAGAAATTCTACAATGTCTTAAAGAGAAATTCTATAAAGTAAAAGTATGGTAACGTGTGCACACTTTCATTCCCCTATGGAGCCACAAAGTGAAGCTGAAATGAGCTGCCTACTAATCTAGGGGCAACACAAGATGGGAGCCTACCCTTAGTGTCATGGAATACATTTTGTATCCTCCTCAAATTTACATGCCAAGTCCTAAACCCACGACCTCAGAATGTGGCTGTATTTAGAGCTGGGACCTGTAAGGAGGTAATCAAGGTTAAATGAGCTCATGGGAGTGGGGCCCTGGTCCAAGGTGACTGGGGTCCTTCTAAGCAGAGGAAGAGACACGGGGATGAGCAGCCACCTAGAAGCCAAGGAGAGAGGCCTCAGGAGAAACCAAACTTGCTGATACCTTCATCATGGAATGCTCGCCTCCAGAACTGTGAGAAAATAAGCTTCTGTTGTTTAAGGCACGCAGACTGTGGTATTTTGTTACAACAGCCCCAGCAAATGGATATACTTAGTATTTTACATTTCTCCTTTACTATATGTATATGGTATTTAAATATAAACAATAAACACTATTTAGTTGTCATCACTTAAAAAGAATTCCCCCTTTGGAAAACTGATTAAATTCTGTTTTTATCAGACTACAAATGATTTTCTGATATTTTGGTTTTCCTATGATGAAAAAAAAAATCATATGTATAGCACATGGGATTTCTTTAAAAAATGATTGGCAAGCAATGCAATAACATTCCCTCCCATCTCCCCACCCACAAAATAATCTTTGGTTGAAGAAAATCTGTGCTTCCTCCACTGACAAAGGTTTAAGTTTAAAAGGATGAGATGCTTACCGAATCGATCTGATCTAAAGAAACCTTCCCAACATTTCCCTGTGTACTGTAGTCTTGACCAGTGTACGAATGACTAAAAATAAAAAGAACAAAATATTAAAATAGAATTTGTAAAACATATTTTGATCACTTCAAAGGAAATCTTTAAAATTCTGATACAAAGTCACAAAGATATTTTACACATACCTTAGGAAAAACATAGCCAAGTGTTTTAAAGGTATTTAATAGAATACATTTAAGTAACTTTCCCAAAATTAATACAGAAATGCAGTGCTCATCTGGATCTCCCGATTCCTAATCTAGGGTGCCATTTCCATTTCCTGGAAGCAATATGCAAGTTGTTGTTAAAGTTAACACCTCTCCCACACTGACCCCTTATAAAACAGCATGGCAGCAGAGCTAGGAATAAATGGGAGCTTACATCCAGAGTCATCACTCAGTAGGCCCTTGAGTGAGTCACCTAGACTCTCCACACCCCAGGATCCCTGTCCGTCAAATGGAGATGACAGTGCCTGCCCTGCAGTGTTAACAGGAGGTCAGAATTGAAATACCTTTTGTTAAAGGACTGGACATATGGTAATCACTATTCATTAAAATAAGTAACATATGAACAGCACTTTACATATACAAAGAGTCCTTATCTATATCCTCTAATTACATCCTCACAACACCCCCAACAGAGCAGGTTTATTTTACATTTGAGAAGTGAGGAACTTGTTAGATGAGACAGCAAGTCAGCAGTGCAGCAGGAACTCAAACTTTTTGACTCCCAACTTCCTGTTTCTTCACTATACCATGCCATTCTCTTCCCTGTGATACATTTTCCTCTTGTATTATTTAGAAATTAGGAAATATAACATGGCACATACTACCTAAAGCCCTCCACCTGTGTACATTATCATCTCCTTGACACAACTCCACACCCGTAGCTCCATCAACAATGACTCAGATGCAGACATTCAGGGATCATGCGGCGAAGAACTGGTGCAAGGTTACATAGAAAACCATAGTCAAACTGTGGTTTATGCAGACTCCACAACTAAAGGGAAGTTCTGGAGTAAAGTATCATTACAATAACAAGGGATTCCGGATGCTCTACTTTCTACCTGCTCAGCACTATAGCTTCTTGCTGCTGGATAACATACACCCTTCAAGATGCTCTGTAGAAAGGCTGTTATTCCTACAATCAATCAGGTTATTGATTAAACAATGGGTACGGATTATGAAGCAAAACTACTGGATATCTCGGGACGTTGCAGCCACTGGCAAGGAGACTGTCACAAGTGTAGATGTCCCCTTCCGACAGTCCTCCCTCCATGGGCTAAGAATGGCCTGAGAATCACTCTGAGAGCAGGACAAGCAGAATGCCAGAGAGTGACACAGAATGATCCTGCACCTAAAACACATCTTCTTGCCTTTGGTATTATTTCTCCCTCCAGTAACAAATTTCTGACAGCATATCACTGGACTCTATCCATTCCCTTTATCATAGTAGTGCCATGCCACACAAAACTCATGCTAAGTTAAACCAACAGCTGCCATTTAATTTTAATATTTTACATTTTAATATAGAACACAACCAGAGAATTGTTTCAGTGAAATCCCCCCAAATAAAAACATATTTCACTTTCCAATATGTCTTACACACAAGGCAATGAAAACAGCATAAGCTACGAGTCTGAAGACTTGCTTTTGTTTTTGTTCTTTAAATCATTGGTTTGGCAAACTGGTAATCTGCACATTCTCATTTATAAAATGGTATTAATAAGGCCAGGCCTGCCTAACTAACAGAAATCCTGGGGAGATCAAATGAACTAATAAATTCGAAGTGCTAATTAAAATCAGTAAAGCATATTCCAGTACACAGAGCAACTGCAGTCTTGACCAGTAAGTACAGAGGAATACAAAACAAAACAAAATAAAACAGGATGGGAAGGGAGGCAGCATGATCCTGTAGAGGAGTCATCCCCGAGTTGGGAGATGCTAGCCCACTCCATTGACCCCTGTAAGCTTTAGGCTATAAATTGATCACGATCATCTAACAGGACCGTTCAGCTCAAATAGATGAACAAATACAAAAGTCCAGTATAAATGGTAAAATGATGTACAAACATGATTATAGTCACTGAGTAGTTTTCTCAGCCCAGATTAATGCAGTATACAAAGTACAAAGAGAAGATGTATAAAGAGGACACATATGTTTGCCTGAATGCCAGTATAAAATGCTTGTTCCTCAAAGTTTTAATAGAATATGCAAAGGGACCAAATTCCAAGAAAAAAAAGTAAGAAAGAGAATGGTAGCAATGATAAATGCAAAGAATTTACTGGGTATAAATAACTACAGAGAGAATATAAGGAAACCGTCAGACATCATACTTCTAAAATTATTATAAATAGACAAGAAGATGGTCACCAGCCAACCCAGTAAGGGCAAGTGTGGAACCCTGGAAGAAAAGTGACAGAAATGAAGAATTGAAGCATAAGAATTGGGAATGAGATTCCCCTTCCACTCATTCAGAATCAGAAAGCATAACATATATATTGGTTAAAGGAGTTGTTACGTCACAGCTATTTAATACATACTTGAACAGTTATGGATAGATGAAGCCAAGGGGGAGGATTTTCAGATATAAGAAAGGCAAATCATGAGAAGCAGTGTATCCAATGATCTGCAGGCAGAAAGAACCATAAAAAGATTTTGGACAAGAATTCACATAATCAGGTTTATACTCGAGAAAGAAAGCAGTGTAGAGAAATTACTAGAAAGGGAGGGATTGGGAAATGGAAAACCAGTTGGAAGAATATTGCAACATTCCGGGCAAGAGAAGTTTTTGAAAAGACCTTCAGTAAAGTAATGGCAATAGATGGATAAAGGAAGGCAATCAAGGTAAAAGAAAAAGGAACAAATAGTGCTGCCATAAAAGAATAAAAATCCTTGGGGCTTCCCTGCTGGCGCAGTGGTTAAGAATCCGCCTGCCAACGCAGGGGACATGGGTTTGAGCCCTGGTCCGGGAAGATTCCACATGCCACAGAGCAACTAAGCCCGTGCGCCCCAACTACTAAGCTTGCGTTCTAGAGCCCGCGAGCCACAGCTACTGCAGCCCGCGCACCTAGAGCCCATGCTCCACAACAAGAGAATACACCACAATGAGAAGCCCGTGCACCGCAACAAAGAGTAGCCCCCTCTCACCGCAACTAGAGAAAGGCTGGGGAAAGCAACGAAGACCCAACGCAGCCAAACATAAATAAATAAATTTATTTTTTAAAAAAATCCTTAATAACAATTCACATTAGCTTATGAGACTGGACCTTTGGCTTTTACTTGGAAGTGCACAGGGATGTTACGAGATGAGACTCCTAACAGCCCCCAGGACAGGTAAGGCACCTTCTACCACACTCAGAACCCAGTGGCAGCTTCATATCACACAGCTTCCAAATGAATGCAGCTGCTACACTAATGAGCAAAAACATACATAATGAACTGTCAAAATATAGTCTTAGTTTCATGATTTTAAAAACTTGGTTAACTTTATGAACAAACAATTCTTAATCATGGTACTAGGGAAACAGAAAAAGTAGTAAAAACTTTTTATAACTTTTTTTAATTTTAAAAAAAATTTTACTGTAATTTTTAACAGTAAAAACAATTTCTAATTGGTTCGATATACACACACACAAACCCAGCAGAAAATACTATTTTCAGTTCATTTTAAATACTCACAGCTTTAAGAAACACTCGCTGTCACTGATGTACAGCTTTAACAAAGGGGATTTAGTCAGCATAAAAGCTTTCCTGCTTCTAACCTTCCATAAGAGAATAAATTGAGAGGTAACACAAATGTCATTTTTTTCAACACAGTGGACCAAAAAACATTTTAATGGGCCACAAAAATCAAATCATGTCACTAATCACTATCCTGCCAAATATAAAGAGGAAGTTTTGGTTTTTTTTTTTTTGCGGTACGCGGGCCTCTCACTGTTGTGGCCTCTCCCGTTGCGGAGCACAGGCTCCGGATGCGCAGGCTCAGTGGCCATGGCTCACGGGCCCAGCCGCTCCGCGGCATGTGGGATCTTCCCAGACTGGGGCACGAACCCGTGTCCCCTGCATCGGCAGGCGGACTCTCAACCACTGCGCCACCAGGGAAGCCCATGTTCTTTTTGTTTTTTTTAACATCTTTATTGGAGTATAATTGCTTTACAATGGTAAAGAGGAAGTTTTGATTCATCAGAGAATCTTAAAAAGTCAAGATCTGATTTAATTCTCAGTTTAGCCACTAATTTGCCACAAGTAAAAAAGAAAAAGCAGGGCTTCCCTGGTGGCACAGAGGTTGAGAGTCCGCCTGCCGATGCAGTGGACACAGGTTCCTGCCCCGGTCCGGGAAGATCCCACATGCCGCGGAGTAGCTGGGCCCGTGAGCCATGGCCGCTGAGCTTGTGCGTCCGGTGCAACGCGAGAGGCCACAACAGTGAGAGGCCCGCGTACCGCAAAAAAACAAACAAACAAAAAAGAAAAAGCATAAGTCAAACTATGCATTAATTATTCATCCATAAATGTGGATAGTAAGGGATTAGGAGCTATAGTGATTTATTTCCATCCTGTATGCTAATTTATCTTCTATTTGCTAGAGTATCAGGTGAAAGGCACTGAAGGTAAAATGGTATCATTTTTCTCAAGTCACCAAAAAGCCAGAAAAGTGGTGAAAACAATAAAGATGTGGGTCCATGAATACTGAGTTACATTAGAACACTGTCTGTGGTGAAAGGCGACAGTGTGTGTTTGCTAAAATGTAGCAATTACACAGCACTGTACAAGCAACACAAACACCTTCACTCCCCAAACAGAACTAGAGAAATGCAGAAAACCCAGGACAAACCTTACTTTTTTAAATACCATTAGATTGTCAGGCTCTCTATAAGAGACTTTTTCTACATCCCAGTTGTTGTCCTTTTCTAACTACCTTTTTAAAAAAAGCTTTCAAGGGTCTCTGTACAGCTCCTCAATCCCTCATCAAGCACTTCTGTGACCAAGGAAGAGTCACAAAGTAGTGACGGACCCAAAGATGACCCAAACAGTACGACGTGATGAGGTGATGAGAGCCCCAACAAGGCCGCAGAGAACAGGCCCTTCTCAGAGCAGGGGGAGGAGGACAAACCACATGCAGCCCAGAAAGGGCACCTCAGAGGGAGCTGCCCAGGGACAGCATCCAGGATTCTGAGTGTCGTGAGAACACTGCTGAGATGACTGAGCACAGTGCCCAAGCTGAGCAGACGCCTGCCAAGTCAGCAGGACCAGCTCAAGGCCGAAGGAGAGGAGGTTGACCATCAGGGAGAAGGCGGGCCTGGGTGGCAGAGGGGAAGAGCAGGAGACCACAGTCAAGGAATAACTGAAAAGTCACAGGCGTGGTTGTTTTAGTGTTTTTACCATTCATAGTTGAACAACTTTATATGTATTAAAACATTTTAAAATTTTGATCCGGTTCAGAAAAGTATATGACATGAGTTTATTAGGGTTGTTGGAGGGTTGTTAAAAGTAAGCATGTGATAAGGAGGTGACATTTGGGGATAATAAAAAAGTCTGTTTTTCTCAACATCTAGAGGGTTAGCACATATCAGATGGACAGGCAGAAAGACACAAGCAAAGCCAAGGAAATTTCACAGTTTATAGACGAAGATGTTGGGTTAGGTGGCAAAAGAGCCACCCCTTGCAGAGGCAAGGGGGAAAAAGAGCTGAAACTGGGCAGGTAGATCCTGAAACGCAGGTCTCTGAACAAAAACCGTTAAAATAAAGAGCCAATTCTACCTCCTTTTGCAATAACATAGTGCTAAATCATGACTTTAATAAAAACTTGAGGTTTTGTCAAGTTTAAAACCTTTAAAAACCTAAACCTGTGCATAATAGTATTTTCTAAGAAAACTGAATTTTGCAAACACAGAAGTAATTCAGTGTTTGTCCTTGGTTATTTTGTTCTGTTTTGTCTTGAGGTGATGGTCCTAAGTTATCCAATCTACTATAAGAGAACTAATGGTACACAAAATATATAAAAACATCTTCCTACTGTTGCATTTGTTCAGTAAGCCTACATGCAACTTAATTAAAACTCAGTCACATCTGAGGAACTTTTTCCTCCCACATTGTCTTGCTCATTAAACAGTAAGATGTAAGCAGAGTTAGTTTTCCAATAAGGCTAAAAATCACAGTAAACAGAAAATTGTAAAACCAACAGTTTCAACAAATTAAGAGTTGAAATGAGAAGACACTTTCAAAAATATCCATAACACATACTTACATAACCATATTTGACATGATCCTATTTTCAATCCAATTAAACAATTCGATAGGGGGGTGGGAGGAGGGCTGAGGCATAACAGAGACAGGAAGGCAGAGTCAGTCACAGCCACACAGAACCAGTTCTCTCAAACACTACCACACAAACATCAAATCTACACAATAGAAATGCAGTGGATATATAAAGAGGTAAATCAGAAACACACACATCTGCACACATCTGATCTGTGAAAGGCAGACCCATGCCTGGTCTTTGTAGAAACAACAGAAATATAAGCCTCGGTCAATACACCACCAATGTCAACACGAGCACTTAGATTTCAACAGGGAGTTGCTTTTGAGTGCTGAAAATAAGAGGCGAAAACAAAAAGAAATTATATGAAAGTGGATTTGTGGGTCTCATGACAAGATTAGCTGGTTAAGGAAAAAAACCTTTCCTGCTGTGGCCCTGATCTCAGCACATGACGGCCCATCACAACTCTGCTGAGACACAAATGCCACAGGACACAGCTGGCAAAATGGGTGACACCTCTCCAATCATTTTCCCGTTTTCCGATTAGTGACGCAACTTGAGGGAGGGAATAAGGAGTAGTGGAATAGTTGCAACATTTTAGGATTTAGCTGCAATTCTGCCTCATTTGCATAATTTTTCCAAGTCCAATCTGCCCAAAGCAATCAGGGAGTACAGCAGAGTAAGGGAGTGAGCCAAGCAGACTGACGAGGAGCACAGGTATCAGACTCACTGTGTGACTTTGCTTTCAGTTTCCTCACTGGGAAACAGGGATCTCAAAAGGGGTCACGAAAGTACCCCCTCCAAGGACTGCCGTGAGGATCAAATGAGATGTCTATAAGAGTTTACCACACGATTTTTCACTCAAATTGTTTTTTTTAATTGTGAATAATATTTTATTTAGTCATTTTTGTTTACAACTGAAACTCTGGGAATTCAAAATTAATATCCTTGCCCGTGAGCTTCTTATAGACACCAGAAAATGTTCCAACCTTGTGTTCCACATTGTTCTGCTGTGCTTTATCCAAATGAACCTTTATGAGTTGGCTGCCAACCAGCTTCACGCGGATTCTCTTGCCCACAATCTCACTTGGGAAAACCAAGTCCTCCAGGATGGCATCGTGCACTGCTGTCAGAGTGCAGCTCCTGGGATGCTTTTGCTTATTTTTTGTACGGCTTTTGCAAGTTGGCTTAGGCAGAATTCTCCTCTGCGTGATAAAGACAAGGTGCTTCCCGCTGAACTTCTTCTCCAACTCACACACTAGCAGACCTGGATTTTTCTGGAAAGATTTCAGTTGAGGAATGGGAACAAGATTATGATAGCTTTCCGACCACCACCAACTTCAATTTCCTCAGTGGTCATGATGTTCAGCTCCCGCAGCTGGGCCTTGAGGTACAAGTTCATCTCCAGCTTCAGAAGGACCTGGGAGATGCCCAACTCAAACTCATCTGGCTTCACACCACTGGGCTTGGCAATCTTCACGCTGGAACTAAACATGGCCTGGATCTTGCCAATGTGGCCAATACTTCACTCAAATTGTAATCATCATTATCATCCAGGCCTCAATTTGTCACATGTGGACGTTTTGGTTGTTGTTTCTCTCTACTCTTTAACATTCACCACTTTCTTCCCTTGAATATCAGGAAAAAAATGTATTTCTTTCCTATCTTCTTTATACCATCACATGAAATATTTAATCTTAAAGTAGAATTTAGATGTCCTTGAAAAACCTGATGATCTGGAAGGTTTTATCTACAGCTACACTCTTAGAAAGTTTCCCCAGTGCAAAACTTCAAACTCAAACACTGCAGGTTTCAATGGAACCCAGCTTTGCAGAGCTGCATATCCAATATGGTAGCCACCAGCCAACTGTGACTAAGCTGCACTTGAAATGCAGCTTAGTCAGAATTAAGAAGTTCCATAAGTGTAAAATTTGCATTGGATTTCAAAGACTTGGTATGAAAAACTAATGTAAAACATTTCATTAATAAATTTTCCTATCGATTACATGTTGAAATGATATTCTGGATATGAGTTAAATAAGATATTACTAAAATTAATGTCACTGAAGTAATTTAAAATTACACATGTGGTTCATATTTGTGGTGCTCATATACTTCTGGACAGCACTGTCATAGAGTGAGGACAGTGACACGAAGCAATCAAGTGCTTCCCCTGAGGACTAGGTCCACATGCAGAAATGCCAATTGACCTACCCTGACTTCTATTTGCCAAGTGAAGATCAGACTCTGCTGGTCATAAGTGGAATACAAGCTGCAATTGGGCCACTGAAGGAATGCCTCAAGTCAACTGTAAATATGCTTGTTTTCATAACACTGTGCTTGGGAATCAAGGTTCCAAACTTGAGCCACACCCTCCCATTTCTACTATCAGGGAAGCAATCGTGAATTCTGATTAGCTTGGAGGTAACTGGAATCACTGCGGGAGAGGGTGTGTGTATGTGTGACACATTTTTGTCTGGGAGTCTTTGGGGCTTCGTGACTCACCTCAACACTTAATCACAACAATCCATTCTCCTCTCATCTGTAAGAAGCTGTGCTGGGGGCCGGGGATGGGGGTGGGGGGGTATGAGTCTGGAAGACCGCAGGACCCCGGGCTAGGTCAGACAGAACCTGCCTCCCATCCTCAGGGAGCACCTCTACACCCTCCCTCCCCACCAACAAACAGCCTCTGAGGTTCATAAAATAGTAACACATAAAACACATTTCCTTTCTTCGTCAACTATTCCCCAGTACTCTTGAAAGAGGTTAGCACTATTTACTCCTTTCTATCTGGCAGCTATAGTTTATCATATTTTAAAAACAGATATCAAATAAAAAAGCAGTGAAGAAAGCATCACGAGTAATCAAAACTGATCTCTGCATCAAGGAAACATATTTCTTTGTTTAAATTAAAAAGTAAGCTAATACATCTTTCAAAATGAACTGTAATTTCCTACATCATTCTATAAAAGTATACCAAGTCCCAATACAACCCTTTCACATGAAGTAAGGTGTAATCATAGCACAAATGGAAAAACAATTTCAAAAACAGGAAACAAAGGTTTTGAACATCACCCGTAATATCCACTTTTACAATCACAATTTTACCCACTTTGGATGTTAAAAAAAAATACTCTGACCACATAAGCTAGGCTATTCAGACATTTAGAAAGCACAATTCCTGCAGTTTGGATTTCTTGAGTGTGTAGGAAATCAAGGGAACCACAGTTACAATATATCACTTCCTGCTGTGAGGATATCACAGGAAAATTCACTCAATAGCTGTCACCACTGAAATTGAAATGAATTTCTTTCTACAGCTAAATCCCTAGTAAATGGTATCCCACTTGTGTTAGCCCAAGGGATTTTCCCGGCAGTTACTCCAAATGAGAACACAATCAATAAAATTCTGTTATAAACTGAATGTAAATTATTTTTCCACAAGCATGAATTTTACGTAAAAAAAATTCTCTCCGAAAAACTACCATCAGACGATACGTAGGATAATGATCTATATTTCCCTACAATTGAGAGAAGCTGTATGATTTCAAGAGGTGCACATACACAATAAAAAAAACAAGTTCATATGGGTTTCCACATCAGGTGAGAACTACAAACAGCACAATCACTACTCTTCTTTGTTTGAGGTTGGCCTCATCTTTTCCCATATGGTCCATATTTTTCTATTTATTCCCATTTCTAAGCTGCAACAGTCCAATGAACTGCAAGAGAGTTGAAAGTTGCACCTCATTTTTCTATAAAAAATATCTGTACCTCACAATTGTCAAAAATCATGGAATTGCACCCTTAAAATGAGTGCATTTCATTGTATGTAAATTATACCTCAATAAAATTGATTTAAAACGTAAAATATACACATACATCCCTATAAGATAGTCACACTACAGTGCTACATAGATGTTTGCACCATACACACTTAAAGCCCCCAACAAAGATCTCTATTTTCATGAGTACGTTTTTTGTTTGTTTGTTTTGTTTTGTTTGCTGTACGCGGGCCTCTCACTGTTGTGGCCTCTCCCCTTGCGGAGCACAGGCTCCGGATGCGCAGGCCCAGCGGCCATGGCTCATGGGCCCAGCCGCTCTGCGGCATGTGGGATCTTCCCGGACTGGGGCACGAACCCGTGTCCCCTGCATCAGCAGGCGGACTCTCAACCACTGTGCCACCAGGGAAGCCCCATGAGTATGTATTTTATACTCCTTTTACATTCTTAGCATATTCTGGGAGTATAATGACCCCTAAGTAGAGGCTGTTTTGACTTGACTTTGACCCAGGATAGTCAAATGATTACAATAAAGAAATCTGCCTGAGAGATTGGTACTGAAAAGTTGAGGGCGTTGAGGGCGGGGTGGGCGTGAAATAAAGTTCTAACACACAGGAGAACTAAGACGTTAAATTGATGGTCATCGTCTCATTTCCCCACAATGTACAGAGGGCGGGATGCTTCTGAGATGCGCTATCACAGGTCTACAGCACCCGACGATGCCCCCTCACACTTGTTCCCTAATAATAGAGAGAACCAGGGACACGAAGGTGGGGGTTTGATGGAGGTTTTGAAGGGAGGGGAGAAGAAGGGGAGAGCTAATGAGGATTATTATTACAAGTCACATCCAGAGATCACGTCACACACTTTTCCTACACACTCTGTCACTCTTGCACAGCCATTAACAATGGCTCATCATGTTAAGGTCTTCATTTCATAGATCAAAACAGCAAGGTTCATAATAGCTTTGGTTTTATTTTGTTTTTAAATACAGTCTTCAACATTTGGATAGGTCACTGGGGAGAAAGAAAGGGGATCCTTCTGAGGTCACACAGAGAAACAGAAAGGACTCTCTTCGGTTAGCTCCTGATTCCAGGAGAAACAGTCCCAAGTCCCAAAACAAAAGGCAAAACCAGTGTTGAATTTCTACAATGTATAAAGAGTGTTTCTTTACCAAAGCTTTTCCTTGCAAATGACAGAAAATTCACCAACATTTTGTCCAAACTATTATACCATCTCATCCAGTCTCAACATTTAGTAGCTTAAAAAACCTAAATGAGAGGTAAAATTTTAAAACCTAAAAGTGTTCTCTCCCAGCACTGGCTCATTCAGGAGTCTTCCTGAGGTCCAGTCCCTGTTACAGCAACAGGGAGAGAGGTAAACAGAAGGAAGGATGCCTTGCTCTCATGGAGCTTACACTGCAGACAAACACACACCAAAAAAACAAATGAACACGTAAAAATGACCATTTCAGCCAGTGACGCTGCTGTGAGGAAAACAGAGCAGGTGACAGCACAGAGGCCCTGGGGGTGAGTGTGAGCTGAGTGACCAGAAGCAGCCTTTTGTGAGGCTGAGAGGACACAGTTACATCATGTGACCAAGGTCCCCAGTGGCCTCCTGTGGACAGTATGTACACCGTCCACCAAGGACCACAGAAGCTCAATTAAAATGGGCTTTTTATTCCCTTTGTATCAATGTTATCTTTTTAGAACTACTTTCTAAACAGTAGTTACAAACAACTGAGAGGGCGCTACACCCTAAGTGAGTCTGGGCTGTCGGTCTGTCCGCAGCCCAATCTATCAAGTGTTTTGTTTTTACTGTGAATCGTGCCTGGTTGCCAGGCGGTCTTTTTAGGTTCACTAAACATTTAGACTCACAAGATTTCCACAAGTGGCACCAGATGGCTCAGAAAGACCCAGGACAGAACCCCAGCTCACCAGCTGGGCAGCGTGAGCACTAGACCTCCTGCAACACCTGCACAGGTGGGCGGCTCGGGGGGCAAGGAGGGCACGCCCACACCCGAAAGCACAGGGCTGCTGCGGCTCAGGGACCTCAGACCCCTCAGTGGCCGCAAGCCCTTAGAACTACGTCCATAGCCACCTCAGACTTGGAACTCCAAATCCATTAATCTAGAAACCATTACTATACTTTAAAAAATATATGACTATGTAAACGTATTTCAAATATGACAGAGAACCGTATGCTGTCCAATCCAATAACCATTAGCTACAACCGGCTACTTAAATTTAAATTAATTAAAATAAAATTACAACCTGTGTTCTTCAGTCACACTAGCCATACTTCAAGCACTCAACAGCCATAAGCAGCTGCTGGCTGCTGGGTTGAACGGCACAGGTACAGAACACTTCCATCACCACAGAAAGTTCTACTGCACAGCACTACACAAATTACTTTTTCACTGCTAATATATTACAGTAACTACCACAATGCTTTATCAGGCTTTTTAAGAAAATTGTCCATAGCATAGTCATCATTTTGTACCTTGTTAGTGCTTTATGCCTAACACAGTGTAAAATAACTAATTTTCTTTATTACTTAACTAGAGGACAATCAATATTTTAAAGAAACCCAAAGAGTGAAGAATACGAAATTTTAAAACTACAGACAATGAAACTACTTGAAAAACATAAACAATCATAAACTTTGCTTTCCAGGAAGACTGACAGCATCCACAATCCATAAATCCCTAAGAAACCTTGGAGTCAGAGGGCCAACAGAAATCTGACATTTCTACTTGGGAACAAGCTGCAAGAACACTGTGACATGCAAGGCTGTGTGCTCACAGAATCATGTCCCTCTACTGTGATTTCCACAATGCTATGTGCCCCACAGAATCAGGTACCTCTACTATGCTAACAGCCATCATAATTTACTATAATTACTTTAAGATTCTCTCTTTTCTGAGCAACACTGAGTCCTATAAGAGCAGAAATAAACATGTATCCCTAGAACCTAACACCATGCCTGGCACCAAGTAGTTCCCTTAATATGTGTTAAATTAATAATAAATAAAACAAACTCTTAGAATAAAGGTTTGTGACCACGTATTTACCTCCACAAGTCACAGCCACTACGTACAACCTCATTACAAAGTCTACTGTTTACAAAGGTATCTATTTGCCTTGGCAAGATAGCCAGTTGAAGAGACAGGAAAGACTCCTATCTTCTTTCTATATCACTGAAAAGAAAATTAGTACTTTATATTTCTGTAAAAATCACTGTTAACCCTTTTTAAACTTTAAAACATGTTAAGCTAACAAAGTGACGTAACTACAAACCCCAGGGAAATTTAGTATTGCATATAAATTAAGAGTGATGGTTTACTTGTAAAACTGATGCAAAGTGATGTTAAAAGCTGTTTTCAACCTCCCAAGAGAAAACCCTCACATTAATAGGCAGATCAATGGTCTTCCAAAGATGTTCACTCATGAATATGTTAGGTTATGTGGGAAAAAGGACTCTGCAGATGAAATTAAGATTAAGGACCTTGAGATGGGGCAATTATCCTGGGTATACATGTGGGCAATGTAACTACATGAGACTGTAAAAGCAGAAAGCTTTCTCAGGGTGGGGGCAGAGATGCAGTCGCAGAAGTCAGTTCTGACACATGAGAAGGACTGATGCACTGCTGCCGGCTCGGAGAGGGGACCACACGCAAGGACCAGAAAGAGGCCTCTGGGGCTCAGGGAAAGCAGAGGAAGGAATGAGGGCCCCTGGCTGACAGCCCGCCAGGAAATGGGGATCTCAGTCCTGCCACAAGGAACTGCACTCAGCCAGCAACATGCATAAGCTTTAGCAGCACACTCTGCCCCAGAGCTTCCAGCAACAGCCACAGCCCTGCTGGCATCTTGATTTTAGCTGCGGGAGGCCCATGTGGGATTTCTGACCTACAGAACTGTATGATAAAAATGAGTGCTGCTTTAATCCATTCAATTTGTGGTAATTTATTATGGCTACAACAAAATTTTCTAATCTAGACACACCAATAAGGTTTAAAATTCAGCATCCTGAATTCTGTCTTCTTCAAGTCACTGGTTCACTTGCTAAGGACGCGGCTACTTTCTCGCCTCTCTTGTCCCTGTAAAGCTATAAGCCACCTAGGCTGCTGCTGCTCTCTGTCCTATCTCTGTCTCCTGGGAAACATCTCTGCTGCAATCCCTCTTAATGCAGTCATCACAACATATCTTCTCCCCAGTGGACCTCACCTGGCCACAAAGAAGATGCTAACACTCTGTAATTGTTCTTCACAGCTTTATTCAACCAAAAAAAAGCCTGAATACCCAGTAAAATGGGAATGGTTAAGATAGATATATCTATCCTCAATTGAATACTATAAGTCACTTAAAAATGGAACCATGAAAAGTAATCTTCTACTTTACTACATGGGTATGACATACTAAGTGAAAAAAAATTTTTTAAGTTTAACCATTTAAATTATTATTACGTAAAAATATAGAGAGATTACAACAAAAGCCTAGCAGTGGTTATATTAGTGAAGCAGGATTCGTTTCTTCTATTTTTCCAAATTTTATGTAGTGTGACTATAAATTTTATCAAAAAAATTAAATGACATAAAATTTGTAACATAAGCCACATACACCTCTCTCCTTCCTCTGCTTGATTAAGCTGCAGCAACTATTTCAGTACAGCCGCGCGCACGTGCGTGCGTGTGTGTGTGTGTGTGTGTGTGTGTGTGTAGATTGGTCTTCTTTTCCTGTTAGCATATAAACATCTTGAGCTGAGGGACCACATCTCTTAGCATCTTTGTACACAGACTATCCATTATAGTGCCCTTAACACAATGGGAGGATTTTAATAAAACGCTCACTCTTGACAAAGTACATCTCTAAAAAGGCATAAACATTTTCAATACAAACGTGAAAAAAGAAATAACTCAAAGACCATAAATAATGGGAAAGAACACATTCTTTCTAATTTATTAATCTTACAAGACACCTGAAACACCTTCACAATAATCACTGAGCTAAAAGCTTATGTTGCTGCATGTAGAAAAGGAAATAAATCTAAAGTTAATGCCAGAGCTTAGAAACAGGTGATGAGGAAAAGCTGACAAACAGCTGGAGCCCGTGGACCACGTTAATGAGGCTCTCACTTCAGCCCTCACCTGGTGGGCATCCTGATCTACCAAACCTTTCCTAACACATGAACGCCCAACAATTTTCTGATTTCAAAATGAGAAGTAATTCAAAAAGAAAACGCTGGGTACTGTACCACCATGGATATTGAGAAAAGCTTTCTTACAGAGATTGCATTTCTGATATAAAATCTGTGTCAGCATATTCTTCAGAGGAATGAACAGAAATGTGTACATATCAACCAAATGTACTGCATTAGGAAAAAAAATTTACAAAATAATTGTTGGTAATAATACCAACTGAAGGAAAAAAAATACCAACTGAAGGAAGATGCTTTCATTATTTTAAATGATTTCCAAATAAAGGTCAATATAAACATCTGCTTAGAAATTCAGGATGCATTACAAGTTAATCCATGTGATACAGTTCATTTACTACAGGTAATGCTTCTCTTTGCTAGCTTCTCTTATCTTTACTTGATTTCTATTTTATTCTTAGGTTGAAATATGCTAATAAAATTAGGAAAAATAGTGTAACAAATACATGGTTTTGAAATTCTTTAATTTTTAATTAAAGAATTGGAAAATCATTAAATTTATTGGCAAAATATTAAATGAGAACAATATTCACTTCATATCTTGAGGTGGAGAGGTGAAGGAGGAAGACACACTGTGGGAAAAGGCATTATTTTTAAGGAAAAAAAAATCATATCCAAGTAATCACATGTAGATTGTGGGCTACAAGTTTTCTTCTGCAGTCTCACCTATTTACACCTAGCATTTGTAAATAATACAATAAATAAAAATAAGAATCTTGGGCTTCCCAGAGACAAGGAAAGGACTTCCCTTGTGGCGCAGGGGTTGAGAGTCCGCCTGCCAATGCAGGGAACAGGGGTTCGTGCCCTGGTCCGGGAAGATCCCACATGCCGCGGAGCGGCTGGGCCCGTGAGCCATGGCCACTGAGCCTGCGCGTCTGGAGCCTGTGCTCCGCAATGGGAGAGGCCACAACAGTGAGAGGCCCGCGTAACGCAAAAACAAATAAATAAATAACAATCTTTAACATAAACACCCTTGGTAGTCTAATACATTTCTATAAATATTATCCCATAGGTACCAACATTAGGGTAGCAAAGACACTTATACACAATAAACTTCTACATTTACAGGAACATATCCCAAGGCCTTTATATATCTCCAAATTAGAAAATCAGTACATGATATAATTCACCCTAGAAAATGCAGTGATGTGTGAGGATGTGTAAAGTCACCTTGAGATGTGGACTCATTAGATGATGTATATAATGATATGTGACTTGAGGAGACCAGAAATTATGATTTACACAAATTCTCTCTGGCATTTCAGAATTTAACATGAACTTCCTGAGGCTCCATCACTAAACTTTAAAATAGGGTTAATGACAAACAACCATCTACCATCCTCACTGGGGTGCTCTGAGTATGAACTAAAAAGCCAGTTTGGACAGTACTTTGTAAACTAGCCAATTTGATTTCTTGGTCCCATGTTCTCCTCCCTCTTCTAAATACTTGCCCCTTCAATTATTTCCTTATTCCCATAAACCTCGTTTCTCCCTGACCGATAAACATTGCTCACCTTTCCAGCCTTCGGGGAAAAATGAAACACTTGCTTCAACCATGACACTCATGGGTACAGTCCCCTTTCCTCCTCGCTCTGCCAAGAGCAGTCTACGCTCCCTGTATGCCCACAGCCTCGTTCCGCATTTCCTCCTCAACCCCCACCCCAGGGACAGACTTGCATCTGTACCACTGCAAGGTGGGGGCTGAGCCACCTATGGCTCCCATGCACCTAATCCAACTGACGTGAGGAGATTCTGACCTGACTTCCCTACGCGTTTAACAGTGTTCACCTTTCTGAAAGCTTTCCCTTAGCATTGTTGATGCCACCACCCCTTGCTGTGCTCCTGTTTCACTCGAGATTCCTCCCTGGTGTCTTTACTGGCTTCCCTTTTAACTCATCTCCTCCCTCCATCACTGCCCATCACAGGTCACTTAAACACTAACTTCTATGGGTTCTATTCAGGGCCATTTCCCCTTTTCTTGTCACTCTATATTCTCTCCCCGAGTGATCTCAACCATCCCCCTGATTTTAACCACCCCTATATAGTGGAGATTAGCAAATGTCTCTCTATAAACCTCGCTCTCAAACTGCGGGTCTATATTCAGCTACTTACTAAACACCCCACATATGCTCCACCAGCATCTCAACTTTAAAATGTCTTAACCCACTGAACCTACGATCCCAGCAGTCCAATTCACCCCCTTGTCCTCCTTTACTCTCCTTCACGGTCACTGACAACATCCTCCCTCAAGTGAGATCAAAGTTCAGTCCAATCTGAGCAGCCACTGTGAGCCACCACTGTGCTAGGGGGTGTGGAATCCAAACAACCACTTCATGGCCTCATCACTTAAGGAAATGTACTTTGTGTTTAATTCCATTCAAAAGGTTACAAATGTTGTAATGTGTTTAAGTGCCTATCTCTCAAATGAAATCAAAACTGTAAATTCCTTGAGAACAGAAATTGTTTTTTTTTTTTTAATCCCCGGCACATAATAGGTGCTCAGTTACTGATGGATGCTACTAACGAATAGCTTGCATTTCCATAAGAGATTGAAGCAAAATGCTTTCTGTGGTTAATGTAACTTTTAACTATATAACTAGGTTCAACTAAGAAAATCTGGACAAAGCACTTCTACATTCTCAGAATGATATATATTGTTAAGCAATATACTAAATTATTAGGTTGGCAAAGTGTTATACTAATTCTCTTTGAATGTCTAAGTCCTGTAAAATGACTTGAGAATTTCTCTGTATTGCTACTTCAATTTTTGCGGGTATTGGTATCATCTCCCAAATTAGTTTTATTGACAAACTTAATTAAAACACTACTCATCATTCCTCTTTGATCATCAGAGGCACTAAACAAAATTAGATCTAATAATGATTTCAGTTTCAACCTCCTAATATCCACCACCCCTTCTAGGTTATATTTAAACTATACAGTTCATGCAAATCAATGATGATTATTTTTTCCTAACAAGATTATCATTAGCACCTTTCAAGCCAAACAGTATTCTTTCCTATTTTGACCTAAGCAAAAGGAAGGTAAAAGAAAAACATTACATTTAGACAGCCAAGAGACAATTCAATATACTTGAAAGGCTTTCCACAAGGTTACTTTTTGTAACAGGAAGTGTCCAACTATGCACATCAGCTGCCACCCTACATACAGATGTCTCTGACATGGTAATAAAACAAGAAACCATTTGGTTTAATAATAATAATAAGAGAAGCAACATCAGTTGGTGCATATTACATGTAGCATCTAGCCCTGGTTGCTTAGCAAACAGCCACAAGTGACTTCCACAGAGAATGAAAGCCCTAAATGAATGTACAGTTTGTGCAAGTTTCAAGGACTCAAAAAGACATGTCAGTAGTTAATCTAAACTCTAGTTGACAATGACCGCACTGGGGTGGAGGAAGGAGAATCCATCATTATCTCACAGAATCAAGCACTGACTAGATGTGAGATCCAGCCCTTTAGGTCTATGTCTTCTGACTCAATGGTTTTATAGGGGAAAGAACTGTAACAATATGATTATTATAAATTATAAAAACTTTATGCAGAAAAAAACCAACAAAATATCACTGGTATAACACGTATTTATTCATTCAACAAAACACATAATGAAGACCTATCATGAAAAGGACTGTGCAGCTCTGGAGCAGCTCATACTATAATGGAGAAATCAGGCAAGGAAACAATATCATAGGTTCTGTAACATGGGGAGCCAGGCAGTATTACGGGAACACAAATAAACACCTGAGAGGGAGATGGGGCAGGGGAGGGAGGGTGAGAACCAAGTGGTCAGGGAGAGCTCATCAGAGGAGGCGAACAAGAACAAGCAACATTAGTCAAATCACAGAGGTGGAGGAAGGGGAAAAGAGCATTCCGGGCAGGAGGAAATTATCTGCAAGGGCACTGAGGAGAGCAAGGGCATGTCACACTGGTGGAGCTTCAGGGCACCTGCTGCCAGGAGAAGTCAGGGCGTCAGTACTGACAGAAAGTCCAAAGGGCTAGGCCAGCTCCTTCCAGAAGGATCTCATCTGCCAGGCTGAGAAGTTCTCACTTCATCCCGGGGGAAATTCAGGAGACAGAATGCTTTTAAATCAAGGAATAATATAATGACTGCAGCAGTGATGTGAAATAGAGAGGGCAAATCGGGCAAAGATAAGAGGCCACCAGAAGGAGATGCTCAGGCTGAGATTGGGAGGAGAGGGGGGCAGGGGAGTGACTCACTAACACAGAGCTCTCAGAAATTTAACAACTCTGTACAGTACTCATGCTACTCAGTCCCCCGTGAGGTGTTAGTCTGGACCCCACCCTCCCCAACTGGAGAGGAGGACAGGAGAGGAGGAAAAGAGGGAGCAGGGAGGCAGGGGAGGAGGAAAATGAAGAACACTGAAAGACACTGGAAATTAACGTCCATGCCAATTTCTGAAGGAGGGTAGCATTCTAGGTTTCAAAAAAATAAAAAGAAACCATAGAGGAAAACACTAAAGGTGCTTGGCTGAATATAACTTGAAAATGTAGGTATGTTGGATAATGTAACATAATAAAAAACTCTCAGAAAAAAAAACGTTTGTAACAAATATAACGAAGAGTCACTATCCTTTATATCTAAAGTATGTAAGATCAAATAAGCAAAAGATGCTATCAAGAAATGGGCAAAGATAGTTAATCCCACCTCAAAAAACATGGATAACAAAATGATTTAAAATCATTCTTAATCATTATCAGTGCAAAGTACATGATACCAACAGTATCTCTATGGTAAACCTATTAAATTAGCAACTGTTTTAGCTGCCCCTTCTTGTTCAGAGTACAGCAACATGGGGGATCTTATATGAAAACACAAGTAGAATAAGGTTTTTGAAAAAGAAATAAATATACTTAAATCTTTAAAAGGGTTCATATGCTTTCACAAATTCCACTTCTGAAAACCCATGCTAAGGAAACAATCAAAAATACAGATAAAGATTTACATACCGCATTTTTTACACTAGTGAAAAGAATGAAAAATGGTCTAAATGCTTCCCAAAGAATGATAAATATACTATAGGACACTCATACAAGAAAATATCATATAATCATGAAAAACTATGTTTGTGGACAGATTTTAGTAACAGAAAAATGAAAAAAATAGTGAATTATATAAAAGTATAATTACAACACTGAGTTTTAAAACAGCACAGAGGAAAGCAGTATTATTTCTGAATAGTGATGATAGGTTTTTCCTCCTCCTTTCCTGTATTTTCAAAGTTTGTTTTTTAAATAATGAGGATAAATTATTTTTGTATTTAGAAAACAAATATAACTTACTTCAACTACCCCCAACAAAATATGTGCAGGTTCCCATAGTTTGTCTTAGCCTCGCAGTTAATTAAGCAAATAGCTCATTCCTTTGAGATCTTTCTGAACTCAGTCATCACTACTCATTTTAACTTCAACTTATCAACCAGTTCTACATACTTTTATAGAATTAAAAGAACTTTCTATAGTACCCTGAAGTCAAGGGTAACAAGAGCATTGCACTAGGAACTTCAACTTAAATCAGAGAATGACAGAAAAAAGAAAAAGAAAAAAGAAAGGCTTTGTAAAGTTTTTAGACATCAAAGAGGCTTTAACCACTGTAATGCAGGTGGATTTACAAGTTTGACAGGCTGGGCCTTTGTATTACCTGAGGTGGTTGAGTAGAGGCTGGAGTCTCTCATCCGACTGCACAGCGGGCAAGGACCTGGCTGTTAACTGAAAGCAGAGAAGGGGGTGAGCAACCACAGCAAACGCCTCAGACTGAACTTATCTGAACTACATGCAATATGAGGACCCGGGGCTTCCCTGGTGGCACAGTGGTTGAGAGTCCACCTGCCGATGCAGGGGACACGGATCTTCCGGTCCGGGAAGATCCCACATGCCACGGAGCGGCTGGGCCTGTGAGCCATGGCCGCTGGGCCTGCACGTCCGGAGCCTGTGCTCCACAACGGGAGAGGCCACAACAGTGAGAGGCCTGTGTACAGCAAAAAAAGTAACCAAGAATATCTTATAAACATACCAAGGCAACTCAAAGTACTTAACTTTGAAATGTGACCCCCAGGGGATCTAGGAAACAAAATGTAAGAGCCAAAGCCTTATTTCTCAATACTGTGTGTCAGGTCGACAGTATATCATGGAAATGTGAGCCTCTGATATACTTTAGTGCAATAATATTAAAATCTTATCTCTGTGTATCTCTATATTTGTCTCTGTTCTTGAGAAAGCCCTCTTATACTATAAGAATGTGAAACAAAGAAATTAAAAATATTCAAAGTAATTAGATACCTTGAAGTCACCTAAATAAAACACCAAAACAAATGTAAAGGATAGATTTCTTCTGGATTCAAGTATACATAGTTCTTGTATTCTACTAATAAATCATTTGATAATTCACAAAAGAGAAACTTCCTAAGACTAAAAAAGAAACTGAAGGATATCCTTTGGTTTTATATAGGGTATCCTGTCTAATTATTTTGTTAATTAAAAGTAATTCATCAATTAATTTAATTCAAACTTAATTTTCAACGTTATGCAAATAAAACTGTCACTTTAAAAACATCTAATAAATACTATATTTGTGAAAAAATGTTGACCAAAATGCCAAATATGAAGTCATTTTTATTAAATCATATCTAGTAATAACAGAGAAACATTCCCAATTTTGTGAGTCAATACATGTGAACAGTTATTAATTTAAAAGACAATAAAATGAGACAGTCTGCTGCAATTTAGTGCAACCAAAAGATTCTCAGTATCCCGGAGAAATGTTAAGTCTAGTATTTCATGACATATGTTATAAAGGTTTTATAAACAAGACACTTTACTACACCCTATATCTGCTAACGTCAAATCCCTTTACAAAATATCATTTTCATTGTTCAAGAGGTTTCATGGCTCAGAAACAGAGCTATGCTCTAAAAAGATTAAAATAACTTATCTAGATATTTCAAAAGTCAATTTTCTGAAAATGGAGCAGACAGACTAGGAGTTACTTCTGTCAATCTGTGTAGCACAATTTCTGATCAACCCATGTTTTCTGAATGAAAGCAAGCAAACAGAAACACCAGCAAAATACTCCTAAATGTCTCTACATTCCACATTGGAAATATATCTCAATCGTACACCTATCTCCATTTGAGCCTGCATTCCCTTTATCCTGAACTGTGGATATAGCATCTTCACTCACTATGTTTCTCCCTCCCTTCTTGTCTTGCCAGGGTGAAATTTTCAAAATGAAAGTTACCCACTCCCCAAATTAAAACCACTTAAAATTCCCTCAGGCTCTCAGGCTAACTTCATCACACCAATTCTTTCATCAGACAGCTTCTTAAAATCCTCCTCTTGGGCCGAATTTCTGAAACATGGTGCAGAACGACAGCTCAGCCATCTCCAACAGACATGGTGGCAGCAGATCAGGAAGAAATGGGCCACTACCCCAGTTTCTGGAACACATATACTCAACGATTTGATTCTCTCCCCACCCCTTCCCAACCCCCACACCTTATTTTCAAGTTTGAATCACTGAGAAGAATAAACAATCAGCATTTTCAAAAAGAGCACACATCTCTTCCTGTTAAGGAGATTAGATAATAAAGCTATTACAAAGCTCTTTAAAGTGGCAAAGCTGTCTACTGACCTTTTGCTGACAGAATATAAACTTCATTTTAGGGACTGCAGGCTCTATCATTTCTTCTGGAATTTCTCTCTGAGCCCAAGTAGCTACTACTATATCCACTAGGCTATGAGGGGCCAAAAACTTGCAACTGTGTAATTCCATTAATTGATGAAAAAAATTATATTTAAGTTCATTTGTGTCATATCTTAGATTCCACATATAACTATATTCAATATTCTATGATAAACCATAATGGAAAAAATATTTTAAAAAAGAATGTATATATATATAACTGAATCACTGCTGTACAGCAGAAATTAACACACTGTAAACCAACTAGACTTCAGTAAAAAAATTGATAACCATAAAAAAAATATCTATATACTTTTCACAGCTAAAGCTTTTCAAATTCCTGCTTTGAGCAAAACTAAATCTAAATCAAAACTAATAAATCACAACTGTCAGCCTTCCAAGAAAGCAATACACAGTCATGACAAGATTTTCAGCATTAAGGACTTTCTTTCCTCTACAACCTGAAATGAGTATTTGTCTAGTTTAAATAGACTTTGGTTTCCAGATATGTCTTAGTTGTTTCTTTGTTTTGATAGAAAATACAACAATGTCCTTGACACACAAATCACTAACAATGAAAGAGAAAGAAGATCTATCAGAGTTTACATCTGCAAAGCCTAAATGGGGTGTATGAGTTAGGGCTGTTTCATGGTAACATTAATAAAAGTTGACATAAAATGTACCTTATTTCTTATTGTTGAGAGGTCAGAGGTGAGCTCTTAAGATGTCTTTTCATTATTAACAATACATCTAGCACACTGAATTAATCAATGCAAGGTTTGTGCTGTTTTTCAGCATTATAAACTACTCATTCTTAAATAAATCTCATTTCAAAGATTACTATCATTAAGTAAATCTTGCATTTTGCCATATATTTGTGTACAAAAAATAATAATGCATTTTTCCAACTAATAGTCCTTTTAATGACATTAAATACCACACAGATGAGGGGCTTCCCTGGTGGCACAGTGGTTAAGAGTCTGCCTGCCAATGCTGGGAACACGGGTTTGATCCCTGGTCCGGGAGGATCCCACATGCCACGGAGCAGCTAGGCCTGTGCTCCACAACTACTGAGTCTGCGCTCTACAGCCCGTGAGCCACAACTACTGAGTACACGTGCCACAACTACTGAAGCCCGCGCGCCTAGAGCCCGTGCCCCACAACAAAAGAAGCCATTGGAATGAGAAGCCCGCGCACCCAACAAAGAGTAGCCCCCGCTTGCCGCAACTAGAGAAAGCCCGTGCAGCAGCGAAGACCCAATGCAGCCAAAAATAAATTTAAAAAATAAATAAATTAAAAAAAAATACCACACAGATGCAAAGGCACAAAAAGTAAAAGCGAGTCTGGAGGTGTCTGGCCCACCTCGTAGTTTCCTCCTGAGGAAACAGCATCTTCAGGCCTGAGCACGAGGTACTGCACACACAGCCCATGCAAGACTAGGACCCAACGGACAGCTACCTGCCACTGCAAAAGCCACATAGAAACCAGTCGGAGGCTGGTAAAGAAACTGTGTCGTTTATATAACAATGCTGAAACTAAAGTGCTGGGGTAAATGCTTTTTGAGATATTACTGCTAACTATTACAGTTTCTGGTGGATAAGTTATTTTGAAAATGAGTCCAAAATATTTGTCTCGAAACACTCCTACCCCAAAAAGGACGTAAAGTTTTGAAAACGAAACCCAAATAGCAATTAGAAAATTAATCTACTCAAGAATGGAAAAGCCTGGCTGTACAGCATTCTGGGTTCTGAGATCTTTTCAAGAGTAAGGCAAACACAGAAAACAATGTCTAGACGTCCTGCTGAAATTAGATCAGCATGGAAAAAGTAACCTTTAGAATTATGATCCTGGAGGTCAGTACAAGGGCGTTTGTTACATTATTTTGCATACATTTGTGTGTGAAGTATAGTTCAGGGGAGGGAGGGAAGGAGGGCTGAGGGATTTTTTCAAAGGGAGAGGAATGGCTTGGAGGAGGGCCATCCAGAGACCCAAGATCCAGAACGAGGCAGCAGCAAAAGAAAGGAAATAAGGAGGAATCCTCCGCATAACTTCATGCCCACAACAGAAGGAGTGACAGAGGACATCTGGGGGGCTGACTATTCTATTAATTGCCATACAGTGGCCACAGGAAGAGGAGAATCCAGAGAGGAAAGAAAATTCCTAGTTTTAGGCATGCTGAATTTGAGGTGCCTTTGAATATCCAAGAGGCAACGAAACATATATGGATTTAGAGCCCAGGAGAGGGTATGGAGCTGAGGGTGTAGATTTAGGCGTGATCAGCAAGCAAGCAGCGGATACACCATGGAAGGGCTGGGTTTCCCAGGGAATGTGCATAAGGCAGGAATGTCAGTGGCAGTGCTGCTTAGAGCTCAGGATTCAAGCCCCACCCAGGGGAGTACAGGACCCATGGCAACGTCTGCCCTGGAGACCTGCAGGGTGTGTGCTTCCCCATTGGGAGAGAGAAATGAGGAATTCTGCCAAAATAATACTGATTTTATGCAATTACAGGTTTGTGGGGGCGGGAAGGGAGGGAGGAAGAGAGAAGGGTGAGGAAGGGAGAGAATGAGAATACAACCAGCAGCTCCTCTAATTTAACTCTTTTCTCGCACACTTGGAACAACGTTGAAAAAAACGTTCCCTGAGGAAAGCACTCTGCCACCAGTTGTGAGGCTGACTGTTGCTCTTAAAATCCTAAAGGAGAGTCTGCTGCCAGCCAGTGGCAATTGTGAAGTCATATTTGTGAACAGGGCCTATAGTAAGAAAAAATTTTTTATGATTTCCCTCTTCAGATGATGGGCATGAAGGGAGGAAACGAGAATACACAAGGAGTTAATAAGCATGTAAGGAACACAGAAAACGGCTTTTAAAGAGTCAGCAGACCTGTGGAAAACAAGGGTGATGCAATCAGTTGAAAATGAAGAACAAGAGAGTGGCTTCATTTGAAAATAATAAATCCCTTCTCTCTGAACTGCTCACCCAACACTGGCTAAATTAAAACACATAAAAATGACAGGAAAACAATGCTCACTTCGAAAATATTGCTCCATTTTGTTCTCTGGTGTTTTCACCCTCTACCACTCACTTCAGCTTCCTTACAAACCCAGGAGGAATGACCACGTGCACTCCTATCAAAGCTGTGCCTTAAAAGAAATCCGAGATAGGTGATCAGCACAAGGCAGACCCTTTTTTTCATATAATCTTCTTCCACTCAAAGCAGAATAGACTCTTCCGGTGATATTAGGGTAGGGCATTCATATCCATTCACAAAGACTCCAAATTTAGGTAGTTTTGTTCTGGTTTGGGTTTTTTTTCCTTTTTATTTTTAACAGACTTTATTTTTTGGAGCAGTTTTAATTAGGTTCACAGCAAAACTGAGAGGAAGGTACAAGGTTTCCCATACACCCTCTGCCCCCCACATGCATAGCCTCCCTGATACCCCCATGAAATTGGTACGTTTATTACAACTGATGAACCTATACTGACACATCATTAGCACCCAAAGTCCAGAGTTTACCTAGGGTTACAGAGGGTTCACTTTTGCTATTGTACGTTCTATGGGTTTGGACAAACACATAATGACATTTACCCACCACTGTAGTATCACAGAGAACAGTCTCACTGCCCTAAAATCTCTGTGTTCCACCCATTCATCCTTCCCTCCCCCCTAATTTCTGGTAACCACTGATCTTTTTACTATATCCATAGTTCTGCCTTTTCTAGAATGTCACAGAGTTGGAATCATACAGGATGTAGCCTTTTTAGACTGGCTTCTTTCACTCAGTAATGAACACTGAAGCTTCCTCCATGTTTTTCATGGCTTGATAGCTCATTTCATCTGGATGTACCAGTTTTTTTTCCATTCACCACCTGAAGGACATCTTGGTTGCTTCCAAGTTTTAGCAATTAGGATTAAAGCTGCTAAAAATATCTGTGTGCAGGTTTTTGTGTGGCTGACAAATTTCTGATAGGTGTGTTTTTTAAAGAAAAACATAGGGAATGCTTTTCAAAATGTCTTTACGTTCTCCTCACTTCATACAGGAGTTGAGATGGCTCCTCCGGCACTTCCTAACTGCCAGGGAGTATCAACTTAACATCAAGCACACCAACCCTTTTCTACTAAATTGAAGATGCACAATTCATGCTTATGCATATATTCATTTTTAAATACACCTTTATTGGAGTATAATTGCTTCACAATACTGTGTTAGTTTCTGTTGTACAACAAAGTGAATCCCCATATCCCCTTCCTCTTGAGCCTCCCTCCCACCCTCCCTATCCTACCCTTCTAGGTGGTCACAAAGCACCGGGCTGATCTCCCTGTGCTATGCTGCTGCTTCCCACTAGCTAGCTATTTTACATTTGGCAGCGTATATATGTCAATGCTACTCTCACTTCGCCCCAGCTTCCCTCTCCCCGCCCCGTGTCCTCAAGTCCATTTTCTATGTCTACATCTTTATTCCTGCCCTGCCACTAGGTTCATCAGTACCACTTTTCTTTTTTTAGATTCCATATATATGCCTTAGCATGTATATAGTCTAAGAGACACACAATTTATAGGTCGAGAAAATAACCTTTGAAACCAAAAGGCAACAACTTATTTTAACCAAGACCTCATAGTAACAAAAAGATACAGTTCTATAGAGAACAGGATGTTCCACAGAATGCTCTCTTATATTACTGGGACTGGCAGATGTCAAGTAAAATTAACTTTTACAAGCAGCTGCTCTTTTAACTTCATTGATTTTAACAACAGAAAATCCTGAGTCTTTGTGAACTGCATTTTCTTATAATAGCAATGGACCCCAATTACAAATCCCAAACAGTGAGAATCCACATTCTATTCGTCCTGCTCTTGGAACCCAATTTGTTCCTTGGTTTCATGTTCAGATGCCTACAGCACTTTCCGGTTTTCCTCGGGCTCAGACACATCATTTCACTGGATCTTCACAACAGAGCTGGTTTCATCATGCAATGCTTTGGCACATGGATCTTTCTCTACCAGCTGCCCACAAACATGATTTCTAGTACATGGGCTCTAAACACCAGCCAACAACGTTGTCAAGCAAAATGCATACGTTCCACTTGAGCTCTAAACATGCCCAAGTAGTTTAATTAACAAAGAATATTAAGCAATGCAGAGTTAACAAGGTATTTCCAGTTCAGGGGTCTGGATGATACAAAGAACTGAGAGAGTAAACCTGGGAATAGTGCAAGCAGACATCCCAGGGCTGATTTCTGATCATGAAACCTATGGTGCGAAAAAAAGCTTGTTATTCAAAGGCTAAGCTAAGCACTTTAACGATGCTCTACATCATTTAAAAATGCAAAACAATTACTTGAGCAAGGGAAAAAGGAATGAAGAGATACGTGGTGCTAAATGTACACGGATCGCTGAATTTTCTCCCTTAGAGTTAAACACCCATAAAATCATTTTACTTCTAGAATACTCTGATAATTTGAGTACCAAGTTCTTAAACTACTATAGTAAGCAGTTTCACAATGAGACTTCTCACAAGCAAAACCAAGATCTGGCAAGTGGAATTCAACATGTTGGCACCCAAGAGACTGAATTGTCGATCTTTTGTCCTCTTAAAGGACCGCTGTTTTGTGTGGGAATGAGAGTGGCAGCAACACGACCTGCGTTCCTCGTGTTTTTACTAAATGCAGAGCATTCTGCTAGGAGTTCTACACAGACTCCAATTCTACAACGTTCTCTAAAAGGGTTATTACCCCTGAGGCACATCAGGGGCTTCAAGAACTATTCAGCCAAAGGCACCAGGGAACCAGTGACCTTTATGCCTTAATATTTTAGTATTTATCGTAAAAATTTACCCCACATTTATACTTGATTCTAGAACATGTCCTTCTTAGTTTTACTATAAAAATGTTTATTTTACCACTGAGTAAAACAGCACCATTGTGCTATACATACTTTATATATGCCCAAAGATGTATAATCCCATAGATTTTGCCATTTTATAGCTTTAGAAAACACATGACCACACTTTTACTCCTTATAGTCCCCCTGAAAGCAGTCTCTGCTGGTACATTTGGGATGAGGGGATTGGCTGAGATGATTCTGGCTCCTGCTACATTTCACTGGCCAAGTCCTGTGTCACTTCATGTAACTATCACAATTATAGAGGGATAGACCGGACATTTGTTTCCGCCATATATCTTTTCCATCCATTTAATAAATCTGTGAGGCAATAACTGAAGTTCTAATGTTCCTTATTCATTATTACCATATTTTCTTTCATCATTTTTGTCTCCCAAAACATCTCTACCATATTTACCTAAATTTACATTTGTCAACTTATTTAATGTAAGAAGTATACTTATCTGGGTTTTCCAGAATGAAACTATTCCTTTTCTGTTTGTTGTATTTAATCCTTTAACATTAATTTATTAAATAATCTGAAATTAATGTCAAAGGACCCACAATTATATTTAACTACCAGGTGAAGAGACACACAGAAGATATGTATGAGCAAGTACTTTCATTTTTCTATGACAACTCTTTTTCCCTTGATTTGGTCTTTCATGAGCACTTGGACATGGAGACAGGGCCCGGAGGAGTGGAGCGACAGGGGTGGACAAGGACTGTCATTACAGCCTTAGTGACAGGCACTGTTGGGTGACAGAACACAGTCCC
This sequence comes from Grampus griseus, assembly GCF_964374135.1. Classification (NCBI taxonomy): domain Eukaryota; kingdom Metazoa; phylum Chordata; class Mammalia; order Artiodactyla; family Delphinidae; genus Grampus; species Grampus griseus. The sequence goes on along the minus strand of NC_139004.1, from coordinate 43,880,966 downwards.
TGAGCATGCACTTGAAGACCCGGAGGGCTGGAGGTGATTAAAAACAACTCTACTTCTACCCACAGCTGAACTTCCATGTATTTTCTAGGATGGCAGCCCAGATGGCTCACAGCATACCTCCAAATGAGAATGTTAACGCGCGCTGCAGAAGGCATTCACTACTGAGCACTAGAGCTGCCTCTCCTTGCTTCTGTGACCTACTCTTCTCAGTCAGCTCAGAGCACCTGGACTCCTTCCTTGATAAAGACCCTGCTTTTGTAGAAGTAAATGTTTCCAGTTCAGTGCAAACAGCCCAGCGTGCCTCCACATCTCACTCTCAGTTTACTTCCCTAACCTGAAATAATCAAATTTTGCACTATTGTTGGCTTCATTCAATTCGGTTGAAATTTAAGCTATTTTCTCTATCCATGAATAAGTCTTACAGTTTTCCTTTAAAAATAAGTAGGACTATTATAGAATTTTGTTCCTCTACTTAACGAATTTAAGAATTTAAATTTAAATTAAAAGAACTTAAGAATTTCTACACTTAAGCCCTTCTGAAAAGAGCTTCTTAAAATATTTGACCAGCTTTCAATAATGCACAGACAAGAAGGTTTTGCCTTGCCCTATGATTATAAAATTTCTTATCACTATATTTAAAACAAATCAGAACAGAAAATATTTTTTTTCCATTACTAGGACATAAATATGAATAACCACCACTCATTATTAGAAGGCAATAGAGAAGTATAATGTCTTTACTGTGATAAGGAGATTTAAACAATGCCAACTGGACTTTCCACCTCAGCACTCCACCATCAGATAAGATGATTTTCAAAATAATTCACCGTAAATTTGGAGACAAAACTCACTACAACTGAAGAAGTATGAAGGAAAATGAAGTAATTGTATTTTGAAATGTTTCAACCAACACAACAGAGTACCCCAAATCCTCTTCTTTTCTTTCTTCCTTTTTTTTTTTTTCAAAATTAAGAATTATCACAAGTAGCAACCTGGATGCTTGATGTCTTCTCATTTCTAAACTCAGACATTTCAAATCCCCTTAAGAACACCAACCCAAACCCCTAAATTTAATTTATTAATAGAAAAATATAAAGCTATTCATAGTTAATTTAGATCACCAGTAAATGAAAATTGCAAGCAAAACTCCATTTTCCTAAGAAAGGTCAAAATTTTTTTACTCCTTATTTCCTTCCTAGGCTATGACTTTTTCTATTATTTAAAAAATTGGAGACAGTAAGTAGAGTCTGTGGTAAAGAAGAAATGCTGGTCTGAAAATTGAAAGAATCCTTCCCTGCTGGTTTAGCTGGAGAAGGTTTTTAAAAATAATGTGGCTATCATAACAAGCACCTATCGTCCTGACAGGGCAATGTTATTATGAGCTGCCGTTTGAGTGATAGACACTCCCCTGCAAGCTGTCTAGGGTGTGGATTCCAGACCATGGTGACATACATACTGTGATTACGTGCACCTTAATCTAGCCCAAAGCACCAAGGAATGAAATCAAGAGGGGGGTAAAGTAAGCATGTTTAAAGATACATCTCGTAAGAGTAATCATTTTAGCACAGCATATTTGTAAAACATCCTTTCACATCAGAACAGCTAGTTGAGACTTTTAAAAGACCATGACATACATTTGACCGACAGCTTTCCAATGACATTATTTCACACTTCCTGGCACGAACAGGTTGATAGTGTTTGATGGATAACCAGATAAGCAAAGGACAAGTCTGAGCAACAGCCATCCTTTATATCTGACATCTTCACACTTTACTACATATCTTAGGAAAGGGGAAAGGGAACAAAAACCTGCAGGCAATGTTAGTTCCAAAATATCTCACTACATGACTTCCCTGGTGGTGAAGTGGTTAAGAATCCACCTGCCAACGCAGGGGACACGGGTTCGAGCCCTGGTTCGGGAAGATCCCACATGCCGCGAAGCAACTAAGCCCGTGTGCCACAACTACTGAGCCTGCGCTGTAGAACCCACATGCCACAACTACTGAAGCCTGCATGTCTAAAGCCCATGCTCCGCAACAAGAGAAGCCACTGCAATGAGAAGCCCGCACACCGCAACAAAGAGTAGCCCCTGCTCGCCACAACTAGAGAAAGCCCGCACGCAGCAACAAAGACCCAATGCAGCCAAAAAAAAAAAAAAAAAAAAATTCACTACACACAGAAAGGCCCAAATCAAAATCAGTATTACCTTGAAGCAGTCAATGCTTAAGTAAAAACTCATTTTGTTGCAATTAAAGAGTCGACAACAGTTATACAATTGGGGTGAGAGAGAGATTTGCATCTTACATTTCTTAAAGTTTACTTTCTCCAATAAAATGTTCCGAATGAACAGCCACAAGATCCCCTAGACAAAGCACAGTTCACCAAATGCAAAGCTTGTTTTTTTTCTGTTCTGCTATTTGTGCCTTGCTTACATTCCCCCCCCAGTTTGTTCATTTTAATCGAATGTTCATGAATGCCAGCATAAACTATAATCAGTCCTACTAAGATGCTTCAATAGTGTTGGCATGTGTACTACCACACAGCTGACAAATTTAAAAGTCAATGACTGAAAAACACATATATTTGTCTTAAATCTCCATTGAGTTTAACTTTTTTTAAGTGATATTAACATTATGTAAAAGTCCTCAGCAGACTTTTTTCATTAAAGATACATCATCATAAAATTATAGGCAATGAAAGACTTAAGGCAACTGGACATCTGCAACAGTAGACTATGAATTTTCACCAACTTTCTAGCTAGAAGTCAACGATAGAGCTGTTGGCCCCTATGCCAGGAGAGAACCAAGATGCTTGTCACTAATACAGCAGGGGCAAATCTAGAAGGAAAGGTCAGAGTTCAGTTTTGCCCATGTTAAGTTTGAACTGGCTGTTAGACATCCAGGTAGAACTACCTGGACACAGGAAATAAAGCTGCAGAACTGGGCTTCCCTGGTGGCGCAGTGGTTGAGAGTCCTCCTGCCGATGCAGGGGACACGGGTTCGTGCCCCGGTCCAGGAAGATCCGCGGCTGGGCCCATGAGCCATGGCCGCTGAGCCTGCGCATCCGGAGCCTGTGCTCCGCAACGGGAGAGGCCACAACAGTGAGAGGCCCACGTACCGCAAAAAGAAAAAAAAAAAAGAAAAGAGAAAATAAAAAGCTGCAGAACCAGTCAGCCATTCTCAGAACATTCTGTAGATTGTGTTTTAACAAAATTTCTACCCTGAAAACTACAGCAATCAATGTCTTGCAATTTTAGTGCTCCTTTTTATTATCAGCTACAATTATAGATACAAGTGTCACTTGCTACAGGACCACCAAGGTCTAAGATCCCTTAATACAACTGAAGCCTTGCAAGAAGCTCTGAAGTCACCCAACAATTCTCAGAATATTGAGCCATCATTTTTGTAGGGATGCACTGACAGGATGGTAGCTACCAGCCACATGTGGTATTAAGTTCTTGAAATGTGGCCAGTCCAAATTGGGATGCGCTGTAAAACATGTACCAGGGCTTCCCTGGTGGTGCAGTGGTTGAGAGTCTGCCTGCCGATGCAGGGGACACTGGTTCGTGCCCCGGTCCTGGAAGATCCCACATGCCGCGGAGCAGCTGGGCCCGTGAGCCATGGCCGCTGGGCCTGCGTGTCCGGAGCCTGTGCTCCACGGCGGGAGAGGCCACAACAGTGAGAGGCCCGCGTACCGCCAAAAAAAAAAAAAAAAAAAAACATGTACCAAATTTTTAAAAACTAGAAGAATGTAAAATAGCTCACTAAAAATTCTGTATATTGATAACATGTTGAAATACTGGTTCAATAAAAGACAGTAAAATTAATCTCATTCTTTTAAAACCTTTTTAGTGTGGATTCCAGAAATTTTTAAATTACATACGTGGATCACATTTTATTTCTACTGGACAGGGGATTTCTGAACCAAAGGTGAATATGACTTCTTTCTGGTACCAACACAAGCAGTAATAACATGCTATTTAAATAATTTAAATCTTGGAGCATGAAGAAGAGTAACTGAAAATCACTAGTGTCACATGCAATCATTAGAAACAGAAAATCATCCATCTTACATGTGGTCACAAAAACACATTTTGTGCATGCCCCAATAGGAGATAAATCAGAACTATAACCCCCACACACACAAAAAAAAAGGTAAAGAGAAATGTATCTCTTTAATGAAAACAACAGCAACTTCTCCCAAATATTTATACAAAATCATAAAATTACATATTGAAAATATTTTTTCAAGCAGGAAGGTTATAGAGAAAATATGTCCCTTATTACACTGAGAAATACTTTATCAGATACAGTATGAATTAATGAATTTATTTTCCAAGTTTTAAATTATATATTATAGAGATGATTTCCCTCACTTCACATATGCAGAATAACCGAGAACCTCAGGGCTTAAAAGATAACTTACTCTAATTCATCTTAATTTGTGGATAATCTATTCTTTCGCTCCAAAAGTTTTTAGGTTTCTTTGGCTACGATATTCTTAAATTTCACTAATCTACCAAGATGTGGGTTTTTCTTATCTTTCCTCCTTGGTATTCTATTAGTCCTTTCAATCTGAAGTCTTTGTTCTTTCTTAATTCTGAATAATTTACCATCATTAGTTCTTCAAATATTCTTCTCTCTGCCAATTTCTTTTCTCCCCTCTGGAATTCTATTCTTTGAATGTTGGCACCACTGTGTCTCGCCTCCATATTTCTTAGCTTACTTGCTATTTTCTATCCCTGCTTTTCCTCTGCCTTCAGAATTCCTTCAAGTTCAATAATTCATTTTTCACTTGTATCCATCTTGTTTATCTGATTTATTAAGTTCTGTAACTCCAACTACTGTATCTGTCACATCTAGTATTTCCACTTCGTTCTTTTTATGACTTCTTGCTCCTTCTTAATACTAAGTATCCTCCTTTTATCACTGAATATATGTATTACGTTTATTTTACGTTATTAATCCATCTGTTCTAATGATTCTACTTCATGAAGCATACACCATTCAGTTTATCTTTTTATGTTTTCAATAGTAGTTGTATCTTCATGTGTCTAATTATTTTGGGCTATGAGGTCATATTCACCAAAGGATATGAGCTAATAGATCTGGAAACCTGTGAAAAATGGCCCAAACTCAAGTCCTATCCCTCCCTGTGAATTTGAGAAGGAAGGGGGAGGAGGGATTAGCCACAGGCACCAAATAACCACTCTTGACCACTTCTGTTTACTGGAAAGGATTATTTAGCTACTGAACTCTAAAAGCAGCAGCACCGGGAGGAGGCAATTTCCATGCAATCCTCAAGCCCCAGGAGGAACAAGGGCCCTGGGGTTGCTGGTTGGCTGGGACCTGTTTTTTCTCAGCTCCTCACCCCAGCAGGGCCCCTGTGCGGCCCTGACAGCACCCTACCCACATCAATTTCTGGAGCAGACGGGCAGGCAGTCACTGTTTCAAGCCACTGGAAAAAGTCAGGTCAAAAACAAAACTTGAAAGGAAAAACCGTAACACAATGCATCTTCTCCTGAGTCCTCAGGCCACCCTATATCCAAGGCTAAACCACCTATACACGCACACCAACCCATAGCAGCCTCCCCACCCCTGGAGTTTTCATGGCTATTTTAATTATTTCCTGAGATCCAGGCTTTCCTCTTACGTCTGCAGTGTCTCCATGGTTAGTTTTGGGAAACAGAGCCAACAGCCCACGTTCCCTCTCCATCCTGACAGAGTATCAAGTAACTGAGCAAAGCAATGAACTCCCTGTGCTACAGTTTAGGAAACTGGTAAGATACTAGAAAACAGGATTATCTGTAAGGATAACTGATGACACAGTATAAATCTAAGGCTTTTAAAGCAGGACACACGCTCAGTTAAAAATACAAACAAACCTCTAATCCAGTTGTCAGACTAATGCCAACAACACATCTCCACCCCTGAGATATTTCTGGCACAACATAAGCATCGCTGGGAAGCTGTCACCCCTTGAGCAGCCACGTAAGAGTTAAGTCTCGGGCTGGAACATCTCCTTAGGAGAGGATGAGCTGTCACAGCCCGCGATGCTCACCGCTCTCCTGGGAATCTCTCTCCCTGCTCTGGGTCTGAGGTGTACTTTTTCATTCTGCTCAAGCCTGTGTGTCAGGTGACACCTGGCCAAGCCCACTGCCGATGCAGCGGGCAGGAGGGGACAGGTCCTTTGCCCGCAGCACAGAGGGGAACAAACAAACCACCTTCCTGCAACCCCGCTGGCCTGGGGGGGCCCTGTGCACTTGCTGAAGCCGTCCCTGCCCTGCGTCCTCTCCACGTGGGTAAGTGCTGTTTCATGCCAGCTGTGAGAGTAGTGCCTTTTTGGTGACGCTGACACCTGCAGGCCACAGGGGGCTGACCTCCTGGGTGATGCCTGTGCTCCCCTCTACCAGGCAGGACTCCTCATCTGAGGTGGTAACATGTGTCACTTGCTCCAAGTACAAACATACTCTCAGAATCACAGATTTTTCAGTAAAATTACAGGTGACTTGAACCTATATTCTACTTTTTAGCTAACCACAGTTTCTGCTTTAAAAGGCACAGCCTTGAAACCCTATTGTATAAACCCCGGAGCTGACCCACAACCACTGTCCTCATTCACATTACACTGAAGATGATGGGGGGGTGTGGGGAGGGGAGGTGGGTGGGGAGGGGGGAAGGGGAGAGACAGGAAATGCCACCGAGGCAATTAGTCCCAGGAACACTGAGCCACCAGGATTCCAAACACCACCAGTAGCAACACCACACCATCACTGGCCTCTGTCTTAGTGGATCCTCCTTTCCAACCTCAGGGTTACACACTAGGACTTTAATGTGTGTGGGGCTGAAAGGGGAAATCAGGCAGGAGGAACACAGTAGTGAACAGTGTGCATCTGAGCTTCAAGTCACACATGCCTGGATTCAAATCCTAGCCCTCACTAGCTTACGACTTTGAAGTGATTATTTAATTCCTTAGGGCCTCAACTTCCTCATCTGTAAAATGAGGGGACTAGTTCCTATTTCACATGGCTACTGTAAGAACTAAAAATAATAAATGAAAGAAACTTATAGATATATAATATAGTATGTTATATATAATAAATGCCTTCAATTATTTATTCAGCAAATATGCACTGTGCAAAACAACAGGCTCCATGCTAAGAGCTAGTACTAGTTGTTACTACTATTAACCACTACTAAAACTACCACCATCACCATTACTATTACTTCTATTATTTCAAATAAATTGACAAGCTTCACTCAGAGTTAATATGCTTACTCTTGAGGCAATTACCCTAAGAGTACATTTACTGGTTTCTCAAATTATTTCAATTCCCAATGGATCCAATCTACTCCTTTAAAATATATATATATATTTATTACTATATGGTTTTTAGTAAAATGCCACCTCCACAAAGTATCAGCTTCTCATTACTTCTGAACACAGTGCTTATAGTACCATAAAAATAATTACTTTAGGTTCCAAATTTCATTGATCAAATAAACTCAGCCCCAAACATGATACACATTTCTACATTTCTTCTACAATATTATCCCCAAACTAGACAATTCCTTAAAAAGAAATACATATACATTCATTAATACAAATACACATGGACACCTTGAAACACGTTAGATTATGTCTCTCTTACACTAGTTTCCACCTTCTTGTCCATCTTTACTATGTGAACATTTCATAGAAGAGGGCAGACTTGAAGACACTGATTCAAAACCAAGTTGCACGTTTGTTCCAATTAAAATTTACTATTAAGCTGATTAGAAGACATTTTTGTTGTAACTTTCTAGCAGAATTGTCAGAACTTCACTAGTGATCTTTTACCTTGCTTTTCTGATGCAACAGTGACTAAAAATTCAATGGCTAAATAAATGTCACAAAAATAAATATTAAATGCTTCTGCCACTCAATAAACAAGTTTTTCTGAAATGCTTCATTTGGGGAATATGAATAAAATCCTTATGCTTCTAACTAGAAGAAATTAAATGTATCCTCTATGTGGGGGGAAGAAGAGATTATGGCTCCAGCAACTTTTATATAAATAATCAACCACAGAAATATCTGTTGAGTATCTACTCAATTTTGATCCATTTTCCCCTGACATGCACCTCACCAGACCAAGCTGTTTCACTCAGTGAAATAATGCTGGTGTTCTAGTGTTTTCCAAGATCTCATTTCTGATGTGCAGGTTTGTTGCACAGGTTTGTCACTCAGTGTGAAATATGACTGGTTGGGTTATAAAGACAATACAACTGCTGGGGAAGTTGGCCATGTCACATTCACTGGACACATCAGGAACGTGTCCACAGCGCCCAGTGTCCTCTGGAAGCCAAATCTCACATCTCTGCTCGGGCTGGGTCTCTTAATTATCATCTCTCCCTAAGGATGAGTATAAGAACAGGAGGCTCCAGGTGTCTGCTCTCCTGCTTCCTGCCCCCAGTCTCATGCACCTCCACCCTATACTCACTCCCCTTTGTCGTACCAGCGATAGGCCTAACGTGCTCTGCTTTTCCCTTGAATGAATCTTGTAAGTGACTCCTCCCTGCCTTCAAGACCACCCTTAGCGTGGTCTGCCTCTTCCTGCCTCTAGTTTAGCAGCATCCCTCACCCACTCCTCCTCCCTGAGGCTTTGCGCTCCAGCCACTCTGAACCCTCATCCTCAGCACTGGTCCAGGAGGCTCCAGGAGCTCCACGCCTCTGTTCTGTGGATTCCATTCGTCCCTCTACACACTCCACCCCCCTCCATTCCTTACAAGCCTCCCAGGAAACATCTCCTATCTGTCCCAGCCATAACCTGACAGTTGACGACTCCCTCCTGTGCTTCGCACACGTGTATGTTTGCTTGTCACTCTCCCTCTCCTGGACTCCAAGCTCCTTGAGGGCTGCTCATCTCTGCCCCCCATAAATGCAGCATAGAGTTTACACTCAATAAATGACTCTGTCAAATGAATGAACTAGCCTCGGCATGTAAGGGAACTGTCCTGCACACAGTAAGCACTCATTAAATACCTACCAAATAAACCAAATAAACAAATAAATGGATAATTCTCTAGCGATCGGTAATGTGTGGACCACTACAGACGTTCCTATTTCCTATGACCTAAGAGTTCTCAAAATACTGATTAAACATTTTCCTATCTTCTATTCTGCCTTGGAGACCTAAAACTCAAAGAACAAGAAAATACAGCACTATACTTACCAGCCCTTTCCATCGACCAATATCCACTCAGATCTACATTAATGGTTACAAACATCAAACACTGAACTAATTTACAGGACCTGTCTCTGTCCACCTACATTAGGCAGAACTCTCAAAGGCAAGGAACAGACACCAAAGTCTAACCACCTGAGGAGGAAAACAGCAACTGTTAAAAGGAGTCCAGGCTGGAGCAGCTCAGAGAATCTCAGGAAGAGCTACAGCAAACAGGGCAGTGGCAGGCCTCACAGAACAGAGCCCAGGCTCTGCCTATCAGCTCAGTTTGGGGAAAGATATCCTAGACTAACCACCGTGGCCAGAAGGATGTGAAGCTATGATTTCCCTGCTTACGTGACAGGGTCGCAGAACCTGGGCCTCCTTCTACTAATCACCCCACACAGCTAAACCACTAGTCAAATATCCCCAAAACACCAGCTCCACAGTAAATGTCTTTACAACTTCATTGGCAAGGATCCATCCACTCATCAATAATGGGTCACTGTTCTAGGTGCTAAGGACAGAACCATGAATAAGGCAAAGTCCCTGCCCCCTGGTGGTGGAGACAGTAAACAAACACAAAGTTTAAGGTCAGGACAGTAAGTGCAGTAATGACAATGGCCAGGGGAGGGGTGATGAGGAAGGCTTGGGAGGTCCAGGCTACTGCAGGCAGGAAAATTTCTCTTAGAACATGACACCCGAGGAGAGAGACCCGAATACAGTGAGGGCCCAAACCACCTAAATATCTGGGGAAAAACATTACAGGGTGAGGGAAGAACAAATGCCTGAAGTCCAAGTGTAAACACAGAAAGCTGGAAAGGAGCGGTCCCAGGGGAAGGAAGAACAAGAACGGCCCTGAAACAAGGACAGGATGGAACGGCTAGTGAGCCATCAGGAAACGGGATTTCAAAAAATGACACTGAGCAGACAGACAGGAACCACACTGTGCTTTTAGATCATGGTTAGGAATCGGGATTCTTTATCCTGAGGGTGATAAGAAGCCATGTGTCTTCTCATCCCAAACAAACTACTTTTACTTGAGACGTGTATCTACGCCTTCTTACTCTAGAACAACAAGAACAGCACAGCAACTACAACAGCTAATGACAGCGTAATCCCTACAACAATCCCTGCCTCTATTATTTACTTTCTGAACATCTGTGTAAATACTATAATGTATCAGGTTTCTGAATCTGTTATAAAAAGATTTTGTACAATCATCCCAGTGAAAAACATGATTTTAATTTTCCATGTTCTAAAGCTTTTAAATCTATTTAAACTCAAACAAGGTCAAAATATTGTTTGTGAATAAGCAGAATGAAGTAAATAAATTTTTAACTATTAATAGCAACCAACAATCATAGGATAGAGTATTTGAAATACCATGAGGTACTGTTAAATCAGTAAATAAAATGATACAAAGCCTAATAATATTTTAATGACATCAGAACTACTTAATATCTTAGTCACTTAAGTGTCAAACTCAGGCCACTTCATTTATTTACTTTTTTTTTTTTTTACTACTTCTACATCACAATTAAATTGTATTCTTGTGCCTCTGTTCAATACTAGCTCACACTGCATTGTAAGTTATGTAACGTTTCAAAGAAAATAAATATTTCATTTTACAACAAAGGTACTTCTGCTGGATGAAACACCAAGCCTCAGTGATGGATGATGCTGTACCGCCAACAACCAGTGCCTCCCCAATCAAAAGCCCTACGTGCAACACAGCAAACAGAATCGCCTTCACTGTTCCCATTCTCTTATCCCATTCTGTTCCTTCTTTTGCTTTCCAGGCCCACAGAACGTCATAATCTACACTGAATTCAGTCAATATTAACACTGCCTTTTGCTAGCAATCCTTTCCTCCACCAGGATTTTCACTAGGAAATCCTAGCTTCTGGTTTATCTGACAGTCATAAACTTTGATTTAGGTGGGGGTTTTTTAAGCCATGTATCATATGTGATTAGCGTGTTTTCATGTTCACCGTAATATTTTTGTTAAATATAATTTCTAAGATATACAGGTAGACATCTGTGTGTCCCTTTTAAAACCAGCCCACTGATAGGATTATAAGATATATTGTTTATGTTGCAGGCATTTCTTTTTGCTGCTGCTGCTGTTTAAACATTTAATGAAAGACTGTATTGTGTTCATATCCCGAGGCTTTAATCAAAACCACAGTTTACAAAATGAATAATCTGGAATCATCCAAAATGTCTTACAAAAAAACAATCTACTTTCCTAAGAGGATCAAGGTGGCCATCTGACTTGGCCCCAATCTCCCTGCTCAAAAAATCTCTGTATGTGGCACATCCTTCTCGTCCTTTCCTCCTGGGTCCACGAAAGACGGACCCAGGCAGAGACAATGCCTCCTCCTGTCTCTTGACGCTGTCCCTAGGGCGGTGCCCTCTCATCTTGCTTCTTCCTCTCCAGCACCCTTGCTCTGCAGCTTTGAGATGACTTGTTCTCACCTGCATCTTAAATCATTCAAGGTCCTACTGGTTCCTCTTTTCTCTTCATATAAGCATGCTTATTTCTCCTGTGTTTAAAAAAAAAAAAAATCCCCAAACTTACTGCTGACATTTACACCTCAATCCCTCGGCTCAGGCACCTTCACATCCCAGTGGACTGCACTGCCTCCCATACCTTTCTTCTAGCCGCATCTTCCTCCATCTTCCATGGGACAGGAACCTGCTAGCCACCAACATCTATTAAATTGGTCCCTCCTAGGCTTCCTTCTAAAGCTGGTTCATGTATTTCTTTGGTTTACTACTGCCCATGTCCAAGCAAAAGGTGAAGTATCATCTCTCTGTATTTAATCTTCAAATAGTTCTAGCCCTAACCTTTCAAAGCTACAGACTCAGAGTTATAACTTCCTTCTGGACACTTCCACTCGAATATGCCGGGTACACTCAAAACGATATTGAAACCAAATTCGTCATTGTCCCAAAACTAAAAACAAAATTCTGAATTCACTTTTGTCAACAGTACCCCAACCATTCATCACCAAACACCAATACTTAAGTTTTCATTACACTTTCTCTCTCCATGTTCTTTACTGTACACATCCACACAGACATTCCCACCATCCCCCTCTGCTCTTAAACACACGTCATGCATCTATGACTCCAACTCTCAGTCCACAAGGTTCTCTCCACCTGGATCACCTGCCTAACTCAATCCTTCCACCTCATCTCCAGCTAAGGAAATCCTACTCACCCCTTAAGGCGCATTTCAGATGGTCTCTTCTTCCATCACACCTTTCCTGCCTCCTTCAACAGGGTATCACCTCTCCTTCTGCTGAATGCCGTAACTACTCCTTCTAGAATGGAAATGCCATGCTCAGGCTGATAGTGTAGTTATTTGTTTTCGCTTCTTGTCACACTACATGGTCTCCATATTCATGGCTACATTACTCATCTTTTCATCTTGCCTGGACTCTAGCTGGTGACCTTGCAGATGGTACACAATACATGTTGGCTAGATTTTCAACAGGTAAAGTATTTCGCAAAACTTAAAACACACACACACACACCACACACACTTAAATATGCTGTCAAGTCTTTATCTACAATCCCCTTAGCCATCTAAGCACCATTATGAGGACTGTGGTACACTCGAATGTTCTTTAAATGCCACATGTATATAGGACATTATATCCAGCTGTGAGAGAGGGAAAAAAAAGCTTTTGTCCCCTGCAAGACAGTAGTAACAGCATTTTAGATTACGCTTAAAAGCCTAGAAATCTCCAAGAAACAGCTGCAAATTATTTCCTGCTCAGACAGAAAAAAATCATTAGTTCTCTTTCTACTCAAGTTAAGACCTGAGATACAAGATGAATCATGAAAAGGGTATGAATAAAAGCAGTCAACATGTAACTTTTCCAATTCCTATTCTTCTTGAAAGAATTATTTTAAGTTTTGATTTTTTTTGAGCAGTTCACAAACACATTAACCAAGTAACTATGGTCAATCAAGCAATTTCCAATATGTTATTATACATATGTATATATGTGTATACATGTACACACACATGTATTTGAAAGACAACCACTTAATGCTCAGAATTATCAACACTCAAATAAATCAGATGATCTATTCTTTTCCATTCCTTCCAGTTTTACTGAGACATAGTTGACATGCAGCACTGTATAAGTTTAGGGTGTTCAGCATAATGATCTGTCTTATGTACATCATGAAATGATGACCACAATAAGTTTAGTGAACATCCATCATTTCATACAGATACAAAATAAAAGAAAACACACGTTTTTCTTGTAATGAGATCCCTTAGGATTTACTCTCTCAACTTTCATGTATAACATATAGCACTGCTAATCATATTCATCATGTGCTACATTACATCCCTAGTACTTATTCATCTTATAACTGTAAGTCCATACCTTTGACCACTTTCACGTAATGCCCCCTTCTCCCCACCCACTGCATCTGGTAACCACAAATCTGATCTTTTTTTCTATGAGTTTGTTTCTTTGTTTATTTGAAGTGTAATTGGCCTACAACAGTATGTTAGTTCCTGCTACACAATATAGTTAACAGGTATTTATATACATGATAAAAAGGATGCTCTATTCTTAATGCATACACTTTCTTCCCATTTTCAGACCAGCTACTAAAACTTATACGGAATGATGATAATAAATGTTTAACTAGAATACAGTTTAATCGAGTCTCTTCACTCTCCAGGAGAGTCAGTAAGACAGCCACAAAACAGGGACAACCACGTCAGAGCCAAAGGGACACAGGCTTGGAAATGCTGAGAAGCCTACCCAAGGGAACAGTTAGACTGGCATTGCCAAGCTTCACACTCAGGTCTCTGTGACTCCAGAGTAGATACAAATTCCAACCCCCCACCCCACTAAAGTTCACTTTCAAATTTACAGGTAAGAAAAGATACATTCTTATAAAGGGAAAATTAAATAATATTAGTAGGGTCAGGTTAATCTCTATGTGTTTTTGTGTGTATCAAGAAATATACAGGTGATATACCCCTTATTTTTTCAACTTGTTACAACAGACGTACAGTATTTCATAATTTAAGAAGAATCTAACAGAAAATAACAAGACAAAGCAGTATGACAGTGGTGGGGAAAACAGATAATGGGATTATCAAGTTTACATGACCTCTGGAAAGTTGCTTAGCTTCTCTGAGCCTCAGCTCTTAATCTGTAAATCGAGAAATCCCTACACCTCACAGGACTGTAGGTGTTAAACATATGCATATTATTTGGCTTATAGTAAACAACCACAGCCATTACTGTTATTCTATTGTTGATTATTATTTATATTTCAGAGCAGTGCATGATTCTGAATTATCACTGATGCACTGAATATCTACTATGGCTATGGGCAAGGAATATGATGCTATCTAAAACGTAAACAGCTTATAGCTTAAGTGGGGTGTATGATACTTACTTTAAAAATACTGCTTATAGGGCTTCCCTGGTGGCGCAGTGGCTGAGAGTCCGCCTGCTGATGCAGGGGACATGGGTTCGTGCCCCAGTCAGGGAAGATCCCATATGCCGCAGAGCGGCTGGGCCCGTGAGCCATGGCCGCTGAGCCTGCGCCTCCAGAGCCTATGCTCCGCAACGGGAGAGGCCACAACAGTGAGAGGCCCGCGTACCGCAAAAAAAAAAAAAAAGAAAAAAAATACTGCTTATAATCACATATACACACTACTTGTTTGTTTTTTTTTAAGAAGATGCTGGGGGGTAGGAGTTTATTAATTAATTTATCTATTTTTGCTGTGTTGGGTCTTCGTTTCTGTGCGAGGGCTTTCTCTAGTTGTGGCAAGTGGGGGCCACTCTTCATCACGGTGTGCGGGCCTCTCACTATCGCGGCCTCTCTTGTTGCGCAGCACAGGCTCCAGACGCACAGGCTCAGTAGTTGTGGCTCATGGGCCTAGCTGCTCTGTGGCATGTGGGATCCTCCCAGACCAGGGCTCGAACCCATGTCCCCTGCATTAGCAGGCAGATTCTCAACCACTGCGCCACGAGGGAAGCCCCACACTACTTGTTTTATGCTGACTTCTTCCACAGAAGTTACTACTTGGCTGTAAACAAACAAATCCCCTATCACCACTCACTTGCACTACTATAGCTTCCTATCATTCTACACTTAAAAACCCACAGTCATTTACAGTTTAACTAAATATCTATGACTACTATTGTTGCTGTTAGGAGACATGTGAATGTGAAAAATTACATGTGAATGTAGTATAAAATAACTCATTTAAAAATTTTAAAACAAATGCTATACAAATGGAAGGTATTTTAATTTCCTTTGAAGAGTGGAAGAGAAACTACTTTCTATGGATTTCAAGTTTTAAGGAACATTTTTGATTTCTGATGCTGTTAATTCTGAAGATATCTTTATACTACTTTTAAACGAATATATAGGCTTCAAATTATAACCACACAGTACTATTCGTACTTCAAAAACTAGGAATTAAATTTCGCAAAATTCTTAAAATCCAACTCCTTTACAAAATTAGTAACTAAGATCTCTTCTCAGTTTCTTATAGTTTATTATAAAGTTTTAAATCACATAATCATATTATTTAAACTACATGATATTTAAATCAATGGATGAAGATATCCTACACAATTTTTAGCAAAGAGCAAGAGAAGTACATAGCTGAGCATTCAACTTTCACAGCTAATGACACCGCATTACAAATATAATGACAGTGATGTTGTGAATATTTTATATGGTATAATATTATATAACATTAACCAACAGTAAAGGATGACATGCTAGCTAGAACATCTAACTGAAGCAGATGAATGCATTTCAAAGCATCCTAAAGAGACTTTCTCTTGTGGATTGTAGTTCACTCAAGCACTGCAACTGGTATTTATGCAACGGTTATCAGAATATGCAGAAGCTACGAGGTCTCCCATCCATTAAATGTGCCTTTAACTTGAATTCCAGCTGAATTAAATAGGACGTTATCACTGTGCAATTTTGGTGACCGAATGTACCATTTGTGAACATTTCCATATAACTTGATACTCTAAGTTTTTAGATCCATTATGACCTATGACCTTCAAGATTCTAATATTTTAGTATTTATTAGTCTTAAACTGAAAAAATTCCAAAACAACTCAGATTCATATTTTACTATTTAAATTCATGCAGGGGAGGGGATGAACTTGCTGAATAAAGCACCCAAAGCCACTGCAAGGAGAGTAAGGCCGAGGGGCCAGAACTGGCAGTCACAACCCACACACAGAAACAATACTTTCCTTCCCCTGAACTTGAGTTACAGCACAGGTCACACATGACACCATGTCTTCTATGTGTTTCCACGTATATGTGATAAAAATCTAGACCAGGACTTCCCTGGTGGCCCAGTGGTTAAGAATCCGCCTGCCAATGCAGGGGACATAGGTTTAAGCCCTGGTCTAGGAAGATCCTACATGCCACGGAGCAACTAAGCCCGTGCGCCACAACTACTGAGCCTGCACTCTAGAGCCTGCATGCCACAACTACTGAAGCCCGTGTGCCTAGAGCCCGTGCCCCGCAACATGAAAAGCCACTGCACTGAGAAGCCCGCGCGCCACGAGAAGAGTAGCCCCTGCTCACCACAACTAGAGAAAGCCCACACACAGCAGTGAAGACCCAACGCAGCCAAAAATAAATTAAAAAAAAACATCTAGCCCAGTTCTGTGCACTCAGTAGGAAATGCTGGAGAGACTGAGGCAGGAGATAGATGGGCCCCTGGACTAGACATCTGGTGTTTGTCAAGTGGAGTTAACGTGAAGCTTTGTCTCACCTAGACACTCCAAGGACAAAGCTAGTGGCAGAAGCTGAGCTCTGCTGAAGGAAAGAGATAAGGTGCCCACTCCTGAGGTCAAGGAAAACTTCCATGTCTGCACATGTGTAGAAAGGCTCCTTGGAGGTCAAAAAGGGAGGGGGTGCCACCCCATAATAAGCGTGGACATGCACCCACAGGCCTCTGAGGTGGGATCCATCTTAGCAAAAAGTTGTGCATGCCATGCTGGGGAGACCAGTCAGGGACCAGTCAGGTGTGAAAAAAGAAATGAGATAATTGGTCAAAGACCCAGCAGGACTGTCCTATATAAGTGATTTAAATCACCTCTTTACTGTGCTCCTCCTCATTAGAGAGGACGCCCACACCTTGTCTCTCTGGGTGTGTATCTTTGCCTTGCTTCTGTCTTAAATAAACAAACTGCTTCTCTGTGTGCTCTCCCCGTTGTGCTGTGTCTTTAATAATAAACTTTGTACTTGTTTTTACAGTTTCTGCCTCCTTGAAACATTCTTGCTTTCAAACGGGGGAAAGAGCTAGGGCCACTTTGCTTCTAGTCTCTAGCCCCTGGTGGCCTAGCAGTTAGGATTCCTGATTTTCATCCAGGCTACCCAGCTCCAATTCCTGGGCAGGGAACTAAGATCTCTCTTCAGGACCGCTCACTGCTGTCTCTCTGAGATCAAGAAGACTGGCTCCATTTCACCCCGGCGAGCATGCAGATGGGCCTGTCCTCATGGGTATGACTGCAGACTCGGCCCTGGCTGCAGCTGTCAGGACAAGGCTTCGAGTCAGGGGATGAGACACAGAAGCCAGAACACCTTCCCCAGGCTGTTATGTCCCCACACTAACTCAGTGACCGCTACAGATGCACACTGCAATGTCACTAGGCAACGAGAGGGGACCAAGTGCGGATGGTACTGCTGCAGGGATGAACCTGAAAACACTACGCTGTGTGAGAGAAGCCCGTCACAAAATACCACGTGCAGTACGACTGCATTTACACCAAGCTCCCAGAGTAGGCACACCTAGAAGCAGGGAGACAGGTGGACTGAGCAATGGAAATGTTCTGAGACTGATTGAGGTGATGGCGCACAGCTTTATGAATCTATTAAAAACCAATGAATTGTACACTTTATATGGGTGAATTTTGTTGTGTGTGAATTATATCTCAATAAGAGTGTTAGCAAAAAACGAAAACAAAAACAAAAACCAGAATACAGTAACCAAACCGCACTGAGGCCTGTAAGGGGACCGTTGTAACCGCTCCCTGCAGCCTTTCTGGAGCCCCTTCCCTCTGCCAAGCCCCGAGAGAGCCTGCAACCCCAGTGCCTTGTCCATCAGATGTGAAGAAAGGACGCCCAGGGCAGGAGGCTGCCTGGCGCTCGCGAGGAAAGAAAACAAGAGAGGCGGAGGCCAAACTGTCCGAGAGCTCCTAGGAGGGAAGGAGTGCCGGCAGCGAGCCTCACAGCCATGGGGTGAGAAGCCACAGGCCTGGCTCTTCCCCACCGTCCACTCTCCTCCCGCCCATAAACCTGGGACAGGAACAGGGTGTCCTCCTCCCGATGTTAGTGTGCACATGGGGCACCATGTGCAGGCCTGCCTAACGCTGCGGCTGCCACTACCATGGTTACTAATAAACATCCTCCCCTCAGAACTGCTTACAGGAGGATTTTAGACCACCCGCCACAGCAAGATTACTTCCAAATACATCCAAATAAAAGACAGCAAAGCAGCATTAGTAGTTGACAAACACTAACCCTATTTTCAAATTCAAGATCAATCTGTACTTACTACACCTCCCCTCCTTATAAACAGAGTGGATAATACTTATAAATTCCTCAGGTGTGTGAAATCTAAAAAAAAATAAAGTTTAATGAGTAATTTGCAAAAAAGATGTAATAAAAAGCACTATAAATCCATATTTTAAAAACTTTTCTAGGTCAAAATGTAATCTTAAATATTCACAGGGAAAAAGGTCAACAAAGCCTCACTGCGAAGCAGGTCCCTGACAGGGTTAGAAACCGGTTGAATTTAGCAAAGAAACCTTGGATTAGACAGTCTTCACATGGTAAAAAAATGGTGAAGCTAGAAAAATTAAGGGAGTCGCCAGGGAAATGCCTGTCCCTGAATAGAATTAGACCATCACAGAAGCCCAAGAGGAAAGAACGCAACCTGATTTTGTTCATTTGTTTTGCTTGATCATATTTTCTACTTCCTGAGGGAATATGGGAATATGAAGCCAAAACAAAGGAAAGAGAAAGACTAACTTTTCAAGGGAAAAGCCACCAAATAGCACTGAACAGATATGTGTTTTCATTCTTGGCTACACATTAGATTCAACAAGGAGCCAGCCCTTTGAAACCATCCAGGCCCGGTATTTAATTGCTGTGGGTGGGGTTGGAGGGTTTTTGGGTTTTGGTTGGAGGTGAACCTAAAGATCAGCTAGGGTGAGGACCACCGAGCTGTGCCTGGCATAGTACAGCATGGCACGGTGCTCGGGGGGTGGTAGACATTGATGGATAAACACATCTGATTAAGGCTCTGCAGTTTCCCATCTGCACCTCCTCATCAACAGACCAGAAGCTCCTCCAGTTACCTCAGCACCCTACAAAGGGAACGAGCTTCGGCGCTGCACATTTAAAGCCAACTGAGAAGTCCTTACTGCATCAAGTACCCCTGATGAGATTCTAAAAGACAGGACTCACTATTTAGCATAAGACCTAATGGAAGCAATTCTTCAAAAGGAGAATTTAGGTTTACTGAAGCAGAAAACCAAAAGCCTTTAATAGGAAGCTGTAATTAATGGGTATTATAAATCATAGCAGTACATCTGTGATTTCAGGTTTGTGGGCTGCACTGCCTGCAGCACACAGGAATTCAACAAAAAGTGGCCTCCTGCATATAACTGCCTTTCTTGGAGAAAACCAATTTGATCCCAAAGAGGTTGGAAAGGAATGCAGATAATTACATACTTACAATACAATTGCTTCCTCTTCTCCAAACCAAACTTTTAAAAGTTATGATTTTATTTTAAGCAAAATAATTTTTTCTTTGACTACCCCTTTTTATGTTTAATCTAATAGAACAGTAAAGCCAAATTTTCACATTTGCCTATGATATATTTAATTAGTTACCCTGAGACTTGAACATTCTAAGATTTCATACTGATTAAATTCCTCTCTTCCCCCCAGTCGAATGATGCATCACATAAAACTGCCCCAACATAAAAATTCAAATCCTTCTGAAAGGCTCCTTTTTTAGGATGTAACAAGCAGAGTAACCTGGTAGGGACCCACTAAAGGCCAGCTGGTTGACAATCTCTACTCCACACTTGACCTCCACTCAGCAGGGAAGGCCAGCCCTAGGCAAAACTTGGCCTCTTTTGCCCTCTGGGGCAAAATTCACACTTCCAGCTCCAAGTAGACCCTCAAGGTCTCTCCCTCCATCCTATCCATCTATCTGTCCTATCCATCCATCAAAGTCACCTAACTGGTGGCTGACTCCAGAATAACTCCAGTTAAAGGCAGGCCTTGTTTACAGGTTTTAAGTTATTGGCTGGTCAACAGTGACAGCTCTCCAGAAAAACTGCGCATCCCAGAACAAGCGTTCCCAAATAAACACTACTAAAGGCTGCTTTATAATAACTTGCATCTTTTCAAATGTCTGGATTAAGTTTCCCTTCCTCTCTTATCTTGAATGAAATATGTAAAATTCAACTTCTCATGTATGTAATAAATATTATCATCACACAAAGAAGCTCTCTTACCGAAGTGTTACACTTAACTTGTTCTAAGGAAAAGAAGGTAATTTGATGATTCACCTGGTTCAATTTAACTTTATAACGTGGAAGGATGCACACCATTGTTTCTCCAGTCTCCTTCAGGAGCTGTGAAGCACGCACTACCACTGGCCTGCCCTGCACTGCAGGATTCCACCTTCCATGCAACTGGAAAGAACAGCCTCAGCAGGGACAACACCCATGTCAGCGAAACACTAGACAGAGAGTCAATCCCTTCCGTTCTCCCCACGCTTCTCAGGTGTATTCTCAGTTTTGCCTACTCTGTACCTCCTCCTCTCCTTTAATCATGCTTTTATTACCAATGTTTCCACCTTATTTTGAACCCGTTCTACCTCCATTCTTTTTCTCACTACTCACTTTTCTCTAGATTCTCTCTCTCTGACCTCCTCCTCCCTTTCTCCAGGGCACTTCTTCCACTCCCACCCAACCGTTCTGCCTTCCTGCCCTGTTACTTGCCTTGGCTCTCCTGCTCTCCCCCTGCCTTAGCATCTCCCTCCACTAGCCCCTTAGTGCCCCATCCTGGTGCCCTTCCCAGAAGCTCACACCCCATGTCAACAGCCAAGCACCTTTCCCACACCAGGTGCTCCCTGGAGAAAGGCAAGATCTAAAATTCCAAGGGACTAGAAAAATTAGACTCTGGATTTTTTTTTTTAAAAAAGCTAATATCTCACACTATACAACTGTCACATGGGACCAACTCAATTATTATTATAATTTTCCACCAATACTTTTACAAAAATTGAGTATAGAGAATTAGGTTCTGATCTCACAGAATTAAGTAGGTGGTATTTATTCATCTCTGTAACTGCACCCTGGAAGCTACCACAGGGACTTATTCTGGGAAGTTCGTATGAGGAAGGGCAGTTGGGAGGAGGAATACGTGAAGAGCCAAACACCAAGAAGGAGGCATGACTTTCATGAAAACCTAGAATCCAGGCACTACTGCACCATAAAAACGAAAGCACAAGATAACAGGTTGTAACTAAAGTTAATTTTAACTAAAATCTAGTAAGATTTTAAAAGACAATGGACATTAATTCCACCAAACTAGAATTAATATCTGCTAACATGGAGGCTACATGCAATTATTTAATAAATACCTTTTCCGGTATAAATTCTCAATGGAATTTAAAGATTAAAGCAGAATCCTGGGATTTCAGGTTTCCAAAGCCATTCTGAAATATGATGATTCTTTACTCTCTACACATCATTCTACCAAAGCAGCAATGTTCTAGTATTTAGCTTTGTTAGAAATTACCTAAACAATCAGGAAAAAAATTTTGCCCCCCACATCTTACTTAAAGCAATGAGCCCACTAAAAATCCAAGCCAACAAATTTGTGATGGAATTTAAATGAAGAGCCACCTGGCTCTCAGAACATAGCACCATGGAGAAAAGAAGGCAGCAAGGACAAGAGGGTTATCCAGAGTGAGGAAATAAAAGTGTTTTCAAATATTTGTAAGCTGTGGCTGAAAAGATTAAGGGGAAATGGAAAGCACTTCTGATAAAATGCCACAATGGTCAAATCTACCCACATTATTGTTTTAGGAAGCAGAATTTATTGAACACTATTTGTCCAAAAGATAATCTATGTTTATAAAGGTGAACTTCAGTTAAAATGAAATGCCTTCTTTAACAGGTCAGGGTAACTCAACGTCCTTTATTTTTAGCTTCCAATGTACCAGACATTGACAGATAAAGCTCTTGATGGGTAATTTTACAAAAGAGCAAAATTTAAAAGGATGAGAGTACAGAACGAGATATATTCAAATGTGGACAGAGGAAGTTTATAACCCTGTGTAGCTGGAGTCTTTTTAAGATTTAAGATACTTTGCTACATTCCTAATAACAGTATATATTTGTTAATAAATTAGTAACATTTTCAAAAGAGAAATTAATATGTAAGTACAAAGTATTATGTTTTAAACACATAGCTATAAACACATGGAAAACTGAGTATCCCTTCTGCTAATATTTGTTAAAATATTCAACATGAATTCAAATCTCTAGCATCAGACCCTGGCTCTCAGTACTCATTCTGAATCAAGGACAAAAACTCATTCTATTTTCATACCTTGCATACAAAACAGCTTAATTCTCCAAAAATCAGTAAGTCAAATATTTGACTGCTCTGTACACTCTGGTTAGAGAATTCACATCACTCAGGTCACAGTGTTCTACCTGCTTTTTCAAGTTTTTCACATGAACAGTCAATATCGGGGCTGAATTTTCCCAGGTTTAAATGTCACTCTCAGTTCTCACTGTAATGCTGACAAAAACCACAAACGAGATTCAGGAGTGTTTTTATACGGCGGGAGGGTGGTGCGACTCTCCCTGTTGTGAAAATACCAATAGTTCAGTTGGCACAACGTCTTCCCTTTGGAAAGTGTCGACTTCGGGGACCCAGAGCTAATGGTCCAGGAAGCAGTGTCTCCCGGGCAGAGGGGGCTGCAGGGGGAGGCAGGCCCGCGGTCCTTCCCTGGGCAGGAGTGGGCACCAGGACCAGCAATGACCTTGACCGTGCGGAGAGGCCTGCGATGGCGGCAGTGGATCAGATCCCCACCCACACACCATATGTCCCTCCAGAGCCGCCTCCCCCATAACTGCTTCACCCTCGGGGAGGCTCTGCAGCAGTTTATGACCAAATGTGGCCATAAGCCTGGGGTCAAAGCCTGAGATCCTGAACGAAGCACGTCAATCCAAAAGAAACGAGAGAGCAAGTGAGTTCAGTGTCTCGATAAAAAGAATGTGCACTTTGGCCCCAGACACACATGAGGAAACAGTTCTGTAACTGCCTAGTAAAAAAAGAAATGCTTGGTTCTACAAGACCCACCCTCAGTTATCACTCAACAAGTGTACGTCATAGCATCAGTCAGGGTACTAAGTTGTCAGCAACAGATTCCAACCAACACATTCAAGCAGAAAAAGTAATCTGTTAAAAAGGATATGTGCTTTTAGAAACTACCCAGAGGGTCAGAGAAGAACGATGGAAAACCCTAATACACACAATAATAAACACGCCAGACACTGTTGTAAGAGTTTTACTTTAGCTCCTCTAATCCTCATGACAGCCTCATGAGGTACACACTGTCATTTCCCCTTTTGACACTGAGGGACCTGAGGCCAGAGAGAGGAACCTGGTGAGGACAGGCAAGGCCATGGGCCAGGGAGGGGGAAATGGGCTGCAGGGAAGGGTGGAGCTGGGATGCAGGGAAGGGTGGAGCTGGGCTGCAGGGAAGGGTGGAGCTGGGCTGCAGGGAAGGGGGGAGCTGGGATGCAGGGAAGGGTGGAGCTGGGCTGCAGGGAAGGGAGGAGCTGGGATGCAGGGAAGGGGGGAGCTGGGATGCAGGGAAGTGGGGAGCTGGGCTGCAGGGAAGGGGGGAGCTGGGCTGCAGGGAAGCGGGGAGCTGGGATGCAGGAAGGGGGCAAGCTGGGATGGAGGGAAGGGCAGAGCTGGGATGCAGGGAAGGGTGGAGCTGGGCTTCAATCTGGGATCTGAAAGCAGCCAGCCTGGCAGTGGAGCCCGTGCCTGAGGCTGCCTCTCACAGACCAGAAGGTCAGGAACAAGCTCCAAATCACGTCCAACACTGGCCCCACGGAGAAGCCACTGCTCTGTTTCCAGGCACAGACTCTGCAGTTCACACCTAGGCCCTCGACCCTGTCTCTGGAATGGCTGCCAGTGGTCCTTCTGAAAGCCCAGCTGCTGCTCCCGCCTAACCCTCAGCAGATGGACTCTACCTGGTACCTCCTGCTCTGCATCACCTGCTTCTGATTTGGCAACTGGGGCAAATGCATCTAATGCCCACACCCGAGCTTCAAGAAAATCTGGGAAGGAGGGTATCTGACATTCTCTGCTTATGTAAAAAGAGGTAGGCTCTGTCCTCACAGGAGAAAGAAAGGGTCTCCGTACGCAGAAATTTCCCGGGAAATGAGATATGGGGCCAAAATCAACTACAGGAGAAGCCCTACACTCTGATGGCAGTGGTGAACACAACAAAGAAGAGAAAAGACTGAAGAGCAAAGAGCAGGACTTGGTTTGGGTAATAAAGGCCACAGGAAGCTTCTGGTCTTTTTCCATAATGTTCCCACTTGTAGAGCACAGTTGCCGAGGATGTGGATTCTAGGGTCCATGCCTGGGTTAAAAGACTCAAGAAATGGTGGTAATGGTGACTGTGAAAATACTAACGACAATGGGGACGGGGACACAAGCACGAGAACACTGCCTGGAGCACTGGACTCACATCACAAACAGCCTATGCAGCCTCAGTTACTGTTGTTACCATCACTCATCCCACGTCAAGAGGCTCTGGAGCTTTGGCTCCTGCATTCATAACAAATACATACTGAGCCATGCTCTAGAAATAAATACAAAGACAGCAAAACTGGGCAAGATCTACATTCTCATGGGGCTTATAGTCTACAGGGGAAGGAACTGAGTCATCAAATGACCACACAAACCAAAGACATCACAACGAAGGAGAGTATACGGCACTGTGACTGTGTGTAAGGAAACGTGACCAGTTAGGCCGTTCAGGGGAGTGGCCTGACGGAGGAGGAACAGCACAGAGCGTCCCTGCTGGGGGATACACCAGAAGAAGGCAGTGTGACCAAGGAGGAAGAGGCACGGGCCAGACATGGAAAGGTTCCCCAACCACGTCAGGGGCGCCCGCCCAACCCCGAGGCAAGGGAGAGGGGCAACAGCACCACGTCCCTCCTCTTGAACCAGCCAGCTAAGCCCCTGGGCACTGAGAGCCACCACCCCCTGAAGACGGGATACCCCCCTGAAGAGGGGACACCCCCCCATGGAGGAAGAGGCTCACGTGGGGTTAAGAGCCTATTAATACTCAATACTTAACATGCATCGCTGCGGTGGCCTGAACAGTCTGGACTCTGCAGATGCTTTACAAGGCATCTGTTGGAACCTCTCCTGCCCTCCACCTACCCAAAAAGTTTTGAACCACAGAACCAAAAAGGCTAAATTAAAGACAGAAAAGACCGAGAGACATGATCCAGCCTAATCTCCCTCGTTTTCTAGTTGAGGAAACCGTGCTGGTCATCAGTAACAAAACCAGGACTACAGCTCGGTCCCAGATTTCCAATATCCAGTGCTCTTTCCATGACTCCTTTGCCCCTGAGAAAACACCACGTCCTTAATCTGCCCCAAAACCAAAACTGTCTTAACCCACTGAGGAAGCTGGCTCCCTTCTCACCGCTGAGCACAAGCTGCCTCAACATAAACAACACTAACATGCAACATAACAAACCAGAAACTAAAGAGCGGCATGTAGCAAGGGACGTCGGACTACATTCGTTTAACAGCTGTCAGCTTTTCTCCAAAACAGTTAATTTTGATTAACTGGAAACTTCCCCTTTTTTGTCAACGACATCACTTTCAAGAGGAATCAGATTATAAGCAAAGAACAACGTCAGAGATTTTTTGTTAGAAATAATTATTAGAGGGAATAAAAACCTGTACAGCATGCTGGGTGACCCTCTTACATTAACACCATCATAGGGAGAAGTCATGGTCAAGATGGTAATGCCGGGAAGTAGGAGTCTTTTAAGCAGCAAAGGAAAGACCCCTATAACACTGAGTTCTTCTTCTACTGCAGCAGCCTCCAGAAACCAAGACTGGATCACAGAGAAAACAGCTAAGAGAGTGAACCCCTGACACAACCCTACATCAGGGCTGGGCCAGACGTACGAAAGGATCATTTATGGTTTTGATAACTGGTAACAAAGAGACTAATTAATTTCATGTTTCTAATACCAATGAAGTCCTTTCATTTTTTGTCAAATAGGATAAAACAGTAGTGCAAAATTATAACACTAATTCAAAGATTTTAGGAAAATAGTTTGGTGAATCCAGTAACATCTTCAAATGGATAGAACTAAGAATGCTAACAAATCAGTTGTTCTGAAAGCCCACAATTATTTTTTCTTCCTTTGTTTTTCATAAAACGAGAAGATTTCTACAACATTCATCTTTTCGTAGCTCCACAGGTTTTATTTTAATCTTTTGTCACATTCTCCTCTCATTTTTGCCAAATGGTCACAATCTATGTTTATCCAGTGCTACAGAGTGAACTGTCTCCCCAGATTCGTGTTTTGCAGCCCTACCACCCAATATAACGTATCTGGAGACAAGGTCTTAGGAGGTAATTAAGGTTAATGGAGGTCCTACCGAGAGAGCCCTAACCCAATAGGACTGACTGGCCATATAGGAAGAGAGATCGTTCATGTCCCCACCCTACCCCCGGGCAGGTAGGGGGGCCCTCATCAGGAAGCTAACTGGCCTGCACTTTGATCTTGGAGTTCCTAGCCTCCAGGTCTGTGAGAATTAATCTTTGTTGTTTAAGCCACCCCATCTACGGTGTTTTGTCATGGCAGTATAAGCTTAGCTAAGTATCGAGATTCTGCAGCTGTCCGACTTATTCGGGCAGACAGAACGGAAGTGTCATCTTTACCACCACCACCAAGACAACCAACATGCACGGAGCAGGTGTGCCAGGTACCCTTTTATTAATACCTCATTTAAAACTCTTTTGCTGTTACCGTCATTACACTGCGGAAAAAGAAACGGTAGACGAGAATGCCTGAAGAGTAAGAGAGGGATCTGAACCCACACAGTCTGGCCCCAGAGCCCAAGCTTTTAAACACTACACTACAGCTTGTCTTTCATGTCAGACTGTTTTACTCTGTAATGGTTTAATTCCTCAGGTAGCTTTTCTTATTTTCCAGGTACTGGTCTACGTATATTGATTTGAATCACTATCATTTTTATGTACACACTATTCCAGAGCTGGCTAATGCAATCCTACGAGGAGAGAAAAGCGGGCATTGACTGCACCTGAGATAGGCCAGCATTTGTATATACAAATTCTTTTTGCATGAATTCCCTGTTATCTTATTAAAGGCACGTACCCTCAAAATTCACCAAAGGTGACCGTGATTAGCAAAAGATAACCACAACAGCCCACCCTGATGTCTAGTATTTCTCCTCTTCTGATAGCTGATTTCCCCTGAACTCACTACGGGATTCAGCTACGGGGCCTGCCCAGGGCTCTGCAACACCAGTCAGGTCCTCGGAAACACTAAGGCCGCACCTGCACATCTGCCAGAAGCTTCTGTGGCCAGTACCTGTCAGAGCAAGGACTGTTTAGCACTAATTGCAGTGCCCTTGACCGCCCTGAACCACAGGGTCCAACCATCTCAGGGAGACCAGCAGGAAGCGGCACCGGCTCCCTGACAGCCAAATACCGAGACCATCGGGAAGTGCTCATCCTCCCACTAGGCAAGCAGAGCCGCTTACTTACCAGGGTTTTCATGTAACGTTTTGCTGGCTTCACCTTCCCACAAGTTATTTTCAAGACTACACCCCGACCTGAGCCTCCTCTGTGCTTCCCTCCACCCCACGTTGCTTAACTAGCCCTGACTCTTCCATCTTTCATGGATCGTATCACCCTAAATACTGACTTTCAACCATCTTCGGATGAGGGACTCCTAGCTTCCTTGAGTCTAATCCTGCTGCAACAAGGTACATTTTTCTCATCTGTGTCATTAATCAATAAAGGTGCTGACCAGAGAGTCACTCGACATTATGAGCCCCTCAGCTAAGCTGGAGCATCGCTCAGGTAAAACTCAGAATAAGAAGTCATCAGGCTTCATAAAACTGATCATACCCCAATAAAACTTGGCTAAGGAATCCTTCTGCATTTTTCACAGGGAAAATCCAAGAGCAAGGAAAACACAGCTTAGAAGCAATCTCATAAAATTAATAATATTACTTTTGCAATAAATCAAACCCACAGAGAGATTGCATAAGTTATACCTAGAAGTCAACCTTAAAGTTCAATTTAAAGGCATTAAAAAAAAAAAAGAAGTAAAATCAAATTGCCTATCCAAAGACCTAAATCAGTTAACTTTTAAAAGACACTCTTTAAAATGACAGAGGTTTAAAATCCAGTAGATATAATATTTAACGTCCTAAAGAAGACAGAACTTAACAAGCATTATAGAGTAATACCCCGGTGGCTTCCGCAAGTACTTTCAGTCTGTGAAATCGCAGAGACTGTTTCTCAAAGGAGAAGTTTACTGAGACTTGCGTATATTCCAGAATACCTGAGAAGGCTCTACAAGGGCCCGCCATAAACTATCACTGAATTGAACAC
This sequence comes from Grampus griseus, assembly GCF_964374135.1. NCBI lineage: Eukaryota > Metazoa > Chordata > Mammalia > Artiodactyla > Delphinidae > Grampus > Grampus griseus. Next base: position 43,851,990 of record NC_139004.1, on the reverse strand, counting down.
TCCAATAAATTTAACACATTCCTAACTTTTCTATTGGTAGCAAGTGACCAGCAGTAGAAAAATTTTTCTAGTCTCATCCTCCCTCTGATATCTAACAAGCTACTTTTAGCTCTAATTAGGAACAAAATTTACTTTTTCTTTAAATGGAAATTTGAGAAACAGAGCCCCCAGACAGTTTGAAGACCACCAAAAAGCCATTTACTCTGGCTTATATGTTACCATCCCCACCACATGGCATCAAATGTACTAGAGAATCAGGAAGAATGGGCGGCAACAGCCGTCATACGAATGGGTTACGGAAGGCGTCTCTAGGTCTCCGTGCCTTCCACCCTGTTCACCTGCAGAATGATTAACTTTCTGTGTCAACCTGGCTAGGCTAGATGCCCAGTTGTTTGGGCAAACACTAATCTAGGTATGGCTGTGCAGGTATTTTGTAGATGTCATCAACGTTTACAATCAGTGGCCTTTAAGAAGATTACCCCTGCTAATGGCAGTGAGCCACACTCTGCTAATGGGGGTAGGCCTCATTCAATCAGTTGAAGGCCTTAAGAGCAAAAACCAGTTCCTGGAAAACAAAGTATTCTGCCTCTAAATTATAATCTAGAAATCCTGCCAGTTTCTAGTATGGTGGCCTGCCCTACATATTTCAGACTCAAAGACAACAACTTCAATTCTTACCTGAGTTTCCAGCTGCCCAGCTGACAGATCCACCCACAGATTTCAGACCTGACAGCCTTCCCAGTCACATGAACCAATTTCTTAATATCTCTCTCTCCTTCCCCACCTCCCTTTATCTTCTATTGAGTCTGTTTGAGGAACCCAGCCTGATACAACCTGTTTTAAGTTTTAGGCTCAGGAAATATTTGGAAAATCACTGAGGTAGAAAATCAAACAAAAGAAAATATCAACAATAAAAAAGTCTTCAGATAAAAATAAAGCTGAACAGTTTATACTATTTTTTCCAAAATAGGCTACACTTTTTAACCCCTGTACCCTTTTTAGTGTTTATTAAAAACATCATTTTATCCAAGAACAAATGAAACATAAATTATAGTGTAACAACTGTTTTTCTGAGTCATTTTGTCCAATTGAAGGAACATACTGTATATTGAAAGGTTATACTGGGCATCACTGAAAAGATACTTTAATCTATTCAGAGATTTCACTAAGCATTAGTTATCTACTGCTGTGTAGTAACTCTCAAAGGGACTGTCTCACAGTTCCTGAGGGCCAGGAAACAAGATGTGCCTAAGCTTGGTGGCTCGGGCTCAGGGTCTCTCTTTAAGCTGCAGTGAGCCTAGTGGTGAGAATCACAATCTTCAGAGGACCTGACTGTGGCTGGTTGGGCTGGAGATCTGTGTGAAGACGGTTCATTCACGCTGGCAAGCAGCCTCAGTTCTTCCACACGTGAACCCTTCCAGAGGGCTGCGTGAGTGTCCTCACAACACGGCAGCGGGCTTCTCTCAATGTGAGCAACGTAGGAGCAAGAACAAGGAGGGTGGCGCAACGCCCAGGGTGAACTCGTCCCTGGAGGTCATGTGCCATCACACCCACCCACTCTGCCACTAGCCAAGCACATGCCACCTTCTGAAGGAAACAGTATCAAAGAGCTGCAGGAACACTGTAAGGCGTGAAACCATACTCTTGATTTGATCCTTGCCAGAGTTGAGCTTTAACTGGTCTCTCTCTCTCTTTCTCAGTTTTACCCTCATTGTAGGGATTGAGAATTAGTCTCTTTCTATCCTACAAGGCTCAAAATGTGTAGACCCTCTATATACTTCTTTGTCTATTTGTGAACTCAATACTTCATCTTGTTTTTAACCAGCCAACACACACACACTATGAGTGTTCTGTGTTATTTAATCTCTTCCGCTTCAGGCACAGGTTCATTCAGGCCATGATCTCATACAGATGTCTCACCTTCTCGAGCTCAGGCAAACCACAGGCCACCCGCAAGCTACTGGGCTAACCGTCCTGGTCCCAGTGCAGCAGGTCACCCTCTGTGGAGGAGGGAGCTGGTGGTGACAGTGGGGCTCTAGATGTACCTGACTGACTATTCAACAGGCAGAGGGTCTCTCAGATGCCTGCAGGGCTGGTAGGCCTGCTGTAGTGGGAACCTTTCAGCTCAGTTAAAAACCTAGCTGACATATCACTGTAATGGGAAACCATCATTTGTGAAAAAGATCAGGTATGGGAGCATTTCGGACTCTCTTCAGAAGGAAATTCTTAAATTGGGGCTAAAAAGGTCCACTTAAAAAGAGCATTTTATCCAATTTCTAATCTCATAATTGATTCTTTTCAATTAATTAATTAATTCCTTTCAAGTAATCCTGTACTGAAACAACTTCACTAACGCGGCAGGCAGGGCCTAAGGTAAAGGGAAGGGAAATGACATTCATTGACTCTTCTCGCATGTTGAGCGCTACTCTAAGTATTTTACAAGTCATTCAATTTAATCCTCACATCAAAACTGTAAGGTAGGCATTATTATCTTCATTATATAGATGAAGAAACCCAGCCTAAGGGAATTTAAATAATTTACTCCAAATCACACAACTAGCAGAGTTAACACTCAAGCCCAGGTTTTCTTAACTCTAAATTCCACTGTGTTAAGTAAGCTCTTGACAGTAGTAACATATCCAAAATGTCGGTGACCAACCACATCACACAGTTCATAGTAACTGGAAGGTAAAGGCTGAGTTAAGGTCTGCTCCAGGCTGCAGGTCTACTCTACACGTCTTCTCACACTGGGATTCAGGCATAAGGAGCTTGAATTTCCCATCTAGAAAGAATTCAAGCCAAATCACACAAACCACATCTACAGCTCCTGCCCAGAGTTGGCATATGTCACATCTGCACATGCTCCATGGGCCAGAGCAAGTCACATGGAAGCCTTGCCTTGGGGGGAGAGAGTATACTTTGCCTACTAGGAGTTAGTGGAAGTCACCTAGCCAAGGACATAGACTGTTTCCCAGGAAAAGAGAGAGTGTATTCCATGTGGCAAGAAAAGTGAAGTGAGTGGCTGATAGCTGGAGGGGCCAACTGCAGTAGTCATTGGTGTCTGTCCCCCAGATAACTGCAGTTCTCTTCCAGGGCACATGCGGGGCTGTGCATCTTCATTCTATCAATGCCATGGGTGGCCCAGCAACTTGCTTTGGTCAATGAAATATGAGCCAGAGTGATGTTACTTCTGGATAGGCTGGTGCACACGTGGGCACTTTATTTCTGACAATGCTTCAAATGACGAGTGCAGCTTGGGTCCCTGAATAAGGACAATATGGGACAGAGCCCCAAACCAATCCATGATGACCACATGGCATGAACAAGAAGGTATGTGGGTCATTTCTGTTACCTCAACATGAATTTGCTTATTTTGACTGATCTACGTCAATTAGATTATTTCCCTGAGGAATGGAAACCAAGAAAGAGAAAGAACTGGGTGGTGAGCAATGCATGACAAATGCCAAGGTTGAACCTAAGATACTTTATGACAAGTCAAAATTAAATTAAGTCTTCAGTGAAAAAAGTGGGACGAAAGTCCCTGTCAGACGCTCTAAGGCAATTATTCAGAAAAATTCTATGGTAAACCCAATCACAGAATAAAGATTCACTTCCTAATATAATCATTAATTTTTTTCCTATATCAAGCTTATTTAAGTTAATATTCATAAATAATCAAAAATATTAAATACATACACTTACATAAACTCATTAAATATCTCCTACTAAATATCATCTAGGTAAATTTAAGAAAAATGGAGACATAAGGCAAAAATAAAAGACCTTCCCAGAATTAAGATGATGAAACAAAAGAGAAAGAGAATGTCACCTTCCTAAAAAGGTGTCTCCTTATCTCTAAAAGTAAGAAGAGAAGATGATTCTTTTACAAGCACACGTACAACTTTCCCAGAGAAAGCCTTAAGCAGATGAAAGTATCCACTGTAATACAAGGCTCAGTACTAGAATTCAATAAATACTAGGTTGACTGATCGACCATATATATCTTTGGGGAAAGCATTTACTCTGTAAATCGCTTAGTACCTGCATGCATACTTTAGGTCCCAGACAAAAAGCTACCGGCAGTGACTACACTGGTTGACTTTTAGGCCCCATGCTGTGATTCTAGATCTAAAATCTGAATAGAAATTAATCTGTTACATGAGGCATATGATGGGGGAAACTGAAGAGCTCAGGAGTATAGTGAACTTAATTTCTGTCTAAACACATGCCAAGCCTTTTAAATCAAAATAGGAAGCACTTACTGAAAAGCTACCTTATGGTTGGCACAATGTTAAGACTTTTCACAGGGAAGACGTAAAAAGCATCGTAAAAAGCATCAAAAAGTCTTTTTAGTAAATTCAAATAGTAAATCGGCCAAGTAGATAGCTATAAAAAATTAGTTTCCAACAGGTTTGGATATTAGACACTGAAAAGAACTAATAACCAAAAAGTTGTAGTGGTTGTTTCAACTGCATCTTTTACAATTTAATAAATTTAAAGTTGCTAACTTTTTGAAAGTTATATTACAATCTGTATGTTGCCTATTACTTAAGTCTTGTTTTTGTGTTTAATTCAGCTAGGATGATAGGCAGAGAGGAAAGTAACAAAATTTACACTTAATTGATTTTTAAAAGCTTGGATAAATTTTCACCTTTAAGTGACAAGCTCTCTAGAATGACAAGCGATGTGACAGGTAAAAGTAAATGAAACAAAACTGAATTACCCTTGTCATCAATCTTGTTCTGTTGTGTAGTAAATCTGGTTTGGGAGTGACACATTCTGAATTTTACTATTCAAGCACTAAATGAATCTGTCTCTTCCACAGTGATAGTTCTAGCACAACAGTGATACATATCCTCATTTTAATTAACCTAATGGTCTATTAACCGATCATACTTGGAGGTCTATTTCATTACCCTAAATTAACATTTTCTTTCCATTAAAGTTACAGATATTAAAAAAAGACATTGCTTCCATGTGTGGTTTATAACACATTTAATCTATAGTTCTCCTTTGCTTAGTGATTACAAGCACTTAAACGTTCTCTGAAAAGCACTTAGAACTACTAGCAGCCCCATGATTTATTCACTCCTCTGCAGGGAGGGCCATTAATAAGGAGAATAAAAATGCAATATTTCAAGAATAAAAATATCTAGTCGTTAGCTCAATGAAAGCAATTCTAAGAAAGGTGTTGATTGATATTTTAAAAGGTGTGATGGTTCTCCTTAAAGTAAATGGGTTTGTATTTACATAAAATAATTGAATAATCCTAACATATTTTGTCATTTTATTCTCCTTGCAATTAGAAATTTAGTTTCTCAAGTTTAGAATCAAGCATAAGAACAACAATAAAGTAATTTTAATTGTTCTAGAGGACTTTTTAAAGCAAATGTTTGCCAATTTAATGAGAAATTATTTGATCATAATTCTTTGATACAAATTCAGCACCTAAGGCTAAACTGTCAACCCATAGACAGAAATTAACATATATATCAGCTCATTACTGTTTACTTGCCAAATTAATCCCTGTTGATCAAAATGAAAACATAAACCTTAATTTGATTTAAAGATGGTTTAAATTTTTTTTTCACATTATCCCAGGTTTAAAACAGATCCTCAGAAGTGCTGTTAGACAAAAGTGTATCCCTCTTCCCAACCAACCGCCACCCTATTTCAGAATTTACTCTCAGAAACAAAACTGATGCCCAAAAGAAACCCTAAGTATTAAACAGACATTCTATTTTCATTACATGATATTGTGAAACTCTTGTTGATTTGAAAATTTAGATATCTTATAAAAGTTACTGGATTTAAAAGTAACCTATTGAATAAAATCTCTTGCCAGGAACACATCCTGTGTTAGATTTTTCTATAGAAATTTCCATAATGCGTTGTCTCAATAAATAGTCTTAGAGTTTGTACTTTGAAAAGTGCTTGCTATACATCTGAAGGCAGTATTTTTTAATTCTTTCAAATTCACTTCAGAAAATTGAATGACGATTTGGTTATTTCACTTTCCAGAAGAAAAAGAAACAAATGGCATAAATACTTCAAGATGAACTATTCCCAAAATTAACCTTGGAAGCCTGGGACTAGTTTTGCTATCTATTAGGATAACACCAAAAAACAAAAGTTACTCATTCCAACTATTTTTCTTCAATGATTAATATATGAAACTATTTTATTAAAACATATATACATATTTTTGAGTTATGGGCCATTTTAATAAGAAGGTAAAAGGTTTTCCTAATTCCCTAACATTTCCTTAATTTGGAACAAATCATTTGAAACAGTTTTCTCTACTTAAAGAAGCTACTGCTAAGAAGCTTAATTTAATAGTCTCCTAAAATATCATATTTTCAACCTACAACTTCTCTCTGCCTTGCTTCTTTAGCCTCCTATTAGAAGCGATAACTAATAAGAACTTGCTGTATAAAAATAAATATATTAATTAAAAAAAAAGAAAAGAAAAACAGACACCTAAAATATATTTAAAAAAAGAACAGCGGTCCCCAACCATTTTGGCACAAGGGACCAGTTTTGTGGAAGACAATTTTTCCACGGATTGGGGGTGGGGGGTTCATGCAGTAATGCGCGCGATGGGGAGCAGCACATGATGCTTCGCTCACTCGCCCGCCGCTCACCTCCTGCTGTGTGGCCTGGTTCCTAACAGGTCGCAGATCAGTACCAGTCCGCGGCCCGGGAGTTGGGGACCCCTGTATTACAATGTCTCACCCTATCTCATCCTAGTCAACTTTATTTCCACCTGTGCTCCTTCAGTTAAATAAATGTGATCATTATCTCCTATGTTTATTTCATTCATCACACCTTCCCACCCATTTCCTCGTGCCCATTCTCTCAGCAATGCCTGTCCTCTTTTTCCTCTCCAGCTACCCAAATCCTGCCCATCTTCAGGACACAGCTTAACACATCTCTCAGCTCTGGACCATAAGGGCCTGACCCTCCTTTGAATCTCCAAAAACTCACTGCCACATAAGGTGTCACTTTGTTCTTCAATTGTGTCACACGTGTCAGTTCTGTGATGAGCTACTTGAGAGCAACTGGGACCAGGGTCAGCACCATACACCACATCCAGAGCCATTATCTCCATAAATCTACACAGACACACCAGAATATACCCAGATGTCAGTCAGAGCCGAATAAAGGTAAAGAGGCCCAGCCCCATAACAAAAACTCACTAAAGCCACTCTCAACTGTCACATATCATACACTTGTATATATTACAGAAATCGCTGGAAAGATGATTTCAAGCAGTGGTCTAGTGGCTGTGTGTGAGACCTTGGCCAGGACAGGCCTCCAGGAGTTCTTGCTGGTGAGGCTCAAGGGCTGAGACCTCGCTGCTCCCTGAAGGAACCACACCTGGACCCACATCTCCTTCCACCCCAATATCTGACTGCCCTTCCATCAAGGAGTGTAGGTGCAGCACGGTGAACAAGCACACGGTAGCCTGGTGGGTGCCAGGATAACACACGAGGAATGGAGGTGGCTGGCTGAGTCTGCACTCATCTTGAGGGAGGAGTAAGCAGATCCTATTCCCAAATACCTACTTCAGGAAAGTAGCAAAGTCCTGTGCAGAAATTTTAAGTTTAAGGGCTGCTTAACTGACAGCCTTGGACCGAGTCGCCATTAATAACTGAATGGATATTTCTGATACTTCTCACCTACCCGTCTCATTGCCTGTGTCCAGCAAAGCTGCCCCCGTTATAAGCCCAAATAAGTGACTGTATGCTATTTCTTACCTCTCTAGAAACTGACACAATCCACCACCCACTCAACATGTTCTACTATTTACCTTTCAGACACTGTACCTTTAAACATATTTTCATGAAAGTATTATACATGAAAGTAGAGTAAAATCTTATCTGATTTTAGCCTCGATTTCATCTAGCCTCCAGCTTAAATGGTTACTATCCACTTCATATGATTCACAACTACTCTATGAAAGTAAGATTGACCCTGAAACTAAAAATTAAGAACACTGGTAAAGAAATTAGCTTAAGATATATATATATATAATTCAACATTTTTAATCCAAGTATTTAAAAAACAAAAATTTTTTCATCTTTAATGAATAAATATATTGCCCTAAATGCTATGAAAGCTGAAATTACAATCACTATTCCACGAAGACTACTTTATTTTGTGGCACCTCTGCTGTTCTGGATGAAACTGACTTCACCCTCAGCTCTAAGGGTAGGTCTGAACTGGCCTGAACCAATCAGCATAATCCCATCCTGCTTGCTATAATCCTTGATTCAGGGATAAACACATGACCTGAGTTGGTCCAATCAACATAAAACCAAAATGCTATTATTCTCTTTCCCTCTGGACCATGTGGTATGTGGATGTGAAGCCTGGAACCACTGCAGCCATTTTGCTACCATAAGGGAAGCTCCCCAAGGTCAAAGCTGATACAGAGAGAACACAGCCAAGAGAACCACAGAGAAAGAGAGTCAGAGCCTGCCAGGCCTAAAGCCCACCAAGCTCTGGATTTTGTCAGTTATATGTCACATACACTCTTTCATGTTCAAGCTATTCTGAGGCAAGTGTTCTATTACCTGCAACTAAAAAGAAATGTCACTTATCATTCTGAGGCACAAAAAAGATAGGAGTTTGGGAGTAACATATACACACTACTACAGTATATAAAATAGATAGCCAACAAGGACCTACTGTATAGCACAGGGAACTATACTCAATATTTTGTAGTAACTTAAAAGGGGAAAAGAATCTGAAAAAGAATATATATACATATTTATATGTATATAAATATATATAAAACTGAATCACTGTGCTATACACCTGAAACTAACACAACATTGTAAATTAACTATACTTCAATTAAAAAAATAATTTAAAATATATATATACATATATAAAAGATAAACTGAAGCTTCAAAAGAAGTAGTAAACTTGCCTTAAATTGAATAGCTGAAAAAAAAAAAAGAGTAAGGCCATAGGTTTAGGAGCAGAATGGACTCCTCTTATCCTCAAGGGTCAGGATGCTGGAGTTTTTACAACAGGAATTTTCAAACACGAAGCTGGCTAGGGCAACTCCTCCTGACCCGGCCAGCCCCTAGCTCTGAGGGCATGAATACCAAGAAATGGCTCTTGTGACTGTGCCTGCTGAAGGAGCTAAGCTAAAGAGCTGTAAGGACCACGGCTGAGCCTCCCTCCACCAACAGAAATGAATGCCAGACCCTCAGCAACATCACTGTGGAGTATGAAGCTGCAGGGAAAACGATGCCCATTCTTCTCTCCAGTGGAAAAAAACTACCCTGGGCTGCAGGAAACACAACCCCTCTGGTAAAATAATGAGAGCTTCATGTTTCCCTTCTGTGAAAACAGTAGCCAGGACCAACCACAAGAATGAGCAAGCGTCTGGGGATTCTGAGACTATTACACAGAGAGGAATCTCAAAAATATGTTCTCAAGAAAATGTGGCAGGGCTGAGGGTACTATCTGTGAAGTATCAAACAATTATAACTTGCCCTTCTCTTCCCAGCTTGCCTTTCTGTTGCCAGCACAGAGCAGTAGCACAGCAGCTGGGTGGCTACAGGCACAGCAGTGAGGAAGGGCTGGGGGTGGAGGCAGAGGCCTGGACCCATCGAGGCAGTGGCAGGGGCTGGCATAGAGGTGGTGAGCAGCAAAGATAGCAGTGCGGTTGGCAGATCTACCTACAGCAAATTATTTTTGACTGAGCAAATAGGAAACCATATTGAGGATAATAGGTGCTGTGTTTCTCACTGCCAGAGACAGTATTTAAAAAGAGCTCCAAGATGCTGAGTTAGAACGGAAAGTATCATTATGAACCCATGATTTTACCATATACACACACATACACACAGAGAGATATGGAAACATTTACAGATGTGTATATATGTACATGTGGGAGTGTGTGTGTATTTTTTTTTTCTGTCCCCAGGTAGGGTCTCATTTTCTTCAATTACAAAAATGAAGGGCTACACTAGAGTTATCCTGAATCCCTTCCAGCATTAGAATGTTGGCAAACACAAAAATGCCCATCTTTCTGCAATCTTCCTAAACCTACCAAAAATAATACTTCAGAAAGACATGTCACGAGAGTTAGAAATTAGATATTCAACAGGAGAAAGCAGAATTATCAATTATATCTACCACACAACACACACCGTGAAGTCACACCTTATAAATGTTCACTCTCCAGGTGTTGTTAGCGTTCAGAAAAATTGTCACCTTAGCAAATAATTTCTCTTAATGCTAGAAAGACATAACATGAACATCATTCTGCTTTAAAAGGGGGGCAAGGAAGACTATCATTGACAAAACGCTACACTCTAAGTTATTTCACTTCCACTTTGCCCTAGAGATGGAATTTTAAATATTTAAAAACCAGAACACATAACATGCATAGAGAAGCCATTAGAACTAAAGCAATTAGAACTGTGAAATATTAATTTTAGCTTTTGCTTCCTATAACCTTAATAAATGCATCAATCAAAATGTTAACTTTTCTGCTAAAACTAAAGTACAAAATGCCCTTGTAAAATCAGCACGTGTCTATGAACTCTTTTGCCCTGTTTCACAACTTTGCCTCTCCCACAAGTAACTGAAACCATAAATATTTAGACACCATAATACCAGGATTCTTACTCCACTCAATGATTCTTTCAGGAAACATATATTTGTAAGTTGGTGCCTACCACGTGATTAGACAGGATTACATATGGTCACCACCCTTAACATCAATAAATGTACTTTAATGGATTGTCAGGGTCACCCAAAGTTTTAAAATATATGAATAATGTAACCAAAATTCAATTTAAATTAACTTTTACTAGCACCAGCAAGTAAAAGTACTGCACCAACAGCAGAACCGAAATGATACCACCAGGATTAAATGAGATGACAGGGAATTCCCTGGCGGCCCAGTAGTTGGGACTCCACGCTTTCCCTGCTAAGGGCATGGGTTCGATGGCTGATCGGGGAACTAAGATACTGCAAGCCTCGGTGCGGCCCCCACAAAAAAAAAAAGATGACAAAAGTGGGCGAGGTGCTACACCAAGTGTGCCCTGGAGAAAAGAAATGCTTCCTGATCGTGACTCTCCAGCCCTCTGAGTACTTCCATGTACTACTTTGCATGGCTTTTTACCTCTTTAGTATCTTCATCTCTGACCCCTTCCTTCTAAACTCCTGCAGCACTTATTTCCATTAATCACTCATTAAATATTGTGTGTATCATTCCTTGTGTTGTGAATTCTTTAAAAAATAATATTCAGTTTCTTCAGCTAGATCTTAAGCCCTTCAAGAGTACAGACTGTATATTGTCTTTTTTGTAGTTTAAATACCTTGCACAGTTAGTAAAATAATAAGGACAAAATAAGTATTAAGCCAAGATTATAGTTTTCTGAGCACTATATTTCACAATTATGCATACATTTAAAAGGCCACAGTCTTGGATCAACAGTAAAAAGCACAGATTTTAGTTCTCGTTCTTCCCAGAATAAGCCAGTGGAGTCACTCAGCCTCACTGGGCTTCAGTCTCCTCAACCACATGAAACCTCTTAAGTCCCGCCCGTTATAAGTGTCTAAGATTCTACATCACAGAGTTAATACAAAGTTTATTTAGTATTATTTTAGTGGCATTACATGGCCGTTTTTGACATTTTAACACTGATTTTATTTTAATTTTAATATTTATTTATTTATCTGTGCTGGGTCTTAGTTGCGGCATGAGGGATCTTTTTTTAGTTGCAGCATGCGGGATCTAGTTCCCTGACCCGGGATTGAACCTGGGCGCCCTGCACTGGGAGCGCAGAGTCCCAACCACTGGACCACCAGAGAAGTCCCTTAACACTTTTTTTAAACAATTTTTATTTCTTACAACTGGGTTGGGTCTCACAAATGAATCAAAATACAAAATGACTCAGTAAGTCAACTGCTCAAATGCTAACTGGATCATGTTCTACTAAGAGTTCATTCTAGGGCTTCCCTGGTGGCGCAGTGGTTGAGAGTCCGCCTGCCGATGCAGGGGACACGGGTTCGTGCCCCAGTCAGGGAAGATCCCACATGCCGCGGAGCGGCTGGGCCTGTGAGCCATGGTCGCTGAGCCTGCGCGTCCGGAGCCTGTGCTCTGCAACGGGAGAGGCCACAACAGTGAGAGGCCCGCGTACCGGAAAAAAAAAAAAAAAAAAAAGAGTTCATTCTACTCAGCTGTGGAACAAACTCAGGCCCTAGAACATGAATGAGTTGACAACAGCTAAGCTTATCCACTGGGTTTTAGAGGAGCATCAACATTACAGACCAGGAGAAAAGGAAAAAAGTTGTTTCTTCTATAACATGAGATGTGTTTGATTTTTTACATCAAACACTATGAAAGTAAAAATTTCTTACCTAATCCATCTTCTTTTTTCCTACACTTTCCCCCTTCGTTTTCCTGTAATAAAAGCAAACATCATGTCCCTTCTTTTTTTTTTTTTTTCCTTTTCTTCATATCAGAAAAAAGGTATACAAACTTGTGAAACATCTGGGCCCATGTTTTTAATATCAAACGGGGAGGTAAAAGGCATACCAAGCAAATGGACCTAATGCAACTCATTGTTTACTCTGGATTAAACTTCCAGGATGAGAGAAGGAGCTTGTGAACTTGCAGATATTTATCCAAATGAGATGCAAAAACTGTCTGTCTGGTGGAACAGATAGCCACAAAGGTTGATGTCTCTGATGGGCATTAACCGATTTTCTATCTAACCCAGAAGCATTTCTCTGTTAAATTACCTATATATGCCTGATGTCTCAAATGTTCTTTGAACCAGCCATAACATCTTACTGATTTCCTTATTAATTTCATGAGTTAAATAAAATCTCTCACACAGATTCATTTTATATTTACCTGAGACTGATGATTTTACCTCTTTGAAAATTATCCATTAACACGTGTAAAACCAGAAACCTATCATAATTCTGTAGGGAAGTATGACAGGTCTATTTACATAACGACTGTTCCTTAGATCGCTTAGATTAAACAAAATACTGATGAAAATCAAAACCTTTTACATACTATCATATATTATTACTTCCCTTATAGGAGTCCTTATTTTCAGTGTGCAAAAACAAACAAACAAAAAACCAATTTTTTTTAATGTAATGGTTTATTTTCTCCCATTTGGTTTACTGCAATTGTTCTGGTAAGCTCAGAAGCGAGAAAGAAAAAGATACTGACCATTAAGTTTGGCAGAATGAACAATTCATAGCCAAGACAGCTACTGCTCTGGCAGTGGGCAAAGGGTTCTCTTTGATGGGGCTTCTCTTTAAGTTACCCCTGAGAATGAAAGAGCACATAGAGATGTGAAAGCCCACACAGATATATGGGCTGATGAGCAATGGGACCTTTGCAGCTACAGTCAGCACCACATTGCTGACTCATTAAATGACAAAACGCACTTGATTTCAGCAAAGAACAACCAGCCCCTGTAATTCCATCACTTTCACGGAGACACCACATCAGAGATGCAGACGTTTCCTGACGTCAGAGAGGCTCTAGTGCCACTTGTGCCAAACCAGCATCATTTCTGTTCTGAGACATTTATTCTGCACCAAAGTGCTATTAGAATTTTGCTGTCAGATGGCAAGAAAGAAGGTCTTACTTTATGACTTTTCTGCAGGCATCTCTATAGGGAAAAGATTTATACAGAGAGCTTCACAGAAAATTAACAAATACGGCTACTGGGAAGCAATTTAATTTGGTCAACAAATACGGTTACTGTACAGTCTTGTTAGTTGATGGAATCATTCGAAGTGCTGCCAGTCGAAAGTCAAACGTATTCCCTAAATGACAAGAGAGGTCACGAAGACGGATTAGTCAGAGTACTGGATACCCTGCAACCCAGAAAAAGCTCTTGAGTCCAGGGCATGGAGGAGTGGATGTCTGTGCTTCAAAATAAATCAACTGTCTGCAAACAACTACTTTTTCAAAAGAGAGAACTAAAGGGGAATATGATCCCAAACCAAGCACCAATCTCTAACTCCTTTTCTCACATTTCTCTCTTGTTGTCAGCTAATAATCAATACTCCAGCCTTGGCTGGAAGTTTGGCTTAGAATTTTCTCCTAAGATAAATACAATTTGAACTAGAAAAAGTAATGGAAAGCTATTTACCAGAATGTAAATTGTGGTTATTTCTATAATGATGGGATTTTAAGTAACTTTAATTTTCTTACTGGCATTTTTCTGTATTTTCTGAAATTTCCAAAGGGAACATGTATTACTCTAGTCATCAGGAAACAGATAGATATAGATATATATACATACACATACACACACGTGTATATATGTATATACATATATATACACACATTTATATATATATGCATATATATGTAATTTAAAATATTTTAAAATAAGCACTGATCATTCAAAAGTTTTCCACATTAAATAAGCCTGACTTTTAAATTGATAATCTAGTTATTAGCTTTAAAAAAAAAAAAGCTTCAAAAAATCCAACTATAATGTTTGATGCAACAGTGACTAAGTGATTTCTATCCTAAGATGCAGCATTTCCTTAAAAAGCTCAAAAGCAAGACGCAAGGTTCATTAACTTGGGGGAATCAACCTAGAGAGGCAGGACCACCACCACGCCCCCGCTCCCAGTGTTAGTATACATTTCTGCTCAAAGAAGCAAAGACTGTTAGACAGACTGTGTAAAATCCAAGTTTCAGAAACTGATCATTTTAAACTAAACGTCTCAAGGAACATTTAAATCTATTTCCTTCATGCTTGAGGTAGTATGACTTCTATGAACCAATATCCAGCCAGAATTAGGATGATTTCTAAAATAAGTTAAAAATATGCTCATATTCATCAAGTTCAAAGAGAGCTACAGCTGCAGGCCAGGCGTGGTAGATGACTCCAGAGGCCAGCACCTCTTTACTGGAGTTTGAAGAGCCAGGAAAGCACTCCCCATGTCAATTTCAGCAACAATTTTCCTTCTCTTCATTTCCCTCCACACAGTCGTTGAGATCCAAGAGTACCTGAACCTAGCCCAAACAATAACCCTTCCTTGAATAACTTTTAGTTTCAAAGCAGCAAAGCTTGTAAAACTGAACATTTCAACAGGAGAGACTTTGGTCACTGATATATTACCAACAAGAGAATTCTTTGGGGTTTTGGAAGAAATCTTAAAGAGCAAGTCATGTATTTGAAAAATAACTAATGGATTTTTAATTTATGCATTTAGGCAAAAGACTACATTTAAAATATTTCAAAACTGTAAAGAGACTTTCTGAAGTCTCTTGGTTCTTAAACCAATTTTTAAAATGCTGTTAGGAAAACATTTAACTTCTTTTAGTGACAAATACCATTTAAATAGGGAGTGGAATTAGAGAAGAATTTACAGTTGACCCTTGAACAACATGGGGGCACCAAACCACCACCCCCCGCCCCGAGTCAAAAATCTGCCTGTTAACTTTACATTTGGCCCTCCACATCAGGGGATCCGCATCCGTGGATTCAACCAGATACTGTAGTATTTATTGAAAAAATCCACATATAAATGGACCCACAAAGTTCAAACCCATATGGTTCAAAGGTCAACTGTATTTAAAAATCCTTCCCAAGGATCTTTGTTAGCTGCTAATGTACAGATCATCTCTCTTTCAATCACATTATCTCAAAACTCTACACTGAAAATGAATTCTAGGTCTTAACTCTCCCTTCCAAAAAATTTTGTGCACCTCTGTCACTCTACCTCTGCTAGGGAAAGTCTAAACAAAACACATAGGAGTCAACCAGATGAACACAGAGTAACTGAAGAAGACAAAGAGTGAATAAAATAACAATAGCATCCCAAAACCTCACCCCTAAGCAGAATAATAAAATGCCTAGTCTGCATAACTATTTTTTATAAAAACTGCAAAAACAAGAAACAGAGAATCCTAAAGTAGTATCACTTCCTTCCAGTTTCAAAACCAGTGCACACAACAATTTTTGTTAGGTATGTACACACCCGCAAGACTCCCAGAGCTCATGCAATTTACTTTAAATAAAAGGATCTATGAAGAAAATGTCCTGTTTTTATTCTTTCACACAAATTCTTGCTCAATAGTAAAATAAATGTTTACCACAACAACAAAAAAGGGTTAAACCTTCACATGAAAAGCACCACACAAATATATTCCATCACAGGCCCTCTGTCCGTCAACATTCAAGCCTAGGGCACAAGTCGAAAGCCCTAAGGGCTGGGGAAGCAGCAACCAATCTAAGGCAAGTCAGTCTATATTTCACCCATGAACATTCCCCAGCGGTCAGTCCTGCCAAGGGGAATCCAACTCATTACTGCTTATAAGTTCTGTGACTCCAAAAAAAGTTGAAAATCACGTTTTGTGAACACAAATGATAAACATTTAAAGAGGGATTTTTCTTTCTCATGATCAATGACATCTGTAGCTCACGAAGGGTGACAACTGACAAATCACATTATGCTCTGCAAGAGACCTAGGGACCTTATAAGGATTTATAAGATATGATGTGGTTTTTTCACACCTTTACTCATTCAAATCCTCTTCATCTGAAATAAAGCTGTCCCCACGGTTCTTAAAAATTACAACCTAGTCAATACCACTGTTGGCAAACTCAGAAAAAGCTCTGAAACCAAATATTAGCCTCCTCATTCTAACACACAAGAGAAGAGAGTGAATCCAAGGAAGAGACAAACATGAAAAGAGAAGATGGGAAAAGAACAAAAGGAGGAGACAGGAGAAGTATTTAAAACTTACAAGTTGAAATTAGACCCAATTTTATTAATGAAAAGAGGATGGCATAATTTTGCTAGAATCTGAATGTAATTTGCCAATTGCTGCCAAGAAGAATCAATCAGCAGCTCCAGAGAATTCTAAATTAAAAATGATCAGTCACCATACTCATGCAATATAAAAAAGCCCACTGATGGATTAAAAGATTAAATGCCCCAGAAGTGACATGGGTAATGTCTAGTCACACAAACATGGGAGCAGTGAAAGATCTCAAAGTCAGAACGGACCAAAAGTTTAATCAATCAGCATTAAGAAACTATTTAAAAGAAACCTCATGTGTGTTTCAAAAAATCAGCTTAATGATGTTACAGAAGTGCATTAAAATCTATAATGCAAATTAAATGTTGGAAGCCTGCCTGCCTGCCTAGAGCCCATGCTCTGCAACAAGAGAAGCCACCTCAATGAGAAGCCCGCACACCACAACGAAGAGCAGCCCACGCTCCCAACGAAGAGAAAGCCCACGCGGAGCAGCAAAGACACACCACAGACAAAAAACAAATAAAATTAAAAAGAGGGCTTCTCTGGTGGCACAGTGGTTGAGAGTCCGCCTGTCGATGCAGGGGACATGGGTTCGTGCCCTGGTCCAGGAAGATCCCACATGCCATGGAGCGGCTGGGCCAGTGAGCCATGGCCGCTGAGCCTGCGCGTCCGGAGCCTGTGCTCCGCAACAGGAGAGGTCACAACAGTGAGAGGCCCGCGTACAGCAAAAAAAAAAAAAGAAAAAGAAAAAGGAACAGATTATCATGACAGGCTGTGAAACTGTCTTTCTTAGAGACTTTAAAAATAGAATAGTTTACACATGGGCCTCTCCAGAGTCAGGGGACACGGAAAAGGCCCTCCCAACATGCAGGTTCCCTGGCCACACCTGTAACCTTCCCACAGAGGCAAATCCTACAGCACTAGTCACTGAGTAACTCAGCATCTGCAATCATGGGGCAGGAGACCCAAGTCAGAAAAACCACCTCACCCTTCCTCTTCTGGGCCCAATTCTGAAGACCGTTACACAACAAACAACATGAGATAACGTACAGTTAGACTGTGATGCTTCCCTCTGTGGAGGGCTTAATGAAGGGAAGGAAAAGGAAAACTCATTTTGGGGGTTATACTAATGGAATGCTCCAGAAAAGTAAAGGAGTAGCAAATCTAGTATTTATTAAGATTGTTTAAGTATTAATCACCCCTGACTGACAAAGAAATACTGACTTGGTGAGGATCTTGAAGCTAAATTGGGAAGATCTATGGAGTCTGGAAATTTTTAAAGTAAACCAACAGTAAGCACTGTCTTGAAGTGAAGCAAAATGAGCAGGTAGATGGCCTCCATGTGGCAATAAAGAAGGCAGGAGCGTGGGACGAAGCCTGGAGACAGTCTAGCCACGCACATTACACCAGCTGCTAGAAGAAAGGGAGCCGAGACTCCAAAGGTTCCTCACATCCTTCTTTAGAATTCTTAGAAGCAGAAGCCTACATTTCACAATGTTTGTCTCTTCCTTTAAGTATCTGTTTTCTGCTTAGTCTCCAAAGTTCCCTAGAAATTATCAGGCTGTCCTAACAGGGTCAGCTCAGTGCAAGCAGTTTATCTGGAGGTCAAGGGAAGGAGTAATCCAAGGGACTGGAGGGAGTCCCAGGCCAGGACAGCAAGAAAGAGGAAGAACGGTCCACAGTTCAGACCCCATGGCCTCCTGGATGGCCTTCCTCCACAGGCCCTGTGCAAAGCTCAGCAAATCCTAAGACACTGACAGAAATTCATTCTCCTCCAGAGTGCAGCCTCATGCCAAAAATACTAGAAAAGAGAACTCAATCGTTTGCATCTCAGATCACTTTGTCCCCAGATCCGGTTCGCAGACTTCAGTGTGCATAAAAATCACCTGGGGCCCATCCCAAGCGATCTTGATTCAGTAAGGTCAGAGCAGAGACCCAGGAATTTGACATATTAAAAGGCACACCACACTTTCAGAAGCTCAAGCTGTAGAGAAAAATATATAAATGGCAGAAAGCAGGCAACAGAAAGAAAAATTAAATCAAGTGTTTAAAAGAAGCATTTGCCTCAATTAATCTGTCACTCAATAATTAAATTTGATTGTACTGTATGGATAATCTTCATGTTACTTCAGAAATGCAGGTGCTTCGTTGGTTTTCAACTCTGATAACTCATAGGAATGGCATCATTTGACAGTTACTGTTGTTACAGAAAGAGCTAAGGGTTCAGGGAAAATTCCTGATTGCTTTACCTTCATCCAAGCACACTGCTTTCAATAACAGAGACTGCCCCCTTGTGACTGGAGAAGCTTCAATAAAGTATTATAAAAGCAAACCATACTGACAACAACATACAGTAAGCACTTACAATATGCAAGGCACTGTACTATGTGCTTTACATGTATGAAACCAACAACCCTATGAGGTAGGTCTTACTGCTGTCCCCATTTTACAAGGGAGCACAGAGAAGTTACTTGCCCACACAACTATTAAGCGGAAAAAGCAGGATTCAAACCCAAGTCTCTCCAGATATGCCACAAAACAGGCTCACTCAGGCTGTAAAGGAAAAATTAAAAATTGATTTCCAGTGACTTCCCTGGTGGTTCAGTGGTAAAGAGTTCGCCTTACAGTGCAGGGGACGCAGGTTCGATCCCTGGTCAGGGAACTAAGATCCCACATGCTGCAGGGCAACTAAGCCCGCCCTCCACAACTACTGAGCTCATGCACCCTGGAGCCTGCGCACCACAACTAGAGAAGAGAAAACCCGCATGCCACAACTAAAGAGAAAACCCGCATGTTACAACTAGAGAGAAGCCCATGAGCTGCAGCGGAAGATCCCGCATGCCTCAACGAGGATCCTGCATGCCACAGCTAGGACCCGATGGAGCCAAAAATGAATAAATTAATATATAATAAATAAATCTTCAAAAAATAAAAAAAAAAATTTTGAAAAAATATTTTGAGGGGAAAAATTGATTTCCAAATCATAAAACATAAGATAATTTGCTATAAACTGTGGAGCAAGAAAAATAAAATGTGAAAATAAATGGTTCCAACCACCTGCTCTGAGGGTCTTGTATAATTCAACTGTTAACATCTTAAAAGACACTGGTCTGTCACATTTATTCAATGATTAAAACTTTCAGCTGTTTAAGGTTATACATAATCTCTAGTTAAGGTAAAGAAAGGATCCCCAAAGTTGCCAACATATGTGCCCTGCTCCCTTCAGTGTAAGTGACAGCTTAACTTTTTAACCAGAAAAGAGTTCTAGTCTTTCAACACAATTTAAAATAAAACAAACATTTATATGCATTTTTTGTGCTATCATTTAGCACTGGGGTCAGCAGTCTGATAGCAAATATTTTAGTCTTTGAAGCCCACACGATCTCTGTCACTATTCAAATTCTGCCACCAGAGCCACAGACAATACATAACAAATGGGCATGGCTGTGTTCCAATAAAACTTTATTTACAAAAATAAGCAGCTGGCTATATTTGGTCTGTGGCCCCATAGTGTGCCAACCCCTGAGTCAGCAAGCACTTAATGGTAGAAGAATTTAGGAAAAGCTGTATTTTTACTAGAATCTAAGAAAATTTCTTTCATGAAAGCAACTGTATAATCTACCACTCAAAATGTAAGCTTTTCTCATTTCTCATACTTTCAAGTTCATTTATGCCAAAAGTAGATGAACACAAAAAAGAAATCCCAAATGCCAGTATTCCATTCATCTTACTTAACTTTACAAAGGCTAAATTGGTGATAACATATTACTTGGAATAGGCTATATACATATTAAGGGAGAAAATAAATGTTTTAATATCTTACAGTTCCTACGGTAAACCCACATCTACAAAGATACTTCAGTCTTGCTGCTTTTCAGCCACAACTACTCATACAATTCTATTATTTCAGGTCCAAAATAGACATAGAAATAAAAACCTACACACACACACACACACACACACACACACACACACACATATTTTTTAATCCTGACTTAAAAGAAAGTGCCCATGTTATGCTCAAAAGTGGAAGGAGAGAGTTGAGAGGAGCAAAACGCAGCTATCACAGCCAGGTCTGGGTCACAAGACCAACACACACTCAGCAGCTTTTATATGAAAACATCATTAAATGCATAGTGATCAAATACTAGGCTTCTCTCTCAAAACAAACAGCTCAAGTTTTCTGTAACAGTGTATGTCAAGACAGTCTACTCACTAACGACTGAAACAGGCAGAGCCCCAGGAAGCACATTCAGCCTGTGAGCGGTGGCTCATGGTTACTGTATAAAGTGGAGAAGGATGGTCGGGCTCTGTGAATGCTTCTCCAAGTGTGGCCCACAGCACCGCAGGTACAAGCACAGTAACTGACCAGTTTCCACCTGGACACATTAGAGAAGGGAGCCGGGGCAAAGAGGAGAAGCATCCAATCCAGAGGACAGGGAGGTGAAGAGGCCAAAGGAAGGCTGCCTCTGTGTGTACCTACATTTGCACATGTGCATTTGCATGTGGTTATGTGTGTGTGCGAACACAGGAGCATTCACTCTGAAACCTGTCCCTAAAACTGCCATCTACAAAATCCATAACATTATGACTACTAAGTGAGAAAGTGGTCTGATTTGAAACAGTTTATCTTCAAAACATGCAAAAGCTTTTCTGTTTTGATTCTGCAACCAGTCCCATTAAAGCTAGGATATGCTTATTTGAAGAAAATGCCTGAAGTCAACAGAGGATACATTTTTACATTATTCATTATCCAAATAATCTTCAAAACCTACATTACGGGATTTAATTACATGTATTACTCCTTTAGTCTAACTTGCTTCTCTTGCTTTTCAAGATGTGAGAAACTCACGTCAAAAGCTAACAGTTCATATAAAATTGCTTTGGTTTTACCACTACTTATTTATAGACTCAGACCTCAATCCAGTGTCTTCAGGACTCTAGTATAGTTTCCCAGCTACTTACCAACTAACCCGTATAACTCTACCAGCAAATGGGTGAAGGGGTAGAATCAGCTCACCGATTACCTTCATGAATAACATTCATGCACTTTAACAGTCTCAAGCAAGATGGATTTCTCCTTCAAGCACTAAGTTGTCTTATCACAACACAAAGCACAGCACCAAGGACAGACCTGAAGTGCAGAACTCAATTCAAAGGGCTACTTCATTGTGGCTGAACTAACAACTCACCAGCCTCTAGAGTGCCCCACGTTCCCTAATGTCAAATGATCTCCATCCCCATCCTCAAGGTCAACTTTCTGGCCCTGACTCCAGGCTTGCAATGCTCTACATGTGAACTAAAATCAAAAACAACTTATTCACCAAAGAGGACAGTGATGGCAAGTAACTGAAAAGATACTAAACGTCATTAGCCATTACAGAAAGGCAGATTAAAGCCATGATGAGAAACAAGTACACATCCAATAGAATGGCAATGATAAAAAATACTGCCAATACCAAGTGCTGCTAAGAATGCAGAGCAACTGGACTCTCACACATTGCCAGTGGAAATGCAAAATGGTTGAGCTACTCTGGAAACGTGCTAGGCAGTTTCTTATAAAGTTAAACATACACTTACCACATGACCCAAGAATCTTATTCCTGCGTGTTTAGAGAAATAAACACGTACATTCTGCCAAAAACCTATACATGAGTATTCACAGCAGCTCTATTCAGAAAGGCCAAAAACTAGAAGCAACCCAAATGTCCTTGAACAAGTGAGTGTATAAATAAGCTGTGGAACATCCACACAGTGGAATTCTACTCAGCAATTAAAGGAAAGAACAGCTGATACACTAGTAGATGGAGAATTACGTTGAATTTTTAAAAATCTTAAAAGGTTATAGACTCTGTGTGTATTAGTTTTTCTAGGAATGCTATAAAAGAATACCACAGACTGAGTGGCTTAAACAACAGAAATCAATTTTCTCACAGTTTTGGAGACTAAAAACTCAAGATCAAGGTTAGCAGGGCTGGTTCTGAGGCCTCTCCTGGCCGCGTGCCCTCTCTGTCTTCACAGGGTCTTTTCTCTGCGTGCATGCACCCCAGGTGTGTCTTTGTGTGCCCAAATTTTCTCTTCTTATAAGGACAACGGTCAGATTGGATTAGGGCCCATACAAACAGTCTCATTTTAACACAGTCACCCCTTTAACGGCCCTGTATCCAAAAACAGTCATATCCCAAGGTACTGAATGCTAGGGTTTCAACATGTGAATTCTGGGGAGACACAATAAAGCCTATAATGGTATGCTTCCATTTATATAACATTCCCCATATGACAAAATTGTAGTGATAGAGAGCATATCAGTGGTTGCCAGGGTTGGAGGAAGGGTATTACTATCAAGGAGTAGCATGAGAAAATTTCTTAAGCCTGATGGAAAAGTTCTGCATCCTGACTGCAGTGGTTACAAGCATCAATGCATGTGGTAAAACTTCACAGAACACAAACATACACGCATACAAAGAGTACACATAAAAATCTGAAAAAAGGTCTGTAGTTTAGTTGATAAGAGTACTGTGGTTACGTCAGGTGTTATCTTTGGGGACAGTTAAGTGAGGAGTACAGCAGAAACTCTCTGCACTATTTTTGCAACTTTTATGAGTCTAAAACCATTCCTAAATAAAAAGTTTAAAAGTAAATATTCATAGCTACTAGACTCTCGGGGGGAGGCCTGGAGAACCATGCTTAGTGGCTGTACTGCCAAGTTCATGCCCTCCCTCCACACACCCCAAAAGAAACAACTGTGACATCAGGCTGTACCCCCCGCCCCGAACACTCGAGTCCCACCACAGTAGTATGGGTATGCTGTCAAGGAGCTGAGAAAACCTGGAGAGGGAGCCCTAGTAGAAAAAATTTGAGAATCAATGTTTTAGGCAAATATTATTAATGGTTTTATTATTTCTTTCTTCAAAATACCTTTACATGAGGACTCCATTAATTTACCTTGAAATATATAGTCCAGGATTTTAAGACCAATTTCACACCAATTTCTGTTTGTTAATTTTATTCTCCCTAGATTTAATTTTAGAAACAATGAAGCAAGGTAGAGAGGGAAAGTAAACAACTTTAAGTCTTGGTATTGATTCATATTCAATTACTGGAGAGTAATTGATTACATGTCAGCAATATGACAATGACAAATTTAACACATCTGTTGTGTGTATAATTTTTTAAGAAAACCACTTCCAGGGTATAAATAATCCTTGATTTTAAAAAATGTATATCCATTCCAATTGTCTAAAATTAAGCCACATACTTAATAAGTGGCTTTTTTTAAGTTAGTTTTTAATCTAGCTTCTCTACTGTCTAGATGTAGCCACAGAACTCTGAGTCCCCTTAAGAAACAATCACTATTTGAGTTTTCCATACAAATTTAAATTAATTGAAACAGCTTGAAATTTGCAGTTAATCTGCAAAGTTTCATTTATGAGGTTCAAATTTATAGTATTCTTATTTCAAGAAAAAGCAGCATTACAATACACAAACCATATGTAAAAGATCCAGGAATTCTGACTTCTGATCTTACAATTTTCTACCATTTGAGTAAGTAGTCCTAACACGGCTCTTAATTCATCATCCTTAAGAATTCATACAATACAGCTTAATTTCATTTATAAATAAACCACAAACCCAAAAATGATTATGACTGCAATACAGACAACAGTGATATAAATTCAGTAAGGCTAAGACCTGATACAGTTAAAATACAATTGAAAAGTTTTTGGTTTAAAGCAATCTAACAGTTCTTGACATACCCATTCCCCAAATCATCTTGAATACTTATGAAATGTGGAAAATAAAGCTTGTAACAAAATTAAGACTGAAAGAATCTGAGAGGAAACAAAACAAACTACTTCATTATTTAAGCCAATTTGTGCCAGGGATACAGAAGTCCATCTCATTTTGTAGATGATTCAGTTCTAACCCAGGAGAAGGGAACTCTTTTCAGATAGACAGAACATGGCTGAGCCACAATTTCAATCAGGTTCTCCAGCTTACTATAGGTCACATACACAATGCAGAGAGCCACTGTTTTATACTATGTTAGGAATGAAATGAAATAGGATTCTATTGTAGTTTTTGATATAACAAAGACCTGGCTATTTTTTTTTCAAGAATCTTGCAGTATTACATTTCTGAAAATTTTACACATTTCTAAGTTTGCCAAGGACAAACCTCAGGTACAAAAACAAAAGCAAATCTATATCAGAATGTATTGATCTACTGACTTGTTGGTGGACATTTGGGTTGTTTCTAGTTTGGAGCTATCAATATTATGTATAAAACTGCTATGAATATTCATGAACAAGACTATGTACACACATGGCTTGCTTTCTTTTGGGTAAATATCTAGGAGTGAGATTGCAGCATCATACGGTAAGTATATGTTTAACTTTATAAGAAACTGCCAAGTTACTTTGCAAAGTAGCTGCACCATTCTACACCCCCAAAAGGAATGCATGAGAATACAATTTGATCACCAATACTTGGCGTGAACGTTTTTTTAATTTTAGCCATTCTAGAGGGTGTGCAGTTGTTTCTCACTTTGGCTTTAATTTCCACTTCCTTGTATGACACATGATGCTGAGGATCTTTTTCACATACTTACAGGCCATTAATATATATGTCTTTGTAAAATGCCTGTTCAAATCTTTTCCCCATTTCAGTATATTCACATGATGGAATATTACTCAGCAATAAAGAGGAATAAAACACAACAAATGATGAACCATGGAGGCATCTTGCTGAGCAAAAGTAATGAGACACAAAAGGATATATACTATATGACCCCACGCATATAAAATCCTAAAACAGGTAAAATTAATCAATAACATTCAAAATCAGTGGTTGCTTGTGGCAGAGAACTGGAAAGAATTACTACAAAGAGCACAAGGGCACTTTCTGGGAAGATGGAAATGTTCTATACTGTGTTTAGGGTAGTAGTTACATAGTGTATACTTTTGCCAAATGTTAGAGACTTATATAGTTTAAATGTATGACTTTCATTATATGTAAATTATATCCTAGTAAATACTACATGAGCTACTTTACATATCTTCAAACCTCATACTTGAATTTAATCTTTGTATGAAAAGAAGTGCTGACTCAGCTGTCTACAATACATAAGTTTTAAAACTCCTTCATAACATAAAACTGATATCTGACTCTGAAGCCTAGGTACAGAGTCCATTCTGGGCACAAAAAGGTTTATATCTGACTAAAAGACCCTGTCATTCTGAATTTCCATCTATCTTAAAACACTTCAACTGACCACTGGAGAGAAAATGAATTAATAAGAAGGTACACTATTTTTGAAAAGCATGATTTACTATTGTTTCTGCCACTCTGTCTGTCCGATCCTTGGCCTCCTGAAAGTACCTTGGAGTTGTATTCCTAAATGACCCTCTTCGTTACCCGGACTATTAACAACTTCTAGCTTCTGAGAATTATCTCGTCTTTAAAGAGACCATTAAACTTATGTTGACCACATGTCTCACATGCTCAAAGGAGATTTCCAGTCTTTTGAGTCAAATGTCTAATGTTATTATAAATTAGACCACACGATGAAACATTTAAAATAATTCCATGAAAAAAAATGTGTTTAGAATCCAAATCAAATGAACAAATATTATTTGCTCAAAAAGGAAAGGAAATAAAAATATAATTTAAATATAAAATCAGACCAAAACAACTAGATACAGTACATACTTTATGTCAGAAAAGTTTGAAAAGTCAAAACTATTCCTAAGTATAATTCTATAGTTACCTACTTAACCAAGAAAAAAATGTTTTATGTATGTCTGTTTGTTCGTTCATTCATTCATTTATTATTCCTCTACCTCGTGCTTGAGGGAACACCATTCAAGCGTTTTTTTTTAGTTATCTGAATAGCATTTGTTTGTAAATATATAAAAGATCCAAAGAGACTCCTGTTAGCTCATTTCATAATAATATAGTTTAGTTGTCTCAAATTATACTGTCTGCATCAAGATTAATAATAACTTTTTCATAAAGACTGCTGATGAAAAAAGTATTTTAGCATCAGGTGAAGTAACATAAGTGAGAAATGCACGTTCCAATCTCTTCTAATTTGAATTATCCAACTTGATAGTTTTTTTAATGTATTATTCTGCATAAATAAGATCCCCTTAAATTATAGACCAGAATTACTGTGTAAGCATTTCTTTGATTTAATGGTAATTTAATCTCCTTAATATAAGAGTTTCCCAAATTTGATAGAGTCTTTTAGTGAAGCTATTGCAAAGATCTCTACCCTTGATCTGCTATTTACCAATTACTTTACAAGTTTAAATACCTTTATTTTAGCACTTTCTCAGGTTATCTTCCGGAGTCAGGCAATTGCTCATAACTTTTGCACCTGTTCTCATATAATTAACTAAATATATAAAATCCGGTTGTTTTTCTCTGGCCAGACTTCCAATTTTGTTTAATCTCTCCTTTGATGCAGCTTAAAAAACTTTTACTATCCTCACATTAATAAGGTATATTACTTCAAGCACTCACTGTAAGACGTCTTTGCGACAAACAAATATTTGTGTTGGTCTTTTAGTTAAACTCCAGAGAGCTAACCTGAGTAAATAAACAGTGAAAAGAATCTCTACTTTCTGGGAGTATCTAATGTTTAAATTAAATCCATGTTTTGTTTGTTTTGTTTTTCTCGTAATTTACTGAAATAAATGTGCTTTTTCACAATCCATGCTGGCTAAAACACACCCATCTCTACCTCTGCATCCATCCACCCACAGCTGGCCTCATAGACAAAGATTTCTGGTCAGCCCAAAGTCAAAACACAAGAATGCTACTCCTAGGAAATAAGGTATTAAAAAGCAAATGCTCAGTACATAGTTTGAATAGAACTGATGGGGCTTCAATCAAGCCCAAACTTTGTGGGATACACACACACCCCCATGTGCACCCACAGGCATGCCTACGGCACACACACACACAGGCACACACAAGAAGGACCTCCAAACAGAGCCAAAATGTCTAAGTCCACCTTCAGACACAGACTCTTCAAGCTCCTGCACTAACCGGTTGACTGACTGGCTTGTGGGACCATTACTGAACTAACCTGCACCCTTCCCCACAGTGAGCACTGCTCCAGGAGCTACTCCACGACAGCCCTGGTCCTTCAGCACTAAACTGTTCAGTCAGGCAACGTGAAGCTTCCCCTGGCTTTGCACGTACCAAGCTTAGTTTGCTCCTTCACCATAATTATCTCAAAAGGACTTAGGCCCTATATCTTTAACTTAAATCCTACAGCCCAGTGACTGTGGATATCTTACCAGACCCAATTCTGCTGCCCTCAGGTTTCCCGACTTCACCACAGCCTCACCCACTACATTCACATTGTTCCAAATGTCAAGGTTCCTACCCTCAACCCCATTCAGGACAACAGGGTCTAATGTAAAGTTTGTGTTGTCTCATATTTGGCACTGGGGCCTTTTAGATTTCTTCCGTGTTAACCATCAACATATTGATCCTGCTTAATTTTGTATATTATCAACTGCAGCATTTCTCAGCTCACTGGCCTAAAATGAAGTTTATATACATGCTTATTTGAATAATGATGAACTATGTGAAAATACATAAAAGTCTATTAAAATATGTTCCTAAACCTAGAACTTCTCAGACAAAAAAAGAATATATATACATATATATAATAAATATAAATTGTCAGAATACCTCAAAACCTCAGTACAACACTAATGAAGAAATGAAAATAAGCTTTCTGATAGGCTAACAAGTCAACTTCAAAGTGAAAAAGGCAAAGGACATGAGGCTTTTATTGTGTTGCTTAATTACTACCTTACTATACTAACCTTGTGTGTTCATATTATAAAAATCATCCATTTGTGTTACAAGGAGTAACTCTGGGCTAACACTGTAAACAGGACCTGAAGTGAATCCCAAGTGACAAGCTCCTCATTAATCATCATTTTGCAACATTCATGCTTCAACATGGTCCTTTAGCTCATTGTTTAAAATTTCAAGTAAATGGAGCATCCCAAAGATTCACTGCCAAGAAACTGTTTTTCCAACACTTCTTAGCTTTGACATGCTTGCCAATTTATTCTGAAAGGTCACAGTGTAAACAGAGCTCTGCTGCATCTAGGAAAAAAACCTGTTTAGCATAAAATGCTGTCATTTGTAGACTAGCAATACACTACAGGGAAATCCCATCAAGAAAAAATGTAAATGGTATTACTGCCACTGAATTCTGACATATGAGTTCTAATAAAATGATTTAAAAGTTTTGTGGGGTTTTTTTTGGTATAGCAACTTGGTGTCTAAGTAAAATTCTGGAGGCTTCCCTGGTGGCGCAGTGGTTGAGAGTCCGCCTGCCGATGCAGGGGACACGGGTTGGTGCCCCGGTCTGGGAAGATCCCACATGCCGTGGAGCGGCTGGGCCCGTGAGCCATGGCTGCTGAGCCTGCGCGTCCGGAGCCTGTGCTCCGCAACGGGAGAGGCCACAACAGTGAGAGGCCCGCGTACCGCAAAAAAAAAAAATTCTGTATTTCAGTAGTTACCAAACTCAATACAGCTACTGACAAAAAACATTTTAAAAATATTTAATTTTTAGACATGTGAATTATCTTATAAACATCTCTGTCAGAATAATTTATTAAAATAAGACAGATATCAGGGTAGGAATTCAAAACCCCTAGCAGACCTCCATTCTTCACCAGATGCCACCCAGGTGCAAGT
The DNA here is from genome assembly GCF_964374135.1 of Grampus griseus. Taxonomy (NCBI): domain Eukaryota; kingdom Metazoa; phylum Chordata; class Mammalia; order Artiodactyla; family Delphinidae; genus Grampus; species Grampus griseus. The sequence goes on along the minus strand of NC_139004.1, from coordinate 43,822,472 downwards.
CAGCCTTGCCGGGCCTCACCTCCTTCATCTTGGGGACGGGGCAGGAGTTAACTCTACCACCATGTATGCTGCCTAGGATCAGGTCACAGACAAAACCAATAACTAAAAGATACTTTAAGCTTTCATGTACATAAAGGAATAATTTATAGGAGGGTTTAGATTCTGAACTAGACGACCACTGAAGAATCCTTAAAGTTCTATGATATGTAATTATATTCAGATCATCTTCCACAAATTAAGAACAATTCATTTTAAAACACTCTGCACAAAAATAATGACAGAACATATAAATATATCTTTATTTTAAGAAACACTTTTTGAATTTAGTGTCTTCTATTTGATGACATAAATTAAGGCAAAAAATAGGATCCTATAAATTTAAACTGTATGTCTGATGAAATACCGTAGCTCAAATTACAATGCAAGATACATTTTTAAGACTGGTACAAATCAAGATCCAGTCTTGTTGATAATAAACCTTTGTAAGTGAAGTTTGGCATCTTGGCATCTTTCATCTTGCTCTAGTATCATATCTATTCTAGATGATTATTTTGAATCCAGAATCAAGGAGCACAGACTTTCATTTTCAGTAGATAATTCTATCAGAATATCAAACATAAAGAGACAGCTCTTTAAAATAGAGAAAATGAAAATATAAAAAGACAGCACTTCAAAATGCAGAAAAAATGAAAATCTTGAACCGCAGAGGTTCTAACCAACCACAGCAGTCAAGCCTCTCATTCAATAATAATGAAGTCACTGTTCATGAGGATGGGGAAAAACTACAATAAAAGGAAGAAAAGGGCTTCCCTGGTGGCGCAGTGGTTGAGAGTCCGCCTGCCGATGCAGGGGACATGAGTTCGTGCCCCAGTCCGGGAAGATCCCACATACCGCAGAGCGGCTGGGCCCGTGAGCCATGGCCGCTGAGCCTCCGCGTGCGGAGCCTGTGCTCCGCAACGGGAGAAGCCACAGCAGTGAGAGGCCCGCATATCACCAAAAAAAAAGGAAGAAAAGACAGAATGCAAATAGCTATCATTGAATAGTCTGGCAGAAATACAGAGCGAGGTCAAACTGTTAACAATGATCACTGTAATACAAGAGAACACCTAACATTCATGATAAAAACACAGATGTCACAAACATTTAAGTTCTCTAACATTTGTTTACAGCTTACATAATAATGTTTAATGAACACTAAAATCGTAAAGCAGAATATTTTCCCAAATTTTCCGCACTAGAGAGCTGTTGTCTCATTAAAACAAAAGGATATGATACATCGGTGCAATGACTCAGATGAACTTATTAATAACCTGATTAAAAAAACGCCTGATAAAAAACTGTTAAGGACAAAGATATGGGTTGTTCCCTAGTCTCATAGTTTATTTTATGATTTAGATTCCAAATCTGTCTAACAATATCTGACCAGAATGTCCACTTAACGTCTATTGTTCCAGATATTACCTCAGTCCTTCGCTTTGCTACTGTAAGGTTTTATTCTATTTTCCATGACTTTCTCCAAAGTCACAAAAATACCGAAGGCCTCTCCTCTGTCTTTACGCCCTTCGTAGGAGCTGGTTCCTACCTGCTCCTGGGAGCTCTCTACCTCCCTTCAGCTTCCCAACAGCATACCCACTGAGCTCCCTTCCATCCTTCCAGAACACGTCTTTCCAGGCTTCTTCATGCTCTCTTTCCCCAATCTTCCCCACAAGTATGAACACTCCCCAAGGCCTGCCCTCAACCCTCCTCTCCTCATTCCATGTTGCTCTCATCCAACTTCAACAGAGCCTTGAAAGAACCGTGAGTTGAATAAATCACTTGTATCACCTATCGCTTTTCTGAATGTTAGAACTGCATTTCCAGTTACATGCCAGATATCTCCAAAAATGAGTAATTCTATTGGAACCTCAAACTAAACATATCCAAAACTAAAATCACTGTTTCATACACTCAATAGCCAAACAGACCAATTATCAACACAGTTGTTTTCCATTTCTGTTCCAACTCACCCCCAAAAAGCAATCTGAAATGAGTCCTGGTGGATGTGGAAGTTAATCCCTAGCCAGCTTCACTCCTACTCAGCAGCAGGTACTGACTGGCTGACCCCACACACTCAGCTGCAGCCAGTTACTAGGTGGACTCTGATGAAGCCTTGTCTTCATTTGCTGCCTTATCTCCTAGGTAAGCCAGGCCCAGCCATGGCCCTTAGTTGAACACAAAAGAAGCTGACCCTGGCTGATTAGCAGAAAAGGAGTTTAAGAGATTACTGGGCATCTCACAAAATTATTGGGAAGATGAAGAAATACGGTCAAAGTTAAGCTTCCAGGAACAAAGTCCCAACCATGTCACAATACAGGAGTGATTAGAAAATGGCCATCACTGCAATCGACCACTGGGAAGTCCCTGCTGCCACCCCCCACCTCCACCAGCACAAGTGGAAGCTCTCTGCAGAATCTGCTTCTTCAGTTCTAACCGAAGCCTCATTGGAAGTGAGTCTAACAGGTTAAGTCTAAGTCATATGCCTATAAATCTGGCTACAAAAGAGGATGAAAATTTGAGTACAGCTTTCCATATTGGCAAGACTGACTCCTACATTAGCAAGGCTAGATCTATATTGGGAAAATTTGCCCAAATATAAAAAGACTATTCAAAAGGTGAGGTTAAATATAAACCCAAATACTACTATATCCCACCTGTCCTTCCTGCCCCTGCCTCCAGGCCCACAAGGGTTCTGTCCAAGACCCTGCCAGACTGGGGCGAGCTCACTTCAATGCACTTGCTGGAATGGGACCCACTCCGGCGCCCAGATCGCTTGGCTGGAGCCCAAATTCCCTGCCTGGGTACTGCCAGTCACCAGGCCCGGAGAGACCACCCTTGCTCCTGAGACCAACATCCACTCCCCCAGCCATAGCTACTTCCTCCTCCACACAAGGAGACAACCCAAAACTGTATCAATGTCACCACAGACCTGGCAGCATTGGCAGTAAGAAGACACTCATGTTGTTGTATCCCATACACCAGTGAACCATCCTGGACACTGACATCAGTCTGGAGTAAGTCTGAGTGCTATGTACCCTCTGGACACTAGACTTTGATGGCAACTCCCCACACTCTCCTTGCCCTGTCCTCCTGGGCCAGCCTTTCCCCAACAACGGCCAAGCTCAAGGGCACGTGGCTCACACTCCCCCCTCTCCTTCTATCCATTCTGGGTTCTCAGAACTTCAAACCTGAATATTGCACCCGTGTCCTCACAAATTCTCCCACGTCAAAGCCCACCTTGTGCCACCTCCACCAACTCATGTGCATATAAAATTCATATCAAATATTTAATTCTTTGGAAAACTGAACATCTCAGAGAAGTAAACTGTGTACAAATACAGAAAGCACTGTGGAAAATGTGCTCCAGAATAATTCATCTCAGTGCCCTAAGGCACATCCTCAGAAGGAAGGAGACCTACAACTGGCTCCCCATCATCCTCATCACTTGTACATGTGAGTATGAGTAGATACATGGGGGAAAAAACAGGTTTGGCAAGCAAATAAGTTATCTCTTTTCTGACAACTAGGCAAACTTAAGTACGAAAAATATTTCCTAAGTTGCTCTTTACAGACTGTGGATTGAGGCGGCTATCATGAAATATTAATGAATGAGTAAGAATATAAAAGTATAGGAGGGACTTCCCTGGTGGTGCAGTGGCTAAGAATCTGCCTGCCAATGCAGAGGACACGGGTTCGAGCCCTGGTCCTGGATGATGCCACATGCCGCGGATCAACTAAGCCCATGCACCACAACTACTGAGTCTGCACTCTTGAGCCCATGAGCCACAACTACTGAGCCCGTGTGCTGCAACTACTGAAGCCTGCGCGCCTACAGCAACAAGAGAAGCCACCGCAATGAGAAGCCCGTGCACCACAACGAAGAGTAGCCCCTACTCGTCACAACTAGAGAAAGCCTGCATGCAGCAATGAAGACCCAACACAGCCAAAAATTAATTAATTAATTAATTATTTTAAAAGTATAGGTAACATGACCTTATCCCATTACTATCCCAAGGTTCAGTCCTTATCCTCCCTCTAAATTCATCCCTTATCTTTTTAATTTAGACCTAGATTTCTTACCTAAAATCCCCTTTGACTAATAGAAATTTTCCCTACATGAGTTTCCTCCCTAAAATTTCCCCTACATTTTGTCTAGTGTAAATGTGGTCTTCTGCCCAGTTATCTTCTCCACTCAATTTTACTATTATGGCATTTGTATATGGACATTTTTAAGCCTTCTTATTTATAAATACCTCCTATTCTTTGGTGAAGGATTTTTTAGCATTTATTTGACACTATAAGAGCTGCCTTGTAGCAACCTTCTGGCTATAAATATTCACCTATTTGCAAAAGGCTAACTTCCTGTTAAAATAATGATTTACAATTTTTGTGTTCAAACGGATTAGCAAGGCGTTAGATGGTTGCACACATACTTGTCAAAAGAAGTGCAAAAAGATGCATGCTTCCTTTTCTTTTTTTAACCAGTAAAAAGTGACTGAATAAATTAATGAATTTCTATCTTTGTTTTAAAGATTAATCAGTGTTTCCTTTAACAAATTAGAGATCCCTTTCTTTCTCCAAACTGGCATAGTTGTTGAATTATGTTTTTACAATGCTATACTAGTTGTTATTTGTGTATCTATTCATATCAACTGGAAGAGTACATAAGCTACTTGTATCAAGAATCCTGTTTTACATAGAGAACAGACTTGTGGTTGCCAAAGCGGGTAGGGAGACTGGGAATTTGGAATTAGCAGATGCAAACTATTACACATAGAATGGATAAACGAGGTCCTACTGTATAGCACAGGGAATTATATTCAATATCTTATGATAAACCAAAATGGAAAAGAATATGAAAAAGAATGTATATATATGTGTAACTGAATCACTTTGCTGTACAGTAGAAATTAATGCAACATTGTAAATCAACTATACTTCAGTAAAATAATTTTTTAAAAAAATAAATTAGAAAAAAAATGAATCCTGTCTTAAACCACTTCTTCTCCACATCCCATATGTAGAAAGCACTTAAGAAACATTTGTTTACACACTGCATATATGCTGTTGGACACTATACTAGGTGCCAGAAATATCAAATATTTAACAGTCCAGCAAATTGACTGGTAATAAAGAAGGTAATAAAAGAACTCTGATAATTAAGGAGCAATGCTTCACCTGCAACTACATTCAGCTATTGGAAATCTGTGGCTTCTTTGCCAGGTTAGTGACAAGTGACTTCACACATGGGATTATTTTGTAAGTACATACAACTTCTATAAATTAGTATTGTTTCACTTAAGTCCCAAAGATAAACTAGATTCTAACAAACACAATACTGACAAGTTGTCACCATAACTGTATTAGAAAAATTAACAGCTCTCATCATCCAATCCTTTTTTTAAAACTCTTTAAAAAGGTTTCTATTTTTATTGATTAATATTTTACTTCTCTTACAAATGGTTATAGAACACCTCTCTCCCCATTTTTCTTTTTAGTCATTCATTCAATAAATGTTTATTAAGTCTTTATAATACGCAAAGTAATATGGTAAACACTGAGGGTTTAAAGATGAAAAAGAACCATCTCATCTTTTCAATCTATGTTTCTAAACTGTCATAAAAATATTCATGTTAATATTCATGTTCTTTAATGGGTATCAGTTGTGATTATCCTTTGCAGAGGGTATGAAAGTGGTCTCTGATTGTCCAGTCCAATGTTGTTTGGGCTCTGAACTGAACTGAAAGGATGAAGCCCAGGTGCACCTCACCTTTGCAGCAGCAGAACTCCTACCAACCCCACAACTTATTTCCCACTTAGCCAAATACATCAAGACCCAGATCCAGTAACAGTCCACATCAATGTATTTACAGCAAGTACCTTTGAGCTTATGTGTAATTATTTTCTAAGTGTTTCCTGTTGTTCATTTGCCTTTCTGTCTAGAACTTAAGCTTTCAAGTTACAGGGACAACATTAAGTGCCTCTGTATCCTTTCAAAGCCCTGGCAACAATGCTGAGAGTACAGTATCTTCTCAATGAACAACAGAAAGATGGGATAAGTACATAAATACCAAGATGTATAAAAAAGAGTTTAAAAAATTATCTGGTTAAAAATGAGCAGAGAACCTGAATAGGCATTTTTCTTCTTTTTTCATTTTTTTCTTTTGTTTTCCTTTGATTTTTATTTTACATTGGAGTACAGTTGACTTACAATATTGTGTTAGTTTCAGGTGTAGAGCAAAGTGGTTCAGTTATACATATACATATGTTGAATAGGCATTTTTCCAAAGAAGACATACAGATGGCCAAAAGGCACATCAAAAGATGCTCAACAACACCAATCATCAGGGAACTGCAAATCAAAACCACAATGAGATATCATATCACACCTGTCAGAATGGCTATTATCAAAAATACAACAAATAACAAGTGTTGGTAAGGATGTGGAGAAAAGGGAACCCTCGGGTACTGTTGGTGGGAATGTAAATTGGTGCAGCCACTATGGAAAACAGTATGGAGGTTCCTCAAAAAATTAAAAATGAAACTACCATATGATCCAGCAATTCCACTTCTGGGTATTTTTCCAAAGAAAACAGAAAAAGTAATTAGAAAAGATATATGCACCCCTATGTTCACAGAAGCATTATTTATAATAGCCAAGATATGGAAGTGCCCAATGACAGATGAATGGATAAAGATGTGGTATATACTATATATATAATGAAATATTACTCAACCGTAAAAAATAATGAAACCTTGCCACTTGTAACAACATGGATGGACCTGAAGAGTATTATGCTTAGTGAAATAAGTCAGACAGAAAAAGACAAATAGCGTGTGTTCACTTATATGTGGAATCTAAAAAACAAAACTAATAAATGTAACAAAAGAGAAACAGACTCATAGATATTGAGAACAAACCAAAGGGGAGATGGGTAGAGGCAAGAGCAAACTAGGTGAAGGGGATTCAGAGGTACAAACTACCAGTTATAAAATAAATAATCACAGGGATGTAATATACAGCACAGAGAATACAGTCAATATTTTATAACAACTTTGAATGATGTATAATCTCTCAAAATATCAAATCACTATGTTGTATACTTAAAACTAATATGTCAGCTATACTTCAATAAATTAAATAAATAAAAATTGAAAAAAAGTTCAAATCACTTATGTCTACTACAGTGTTTAACGTTAGAGTCTCAAATATACTGAAAGATTTTATCATTTTGGTGATTTAAATTTTTTCTATTAACTCATACATCCTCCATCAGTAAAAAGTTTTACTCATCTGGTACAGCACAGTTCTTATGTCTCGGATTTCAGAAAATGGTACAGCCCCCTCCTTTCTATGTAAATGACTGGTTTCCTTTTTGCCTTTATTCCCAGAAAGCTTATAGCCAAATACAAAGCTCAATCCTATGATTGACACTTGAGAGTTATGATTTGTTCATTTGTCCTAACTTTCTTTCCTTTTTCTTTTTTTAACTATTTTAATCAATGTGTTTTGTGTAAGCTGCCTCAGATGTTTTGTGGGAACAAAGAGGTTATAAATGAATTTACTTACTATGAAAAAGATATACACCAAGGTTCTATTTAAAAGTTCATATTTTCGGGACTTCCCTGGTGGCGCTGTGGTTAAGAATCCACCTGCCAATGCAGGGGACACGGGTTCGATCCCTGGTCCAGGATGATCCCACATGCCACGGAGCAACTAAGCCCGTGCACCACAACTACTGAGCCTGTGCCCTGGAGCCCGTGAGGCACAACTACTGAGCCCACGTGCCACAACTACTGAAGCCCGAGCGCCTGGAGCCCATGCTCCGCAACAAGAGAAGCCACTGCAATGAGAAGCCCACGCACCGCAACGAAGAGTAGCCCCCATTCGCCACAACTAGAGAAAGCCCGCACACAGCAACAAAGACCCAACGCAGCCAAAAATAAATAAATATATATTTTTAAAAGTTCACATTTTCTTTTGTCCACCAAAACATACGTCAATTCAAACTTATTCTCCTCCACTTTTCCTTCTCCTCTAAGTTTTTGTCAATCATCCACATTCTTAAATTGTATTGTCTATTAAATTTACTATAAAGGCCAAATTTTCTGCCCATCCCTTCACACAGTTTTGAGTTTCACTGCTATTTTCTTTCATTTCTTTCAAATTACTACTTTTGAGTGGATCAATATCATAGTTATAAGGCTTAGTGTGGTCTCTCTCTGTGTTCCAGACACCTATTTTTAGCTAACAGGTAGGTAATTCCCAAAAAAACTTTCATCAATGACATAGGCCATAAAAAGCAAGCTTGTAAGTACTGAGATTCTTTCACTAAGTTTATGAAGTGTTGGTATATTTTGAAGAAATCAGAATATGAGACTCATGGCTCTTATATCACTCTCTCCATTCCCTAGTAAACTAATAAGACCATTTAATGCAAACTATTTCTTACATAGAAAATGAATCATAAAAGAAAAAACTGATAAAATGGACTTAATCAAAACTTAAAATTTTTCCTCTTCAAAAGAGATTGTTAAAACAAACAAAAACAGGCAAGTATAGACAGAGAAAATATTCACAAAACACACACATATACATATTTATATGTGAATGGGTGTATACAGACGTAATTTTATATATATATATATATATACACACACACACAGAATTCTATACAGAGAGAACTGTATATATATAATATACAGAACTGTGTGTGTGTGTGTGTGTGTGTGTGTGTGTGTATAGAACTCATAAAACCCAATAAAAAGACAAACAGCCCAATTTTTAAAATGTGAAAAGGATATAAACAGACACTTTATCAATGGAGATATATGAATCACAAATAAGGGCTGAAAAGATGGTCAACATCATTAGTCATTAGGGAAATTAAAAGCATAATGAGATGTCATCACACACCCATTAGGATTGTTAAAATCTTTAATTCTGAAAATACCAACTTTTGGCACGGTTGCAGCATAACTGGAACTCATACACTACTGGTGGAAATGCAAAAGACTCTAGCCTAGTGCCTCATAAAATTCAACATACCTTGTACATACTTAGCCTACAACCCAGCAATCCCATTCAGAGGTATTTACCCAAATGTTCACAGCAGTTTTATTCACTGTAGCCAAAAAGTAGAAGCAATCTAAATGTCCATTAAGTGGGGATGGGATAAACAAACTGTGGTACATTCATACAATGAAATACTACACAATAATAAAAAAAAAGAATGAACTACCAAAATATGAACTGACATAGATGAATACTGAAAACATAATACAGATCAAAAAAAGTCAAATACAGAAGGATATTTATATGGTTCAATTTATATAAAATTCTAAAACCAACAAAATTATCATGACAGAAAGCAGATGAGTGTTTGCCAAAGGCCAGGTGTAGAAGGAGGAGATTAAATGCTTAAGGGACAAGGAATTCTGGGGGGTGATGGAAATATTACGTATCTTGACTGTGGTGATGGTTCCCACAGCCGCACACACATGTCAAAACTCATCCAACTGTACACTTAAAATTGATGAATTTTATATATGTAATTTATACCTCAATGAAGCCAGTTTAAACATTCAAACATAATACTTATAAAAAGCAGAGTCCCAATCACAGAAAAGAGGAACAATTATTAAAAAGAAAAAATAGAGATCATAAACATTAAAATATAACCTGCATACATTACTAACCTAAGGTATAATGTAGGCATATGTAATTCTAATCTTCACTACACTTATTCTCCAAGAATATGCTGCAAATCTTTAAGAAGTGAAAAAAAACCTACACTCTTATTTCAAATAGTTTCTATTCTGTTTGATGGTTTCTGTTTGATAGTCATGGGAAAAGTATACCTGATCCTTAAAGAACAAGACTGTGAAACCAGGAGTGAGGGATTCTTAAGTGAATTAGGGCCCAGCTGCTGAAAAGGAGGCCCCATTGTAAGGCATTTCTTAACAAAATGTCAGTTTCAATGCCTCAGATGCCAAGGATGGCCTTAAAGAGAAAAATACTAAGCACAGTTAAAGCAAACAGACTAGTAAGAGCAAAGAAGGTCACTAGCATTGTTCCTTTAGGGAAACACACACACGCACACATGTATGCGTGCACATGTGCACATACACACACACCTGGGAATAGGAGTTCTAACAATTTCCTTAGGATGACCTAGAAAGAGAAAATAGCCTGCAATGCATATAAAGGACAGAACAGTTTTCTACTAACAAAGCTTACAGTGAAGCAACAAGGGTACTTAACTTGAACTGCGGCATTCAAATTTCTCCTAATTCTTAAACAAAGTTCTCTACCAAAAGTAAAATATAATCAACATTTGGATGTTTCTTTAGTGAAGAACTACATATTAACATAACAGACATCATCTAAACTGAAGACAAGGCTTGTCCATTAGGCCTAAGCTACTCTAAATTACCTATTGTAAATCTAACAAAGCATGTATATTACTTGTAAGCTGAAAACTGCAAAACTGATGAAGGAAATCAAATACAATCCCCATAAATGGAGAGACATACCATGTTCATGAATTGGAAAATGCAACATAGTAAAAATGTCAATTCTTCCCAAGTTGGTATATAGGATTAGTGCAATTTCTATCCAAATAATGGCAAGATTTTTTGAAGACATAAACAATATTATATTAAAATTTATGTGGAAAGGCAAAGGAACTAGAACAGCTAAAACAATTTTGAAAAAGAAGAAAAGTAGGAAGAATCAGACTACCTGATTTCAAGACTTATTATATAAGTACAGTCATAAAGACTGTTAAAGGCAGAGGATAAATCCATACATCACTATAACTGAACAGAGAATCCAAAAATAAATCTACACAAATATGATTTTGATGAGGATGCAAAAGCAATGCAACAAAGGAAAGATAGCCTTTCCAACAAATGATACTGAAACAATTGGACATCCATAGGCAAATAAAGGAATGAATGAATAAACAAACAAACAAAAAAACTACCTATTACTGCCTAGTTGCATCTTCCGGTAGGTTGTTAATCTTTTTTACCATAACACTGTGATAAACTAGAAGAGTTATGAGGGGAAAAGTTTAAAAAATAAAACTGGAGAGTGTATGTAAGAGTGTGTGTGTGTGTGTGTGTATGCACTGAACAATGGATTCACGTCCAAGACACACTGAATTATGAATTAAGTCTGAAATGTGCTGAAGTATTCTAGTAACATAATAAACAATGAACCAAGAGAGTAGATGAATCGTTTAACACTATAATATGAAACCTTCAAAGTCCCATACCATATTTTTCAAAAAGATATGCTAGTCTATTTAACACAGATTTTTTTCTTTGTAAGTAAAACAGTGGGTTCAAATATATTGTATTCTTAGAAGGTGAGAACTTATTGAAGGCAAAATAAATGTCAAATTGTTGGCTAGTCCAATAACAAGCACCACTCAGATTATTTTTTAAAAAATCATTCACGTATTATGTACTTTTAGCAACGGTACATGTAGAAATTACAACTAGGGACTGGAGGAACCATAAATTATATTTGGCCACAAAAACAAAAGAGAAAAGTTGTGATCATGCACTAAGAACTACAACTGTGGTTCATCACCAGAAGCAGAAAAAGAACCACCTGGGTTCCACAGCAGCAAGGGCAGTGCACTGGGGCTTTCTTCACAGCACTTTCAGAACCAGGTACAACTGTCTCACTTAAACACGGTTAAGACAGTAAATTTCATGTTACATGTATTTTACCACAGTAAAAAAATACTGGGAAGAAATATGGATGAGAGAAGCAAAGACGCAAGATGTGGACCTGAACCCTCATACAATATGTAAGAGACAATAAGAAGATGAGTATATGGAATATAAGACATGGGTGGGTGGGCTTTGGGATGGGCAGGAAAGTGGGATTGAACATACAAAGAGTGTAACTGAGAGAGAAGGCTGAAACAGGAATATCTATTGACATTTTCAAATCCAAGACTGAGCTGGTATAAATTACATCATATTGTGTCACAAAAATAAAAATTAAAACAAAGACACTACAAAGTCCCTGTTCTAAAACAGTAATGAATTAAAGGATCTCGGTCAACAGAGCAATCTAACATGCAAGAAACTACTTGTTTAAGATATTTCCAACTAGTAAAATTCCCAATCCTACCATCGCTCTACAGTAAGGTGCTGACTGACACATTTATGCTCATCAATGATAACCCAAAAAGAAAAGGAAAAAGGAATCATTGTGCCACTTCCCACAAAGAAGGATCACAAACAGGGCACCAAGGATTCAGGTGCACTGGTAGAATTCTGGCTCAGCAACTAACTAGCACTGTGATCTTGGACGAATTGTTTAACCTTTCAAAGCCTCAGTTCCCTCATTTGCAAAAATCATGCTAATAACCAGCTCAGTAACTACTGACAGGATTAAATCAGCAATGCATATAACAAATTTAATAGTGTCCGGCACCCAGTAAGTGCTTAATAAACAGAAATCTGCCTCCATAACCACAACCACCACCACTAAGCAGGACAATTCTCCACCTAAAATAAATAAAGCTCAGAGGCTCCTGACCTAAGAAGAATGATTCAGCACCACCTGGAACTGAAGGGGAAAACACACTTTCAAATTTATTTGTGTGTGTGTGTGTGTGTGTGTGTGTGAGTGTGCGTGCGCGCGCACATGCACACCTGCACATGTAACATACTGCCTCAGGCCCAACCCTCATTATGCAACTGATAAATATTTGCCAAATGATAAATTCCTTGGCCAAAGTGTTAAACAAAAAAAATGAGAGAAATATATAAAACATTGAAGCCATCAAGGTAAAGCAGTAATTTCTATGACTTTCAGTATGTAATTTTTTTCAGGCATCTTAGGAAGTAGAAATGATTTCCTTCTTAATTTTTTTTTTTTTTTTTTTTTTTTTTTGCGGTACGCGGGCCTCTCACTGTTGTGGCCTTTCCCGTTGCGGAGCTCCGGACGCGCAGGCTCAGCGGCCATGGCTAACAGGCCCAGCCGCTCCGCGGCATGTGGGATCTTCCCGGACCGGGGCACGAACCTGCATCCCCTGCATCGGCAGGCGGACTCTCAACCACTGCGCCACCAGGGAAGCCCTTCTTAATTTTTAAACAAAACTCAAAAGTAGTCTGAAGGATTAATGAATATGTACTTACAAAAGACTTAGAAAAGGCTGTAAATGCAAACTGTTATTCTCTTTCTTTGGGATTATAGCCACCCTGCCAAAATCCAAAGCTGTATTAGTTAGTTTTTTCCTCAAAGATTGAATGTTATTTCACCTCCCCTCCATTATTTTAGCCTTTAATAGTCAATGTGAAAACTGGACCTGATTATCTGATTACGAATCTTGTTTGCGATTCTTCTGTTTCCAAGTTTATGAGAAAGAAATCTGTCTTCTATATCTTTTTCCATTTTCAGGTCTGTTTTTTCTAGATTATCACCCCATTCACATCTCAATTTAGTTGCTCACTGACACTGTTCCCTTAACCGCTTAGCAACTCAACAAATATAGTCTTGTATACGGACAAAATCATTGCTGCTCCAAGGACAACCATAATTTTTTTTAAACCAGACCTTAAGTGCCTTGCATATTACTAAAGTCTCGTAACTCTATATAGGTTTCTAATTTAAAATGTAGGCCTGAAAATACTGAAACTCACCTAATATCATGCTCTAAAATGCACCCTCAATGTATAAAATTATTAAAAACAAAAAGGATTTTATACAAACAGCAAGAGTCTCACAAACATTTACTCCTATTCTTAGTGCCTTTTTAAAATTTAGGGGAAACCAAACCTGTGCATTTAGTGATTCTCAATTCTATCATTCCTTGATTATTTCTAGTATCAACTAGTCGGGGACAATTTTCATTTGCTGTTTTTATTTTTGTTTTGAACTCACACATACTCTCATTTCAGATAACCTTCTCCATGTCACTCCAATGTTATATATGCTGCCTACTTGAGTTCACAGAGTTCTGTGTGTCACCTGGATTAAAACATTAAGCCTTAATAAGATTTTTATTTCTGAGACACAAGATTCTCAATGCATGTAAATCAGAAGATGTATTCTGCACTCCCTGCCAAGTTCCTCAGATATATGTGTGCAATTAAATAGACAAGCAGTGAAATTTGAAGGTACAGAATTAGTAGCTGGTATCTGGACAGTACTCACCTGCCTGTACAGACAGGGCGGGGAAGAGAAACATCAACCAAGGGTGTGGACAAGGAAGAAACAAAGAGCCAACTTACAAATGAAGACAACTAATACTGGTCTTATTCCCCATCCCCAACCCCCACCCCAAAAAAGACAAGGTCAAGGGATTGTTCACATCCAAAAAGAGCCCTGCAAAACTCAGCTCAGAGCTGACCTCTTCCTTGAAGGCTTATCTGCGGTCCCCAGACTAAGTCCATCACCTCTTTCCTGTGCTACCGCTGCACCCAGGACACACTGCTCTTTCACAGACCACAGCGCAGGAGGACTGTTTACATCTCTGCCCACTGTTGCCCCCCTCACCATTCACCCTGAAAGCTTAATCATACCTCTGCCCCTGCACATTTGCC